>NC_084718.1:3087249-3704698 GCF_033807575.1 Cydia pomonella | reverse complement strand
AATGCTTATATAGGCGTTTACGCAACGACAAGCGACTGCTGGTCGCCGGCGACCAATAGGAACACGGGTTTAAATGGAAGCGTTCACACTGCAATTTGTATCCGTCTTTCTCTCGAAGATATAGTCCGTCAAGCCATTTCCGTCAGTAGGAAAGAGCGGCAAATTTAAATATGTACGTGCGTCCCATAGAAAATTTGAATTTCGCGCTTTTTTCTACTGACAAAGTTGTTAAACAGACAACACACAAAAACACAGAGAGAAGGAGAGAGAGAGAGAGTTGTTGGACAGAACACATGTTTTAGTGATGCTTCCACTTGGCTTGGTCTCCTGGCCTTAGTTAGTTGTTTTAGTTGCCGAGAGACCAAGTCACCTGCGACTAATCGACAGTGCGTAACGACCTTTAATACCTTTTTAAAATCTCACAATGTTTTTTCTCAGCAGAATTATATAAATTATATTTGGAACTAAAGTAGAAATGAATATAATGTCGATTAATATCAGTAAACACAGTATCTCCTCAATAAATAGTTGTTCAAATTTATAATGAAATGAAATAATTTAGGTTCGTCAGGGCAAGAAACGCAGAGCAAAGAAGCAGTGGACTTCGAATGTAAGAAATTTCTTTTAAAACGTGTGACCATGCGTATTTTTGGTGTTTTTACTTACCTTGAATCATAGGCAAAGTAATACTAAAAGACGTAAAGTGTAAAATGTTAAAGCTGCAATGTTTACGGCTGAAGTATTTGGGGCAAACCAATTAAAATATATAAAAGACTAATAACGCTAGACCACCAATCCCCTTGACCAGCGCGTAACCAAAATGCTGCTTATTTTCGTAGTCGACATCTAGCGGCAAGTATAGCGGATTTCAGCTAATATTACAACCGGAACTCTATTTTCAACTTTCCCCCTCAATAAATTCAATCTTCTTTCAATTTTACTCTGCCTACGAAGCCGATGGTCCCGGGTTCGAATCTCGGTAAGAGCATTTATTTGTGTGATGAACATAGATATTTGTTCCTGAGTCATGGGTGTTTTCTATGTATATAAATATGTATTTACCCCGGAGACTGCATAACCGAAAAATAACGATACCTTTATATAACGGCATGACGACATACCGGTTTAATCCGAACCATTTAGGCAGCCGAATAAACCGTTACTTGACGCTAGATGTCGACTACGAAAATAAATAGCGTTTTGGTTAAGCGCTCGTCAAGGGGCGGCGGTCTATTGTTGTTAGTCTATGGATATGCGCGTAGTGTTTGTGTCTATGCTTGGATTTTATCTTTGCCTTGCGAGCTAAACTGTCATCTCGCAAAAATAGGAGCTCAGAATTAGAATATTTTTGCACTGTGCTGCCATCGCTGTTGCTAGCCTATCAACAAACATTTCACTACTTGAACATACAGAAAAACATCAACTACAGAAACACTTTAAAAAACCAACGTATACACCGTGGGCTGATAAAACCCGACGGATTTTGAAGATGTATTCTTGACCGTATTTAGAGACTAAAATGTCACAGAAAGTTTTCTGAAATCGGTCTTGTTTTAGAGATAATGACTATTTTTGTAAAAAATTGTTTCTGTAATAACTTAGTGAAAAACACCTTTTTGGCTGCGACGCTGTTACTATGTGACTTGGTTTAGATAGACCTGTTGGCAGACAAAAGTTTTATAAGAAACTCGCAATTTTTAGTGTAAATAAAACAAAAACTTTACTTATTCGTTGTAAATAATATTTTTTTTTTGTCGCCAAGATGTAAGAAGAAATAACGTGTCGTATGAAAAAAAAAACAATTTTTTTTTGTCTGATAAATTTTTTTTTTGCTGAATTTTCCCAAAACTTATATAATATTTTTTACTCCTCATGACCTCAGGAATGCGTGGTAAAAATCTGTCGGGTTTTACCAGCCCACGGTGTATATGCCCCACTGGGCAAGGGCCTCATCTCATGCACGAGAGGAATAGGGTTTTGATTTTGGGACTTAAAAAAAAACTTTGACTTTTGGGATCAGTCGTTGTTATGTAAATGCTTTTTACCGCTAACTTATACCAAAGAGAATTTGAGATATAGGTGGACTGCCAAAGAAAACTTTGTAACCACAGTAAATTTACTGCCACCTTTCGACACACGGTTTAAACTTTTAGAACAATTGACTTTGATCCTTATTCTTTCACTGATATGTGTTGAATTTGTTAAATATTAAAAAGTTGCGCCATCTAATAGATCAAAGTACAAAGGTATGGCGGCATCGTTTCGAGCGATGGCGCCATAACATTTAGCCCGTGCCTGGTATTGGCGCCACTTTTTGATATTTAACAAATTTAACACATATCAGTGAAAGAATAAGGATCAAAGTCGAATGGCGTTCTAAAAGGTTTAATCATGCGTTGAAATTTATTGTGGCTACAAAATTTACTTTGACAATCCACCTCTATTTCAAATTCTCTATGCTTATACGTAGTTAGTCCCATTGCAATGAAACTTTTGCTAGAAATCATGTTTTCATATAACTTCGTGGATTTTATAAAAGGTATCGTGCTAGCTGCATATGGGACCTTTTTTATTTGGTGAAAAACTTAAATCTCAGAAGTAAATTTAAAGTGGTAAAATTCACTGTCTTGGCGAAGCTCGAACTCTCTGGATCACTAGCCCATCGTTCCACCAACTGAGCTACCGAGACTTCACTCAAGGACAGCGAATATTCCCACCGTATGCGACTTAGGGACGTGCCTAGCGACATCTACCGTAAGTGTAAGGCCTGAGCGGGCGCTTGAAGCGTTCGGCGGGGCGTGCAGCGTGGCGTCGGGCTCACAAGCGATTTGTACAGCGTGCAGTGCGGCCGCTCCTATACGTTTGCATTTGTTGAACATGCACGCCGCACGCCCTGCTCCGCTGCACGCCCAACTCGAGCGTCCACTCGGGCCTTACACGAAGAGACACCGTACTGTACCGTGAATCGTGATCCAGGGGAGCCTCGCCCCAGATAGTGATTTTTTAGTGTTTTTTTTTTAACTTACTTTTATTTAACTTGTCCTGTTAGTATGTATGGGACAAATCTTGCAAGTTAAATTTGACCCACTTCCCGGTTTCCGATGAAGCTGAAAATTTGCATACATATGTAAGTCGGGTGACAATGCAATATTATGGTACCATCGAGCTGATCTGATGACGGAGACAGGAGGTAGCCGTAGGAACTCTGTGATAAAACAACGCAACCTAATTGTGTTTGGGGTTTATAGAATTGTCTCGATGAGTGTTAGTTGCCTGTGGAAAAAAAGTACAGTCAGCGTTAAAAAGCTTGTACCAAAAATGATTTTTTTTGCCAAGAACTTTTAATTTATTTCTAAGCTTAATGGCATTATTTTGAGACCTGCTTAATACAATCTTTTATAAATCTCTTCAAATCTAACTAATTGTATTATTTCAGGTGTCGATACGATAGACGAGTACTCGCTGTGGTTCCGAAAAGACGAGGTGTTGTTTGTGGACAACACCCTCTTCAACGGCGCTCCAGGGTTGTGGCGGGCGTGGCAGTTAGACTGCAAAGGACAGAAGCGGCATTGGGGCACTATACCCAGCAAGTTTAAGTGAGTATAAAGCAAGGCTTACACTAGCAAGAACTTGCATGCAATTTACGTTACATTGCTGGCTACTAAGGTAAACTGCATTCAAAAGTTTCATCAGATACCGCAATGTATTGAGAATTGTATGCAATTTCTTGCTAGTCTAAACCTCGCTTAACATCTGTTAACAACGCTCATATAGCCAGTGACGTTATTGAGAGGGTTAAAAGTGTTGTTCTTTAATATACATATGTACCTAAAATGCCTTTCGTTATAGAGTTGTGACTGTGACAACGGTCAGGATAGTTTAACTTAATGTTTTAATAGTACATTACGATACAAGTGCGAAAAATAGGAAATTCGAAACGAGTGGCGTAAAATTAAAACACGACCGAAGGGAGTGTTTTAAATCGACACGAGTTGCGAATTGCCTATTCGCACATGTATCGTACAACGTTTTACAGTACATATGGCCCTTTAAATGTTCGACACAGTAACGTAATATGCTAATTTTCGCACTAGTGCTATAAAGTAGCACCATATGTACTGTAATAGTATTTTACAGTACATATGGTGCTACTTTATAGCACTAGTGCGAAAACTCGTGTCGATTTAAAACACTCCCTTCGGTCGTGTTTTAATTTATCGCCACTCGTTTCGAATTTCCTATTTTTCGCACTTGTATCGTAATGTACTATTATGCAACAGTTGTTAAGAAGGATCAAAAAAGGCGAGTGGCGTGAGTTACAATGTGAGCCAGAGCCGAAGGCGTAGACGAACATTGTAAAGGAATACGCCACGAGCATTTATTGACCTACTTATACAACGTTGCATACAATATTTTTCCTACGAGTCAACAAAAATAAATCTTAATTTAGGTAAACAAATTACAGCAAAAGTATATAGCCAAGACGCGCGAGCATACCTTGTTACGCGCCCGGCCCGCCCAGGGCCGCGGCCGGCCGGTCGGCGACACCTCGTAACTCATGAGGCCCTGGTACTTGCTAAATTACATTTTTGGACAGTTTTTTCTCAATATTGGCCACCGTAGCCTACGGAGACTAACAAGCAACGCTAAGCGGTCTTCGTAGTCTATGGGTGTTGCTATATTACGGGTGTCACATGCGTGTTTCTGACTTATGAAGTAATTATTTTTACTATGCAACCAAATGAATATTTTGTAAGTTGGCAGCAATGCACTTAGTTTAAAACTGTATTCGTTTTGGTTTTGTTAGGTTGGTAGCCATTAATCGCAGTAACGTTATAGCGATTAAAAGCACAAGAGCTTTTATGAGGAATAGACAATATAGACTTTTCTTGAAATCTTTTATGTATGTTCTTATATTCGTGTTAATGAATGCATAAATGACAGATAACAGTAGAGGAGTAGGAAAAGTCATAAATAGCAATATGAATATTTACTGAGCTAAAATCAATTATTACACAAATCATTGAATATTCAAACTATTTCTATGTATAGGTACTTCTCTCTTCTCTATAGGGACCGTGCGCGTTGGAGGGTCTGCCATCTTTTGGCCTGAATCGGAACAATAAACATGTAAATTTACACGTCACGTGTTTTCTTGTGCATAGTAGGTTCTGCCATCTTGTGGGCTACATTGGAACAATAAACATCACATTTACGCCTCGCGCCAAAAATCTGACGGCTCCTGTGCTGCCTCCTACAGTTCATGCACGCTCCCTATCCCTGTGTTTAGGAATATATTATTCATCTAGCAACATTATACGTCAAATTTCGTTCTGTCATTCATCGGATATTCAACCCTTCAAAAATTGCAATAAGTTATTTCCCATATTGAGAGAATACTACTTGACAAAAACCTATCACGGCCGATACAACATGCCTGCATTCAATATTATTTTAAAATTAAAATATAAATAAATAAATATTATAGGACATTATTACACAAATTGACTAAGTCCCACAGTAAGCTCAATAAGGCTTGTGTTGAGGGTACTTAGACAACGATATATATATAATATCTAAATATTTATAAATACTTAAATACATAGAAAACACCCATGACTCAGGAATAAATATCCATGCTCATCACACGAATAAATGCTCTTACCAGGATTTGAACCCGGGACCATCGGCTTCGTAGGCAGGGTCACTACCCACTAGGCCAGACCGGTCGTCAAAATATTAATCCCTTTCTACTTCGGGCATCATGCATTTTATTTTGTTGTGAGTAGACACTGACTGATATTGATCAGTGAGAAAAGAAGGTCATAGAAGATATAACGGTCCCGTTCTCACTGACCACAGGTACTGTTTTTTGAATACTACGTCGGTGGCAAACAAGCATACGGCCCGCCGGATGGTAAGCAGTCTCCGCAGCCTATGTACGCCTGTAACTCCACATGTGCGTTGCCGACCCTAACACCCCTCTGTCCCCTCGTTGAGCTCTGGCAACCTTACTCACCGACAGGAACACAACACTATGAGTAGGGTCTAGTGTTATTTGGCTGCGGTTTTCTGTAAGGTGGAGGTAATTCCCCAGTTGGGCTCTGCTCTAGATGTAGAATGACATCCGCTCTGCTGTGCCCTACCACACAAAGCGAGATGATATTCACAATGCCCATACCTCTCTTGTGGACGTAGTTTAAGGACGTACCCGGGTCCAAAATCAAACCAAAAAGTCTTTCTTTATTCTGTTCCTAACATCCTGTATCCAAGATGAACATGATTGTTTTCAAGTAATAATTCTGGATATCACCCCTCAGGGTTGAAGAACTTCTTCGACGTTCCATGGGCTCTCTTGACGGAGAAGCGCAAAGGCGGGCCTCAAGCACTGCGCGGCGCTCGTTCTTCCGCCGCAAGAAACATCGAGACAGCAAGGTACGATTTGAGCGTCGAAGGTTGGTTTGAGCTTCGGCGTCTACAGGCTGTATCTTTAGGTATTTAAATAAAAGTAAACAAACAATTTGTTCATTGACGGGTAGTTATAACGTTTACAGTACATATGGTGCTACTTTACCGCACTAGTGCGAAAATTAGCATATTACGTTACTGTGTCGAACATTTAAAGGGCCATATGTACTGTAAAACGTTGTACTCGAATAGGTAATTCGCAACTCGTGTCGATTTAAAACACTCCCTTCGGTCGTGATTTAATTTATCGCCACTCGTTTCGAATTTCCTATTTTTCGCACTTGCATCGTAATGTACTATTATTGGTTAACCAACCAAATAAAAAACCGCGTATATCTGTCACTGAATAACCTGACTTAAACCAACATTATTTGATCATGTAATGTTTCAATCTACTCTCAACTGGCTTAACGAGCCATTTGAGGGTATATTTTGTTTACTTTTATTTAAATACCTAAAGATACAGAGTATAGTCAGCGCTATGGAAAATGGCGTCGCTGTGCAGTTGTGCTAACGTTGCGTCCGTAGAGTTGACTCGACGCCGACGCTCGCGTGTGTTGGCACTAGTGTTGGGTGGCCCTTAGGTGTTTCCCCCTCGCATTTGGCAACCTAATACAAATAATGCGTATGGTTGGTTTCTACGAAAGCGACTGTCCTATGAATCAAGTCTCGGAAACCGGTTAAATTTTCAAACTTGGCGCAAAACCTTTTAATTTTGGTTCTGCTCGAAAAACCGTTATTTATTAACCGGTTTTTATGATAGCAGCTCTTGTCAAATTAACCGGTTTGGAGCAATAAAAACCGGTTTCTTTCCATGTCGGTGTATATGTTTACGTGGCACACCACCAGCCCGGTCGGCCGTTTCGTCGCTTGTTGAATAAACCGGTTTTTCAGGTTAAAATAACCTTAAAACGATCGCATTCTTATAAAAGTTTGGAGGAAAACCGAAATAAACCGGTATTTACCGGTATTTTATAAACCGGTTCCGAGCCTTGCTCTGAACTTCTCACCCAGAGGCGAAATTACACCTTATTGGTAGTCATATCTTTTCACATACTCAATTGGGTTTTTGACCGATATCAATTCGTGATCTTTTTTTAATGCATAGGTGAAGTATGTTAATGTCACAGCTGTTGGATCTCCAAATAAATAAAATAAAAATAAAAAACTGCTGATCAAGACCTAGTAATATTTTGCTAAGCCGGCTCTTTATTGAGTGTATATATTAGGCAGTAAGCATATTGTTGGTATTTATAGGAACTGGCCTCGTTTTCCAACACGGAGTTGGGATGCTGGAGCGATTCGGGCGCGCTCGTCTCGCACGACACTCTGCTCACATATCAGCGAGTTGAGAGGCTGCACTGTAAGTAATAATAATAATAATAATTCAGCCTATATACGTCCCACTGCTGAGCACAGGCCTCCTCTCATGCGCGAGAGGGCTCGGGCTATAGTCCCCACGCTAGCCCAATGCGGATTGGGGACTTCACATACACCTTTGAATTTCTTGGCAGATGCATGCAGGTTTCCTCACGATGTTTTTCCTTCACGGAAAAGCTAGTGGTAAATATCAAATGATATTTCGTACATAAGTTCCGAAAAACTCGTTGGTACGAGCCAGGATTTGAATCCGCGACCTCCGGATTGAAAATCGGACGTCATATCCACTCGGCCACCACCGCTTTTGCACTGTAAGTACTTCTAGCAAACAATACCGCGATATTCCGTGATTCGTCACCTCACACGATTGTGATTGAACCGCTATGGTGCGCTGCAACTTTGTTAGGGTTCCGTACTTAAAGGCTAAAACGTGACCCTATTACTAAGACTCCGCTGTCCGTCCGTCCGCCTGTCATCAGGCTGTATCTAATGAACCGTGTTAGTTAGACAGTTGAAATTTTCACATATGATGTATATCTGTTGCCGCTATAACAACAAACACTAAAAAAGTAAAAAAGCGGCCAAGTGCGAGTCGGACTCGCCCATGAAGGGTTCCGTACCATTTATGACGTATTAAAAAAAACTACTTACTAGATTTCGTTCAAACTAATTTTCGGTGGAAATTTGCATGGTAATGTATATCATAATTTTTTTTTTTGATTTTTCATTCTGTTATTTTAGAAGTTACAGGGGGGGGGGGGGGGGGGGGCACACATTTTACCACTTTGGAAGTATCTCTCGCGCAAACTATTCAGTTTAGAAAAAAATTATATTAGAAACCTCAATATCATTTTTGAAGACCTATCCGAAGATAACCCACACGTATGAGTTTGATGAAAAAAGATTTTTTGAGTTTCAGTTCTAAGTATGGGAAACCCCAAAAAAATTTTTTTTTTTTTCTATTTTTGTGTACAAATCTTAATGCGGTTTATAGAATACATCTACTTACCAAGTTTGAATAGTATAGCTCTTATAGTTTCGGAAAAAAGTGGCTGTGACATAAACGGACAGATAGACGGACATGACAAATCTATAAGGGTTCCGTTTTTTGCCATTTGGCTACGGAACCCTAAAAGCACGTAACCCTCGGTGGGCGAGTCCGACTCGCACTTGTCAGGTTTAATTTTAAATATGCAACCGCGTATGCAAGTAACATCATCTTCCTGCTGCCTAAAGTTGTAAATGCCTTCTTCAAAAAAATCGATTATGAATAACTTCCTACACTTCAAACAATTTTAATGTATAGGGGACGTAAACGTCTTGACCAACAAACCCCATGGGGTTAAAGAGAAAGGAGCTGGGAGGTGAAAGGGTTAACTCGTTACGGCACCTAATCATTACTAAGTACTTACAGTATCTATTATTTGTATACATTTTGTCCAGACGGCAGCCACCGGCCCGTGGTGGTGCTGGGCCCGCTGCGCGAGTGCGTGGCCGCCAAGCTGGTGTCGGACTGGCCGGGCGTGTTCGCGCGCGTGCGGCCCGAGCCGCTCGCCGTACAAGGAGCAGCCTTAGAACGAGCCTTAGCGAGAGGCACGCATTTGGAGCCGAGGCCGAGAAGGGACTCCACGCATTTCGACTGCATACCGCTGCAGGCTATCAAGGAGCTCGCTGAAAAGGTAAATATTACTATAGTTACTACGTAGTACGTCAAAATGATCTCCGACTGGTCGGGCGTGTTCGCGCGTGTCCGGCCCGAACCAGAACTAGAACGAGCCTTAATGAGAGGCGAACCTTAGTGAGAGGCGAGCCTTAGTGAGAGGCGAGCCTTAGAGCCTCGACCGAGAAGGGACTCAACGCATTTCGACTGCATACCGCTTCATGTATCAAGGAGCTCGCTGAGAAGGTAAATATTATTATAGTTACTACGTAGTACGTCTAACTAATCTCCGACTGGCTGGGCCTGTTCGCGCGTATCAATCCCGAACCCATCGCCGTACTGGGAGCAGCCTTGGTGAGAGGCACGCATTTAGAACCAAGACCAAGGAGGGATTATACGCATTTCGACTATATGCCGCTGCAGGCTATTAAGGTTGCCTGGGCTCAACGAGGGTGCGGAGTGTTAGGGTCGCCAACGCGCATGTAACTCTGAAGTTGCAGGCGTACATAGGCTACAGAGACTGCTTTCCATCAGGCAGGCCGTATGCTTGTTTGCCACCGACGTAGTATTAAAAAAAAGAGCTTACTGATAAGAAAAATATTTACTATATGTCAAAAATAGTATTTCTCACCTATTTTTTATTATTAATTAATTTGGTTCACAAAACACTGTTACTTGACTAATCACATAAAAACAATATTAGCTTGAGGTTTTAATCTGGGCTATACCATTTGTGCCCGGAAAGATGAAATAACTAAGGCTGACAATAAACTCAATTATTTTATTTCATGAATTTCGTTAAGGTCACGTAAAACCTTGATCTTTGTAGTGATCTGATATAAACACAATCTAATCTGTTCTTTTTTCCCAGGGCATGCACTGCATTCTCGACATAAGTGTAGCGACCATTGAGAAGCTCCACAAACAACAGATGTACCCTATCGTCCTACTAATAAAGTTCAAATCGTGCAAGCAAATCAAAGAGGTCAAGGATACCCGGTACCCTGCGGATAAGGTGTCTGCTAAGGCGGCTAAGGAGATGTATGAACATGGACTGAAGATTGAGAATGAATACAGAAGTTATATCTCAGGTAAGACTGATAATATTTAATTACAAGGTCAAGGTCAAATATACCTCGTACTCCGCGGATAAGGTGTCAGTTAAGGCGGCTAAAGAGATGTATGAACATGGACTGACGATTGAGAATGAATACAGAAGTTATATCTCAGGTAAGACTAATAATATTAAATTACAAAGTCAAGGATAAAATTGCCATACCCATTCTGGGTCCATGAGATACTTACTCTTTCGCATGTAAATACTATTTTGTAATTAACATGGTGCAATAAAGGAAGAATAAAGAAGGTCAAACAGATCAAGGATACCCGGTATTTTTTATTTTTATTTTATTTATTTAAGGTTTACCAACAGATACAACACTACAAAAAATACAGATAAAAACCCAAAAATACATGAGTAAGTGTCTATCCAATAATAGGTAAACACAACATGCGTTAATACTAATCAATCAATTAAGACCTAAAGTATAATGTAATATAACATACTTATCGTTAAATTTAGTACTTCGTTTACATGCAGCTAGCGTTTTTATACTATAGCATTTTTATACAAATAATTCTTATAACTACTTTGACTTAAAGATAATATGTCGACTCGGGATGCTTTAAATAACTTGTTATGTTCCCTACATATTCTAGGTATGGTGCCGTGAGATCCGAGGTTCGTTCGGTAAGTTCTAAGAGCGAAAGGTCGGAAGTTAACTATACGAGAGTTTGGCCTTGGCACTGAAAATCTTATTTTGCCTATAAGTTCGGGAGATTCAATGATTCCATTTAATATTTTGTGTAGCAAAAGTTGATCTGCAATCCACCGGCGCTTCACTAGAGGAGATAATTTGAAAAAATTTAGTCGATCCTCGTATGTCGGAAGAGAACGGAGTTTCTTTTGATGTATGGATAAGAAAAATAGAAATTGTTTTTGAATTCTTTCTATTCTATCTTCATGGCATTTATACTGGGGGTTCCATACACTTGAACAGTATTCTAAAGTATTCCTTACTAAGGAAGTGTAGGCGGTAATAAGAGCCGCACTTCCTTTAAAAATTTTGCAATTGCGCCATACAAAACCTAATAGCTTATAACTTCTTTTTACAATATCGTCTATATGAGCCTTAAACGATAGCTGACTGTCCAATATGACACCCAAATCCTTTATTTCGGAGACTTCTTCAAGAGCGACACTGTTGATATAATATGACGTAGGTAAGATAAATTGTCTCCTTGTGAATTTAATATGCTTACACTTATTGATGTTTAAAGGTAGTTGATTTATTTCGGACCATTTGACAATACGATTTAAGTCTTCCTGTAATAAAAGTGAATCAGATATTGAATTGATCACTTTGAAAATCTTTAAGTCGTCAGCAAAGAGTGAATAGTTGGAATGGAGTATTACTTTGGACATATCATTAATAAAGGCCAAGAATAATGTAGGCCCCAGGTGTGAACCTTGGGGCACGCCAGAAGGAGCCTCAAAACTACGTGACTCCCGCCCGCACACTACAACTTTTTGTGATCTTGACGTTAAATAACACAAAAACCATTTTAAAAGGTTGCCATGAACCCCGAAGTCGCAAAGTTTACGAATCAAGATACTATGATTGACTCTATCGAAAGCCTTACCTATATCCGTATAAATAGCGTCAACCTGCGATCCTCCATCTAGTGCTTCTGATAGTTCAGAAGTGAGTACCACTAAATTCGAAACTATCGACTTTTTGTCTCGAAAACCATGCTGTTGTGATATAAGGAAAGGCCTTAGATGCCCTAACAGAATTGGATTGATCAACGATTCAAATACCTTACCGAAAATCGACAAAAGGGATATGGGCCTATAATTTTCAATGTTGTCAGCACTACCAGATTTAGGAATAGGTAAAACGTTAGCTCTCTTCCATACCGAAGGGAATACTCCGCTTTTAAGAGAAACATTGTATATAAGGCAAAGAGGGAGTGCCAGACTACTTGCACAGTTGACAACAAATATTGCTGGAATTAAATCTGGCCCAGCTCCCTTGTTCCTGTCAAGTTTCTTAAACGCTTTTTCAACGACCTCAGGGGAAAATGTAATACTAACTAACGTGCCATGATTGAGTGAATTTTCACCTATTGATTGAGGATTTATATTAAATGTACGGTTCTGCACATAAACAGAGGAAAAGTGATCAGCAAAAGCGTCGCATATTGAAATCGGTGTAGACAATTTGTCACCTTTTAAATACATTTCACCAGGAAAAGAACCATTGTTTTTACGTTTTGTTTTTATAAATGACCAAAAGGTTTTTAAATTGTTGTTAGAAATCGAAAGTTCGACAGTTTTTAGGTACATAGCGTGAGTTTCATCTATAAGCTGATGACATTTAGCTCTGACCTCCTTGAAATTTAATATGTCAATAGGATTATTGTATTTTTTGACTTTCTGACGCAGTTTATCTTTGTATTTGATCAGTTTAATTAAAGGTTTAGTGTACCAAACTGGAAAGCTGCTCTTTTTACTAGTTTTAGATGGCACATATTTAATAATGATATCTTTTAATATATGATAAAAGGTTTCTACCATTTTGTTCACACTGACTGCGGGCTTAAAAATAGTATTCCAGTCGATATCGTTTATTTGTTCATTGACTTTTAGGTAATCAGCTGCATGAAAATTAAATCTATTTACATTTGCAATTTCCAAGTACTGAAAGGAAGGAAAATTAATAGTAATAAGCAATGGGGGATGAAACGGATCAATTTTAGTAAGTGAATCGGCGATTGTGGTATTGACAGAAGAATTGGAACACATCACTAAATCTAGAATTCTATCATCTTTGTTTTTAATAAGATTATATTGTTTGATATCATGAAGGCACATAAAATCAGAGAGAGCTTCTTCAAAACTCGAGGAACGCGTGGAGTTCATAAGTGCGTGTGATGTTAAATCGCATTTTTTATTAGGCATCCAGCTAATACTCCCGATGTTGAAATCACCTACAACTAATACTCCGGTGCAATCACCAATAGACGAAATGCTGTTACTTATACAATCTAGGTGGTTAATGAGGCGGTCACATGTTACAGGAGGAGGTATATACACGGCACAAATAAAAAGACTAGAAGTCGTATCAGAATTGTTAGAGACCTGTACCCAGAGGTCCTCGTGCGCACTCTCATAAGCAAATAACCTAACTGATTTTATTTTCTTAGAAACTGCTACTAAAACTCCTCCTCCATCGGATTTAACAGCGAGAGTGCTGCTTCTATCTCTACGGTAAATTATATAACTGTCGTTAAGTATTTCAGAATCGAGGATGTTATCGTTTAGCCATGTTTCGGTTATAATTATGATATCATATGCTACTTTTAAGGAAGAAAGATATAGTTCATTAAGTTTACCTCTGATACTTCTAGCATTTTGGTAATATATCCTTAATATATCGAATACAACATAAATTGAGTGTAAATGCATGCTTATACTAAACACTAAAATTAATTAATTCAGTTTGTTTAATGTATCCTGGTCCCTTATGAACTTATATTCGGCCTTACCTGACACCTTATCCCGCGGATAAGGTGTCAGGTAAGGCTGACAAGGAGATGTATTAACATGAACTGAAGATTTAGAATGAATACAGAAGTAATATCTCAGGTAAGACTGATAATATTAAATTACAAGGTCTAGGTCTAGTAATCTACTGCACACATGTACTAGGAACACACGTAAAGGTAAAGGTTACATATGCACCACGACAATAATTTTTTTAATCAGTTTCGTATGTATCTGTGGTCAAAAATCGTGAGTTCGAATCTCGGTCGAGCAGAATAGCGCATTATATGGTGATTTAAACTAACTATCATGATTTTACACATAATTAATAACTAAACGGGACTTAATCGCGTGTAAATAAATTAAGAATTATGTCGACGTTGCATTCGTGGTCCCGTCCCAAAGATCAGTATGTTGTCAATCAAACGAAAGATTAGCATAAGGTTTAGTGGCAAAACCAGCATATTACAAAAAACTTTTGTCCACAGCCGAAATCCCTGCAGGCGTGAACATAGCGTACATGTGCACTCAAATCAAGGAAGCCGTCGAAGAGGAGCAGAACAAGACCCTCTGGGTGCCCTCCGTGCAGGCCTGACCCCTGCCCCCCGCGCCGCGCCCCTCCTGCAAGTCCGTCACCTTCTGCTCGCACTGTAAGTACGAGGCACCCTACAGGCTCTCGCCCCAGGACCTGCGCTACTACTCCGACCCGGGCCGAGACATCCCCAAACAGAAGAAAAAACCCAAGGAACTCAAAAGAGACTCCACCGATAGCGACCTCAAGTACTACTCCGAACCAGATGCTAAAAACTACTTCGAAATTGATTATGAATTCCTGAAAGAGCTGCGAAGAATCGCCAGACATAACTGCCCTAAATGCAGACGCAAGAGATCGAGGAATTATAAAGACGCTAGAAAAGAGAAAACCAAAAAGCCAAGCAGACCTAAGGCGACCTATGTCTATTGCAATGGAAGATACCATAGCGATCAAGAGCATTGCCAGTTATGCTGTCGCGTTTGCAACAAATCTACAGACACCCTTGACTCTATAGATGATGATCAGTACTCCCTCGTGTCTAAAAGCTACAGCTTATCTAGCAGAGCCACCACTAGCTCCAGATCTCGATCGACACCTAAGAAAACTAGAGAGCGGAAGAATTCCACGCAATCTATAAAATCTGTTTCGTTCTTGGAATCGAGCAATGAGGAGTCGAGAAAAGATGAACCTAACTATACGGCTAAGAGTTTTACTAATGATCTAAAACAGTTTCTGCTTAAACCGACACCACCACGCTTGAGTTTAAGAGACAAATTCATAATCAGCTTCAAACAA
Source organism: Cydia pomonella (assembly GCF_033807575.1). Taxonomy (NCBI): domain Eukaryota; kingdom Metazoa; phylum Arthropoda; class Insecta; order Lepidoptera; family Tortricidae; genus Cydia; species Cydia pomonella. Next base: position 3,689,251 of record NC_084718.1, on the reverse strand, counting down.
GAATTCGAAGCTACGAAAAAATCACCCAAACTCAAAGCGATTAAAGGTCTCTGGAAGTCCTATTAAAACCCTTCTTATTTTGGTGCATTTAAAGAATTTATTTGGTGCTTATTTTGACGGACGTCCCGTTATTTATTTTGGAAACAACGTAAGTGTTCAGAATGGTCTAAAATCGTAGAAAACCAAGTATTTGGTGCTAAGTACTCTTTTATAGGCTCTGACAAGCTTTATACTCTACAAACTTCAAAATGATTAAAACTACAGACAATTTTGAATAACACACAAGTGTTTTTCTCGTAAAACTATTTGCTATAATCTTTGAAATGCCTAAATTTAGATGTTTAGGCTTTTTTTCTTATTCTGCTCGTAGCAATTTAATCTCATAACTAAAAAAACATAAAATATACGAAACTTATTTATTCGAATGTAATAATTATGAACTTAACGAAAATACGAATTTGTAACATAGGTTCGCACAAGGCCACTTAAATGAGTAGCGTAAAAATCATTGTTAAGAGAATATTTCAGAAAGTAATCTTGAATATAAAACTTAAAATAGTACATTACGATACAAGTGCGAAAAATAGGAAATTCGAAACGAGTGGCGATAAATTAAAACACGACCGAAGGGAGTGTTTTAAATCGACACGAGTTGCGAATTACCTATTCGCACATGTATCGTACAACGTTTTACAGTACATATGGCCCTTTAAATGTTCGACACAGTAACGTAATATGCTACTTCTCGCACTAGTGCTATAAAGTAGCCCCATATGTACTGTAAAATACTTTAAAGTAGCCCCATATGTACTGTAAAATACTCGTGTCGATTTAAAACACTCCCTTCGGTCGTGTTTTAATTTATCGCCACTCGTTTCGAATTTCCTATTTTTCGCACTTGTATCGTAATGTACTATTTTACTACTTCATCAGCATAAACCTTTAGCTGTTAAATCTCGGTTTTCCTTAGAAAAATAACCTAAAACAAATAAATTTCTATGACACTTCGCTTATTGCAACACAATGGAACAGATGAGAATTTAAATATTTTGATATTTACGTTACTCTCATCGTGACCGTACATTTTCAAAGCTTTGGGTTTGTTATAACATTTTTTCCCTTAACATTTTTTGTCTTACTAGAGTCAGACCAAGCTAAGTTGGCAGCCATTTTAATAGCCCAGACAGTGCAAGGGTTATTTCAAACGTCAAACTTCTATGAAATTATGACGTTTACTTAACACTTGCACCGTCTCGGCTCTCAAAATCGCTGCCAACTTAGCTTGGTTTGACTCTACCTACATTATACACGGTGTAACACGAGAAACCCGAAAGATTTTAACCCATAACAACCAAAAATGTTATATGAGGTTAAGTACAAATTCGCCAAAAAAAAAAAATGTTTTTTTACATCTTTGAATGTAATTCTGTCCGAAATAAATGTTTTATTATATTATTATTTGTTCATAAAAAGTTGATGTTATGGTAAAAGTGGCACTGAAAATGAATTTTTACGATTTTTTTTGTAAAACCTTTTGAAAGTTTTTGCAAAGGTTACTTGTCAGTTTTTAACATCTATTAATAAGGATATTTAGACTACGCCCATAATGGCATAATCGCGCTCAAAAAGGCGTTTTGCACGAAGTTACAATAAGATGTTTTTTTTTTAATTGGTATTAACTCTGAAACTAGGCTAATTCCAGAAAATTTTGTATGACATTTTAGTCTCTAAATGTCAGGAATACACTGTTAATATCTTTCGGTTTCCTCATGTTACACCGTGTATGTTTTAAGTATGTTTGGTTTAAACAAGAAAAAACATTAACCCTCCTGTCGTGCGTGGCGCGACATTGTGAACCTTATTGTAACGCAAGAAGATTTTTATTGGGCTGAAGCCCCGCGCGTCAGTTCACGTCTTTGGCGGTGACGGTTAAAAATAAATGCTTGGAAAATGTATGGTTGGCCTAACTAGTTATTTTTCGCACCAATATGAATAATTGTATAACTTTAAACACTTGAATACATCTTGTATAATGGTATACCGTTCCAAGCAATATTTATAATAATTATAATTATATCAACATGTATTTCATATACGATATAAGACGATCCGTAGATATAGAATAATTCTGTAGGGTTCTATTAGTGTATGTATAGTATGAAACTCTTTTTGTTGTGTTTATAGATGTTTATATATTATAGGAAAATATATCAAGTTTTTATAGCATCTTTTAAAGTCGATGGTTATGAGTAGTTTACTTCATATCTGAGTAATGTGAGACATTGATGGCATGGAAATACTTGAGAAATTAGTATCATGGTATATATTTCATAAACGTCTGTCAAATCTAAAATGCCTTTAATAATAACAAAGATATATGTAACTCTAATAAAGTCTAAGAAAAAAACGTGCCTCGAAAAATCAAGAAAAATGCTCGAATAGATGGCGATATACCTTTGGCCTATACTCGTGTAGATGGCGACACCGTTTGATATTTAACACATCAGTGAACGAACATGGGTCATATGTCATTCTAATAGTTTTAGTCCTGTGTCGAAAGATGGCAGAACATGTAGTTGATTACAAAATTTACTTTGACAGTACGACTCCATGTTAAGTTCCCTTTGATAATAATAAATCATTTGTCCTTACCGTCATTTTGACATTATTTTTTTTAAAACGAGAGAGCGCTGGTGACCTAGCGGTAAGAGCATGCGACTTGCAATCCGGAGGTCGCGGGTTAAAACCCCGGTTCGTAGTAATAAGATTTTCGGAACTTATGTACATTTAGTATTTACCAGTCGCTTTTCGGTGAAGGAAAACATCGTGAGGAAACCGGACTAGGAGTTTACCCTCTGGGTTGGAAGGTCAGATGGCAGTCACTTTCGTAAAAACTAGTGCCTACGCTAATTTTCGGGATAAGTTGCCAAGCGGACCTCACGCTCCCATGAGCCGTGGCAAAAATGCCGGGACAATTCGAGGAAGAAGTTTTTAAAATGTTTAGATTTACCAACCGATCATGCATCTACACGGCCTCGGTCAAGATTTACAACTGGATTCCTGCACCCTACCCTGGAGGGTCTGCACCCTAACCCTAGCAAAATTGTCCTGCTGGACAGGTGCTATAGGGAGCGTGCATGAACTGTAGGAGGCAGCACAGGAGCCGTCAGATTTTTGGCGCGAGGTGTAAATGTGATGTTTTTTGTTTCGGTTTAGCCCACAAGATGACAGAACCTACTTCTTCTTCTTCCTCGCGTTGTCCCGACATTTTGCCACGGCTCATGGGAGCCTGGGGTCCGCTTGACAACTAATCCCAGACTTGGCGTAGGCACTAGATTTTACGAAAGCGACTGCCATCTGACCTTCCAACCCAGAGGGTAAACTAGGCCTTGTTGGGATTAGTCCGGTTTCCTTACGATGTTTTCCTTCACCGAAAAGCGACTGGTAAATATCAAATGATATTTCGTACATAAGTTCCGAAAAACTCATTGGTACGAGCCGGGGTTTGAACCCGCGACCTCCGCATTGCAAGTCGCACGGTCTTACCGCTAGGCCACCAGCGCTTTTTTGATGACAGAACCTACTATGCACAAGAAAACACGTGACGTGTAAATGTGCATGTTTATGGTTCCGATTCAAGCCACAAGATGGCAGACCCTCCAACGCGCACGGTCCCTGTTGGATTTTAACGGAGGTTTGTTATGCTTCATGAATATGGGGATGGTCTTTATAATATTTGGGTTTTATGGCCTAAACACTTATACTTGGCAAAGGAGTCCCGCATATGTGTTAAAAAATAATTTCGATATCTCTTCAACGTCATCGAGACAAAAAGACTTTACGACAAAAAAAAACAAAAAAACACGATACTTAGTACAGGGTGGACAAATAAGAATGATACACTTTGTTTTTAAATTTTAATTACATTAAGTGGAAATTTTATTAAATATTTTTTTCATAAATATATTATTCAGGGTTGGCAATTGTATACGGAAGACAATTTCTGCCAAATGTCTACCACTAGCAGCAAGCAATTTTATCTCAAATGTTTCTGTTGTTTAAAACACGTTGTTTGCTCGATTAATTTAAAAAAAAAGTGATAGTGATTGGCACCCAAATTCCCAATTTTGCAGCTCTTGCCTTATTTCTGTGGGGCTATCTAAAATTACGCGTCTATGCTAACGAGCTGATGAAATTTAAACAGTTAAAACCGACTATTCGACACAAATGTACTAAGATAATGCCAAAAATGTGCGAATAGATGCTGAACATTGGGATGATAAGGGCTTACATTTGCCTGCTGTTAGAGGTGGACATATGTCAGACATTATGTTTCGCATGAATTTGCCAACCCTGAAGAATATATTTTTAAAACAATAATTAATAATTTTTGAACTTAATACAGTTAAAATTTAAAAACAAAATGTATACTTCTTATTTGCCCACCCTGTTTATCCTCAAACACACGTATTTTCGTTGCAACCTGATGGAATTCGGAAATTGCGGGTATCTTTCTTTGTTACTCTTATTAAGCCTTAATTAGCTACATTACTGTTTTTTTTTTGTAAATAATGTCTATATAGGACTCATGGCATTTAAGCAACACCAAGGTCAGAAATGAGAGTCCCAAGTCTAACGCTCGCACTCGACGATTGAAACGCTTCTAACAAAATGATAATGTAATGTGACGTCACATTACATTAGTCTGTTCTAAATGTATGGAAGATCAAGAAAATTGCTATTTTGACCCTGAAATATTGCGTTTATATATATAGTTGTGTATTACAACTTACAACAATTTATTTTTCAATAAATGTAAGGAATCAAATGCCAATTTCTTTTTTCTTTTTAAAAGTAAAAAAAAAAAATCTTTGAGACTTTGGAGCCTTATATTTTTTTATATCTTATTTTTTTTTATTCCACTTTTTTGTAATGGATGGGTCATTTTCTATCCACTTAGCTAAATTTTGTTATAATATTCAACATTGTGTCAAGTACAGAATTGTACTAAAACAGAAAGATACCCGCAATTCTCGAACGTCGGTGTTCGCGAAGCCCTCTGTTATGCAAATAGCAATACGTGTTAGCGCATAGTACAGCATCTGTCGATATTCTACAAAAAAAAAAACTTTCGGAAACAAAGCGGAAAGATTTTTGTTTCCAGTCACGCGATATACCTGTGTTAAATTGCCTATAGAGTGACGTGATTGTATGATGGCGCCGCGATAAACGTCCGAGTTCTTACTGTGAAACGACTGTAAAGCTCGAACCTGTTGCGTGACGTCACTTAAACTGTCGTTTGCATATAACGAGCGAGATTACATCGCTAACGACGTGGTCTACACCTACCGTACCGTTGCGGTATTTTTCTAAAGAAGCCTACAGAAGTGATTGAATGATGGCGGCGTGTTAAACGCCCGAGGTGTAGCTGACGACTGTAAAGCGCGAACCTGTGGCGTGACGTCACTTTAAGTTTCGCTCTCAAACGAGCGAGATAATCGTTAACGACGTAGTCCGCGCCTACCGTACCGTTACTGTGTTTTTCTAAGGTATCTCTTGACGCGTACTACGTAACATTTTTATCGGGTTGTGAGTAGTTGTGAGTTTTCTAATAGAAAACTTCGTATTAAGTTTGAAATACGTGAGTGACCTGTTTAAAATAATTTAAATATGTTCGAGTGGGAGTTTTATAGTTACCATACCTTCGTTTTGACTTAGTCTAGTGATGATATAAAATTCAAAATTCTTTGGTACTTGTCTATCACTTCAGATTGTCTAAATGTGTGATTTGTGGTAGTTAGTTTGGTCGGAGGCTACTCTATCAAATATAGATTCCGTGTCTTTCATTTTTCATGACATTTGCCCTTGATTAAAAAAAACGCGTTACAATTCCATATAAAAACTACAATTTTGCGTTAATGCTTATGGTAGATACTGAATAAGAATAGAATAAGAATAAGAAACCATTTATTGCCACACAAAATACAATGTTTCACTTAAAAATAATAATAATAGGCATGCGCGGCAAAAGGAACGGACTCAGCGTACGCTGCGTCAGCCATTTTATTACAAATTGATTGCGCAGCGCTGATTTTCAGTCCGTCCCCTTCACTGAACCACATTGACTGCTACTGCTTATTATCTTTTCATGTTTTTAATAGTACATTACGATACAAGTGCGATAAATAGGAAATTCGAAACGAGTGGAGATAAATGAAAACACGACCGAAGGGAGTGTTTTAAATCGACACGAGTTGCGAGTTAACTATTCGCACATGTATCGTACAACGCTTTACAGTACATATGGCCCTTTAAATGTTCGGCATAGTAACGTAATATGCTAATCTGCGCACTAGTGTGGTAAAATAGCACCATATGTACTGTAAATAAAATTTCAGGATAATAAATCAGAATCAGAATCAGAATCAGAAATATTTATTGTGCAAACTGTGTAGGTACAAGAATATGACTTAGGTACATTTTTTGATGAGTATCAACAGTTTTACCCTTCTCGGGTATACAATTATTTTTAACTTAAACTAGGTTTTAATATTTTATCTTAAACTATATTTTAATATACATTTAGGTTTACATAGTTATAAAATTCTTTTAAATTATAGAAAACTTTGTCTATTAAAAAGTTTTTTAAACATCTTTTAAAAGTATTTCCTTCGAGGCTTTTTATTTCGTTTGGCAGATGGTTGAAGACATTAATAGCAGATATGAACGTACTTTTTTTATATATTGAGGTGCTAGTTCTCGGAAGTACCATATTGTACTTATATTGTGATCTGATATTTTCTTTGCATGAACGCTTTGTGAAATATTCAGGGTGTTTTTTTACAAATAGGCTTAATTCTAATATATAAATACCGGTAAGGGTCAAAAAGCGCTTCTCTCTAAACACTTCACGTAGCGATTCATCCATGTACATTCTAAAAACAGTTTTTAAGCATCTTTTCTGCAATATAAATGTTTTATCAACATCAACAGAATTTCCCCAAAAAATTACTCCGTACGTCAGTAATGGGTAGACTGTTCCATAATATGCACTAATAACAATTTTTTCGGAGCAAGTTTCTGACAATATCGATAAAGCATAGCATCTACTAGAAATTTTTTTATTTAGCTCATTTATATACAATAGGCGCTATTAAAAGTGAAAACAGATGGCCTACTACGAATAACGAAGAGCGTAATTTCTTTATCCGCCTCTATCGCTAGAATATGCAAGAGCGATAGAGAGACAGATAGCGAAATTTCGATTTTCGCTTTCGCGGTAGGCCCTAAGGTGTGCACCAATTCACTAGTATTACACGAGCTTATCAATAATTGCATATCCATGTTAATGCGCGCTGTTAGAGACACTATAAAATTGGGCGCCAAAGTGGTGCCCAACATAGTGACTATTCAAAGGTGTGTGGTAGGTGTGCACCAGTTTGCTAATATTACACGGATTTATCAATGTTTGCATCTCCAGGTTAATGTGCGCTGTTAGAGACAGTACGAAATTGGGCGTCAATGTAGTGCTTAACATAGTGACAATACAAGGTGTGTGGTCGATGTGCACCAGTTTGCTTTACACGGGCCTATCAATGATTGCATCTCCATGTTAATGCGCGCTGTTAGAAACAGTACAAAATTGGGCGCCAATGTAGTGCCTAACATAGTGACTATTCAAAGGTGTGTGGTAGGTGTGCACCAGTTTGCTAGTATTACACGGGTCTATCAGTGTTTGCATCTCCAGGTTAATGCGAGCTGTTAGAGACAGTACAAAATTGGGCGCCAATGTGGTGCCCAACATAGTGACTATTCAAAGGTGTGTGGTAGGTGTGCACCAGTTTGCTAGTATTACACGGGTCTATCAATGATTGCATCTCCATGTTAATGCGAGCTGTTAGAGACAGTACAAAATTGGGCGCCAATGTGGTGCCCAACATAGTGACTATTCCAAGGTGTGTGTGTGTGTACCAGTTTGCTAGTATTACACGGGTCTATCAATGTTTGCATCTCCAGGTTAATGCGAGCTGTTAGAGACAGTACAAAATTGGGCGCCAATGTGGTGCCCAACATAGTGACTATTCCAAGGTGTGTGGTCGGTGTGCACCAGTTTGCTAGTATTACACGGGTCTATCAATGATTGCATCTCCATGTTAATGCGAGCTGTTAGAGACAGTACAAAATTGGGCGCCAATGTGGTGCCCAACATAGTGACTATTCCAAGGTGTGTGTGTGTACCAGTTTGCTAGTATTACACGGGTCTATCAATGTTTGCATCTCCAGGTTAATGCGAGCTGTTAGAGACAGTACAAAATTGGGCGCCAATGTGGTGCCCAACATAGTGACTATTCCAAGGTGTGTGGTCGGTATGCACCAGTTTGCTAGTATTACACGGTCTATCAATGTTTGCATCTCCAGGTTAATGCGCGCTGTTAGAGACACTATAAAATTCGCTTGGAAGCGTTATTGTTACAGCCATTACTGCAGTGCAAGGGCGGGTCCACACTTGGTTAAAAATGTGTGTCTAACAAATACAAATTCTTAAAAAAATTTAAAGGGTTCTAGGTATAGTTGTGCCGTTTTCGAGAACGTTCTCAGTTTTGTATACGGAATGTTTTCGTGTGAGAACATTCCACATAGTAAACGGAGGATTTTCTCGAGAACGGCACAGCTATACTTCTAGGTGTAAGTACTTATAGGAGGGCTTGGGGCGAGTTGTGAGCTGACCTTGGCGTCAAGATCTTCAATCCGAGCGTGTTCAAAGTTACCAAATCGTTTATATTATCAGAATATGTTTCCAAAAAGCATACAGATATTTCTCAAAACCAGTATAATCCATTCTATTTCAAAGTATTTCCATGTTATCAAGAGTAAGGAAAGGTTTTTAGGCAACTTATTTGCATAATTTTCTAACCTACGATTCGTACAGACTGTAGTAATAGTGAATAGTGATATATGTACCTACACGTATTTACCGATGCCGTCTTCTATATACGAAAATTATGGTTTAACAGAGCATATAAATGTATAAGTTTTGAGCAAAGAGCTATTGATTAAGATATGTAAAGTCTAAGACCAGTGATTTGAATTTGACTGCAAAGCGAAATGGCGCTGTATGGCCTTTGTTAAAAGTTGACGTTTTCTTAAACTTTACTCTCTATAATAATCAGTAACTCTTTGGTTTGGAGTAACACAAGAGTAAGCGACAAAGAAGTAGTTAAATGTTGTTTTTTAAATATTTGAATCTGATAAGGAAGTCGATACAATGATCGTGAAAAGGTTGTCTAATGAATTTAAATGGTACTTATAACATGTACCGTAAAATGGGGGTGACTTTGAAACTGGGTTGATTCTGTTCGCAGATTTCCGTTAGAACAGATCAAACTGTGCGATAAAGCAGTCTTAATAACAGTTTTTGGGTTTAGCAAAGTAATCCGGTTTTCTAAAGTCACCCCATTTAATATCATTGGGACATTCTGAGCTAGATTGAGTTAGACCAAGATAGTTGGCATCCCAGACAGTGCAAGTGTTAGTTTAAATGTCAAACTTCTATTAAAGTATGACGTTTACTTAACACTAGCACAGGCTGCTATCTAAATCACTGCTAACTTATCTTGGTCTGACTAGACATGTTATCTCTTTATAGATACAATAAAATCGCCAGACTTATATTGACCGGGATATGGACTGTGATTACCTTTTGTATTAACTGAAATAAATGTCATATACTAAGAAAAATTGACCAAGGCCTCCAGTGCCCCAGACTGGAATCGAACCAGCGTCCTCTGCTATCGCGGCAGGTGCCTGAGCCACTCGGCCATCAGGGTCTCGGCAGCATTGGTCGAATTTTTCCAAGTATATGCATCTCTTACTGAAGGCTTAGGCGCCCCCTAGCCATCTCTAAGGTAGAACAATATGGTTCATACCGTCTAACTGGAATACTGGAACTTATAATAATTATATTTTCTAAAAATAATTTAATTTGTTCTAATACTTCTAATAGTACCTTTTGTATTGTTTTCGAGCTGCCGATATCTTCAGTTACCCGTGAACAAGATGCAGGTAACTGCTTCGGGATATCGGGAGCTCGAAAACAATACAAAAGGTACTATTAGAAGTATTAGAACAAATTAAATTATTATTCATATCCCCGTCAATATAAGTCTAGTGAAAGTAACAGTGAATCATTCAAAACTTTTAAAATTTCATATCGACATTGCACAGAATAGATTCATATCTGATTGACAATTCCTGCGTAGGTTTTACAGAAAGGCATGACTATGATTATTTTATTATATTTTTGCCAAGCTAAAAGAAAAATACTCCAACACTATATAGTGCCAAACATATGGTTGTTTTTCACTCAATTTATATAAGCAATAATTTACAAATCATGTAAAATAATTATTATAAATAGCAATAGCTTATTGCGATATGAAAGCGTTAGTTCACGGTTTCATGCATTTAAAAGCAATTTTTTTGTACAAACTGACCGAAAGGTACCGAGTTATATCGTAGTGTAAGCATACTATAATTGGCTAATAGTACATTACGATACAAGTGCGAAAAATAGGAAATTCGAAACGAGTGGCGATAAAGTAAAACACGACCGAAGGGAGTGTTTTAAATCGACACGAGTTGCGAATTACCTATTCGCACACGTATCGTACAACGTTTTACAGTACATATGGCCCTTTAAATGTTCGACACAGTAACGTAATATGCTAATTTTCGCACTATTGCGGTAAAGTAGCACCATATGTACTGTAAAAATATTTTGTCTATTTACTAAGACTGAGTTACTTATTAAAAAAAACTCAGCCTTTCAACTCAGTTATCTTTGTCTATTTAGGCATGTTATGTATTGCTAATAGCCTTAAAGACATTTATAAAACTGAATTAACCAACTTACAAAAGAAAATTGCGAACATCTAAGCGGTGACCACAACCGCCCAGAGTTTCACATTCTAGCTCATAAAAAACAATTGTGTGGTCACCCGGTCCCACATACAAACCGCCAGAGGCGAAACGCGCTTTTTTCATAACAGAATGACCTTGATATGACGAATCGTGATTCGTCAAATTACATGACAAACGGTTTTGAATTCTAATACTTGAAGTTTGATATCAAATTCGGGTGTCGGTTAAATTTGCAATGAGGTTTGTAATCGTTTTTAACGAGAGAGATTTACTTGCATTTTTTTTGCGATGTCTGTTTAATTGTATAGATTCATCATTTAGTTCGTTTTTTTCGTATTCAGAACCTGGTTAGAAAAATATTATGAACACAAGTTAGTTGATTACGATCACAGTTTGATACCGTTTTGGTTTTTGGTGAAATACAGTCGTTATTATTATTTTTTTACTCGTTTTTTGGCGTTATTGTGTTTAACATTCTTCGCGATTGCAAGAGATATGAAGTTTAAGTTATTACCGCGATATAAACTCAACGCCGCGGCGGCAAATCACCATAAAATAATCAGAGCTCCCTACTAGGTCAGAAACTGACGGATTACGAAGAGCCGTATGACCAGTTACGTTTCTATTAACCCCATTCTAGAAGCGACATGTTGTCCTTTTCGCACTTATAATGTTAAAGCATCGTATGTAAGTGACGCAATTCACGAACACAAGACAGTCCAGTTTCGAGATCTCATTGGTATACATGTGATGAGGCTTTTTTTACTCGATTTTATTATTCACCACATTATTTAGTTAAGTTTTTGTATAGAAACATGATTTTATATTACGTTTTAACGCTATTGCTTTTGCATCCACAAGCTTGTTCGCAAGTTTATTAGGTTTAAGAACCCATTCGCTAAACCATGATTATTTCATAGTGGGTCGGAAATAATAGTTTACACTCAGTATAAGTAACTTAGCGCGTGAGGAGATCAAAATTACATTTACACGTTCGTATTCTCTTAACAAAGTTGTGGTCAGATTATTTTGAGCACCTCGTCTGCTTAGCTACTTATGCTGTTGATTGTATTCAATAATAGGTATAATTTTTTAATCCTTGAACAGTTTCAATATCTATTAAAGTATACTTGGAACTGTAATTCTCAACCCTTGGATGTAATTTGTTTAGGGCAAATGTTTAATGGATTTTTTATGAACGGGAGATAAGTTGGAATTTTGAAGTACGTGACGTAGGTTTCATTGGTTCCTTAAGATTTTGAAAACAAAAATACGTTAATACTTCAAGATAAGTCCGCTATAGAGTATCGGCCTAATGGGAAGTAAAATAACCGATCCTTAGTTTGTTATATCTGCATCGGAACCGCTTTATATCGGAGATGGAACTGGGAATGTTCTACTTTTCAAAAATTTACAAAGAGATTAATTTTTCACAAGTCCTAACCAATCTAAGCCAACCCAAACAATCCAAGGCAGTAATTTTTCCACTTTTCAATTTATTATAAGCTTAATTTACAAAGACTTTGACTCTTATACAAGCGGTTAAAAGGTTTATTTCAGTCTTGAATTCTGTACACTCTAATTTATTTATGACAATAATTCCATAAAGGCCCTCGACGATCTTGCGAGTGAATAGAAAGTTACCATATTATAATTTGTTTAGAACGGTCATAGCACAAAAATTGCAACAAAGTGGTTCGGCTTTTAAGAGCTTAGCTAATAAGGTAACTTTAATTTGATCTGATATTAATATTAAGTTTGATATTAGTTGTTCGCTAATATTGTTTTTGATATAATTATATTGTACATTTTTAAAATGAAATATTGTATTACATATCGTTATTTGCTGAAATGTATTTTGAAATTGACAATAATCAGTATTTAAAATAACTATTAAAATTATGGTAATGTAACTTCAATTTATTGTTTTGGAAGTATATATTTATCTGTTGAAGTTTGAAATATTATTCTGCATTGGTATTATTTTTATATAGAATTGTTTTACTCTTAGGTAATTATACTTTTATTGTAAATGGCCAATTAAGTAATAGTTATAAAAAGTTGTTTATAATCAATAATTATTTCAACGAATTGTTTACAATTTAGTAGATGAAAAAATAAATGAAATAATATAAAAGATACTACATCACCAGTCTTTCATTTTTAGGGTTCCGTAGTCTACTAGGAACCCTTATAGTTTCGCCATGTCCGTCTGTCTGTCTGTCTGAGGCCTTGCTCCGTGGTCGTTAGTGCTAGAAAGCTGAAATTTGGCATGGATATACTCGTATAAATCAATAAAGCCGAGAAAGTCGTAGAATAAAATCTAAATTTTTTTAGGGTACCTCCCCTACACGTAAAGTGGGGGAGATTTTTTTTTTGCCTCACTTAAGCCTACAGTGTGGTGTGGCATATCGTTTGAAAGGTCTTTCAAAATTAATAGGGGTCTTCAACATTTTTTGATAAAGTGAATATATTCAGAGATCATCGTTCCGAAAGAAAAAAATATGTGTCCCCCTCTAACTTTTGAACCATAGGTCAAAAAAATATGAAAAAAATCGTGGAAGTAGAGCTTAAGAAAGACATTAAATGAAAACTATAGCGGACATGATCAGTTTAGCTGTTTTTGAGTTATCGCAAAAAGTTTCCCCTTCATTGTAAAAAAACGTATTATCCACAGTTCATCCCTTGGTTAATAATCTACTATATATTAAGCTCCAGTTTAGCTTATTGTGACGGAAGAGTAACTACGGAACCCTACTCTGAGCATGGCTCGATATGCTCTAGGCCGATTTTTTACTTTTTGTCCGCTAATCATAATAACATTAATATGTCTTTATCCATCACGGAACAATGGTGTTCCGGACATTTGGGGGCGCGGAGCCGAAGAGACAACACGTCACGTACCTAGATGCTATTTTGACACTAATGAGATGTAAAGGGTACACCTAGCGGAGGACGCTGCCCTTGCCCGTGTCATGAGACGCACGCAGAGGCAGCACCCGCCAGAGTGTAAGGACTATTCAGAGTTGATGGAATCTAACATGACCTAGGCTATTGGGTGAAAGTGATAAACTAAATTCTGGGCTATGGAATAATGTTATTATTTAGTTACCTCCAAAACGGCTTTCCCCTAGTTAATGTTAATGAAGTACGTACTATAAACCTTAAATACTCTACGTTTGAGAGCCATAAAAACTACATCAACTGAGTAATTATGTTAACTTTACAACCTGAAGCGGGATGCATAATAGGTACCTTAATTACAAGACACGATTCACCCGTAATAGGATGCAACTAGTTTGCAGCCTAGATTTTATTCTGTTTCATAGTAAACGAGAGAAAGTAACACATACCGGCGGTATCACTCGAAAAATTGCCCACTTAAATGTACTGTCCAGTTTTAACAAAACAAAATTACTTTTTTGTTGCTTTAATTTTATGGCCGAGATACGCGAATGGCGCGCATTCGGTCAGTCCGCACACCGCAGCGCGCCGCCGCCGGCCGTTCCAACATGGTCGTCGCAAATGCGCGCCAAAACGTATTCCATTTTCAAATATGTTTACGTTCGTTCTAAAATTAAATAGTTAATAAAAAAAGTGATGTTCCAATCAAATTATAATTACCAAAGATTTTGCTCAATATGAATAATTTAAAATGGTCACGAAATCGATGTTTAAAAAATGCTTGCTGTTTGCTGTGATATTTTTGATGTGCACGTGTGAGGGGAGGAGGAAAATTAAAAGAAAAGTGGAAAGTTTTAGTAATGTGTCTGGCAACTCACTTAAACGGATTGTCAGAAACTCGAGTGACATCGAAACTTCGCGCGGATTTTTCCCGCCAGGTGAGTTGAAACTTTTTAATATCCCGTTTGCGGAGTCAACGACCGACTTTTTGCTCTTGCAAGTGGGACAAAGGAATTGACTCGTACAGCCAGGACATAAATAAGCTCGTTTTGTGATGTGAAATTTCTTATTGCTCTTTCTGACCAGATGAGCCCACGTTATTGCGAAAAAGTTGCGTCGTAAAACGTGTTCCCTTGTTGCAAGGTATTGGCACGGACGGTCGTAAAGGGGAACTTTGTAGGATTTATTTACTGGATAATACGGTGAAGATATTTTGATGTGGGTAAGTAATAGAACGTATACAAACCTATAATATATCACTCTGAATGTATAAAATCAATTTGTATAATTTTGAGATCGGAATAACATTCAATTGCAATAACATGCAATATGTATAACAACGAATTCTATAATTGTAAATTGTATAATAAACACTACATATATCATTGTTTACGATAACATAAGAAAAGGTATAACGTTGAAATAATATAACATACACAACAAATATCATACATTAAAAATAAGCGCCTACTATTTCTATATTAACTATTCTTTATCTAGAGGGTCACAGTTCTAACCTAACCTAACCCACTTTTCTGTTAACAGTTTCTTTTTCCGAAGCCTCAGAGTTCTAACCTAACCTGCTACCTATTCTGGAAACAATTTATTTATCTAGGGGTCACAGTTCTAACCTAACCTAACCCACTTTTAGCAGTTTTTTTTCTAGTAGTGTGTTCTATGAGGTTTGAAATTCTAGGT
Source organism: Cydia pomonella (assembly GCF_033807575.1). NCBI lineage: Eukaryota > Metazoa > Arthropoda > Insecta > Lepidoptera > Tortricidae > Cydia > Cydia pomonella. The sequence continues at coordinate 3,673,729 of NC_084718.1, read as the reverse complement.
CATCCTACTAATTTTACTACTTAATTATATAAGATGATATTTATATTTTAATATGTATATATTATGACAATTATATGAAATGAGCTTAACTTATATGTATATTATACCAAACAGCCATATGTATGTCGTATGTTATATTATTTTTATGTTATACTAATTGAAAGTATACGTTTACTTTATTATACATAAGATTAGTATACATTTTTAACGTTTGTAAACTGAAATTATTCCAAAAGTGCGTATATATTATAGGACGCACCCGTTTTTTATGTTCATCTTTTTTTTTCTGCTATCTTCCTATCTCCGATTACCATGATTCTTTATTAATCGTAATTGTTTTAATAGTGTAATTTTACCTTAAATTGATTATTTATGAATACTCTGCTATTTATAGAACAAATAGGTATTTTACGTAGGGTAATTTTAGGTATATTACCAGGGATCGCAACCGGTTTTTTTGAGAAACCCGAAATAGCCCAATATTTTTAGTTTACGCTCTTCATGTAAAACTGAATCATGTACTTAGGTAAGAACTTCGTATTAATAATAAAGCAAAGAACGAAAAAGAACGTAATCATACCGGTATTTTTTGTATGAAAAAAAAACCAGGTCCGAGCCTTGATAAATAGATATACACAAGTTGAGAGCTAAACGACTACTTTGTATGTATACTTCCTATTTATAACAAGGAACCCTTACCGTGAAGTCGGGTTATTTTAACCCAACAGGTAGATGGGTCTGATAAAAAAATACAATAATGGCCAAAGTTACCCTCGGGGCTAATGAAACCCGACTTTAGGATACTTTAACTTATATGATAAGTCACCTATACCTACCTAATAAACAAATAAAATTACCCCTTTGGGAAAAATGTTAATCATTAGGTACTTTATAACTTATATGATAAGAATAATTCACCTATACCTACCTAATAAACAAATAAAAAGACCCCTTCGGGAAAAATGATAATCCTTAACGGGCATGGTGAAATCAAGCCGTCAAGGCAAGTTTTACTTTTAAAATACTGACCTTTATAATTTATTTTTATTGTTTATGTCAAGCCGTCTCTATACGTAGGACTACGTACGTAGTAATACAATTGACTGGGACAGTCATCGGATTGGATATAGAAAGATTAAGTAGATGGTGAAGTTAGTAGGTACCTACTTAAGCAATTACTTGTGTGTGTGTGTGTGTGTAATGAATACTCAATCCATAATGTTTTAATGACTAAAGTTTATTAGTATAATTATTTAATTAATACATATTTATTTATTTATTAAGGTTTGCCAACAGGTGTAATACAAATACAATTGGATTTAAATAATAACCAGTACCTGGGCGACCGAGCATTGCTCGGTTATAACTATTTATTGTAATATGGTGGTGTATAGGTGATAATCTTATGTACATTTTTTTACTAAATTAAACTTGTCTAAAACAATAAAAATTAAAAAATTATATATAAACCTGAACATATAAAAAGAAAAAAAGTTAGTCACCGGGCGAGATTCGAACCCGTAACACTCGTTTAGCAGTCCGCGTCTTAACCCGCTGGACCAGACGGACAGTGGCCGGCATCACGAAATTAGCGACCATATTCTGCGTCGAAAGAAAAACGCATGAAAACTCGAAAACACGCGTTTTCCCAAACATAAGACTAATCTAGATAGATTGTATACCCCCAAAAACCCCCATATACCAAATTTCAGCGAAATCGTTAGAGCCGTTTCCGAGATCACAGAAATATATATATATATATATATATTGTTGGCGCAACATAAGTACTCCTACGAAGACCGGTTGACGACACATGACGTCACACACATACGTCACGGCTCCCCGCTCCGTGTACCTACATCAGACTGCACCGTACAGCCGAAGCGGCTACACATATTATATATATTACCAAAATACTGTATACAGTTATTAAGTTAATAAAAAAATACGATAGTACTATCCTGGAGTTCTTCATTCTTCATCAGAAGAGCTTAATTGAGGAGTATATCGAACATATATATATATATATATACAAGAATTGCTCGTTTAAAGGTATAAGATACCGGAGTATTCACCCAATTATAGACAAACACAACTTGCTAATACTATACACACATATAGAAAACTTGTGAGACAGACAGAGAGATATACACCGTGTTTTTATTGAGTTCCGTTAACTTCGGGGCATGAGTAAGTACGTTTAAGGAAACTAAATGGTATGGGTAATTTAAAAATATAGATATACCTATATTTTTTATAAAAAGTAATTAAATGTTGCAGATACCGTTGTTGTAACACGGGCATTACATTTAACTCAACCTTACAATTGAAAACTGTGACATATCAATGACATTTCTAACGTCGATCGTCCGAGATAGTACGTACGTTTAGTAGCAAATGTAACAACTCGAACTAAACACGAATCAATATGTAAACAGGCCCTAAGGCAAATGTACACGCTCGTAGGGGGCCTTATAAGATAAAAATAAATTATTGATCATCTCCGGAATAGAGTTAGTTAGAATACCGGCGTCTTTGAAAAAGTTACTTAATGTAAGTTCAGGAATACACATAAATAAATTTAAAATGACACTTGCATTGTCTGGCCTGTCGAAATCGCTGCCATCTTATCTTGGTCTGACAAAAATCAAAATTGCTACTAGAGTTAGACAGACTGTGCAAGTATTATTTTAAACGTGACAGAAGTTTGACGTTTAAAATAACACTTGCACAGTATGGCCTATCAAAATGGCTCTCGAGTTAGCTTGGTCCGACTCTACCTACGTTTTGCATAGATAGTAGTTCCCAAAGTTGATTAGGCTCCGACCCACCTAACAAAAACTGCCAAATTCGGGACCCACCTCTTGGCCGTCTCAAATTAAAGGAGCATGAAATATTATTAGTACCGGCTGTTAACCCGATCGACTAGCATGTCGTCTTGTGTTTCAGGGCCCACCCAAATATCCATCCCATAGTTTGGGAAATGCTGCTATAGATACTTTGTAGTGCAAGGTCTCGGTACATTAGACGTAAAACGCCAACTACGCAAGGATAGACCTAAGCCTTCCTACGTGTATACATACAACGCGGCCGGTCAACTATACTGTTGTGAATGTGAAAGGGTGTTTAAGAGCAAGTTTGGCCTGGCCAGCCACATAAGAGCTCATAAGAGGAAAAACCCTTGATTGCTGAGGTCGCCGTCATCGAAATCGATGTGGAGGACTATATTAGTGCAAGTAGTAGTCATTGAATTCGTAATATGCGTTACATTAAACAAGCTTATCTTCGCCGTTTATCTTAATTTTAAACAGCGTGAAAGTGAATCATATCAGCTGATAGTAAAGTCCCTCATCATATCTTATTACTACATGAATGATAAAACAACGTGGGATTAATTGTGATTCGAAATGATTAATTATTTATTATATTTGAATAATGATGATGAAATGGATATTCCAATGCATGTATTTCCTTTGTTGTTTTTATTATATTTGTTTGACATTTAGAATTTATTCTAGAAACAATCTAGACTAGTATTTCTTATACATTTTTTTTTTGTATGACTATATTTTGTGAAATTTTTAGTATTAAATTTGATCTATGAATTATATTCATTAGTATTATATATGGAATAATATTTACAACATCAATAAATTGCTCTAATAATTAGATTAAGATAATTATATGTAATACTGTCTTACTATACATAAGTGCTTGTTGCTAGGCCTACATGAATAAAGTATATTTGAATTGAATTGAATTATCTAGAGATTTCCATTGTATCCAGTCACGCTACGTTGGTTCATATCATATCATAGATCATAGGCGAAGAAATACAGTTCGTGTCATCCACGATGACGTGCAAATTTGTCAAATGTAACCTTTAATAACATGACAATACAAGTCGATGTATTTATAAATGTTGTTATGTATTTTTCATGTCACTATATGATGTTACTATAAATGTTGCATTGACTTGCAGTGGCGGCGCGTCACAAACATTCTTAGGGAACCCGGAGGTAATTTTGCTTTCCTTTTCTCCATGAACCGATCGTGAAAGTACTCAACGGGCTGAAGTTTAGACAAGCCGGTGGGAATCGAGTTCTTTGAACGATCCGCCACTGTTGACTTGTAAAAGAGCCCTTGAGGCCTACTTGCAGAATAAATTTTTGAATTTTGAATATTCGAGGTACGCGTCTTCGTGAATGACACGATGTATAGACGCGTAAAGGAGCGTAAAATATCGGAGAAACAGTAAAATTGTCATCACACTTGCTCGAAAAACATCTTATTTCATCCAGGTATACTGAAGGATAAAGGCATGTATTCTCCTGCGGGAGTTATGGATTGTGAAAAAAAAGCTCTGATTCCCGAGGGAGCTATAGTTTTTTTTTTATTGTGTTACTAAATCATACGAACCAAGTAGGTATAAATGAGTTTTACTTTTAAAATACTGACGTTTATAATTTATTTTTGTTGTTTATGTTAACAAATAGTTCGTTTGATTAATTTAATATTTAAATTTAGTTTTTTTCTTCGCAAGTGTGATGAAAAACATTGTGTTTAGGTAACTCCGGGGGTAAGAATATTGCAAGCTTGCAGCCTGCGGCTGTCGTGCATCTAAATACCTCGTTTGCAAGATTTCACTTACCCCCCTCGTTGCACAATGTACTATTGTTTCCTTTGTCTATGATTCATAAAAACCTTAATATCAACATAGTATAGTAGAATTGGAAACTAGGAATTTTATCAACTACAAAACTTAGGAAATTATTTGACCCTAGTCTATTATTTTTACATGTATTGGGAAACGTTAAAAACTTCGTCCTTAAATGACGATTTATTTTACTTTAGCGCTAAGTACGGCTACCACCAGTTTGACACTGTCATCATATTCTTACTCAAACTCGTATCTGATTTACGTATCTAATATATAGATACGAGGTTGAGTAAGTATAGCGACGATATTTTAAGTCGCAGTCTGCGTCGGTCTGCCAACGCGTGCTTCCGTTGAAGCTTCTCAAAATGGAGCGAAATATGAATATGTCGAGCAATCACTTCTTTTGATATATTTAATAGGTTTGTGTCTCACGGAAGTTTTGTTTCCAAGGTTCAAGTTTGGAAAACAAAACATTTTAAGAATAAAATTACAGTATCGCGTGATGTAAATATTTATTTAGCCTCATTACCTGAGTTAATAGTGCTATTACTTTCCTACTTAGCAATAATGAAAGTGAAAACAGAATATATTTGATTATTTATTCACACCCAGCCCGGAAATTTAAATATGTAAATGTAATATATTGTTACAGCATGTATTATTATTTTAGTATTGCGGAGTAAGTTATTGCGCGAATAGCGATTTTTACAATAGGTAAGTAACATAAATAAGTAAGGAAGTGGTTTAAGTAGAAGATGTAATGATTTGTAAGACTAATGTAAATCTTTTTATTGTTATCATAAACTTTTTTTTGTTAAATAATATTTGATTAATAACTCATATAGTTATTATTTAACGATAAAGAGAACTATAATAATAATTATCCAGCACTTAGGTACGAACGGTCTGGAACGGTTCGATTTTCGCGTTTCCCGGTAGGCCCTTTGTAAACAAACCGCCTTGATGCATCAATGAGATATTTTATTATCTGTGAAAACTTTTCAAAAAACAGTTAAAGGCACAGTAGGTATGTATAAGTTACTCTATGGTTTACGAATGGTGCTATTGCTGCACTCTGGCGACTATTGCAGTAATACTCCCTATTAGCCGCCGAAACCGAAATTTGGTTATCTGCCTCTTTATCGCTCTTGCATATTCGAACGATAGAGAGGCGGATAGCGAAATTTCAGTACTCCGTAGTTCCTGCTGTAGGCCAGCGCGTCAAATGTAATCTATCAATCCAATTGCGACCTGTATCACCTGCGATTGAATCAAAAGGTCACTAGGTGGTTAGAGATGATGACTCATTCTGTACCCGGACCTTGCAGAGATGTCCGATGGAAACTTACTCCACTATTCAACTAAATCGATAACCACTCATCCCACTAACCAGGCAGGCGACACGCAAGCAACCGGTCTACGTGCAGGATGTTACTATCGCTTCACTTGCACGGGCGAGTTGACTACTCAGCAATACATTCTCGTAATTTCCGAAAATTTCTGGAAACTTTTTTAAATAAATTCTCATGCAAGTTTCCACTCAGAAAGTTCCCGTTCAGGTTAGGGATTTATTAATATTATTTGTTTATTTAACATTTACGTTACTCATTGGCATTGTTATGGTACAGTCAGCGTCAAATAATTTTTAGCAACCAAAGTAGCCAAATAGTACACCATATATTTAGTATGGTGTACCGAACTATTTGACCACTTTGACTGCTACAAAGTATTTGACGCTGACTATACAGTGGTGGGCAGAGTACGGCCCGCGGACCAGCTCCGGCCCGCGATAGGATTTTATCCGGCTCGCCGCTGGTCCTTCGAAATAATTTTAATTTGTATATGACCCGCGAAATAATAAAAATGCTATTTTGCTGCTATTCTGGCCCTCCTCTGAAATGTCTTAAACTTTCTGGCCCGCCATGAAAAAGTTTGCCAACCACTGATATAGTATGTCAATATTCTTTTAATATATTTCAATGCTCATTGGTGTCTATTTCAAGAAGTGTTGGTGTCATAGAAATCGAAAGTAATTAAAAAAATACCGAGAATATTTCATGGGAAATGTATTCTACATTTTAGTCCAATTGCGACGTTCATTACCCGCGATTAATTCAATCAATAATTTATGATATCGACAATCTCGATTGAAATATTGTCAACGTGCTGTCAACGCTGCTTTCTAATATGATGGCCGCCGTCAGCTCAACAGTCTTAGCTCAAGAAAATTAGTAAATCGGCATAGTTATACCTTGTGGTCTCCAGATAAACATACCTACTAAGTTTTTTTTTTTCAGCAGGTGACTATACTTTAACTTGGTCAGCAGGTGACTAAGCTGACTTGCTTAGTCTAAACGAAGAATTTGGGTCATGATGAACAATTACGAAAAAACGACGTTTTCGTAAATCATCTATTTTTGTCTCTTTGTTAACTTAAACACCATATAGTTCCTAAAGTATTACGCGCGATGTTCAGTGACAATTACTTTTTAGGGTTCCGTAGTCAACTAGGAACCCTTATAGTTTCGCCATGTCCGTCTGTCTGTCTGTCTGTCCGAGACTTTGCTCCGTGGTCGTTAGTGCTAGAAAGCTGTTTGGCATGGATATATAAATCAATAAAGCCGATAAAGTCGTACAATAAAATCTAAAAATTTTTTTTTTTATCTCCCCTACACGTAAAGTGGGGGTGAAATTTTTTTTTGCTTCAACCGTACAGTGTGGGATATCGTTGGAAAGGTCTTTCAAAACGAATAGTGGCCTTTAACAAACATTTCTTGATAAAGTGAATATATTCGGAGATAATTGCTCCGAAAGAAAAAAAAAATGTGTCCCCCCCCTCTAACTTTTGAACCGCGCCAATTAGCGTTGCTCATTCTACTTTTCGTTAACCCGCTCGGCGCTCACCCGCGCCAGCTAGCGGATGCTCTAATGGCTCCTCTACACGATAGGACATCATTCTGGTCCACTAAGATGGGCCAGCATGTAGAGAGGGTAGTGCGGTCGGATGGCTTATGGCGCGGCGGGATGGCGATGGGATGGCCGCGGTGTCGGTTTTTCGTCCGCACATCAAACGTAGTGTTCCAGCGATGATGAGTACGCATCTACACGTGGCCCATTCTATTGCTTTCTTTCAAACATCGCATAGCCATCTTGCTGGTCCAGCGCTGGGCTATCGTGTAGAGGAGCTATAACGTTCGCATGGCCATGTCGGTGGTCCAGTGCTGGAACATCGTGTAGAGGAGCCATAAGCTCGCTAAGCCACGTGAATCGCCAGGTACAGGGTGTTGGAAAGCAGTTAAGTAGGCAAACGGCTCGTAATGCGACCTTGCCAGTTGCATGCAATTGCATTAAGCTCATTCAGCGCTAAAACTAGGTCCTCATCTCCATGATGATAATGATGTAGCTTGCGGATATTTTCCGTGTGTTTAAGGCGAGTTAGGCGAGGTATGCCTATGTCGATTTATGGTAGGTATTTAATTTATTTCTAATAGGGAATCACTGCAATGTTCTGCCCCCAGAGTGCAATACCTATCGTAAACCATAGATTAACTTATATTTACTGTGCCTTAAACTGTTTTTTGACAAGTTTGACAGACATTGGTGCATCGAGGCAAACGCGAAAATCGAAACTCAGTTATTTGCCTCTTTATCGCTCGCATTTGCATGAGTGATAGAGAGGTTAGATGACGAAATGAAAAATAGAGTGTTTAACCCGGGTGAAAGGCATCATTTCAGGCTCGGACTAATGGCGCTTTCACTGCGTTCGAGCACTAAACTACCTCGGCAAAAATGAGTGCCTTTTATCCCTTGGTTAACAATCTACTATTGCAAAATTCTCGCATATTTTTCATGGATGCATAGGTACTTTTCTCCTAAACCAAAGTCATAAAATGGGCATAATTTATAAACCAACGACTTTTAGATGACATGTGACCTAAGCCGCTCATATCAAGTTTATCGACAGAAAAACGATAAAATTTATCTTCTACCCTGTCCATAACTGCGGCGGTAGCACGGACGCATTTTTCTCGCCCGTCACGTTCTAACAAGTATGTAAGTGCGAAAGTGACAGGTATAGCGACAGGCGATAAAAATGGAACCATGCTGCCACCGGTGGATAATGCTTGTCCTAAAAAGGTAGTTTTTAGGGTTCCGTACCCAAAGGGTAAAACGGGATCCTATTATACTAAGATTCCGCTGTCCGTCCGTCTGTCACCAGGCTGTATCTCATGAATCGTGATAGTTAGACAGTTGAAATTTTTACAGATGATGTATTTCTGTTGTCGCTATAACAGCAAATACTAAAAAACAGAATAAAATAAATATTTAAGGGGCCTCCCATACAAAAAACGATTTAAATTGCCGTTTTTTTAGATAATAGTACGGAACCCTTTGTGCGCGAGTCCCACTCGCACTTGGCCGGTTTTTATCACTCCAGTGATACCTGGGGATATCCATTCGCTTTTATGAAGATGGACATAATTGTATGTTGTGACATATTTTTACGATGTTTTTAAACGCTTTTGTTTACTTTTACTTCGCACGTTGTCGCTTGTCGGTTTGCCTATTAGTTTGGGCTAAAATCTTGTCTACATTTTTTTATACCACGTCAGTGGCAAACAAGTATACGGCCCGCCTGATGGTAAGCAGTCACCGTAGCCAATGGACGCATGCAATTCCAGAGGTGTTATATATACCTTTAAATAACAAAACTATATTCCGGTATTCAGGTAAGGGCTACATACAGTGACAAAATGTCTTATTCAATTTTGCATTTTTCTTACATTGTATGCGATTTTTTGTATGAAAATATAAAGTAATAATACTAATAATCCGTCATTAATCCGTATGAAAACGGTACCTACTAAACTTAGAACGCGCGCGAGAGACATTACCGCGGCACACTTGTGATACAGGAAAGTAGATAACAAGCACAGACGGGACCGCGGAACTAGCATTTCCCCCTTCCTTTTTGAGATCTAGTCGGGGGCTTCCCCCCAAAAAGGAAGGGCTTAGGGCTAGAGTTGGCAAGAACTCGAGTCGTTTAAGTCTAAATTTGAAGAACTCCAGTCGTTATTACGCGACTCTGCGCTTAAAAAACTTCCTAGTCTTTAAGTCTCGAGTCGAGTCTTTTATTGAGTTTTTTGAGACTTCGAATATAGACTTGTAAAAAAATTATAGGTTTCATCTACGAGTAGCAAAGGAAAATTTTCATTTTTTAATGATTTATGCATAACCCATTAATTTAATGTGGATGACCTTTAGAAAATTTTTCTACATAATTTGAAAGTTCTCTTTAAAGGGCTCAAGTCTTTACAAAAGACTTAGGTCTCGATAAGGACTCAAGTTTCGAATTAATGACTAGAGCCTGACAAAATGAGTCGAGTCTTAAGAGGGAAGTCTACCACGTGATCGTCCATACAAAAAGAAAACGTTTTTCCACTTCTAAATATTTTCCATTCTCAATGATTTTTTAGTGTGTTATTGACACAATGAAAAACTAGGTTTATAGATTACCTTTTTTCAATATTTACTAAACATTTATAAGCGAAACCTATAAACTCAGAATATGTTATGCTGAAGAGATCGACATCAAAATCAAAGTGAATTGTTAAGATTTAGTTAGCGGGAACCGTTTTCTCACGAAATGGAATTTCATAGAAGAATTCCCGTTATTTCGTTAGATTTGAAAAACTATTCTTCCCTCTTGAAGCAGAGGACTCAAAGGACTTGAGTTATAACCCACTAGCTACGGCTAGTGATTGCCTTTAGTTTGACCCAAGGAACGATTGGGCCAAAGCGTCTGACACAAAATTGCACGCTCATTGCTACTTACTAGTAGATTTATTCGGTTAAGTTAGATTGACAGTAGGTAATAAAATTACTATGCAAAATGCCAACAAAAAAAGAGCCATTAGCATTTAAGCGTTCAATGAAAACTAACTTTTATAAAGTTATGAATAGAGTCCTATTTCGCTTAAGCGCTTGGTATCTGCAGAGATTTTAATCTAACCAGCGAATATAGTAAGCCTAGTATAAAAATGTAAAGTGAAATGAATATTAATGTGGTCAGTGGTCTATAATAAATGTTTGTTAGTTTTAGGCCGGGGAGTGGACGCACGCGGCGAGCGGCAAATCAAGGTATGAAAGGCCTTGATTTTCCGCTCCAGTCTGCGGGCCACGGTCTTAACTGCCGATTGATTAACAGTCCTTTTTGTTCTAACTGACAGGCTGATACCGACCGGCGGACTGTTAACCCTTTACCAGGCTGACAGTTAACCCTTTACCAGTTCAAAAATGACAATCGAATGTCAGTCTTACTCATCGAAAATAGAACACATGTTTGAAGAGCCGCGTGTGGGAAATATATATCCCTTAGCCTGGTAAAGGGTTAATCTGTGGGCCTCTTCAGTTAATTGCGGTCCATTCTATGCCATTTTTGTGCCGTAATTCAGAGGTATAATTTGAGAATATTTGAAATAAAGTTTCACATACTCGTAATACCATTAGCATAATGACTAAAAGCACAAAATATAGGTATATGAAATTTGCAATAAGTTAAATGCAAATATTATGCAATGATTATTAATAATATAAATGAATTAAAATTATTGTTTAAACATTTTACAAATTTTTATACAAAAGAAATGACAATATGGCATTACCGCTTTATCAATTATAAACCAAGTCACAATATCCTCCCTATCATAAAATTACTACTTACTTTACTAGACGTGCCGGTGCCAGACGGTGCACGGGTTATTTTAAACGTCAAACTTCTATGAAATGATGACGTTTACTTGACACTTGCACCGTCTGGGCTATCAAAATCGCTGCCGACTTATCTTGGTCCGACTCTATAGTCTCATACGCTACTTTGTTGCTGACTGTATCTTGTATTGTATTGTAATACGGGCGATCTTCCGCAACTCGACGACTGACGCCTATTTTGCGTGACAGATGGGGGGGTTGGCTAGTCTTGCCAGCCCAACTCCTCGAGGAACCCTATCAAACCTTTGATGTTGAGTAGGACCTCGGGGAGCTCTCGGGGATTCGAGATGTTTAGCCTCAATGGAGCCACTCCGCTGCATTCCAGCACCACGTAAGATGCTGTTTCTTCTGTCTCCGTGCATCTTTGGCATAGGGGACTGTCTGTGACACCTGTTATAAAAATATGTTTGTTAAAAACTATCTTACTCGTATTAGGGGGCAACTACACAAAAGATCCCTATGGGTCGAAGTGTATCCGCAAGGGCCCCCGGTAATTAGAAGATAAGATAAGATCTTACTCGTATACACTCGTGAAATATTTTGTTATTCCCTCCTCGTATTACATATGAATGCGTGTTTGTGGCGGCCAACACATTAACCGTAGCTTTTCCGTGGGTATTTTATTAATTAGTGTCTTAGAGAAACCTTAGTGAAACTAATAAGCACACATCGGGGTTTTTGGTGCGGGAATTATTTTGTGTATTTATAACTTTGTTAATTGTAAAATAATTACCAAACTTTGAATTAAAAATAGGTAGTGAGCTCCAAATGTGTATAGAGATGTTAACAATTTTTTTGTATTTAGTTTAACTGTATTTTAAGTTGTTTTTTTACTAAGACTCCGCTGTACGTCCTTCCGTCTGTCCGTTTGTCACCAGGCTGTATCTCATGCACCGTGATAGTTAGACATTTGAAATTTTCACAGATGATGTATTTCTGTTGCCGCTATAACAACAAATAAAAACAGAATAATTATTTATTGATTATGACATGTTTTTGTACCTTATACTTATATGAATAAAACAATTTTGACTAGTGTAAGACATTACCGCACCAATTATAAGAGTGTGGTTTTCGTTTGATTATAAAAGTGGCAAAAAGACTTGTGAAAGTTATTTTGACTAAAAGACTTTGCAAATAGTAGGAGCTATCTATATTATTTCTGTAATTTTTTATCTGAAAGATCGGATAAAAATATCCTTACGGGTAAAACTTCTTGAGTCCGACCAAGCTAACTCTGCAGCAATGTTGATAGCACAGACTGTGCACAGTTTGACGTTTAAAATAACACTTGCACAGTCTGTGCTTACAACAACGCTACAGAGTTAGCTTGGCCTGACTCTACCAAGTAAAGGGTTAAGTGAAAAAATTATAAATTTAACATAGCTTCAATCACCATTCTGATTTTATCAAGTTCTTCCCGCCATATAGGTACAATACGATTGAGTGTTAATCTTCTTCTTCTTTTAAAATATGGCTTCCATCAAATCTATGAGGATTTTGCCAATGTCAAGTTTCGTTGTAAGTTTTAAGTGTGCTCGTAGAGCATGACGTTGTTCGGTAGTTGCTTTTAGTAAAGAGATAGCTGGACTTTACTAAAAGTCACGATGGATTGCTGGATGTTGATTAAAACATGGTTAAACGCGTTTCAAGATTATTTTTTCATTAAGTGCACACTTCCACGATAGTTCACTGCATAATAAGCTATCAATACTACACTTTGAACAACATAAATGAGAAAAACACAAAAAAATATTCTCGAGACGTCTTCGCCATCTTGAATCTCAACGACAACCCCGAGTGTTAATCTAACTTAACAGACGCAAGGCTAAGATGGACGACTGTCTATCATTTGTCACCAAACCTGTCATGCTCTAACAAATACGTCTGTGCGAAAGTGACGCATGATATGACAAGTGATAAAAACAGTACCATGATACCGCTGCTGGGGCTAATATGGTCTTTTTATCATTTGTCACCATGCCTGTCACGTTCTAACAAGTATGTAAGTGCGAAAGTATCGTATGACATGACAAGTGACAAAAATGCGACCATGATACCGCTGTTGAAATTTTAATTGACGTCCTTGATAAGCAAAATTATGTCAATATTTATACAGATCTTTTTTTTTAAACTAACATTATAATTATTTGTAGTTATAGGCCTACAGTTACAGGATATAAATGACTAACCTGATCTCATCTAAAACGAGTTTGTTAGAGCAAAAACTGTGCAAAAAACCAGATCAGGTTAAATTAGGCCACGTTTTTACGTATAACTTTCTAACCTTACACTTAACCGTAATAACAGATGGATTAATAGACCCTTGTCGACGGTCAGTGTCTTTAAGGGCAAGGCCACATTGGTGCATTGCGTTGCGTCGCGTCGTCACAACGCATTTATTGTTGCATATTATAAAAAAAAAATATGTAAAACGAAGCAGCGTCGACGCTGCGACGAAAAAACGCAACGCACCAGTGTGGCGTCACACTAAGATCTTTTCCGGGGCCGCAGAATAATGTAATCCTAAGAAATAACTCAAGCGTTTTTGCGAAAGCGGCTGTCATCTTTTGAGAAGTTTTCTCACGATTCTGTCTTTTCAAAGACCTGCTGCTAAATTATATCAAAAGATAACATCATAAATGGACTATAAAATTTAGGTACTTTACGTACTTAACCTAGTTTGGAAGGGAGTGCCTAGGTACGAGTACCTTATATACTTATTTTACTCTTTGGGTATGGTCATACCTATTTTGTAAGATGTCCGTGAAGTTAAATAGGTTAATGTCTATACTTAGTGAAATTTAATCGATGATCAAGGGTTGAAAAATATTAATTCCCAACGTAAATAGAATTCAATACGCGAGATCTCATGCAATTTACCTTATCATCTAATTAATTACAGTTAATGATATCATTGAAATAAATAACCACTGGATACATGGACACTGTATTTTTATTGAATAAATAGGTAAGTAGTAGGTGTACTACATCAAGTGACAATGACAAATTGAAAGCTTATTGGCCTTATTGCTCATAAGGCATTAGTTTTTTTTATGGCTGTTACTTTGGAAATACTTTTTTAAAGTTATTAGACTAAAGTCACCCTAGTAATGACCATAAATCATCAAACCATCACTGGAGAGTATAGTTTTAAATACATAGGCCATATTGTGACATCTGATATGAAGGATAATATGGATATAGAGAGGGAAAGGAGGGCTCTATCTGTGAGGGCTAACATGATCGCCCGTAAGTTCGCTAGATGTACAAAAGAAGTAAAAGTCACATTGTACATCTTTATACTCATGCAGCTTATGGGGGTATTATACGCAGAGAGCCTATGGAGCCCTCCGAATACAATATAATAACGCGTTTCGGGTGTTGGTGGGGCTGCCCCGCTTCTGTAGCGCATCTGGGATGTTTGCGGAGGCGCGTATGGATTGCTTTCATGCGACCATACGCAAGCGATGCTCATCCCTGGTGCGCCGGGTGCGGGCCAGCCCCAAACCCATCCTGCGCTCAATTGCGGACAGGTTCCACTGTCCATACTTGAGGCGTTGCTGTGAGATGCATGTGTCTTGCAGCCCATATTATGTTTAATTTATTAATTATATACTAACATTAGATATAAGAACAAATTGTATTGAGTCATGTTACTTGATAAAAGAATTAAAAAAATGAATTGAATAAATTTCGTTACAATTTAATTTCAATTATAAAATAAGCTATGATAAAAAAATATTACAATCTTATTGCGTTTATGCTAAGTAAATATGATCGCGCCATCGATGACTGAATTAGAAAAATTTGTTCCTGATCACCGATTAAATTTCACCGTGTACTTATAGTAGTGACCTTAGTAGTAGGTATTTGTGGCTATACTTCTAGACCAGGGGTCTCCAAACTTTTTTACCCGAGGGCCATATTGCATCACTAAAACTTTCGCGTGGGCCACCATGGGTTTTTGCACCGGGGGGGTCTAGTTGCTGCTGTTAGGAACAGTTCCACTCTAAATGAATGCTGAACCCCGGAGCAGATCCGTTTGGCAACCTCCCGCGGGCCGGATTGGAACGCCTAGTGGGCCGGATTTGGCCCGCGGGCCGGGGTTTGGAGACCCCTGTTCTAGACAAATAAGACGTCAATCTACAGATTATTTCATATGGGTACTTCGTTATGCCTTGGACCAAAAATGCATTGGTCCATTGCTTATCACGGCAGAAAATTAGAACATTTAGGTAGAACATAATGGCATCTTTTCTCCTCTCTAATACCAAAGAACATTAAAACAACCAAACATCGCTCACCGGTTTAATAATAGCCGATCTTGAAGGTCCAACCGGAAAAAATATCAAATTCAATGGCCATCAACTATAATGTGATGCAACGCATAGAAAGTTATAGGAACAGCAAACACTTTCGTTTTCACGGTCAGCCGTGTTGCGATTCGAATCGGAGCGTCCGAACGAGGTAGTAAAAGTATATCGGACAGTATAATGACCGTTATTAAGACCGTTGATATAAGTGCGAATTACCTATTCGCATATGTACGGTACAACGTTTTACAGGAATAAATATAGCCATTTAAATTTATTTATTCCGGCAAAGTAGCACGATTTGTACTGTAATTTTATCTACAGTACATATGGTGCTAACCGCACTAGTGCGAAAATTAGCATATAACGTTACTATGTCGAACATTTTAAGGGCCATATGTATTGTAAAACGTTGTACGATACATGTGCGAATAGGTAATTCGCAACTCGTGTCGATTTAAAACACTCCCTTCGGTCGTGTTTTAATTTATCGCCACTCGTTTCAAATTTCCTATTTTTCGCACTTGTATCGTAATGTACTATTACAGTACATATCGGGCTACTTTACCGCACTAGTGCAATAATTAGCATATTACGTAACTATCTCGAAATTTTAAAGGGCCATAGATTTAGATTTATTTATTTTCATAACGATAAATTACAGTATAAATTATTCTTATGTATTCGAGGAAATGCTGCCAGTATCTACGGCACCATGCCGCAGGGGGATATTTTTTAGTATTTTATTTTAAGTTTAGTATTATTTATTTTTAGATTTAGGTTTTAAGTTTGTTCAGTTACGCCTTAATAATATACTTTCTGTATTCACTGTGGCAACACCATGTCACAGTTGACATTCAAATATTCAAAAAATAAACTGTTGCCCTGTCATACAGTTGACAGAGCCAGTGTGTCACGAACCTACCACTAGATCACATCGTTCCGCTATTCTCGTTATTATTTTCGCGTTGACCCAAAGCACTACTACCAGTAACATTATTAGCACATATTTAGTATCAGTGTTGTGTAGCCGAAGGACGCCGTGCACATCCGTGAAGTGGAAAATCCGAGGTCTAAGTTGGATGACTCAAGGTAACGGTTCTAAGCTTACTTCTAGCTTGCGACAAAGGACAGCCGGAATCGCCACCAGCGGTCTTCAGCGGCGACCGACGATTTCACTCCACAACTCCCGGACTGGAAGGTAACTTCGCCCTACACTGTTCTTTTACACTCAAGCTCAACTCAGTAATTTAATTTTATCGCAACACAACTTTCTTGCTCAACCGACCCCTAAATTTCATTCCCTATCGCCCCCCTTTTTCGAACTACAGTCCACTCTCTCGCTATTGAACATTTTGGCCTTCGATCCGCATAGTTTGATAAAGTACCTATGGTTTGTCGTTTCTCGTTTTATAGTTGCTTACTCAAATTTGTTTTGTCATCTTTTGCATTAAAAATTTAGGGTAGACTTATTAAAAAGTTCGAGGGTAAGCAAGAAAGTTGGTCGTGTAGTGGTGCTTTAATAAAATCATTCGGTCACTTGTTAATATTGCTGGCAACGTTTTTGATAGTTGTCAAGTATCAACTGTCAGCTGTCAGTGTCAGTCATTGAAGTGTAAGCTAAGGTTATGTTGTATGTCTATGAAGCTAAGTGAATTGCAGTTTGTTTTGAAGTTTTTTTTTGTGTAATAATCGCAGTGTTTTGTGTTTATTAACATGTCGCACGGTGATAAATCTGTCGAGAAAGAGGATGGTGTAGACACGGTAATGATTGCTCGTGACTATCAAGTGATGAGAATAGAGTATTTACAGATGCTATCGGATTCGGAATTAGCTTTATGTGACGAGAATGAATTGTGTACAATTGCAAAGAACTTTCATGAAGCACAAATAAGGCTTCTAAGCAATGCTCCGCGAAGCGAGCACCGCGAGATTTGCTCCCATACCGCGATGTTCGACTCGAAAGTTAGGGCAGTGAGATCGCGGTTGCAGAATGGAAAGCAATCTTTCGCTGGGGCTTCGGCAGGTTCGGGGGCACCACAGCCAGTCTTGCCAAAGTTGCCAAAATTACAAATTAAAGCTTTCGATGGTAAAATTGAAAATTGGGTAACCTTTATACAATTGTTTAACTCGTTAGTAGATAAGCGAACAGACATTGCCCCTGTAGAAAAGTTACACTATTTGCTATCGAGTGTGCAGAATGAGGCGTACGACCTTATAAAGAATTATCCTGTGACCGATGATAATTATAAGGTTGCATATGAAGCGCTGTACAAGCAATATAATAAAATTAGATTAATTGCAACTACATACTATGACAAACTTATACATTGTGAGCCAGTGAAAGCGTCTCGGGCTAGTGACTTACAACGGGTTCATAGGGTTTTTACTGAAAACTTATCGATTTTGAAGGGTTTTGATTTGCCGGACAAAAATTTCTTACTTTTACAATTACTGTGGTCGAAGTTGGATAGGAACACGAAGGAGCAGTTTGAGCTGGAGCATGACTCTGATGATATCCCAGAATATAGTAAGTTGCAGGATTTTATTGAAAGACGACACCGAGCGCTAGATGCTGCTGGGTCAATGGGATTTGTTGCTAGTACTCCTCAGCCTAGTAGTAGTAAGTCTTCGAGTAAGCCAAAAATGGCCTTAGTAGTCTCCGCTCCAATATGTGTGATCTGTGGGCAGGCTCATAGCCTTACATCATGTCCAACTTTTCTTAAATATGACCCCGCTGCTCGATTCAAGTGTGTTAAAGAGAACAAGTTGTGTATTCTGTGTTTGTCGGGGTCTCATTCTGTCAAGACCTGCAAGTCAAAACAGCGGTGTGAGCAGTGTCGGTTCTCCCATCATACACTGTTACATTTTAATAAGGCAAATGTGCCTGTTTCCCCGGCAGTAGGTGTAAATAACTCGCCACCTCCATCAGACACATCAAGTCCGCTGGCAATGGTAGCAAGTAATGTTGCGGCTTCTTCTTTATTCTCAACTGCCAAGGTTTTGGTGAGAAATGCCCAAGGTGACTTAGTAGCGGTAAGGGCTTTGCTTGACTGTGCCAGTGGTTGCAACTTTTTAAGCGAAGCATGTGCACAAAAGCTTGGTCTTCGGGCAGAATATGGGAAGCATTCTGTGACTGGTATCGGTGAAGTGGAGGCTAGGCCCGGTGGCACATTGTCATGTACCGTTTCGCCAAGCCATGGAAGTTCTGATATCTCTATGTCATTGGAGGCTTATTTGTTGCCAAAAATCTGTCCAGAAATGCCAACGGAACAGATTGATGTCTCCTCATGGCAACATATTAGGGGCTTGGAATTAGCCGACCCCTATTGGCACATTCCAGGGCCTGTTGACTTGCTCCTGAATGTCAACATTTTCGCTTCCCTCGTTGCGCCCCGGTTTAATCCGTGGGGCCCCTGGCCAGGCGACTGCCCTAAACACCATTTTCGGGTGGATTTTGATGGGTGACGCGGGTGACGGTGCTACGGAGATTTGTCGGTCTCGGTTCCGTGGCAACAGCTGTCAACTGGTCGTGGGCAAGTTGTCAATTGACGACTCTATTAAGAAGTTCTGGGAGTTGGAAGATGTCAGCTCCCCGAACACTGTCATTTTGTCGAAGGAGGATCAGTTGTGCGAGGAATATTTTCTCGCTAACTTTCGTCGCACAGAAGAAGGTAGATTTGTCGTTCCTCTACCTTTTACTGACACTTCCAACAAACCCACTTTCTCGGGCTCTCGGGCCATCGCTCTTAAGAGATTTTCCTCGTTAGAGCGGAAGTTATTGAGTAACTCCGATTTTTACAAAAATTATGTAGCCTTTATGAAGGACTACGAAAGCTGTCGCCACCTTGAGGAATGTGACCCCCCGAAGGTGGATGTGGGGAAGTTCTTCTACATTCCCCATCATGGAGTGTTGAGGCCCTCGTCGACCAGCACTCCTCTTCGGGTCGTATTTGATGCCAGTGCCAAGGACAGCCGAGGCATCTCGCTAAATGACGCGCTACTGCCAGGGCAGAAGCTGCAAAACAACATCTTCCACTTGCTCCTTCGTTTTCGTTGGCATAGTGTTGTCTTCACGGCCGACGTCAAGCAAATGTATAGGCAGATTTTAGTGTCCCCGGAAGATGCTGAATATCAGCGTATCCTTTGGCGTCCGTCTGTCAATGAGCCTGTCCGGGACTATCGACTGCTGACCGTTACATACGGCGTTTCGTCCGCTCCTTACCAAGCTCTCCGAACAATCGCTCAATTGGCCAAGGAATCGGTAGCAGAATACCCTTCCGGTTCAACAGTTCTAGACCGCGACATCTATGTCGATGATGTGGTGTCTGGAGCTGATTCTGTTCAAGAAGCTCGGAGGCTTCGGTCAGAGTTGTCGACAATATTAGCTTCTGGTGGTTTCCATTTACGGAAGTGGACGTCGAACCAACAGGAGTTCTTCGATGGTGTCCCCACCTCAGACCTGTATTCTGAGAACTTTCGGGAGTTTAACTCCATTGGGGACATTTCCCTAAAAATTCTTGGCCTCTCGTGGTTACCTCAAGGGGACGACTTTACCTTTCAGGTGGCTGTCGAAGATCGTCGGTGCACTAAACGTACCATTCTCTCGGAGATTGCTCGGATCTTTGACCCTCTAGGCCTCCTATCACCAGTAACATTCTTCGCGAAATATCTTATGCAGTTGCTCTGGGTCTCAGGTGTCTCGTGGGATGACGACGCGCCAGAGAACCTTGCCTCCGACTGGCAAGAGTTCAAAGCGCAGCTGCCCTCGTTGAGATCCGTGTCAGTCCCGCGCCGAATGGTCAAGGATTTTGTCTCGCTCGAAGTCCACGGGTTCTGCGATGCCTCAGAGCGAGGATTTTGCGCGGTGATCTACATTCGAACGTCGGGTGAGAACGGAACGCGGTACGTCCAGCTGGTTTGTGGTAAATCTAAAGTGGCCCCTCTTCGTAAGTTGTCCATACCACGTTTGGAATTGCTGGCCGCAGTTCTGCTTGCAGATTTAGTAGCGTCGGTCGCAGAGGCTCTAGAGCCTCTCCACAAAATCGATAAGGTTTATGCATGGTCTGATTCCAGCGTTGCGTTGACTTGGATAAAGTCTTGCCCCTCCAAGTGGAAAACCTTCGTGGCTAACCGGGTAAGTCACATCCAGGAGATTATCCCTCCTGATTGTTGGCGACACGTTAGGACTGGCGACAATCCAGCCGACTGTGGGTCGCGAGGGCTTTTGCCGGACGACCTGGTCCACCATAGTAACTGGTGGAAGGGTCCATCTTGGCTCGTGCTGGACAAGTCTGACTGGCCTAAACCAACGTTGTCAGTCGACGTGGATGTCCTACACGAAGAGCGCAAGGTGATTGTCCTCTCCGTCTCAGTGCAGGAGACGTGGACTGACAACTTAATAAACAAATTCTCGGCGCTGAGGACACTCCAACGTGTCCTCGCATATTGTCGTCGTTTCGTGCACAACGTGAGAAATAAAAGGACGTCTAACAACCTGTTGGATGGCCCTTTAACACCCCTGGAAATAAAACAGGCTCTAATGTTTCTCGTGGGCTTTGTGCAACAATGCCATTTTGCTTCGGAGATCGAGAAGGTGAAGAACAATCTTTCGAACTCCCTCCCGAAGTCATTCAAAAAACTGTCCCCATTCCTCGATGACGCGGGTCTCTTGAGGGTGGGCGGACGCCTGTCGCGAACCTCTCTCGAGTTTGATGTTAAACATCCCCTTTTACTACCTCGCGACAGTCGGCTAACCTCCCTTTTGATTGACGAGTATCATAAGCGTTTCATGCATCCAGGCGTCCAAACGCTTCAGAATTTGCTATCGCAGCATTTCTGGATACTGTCCCCGAAGCGAGCTATCTACGCAGTCACGTCGAAATGCATGAAATGCTTCCGTGTCCGACCACTCGGTGCTCCAGCGCCCTTCATGGGTGATTTGCCATCTTATAGGGTGGCTCAGCTCAAGGCGTTCTTGAGTGCTGCTGTCGACTTCGGAGGACCTTTCGACATAGCCCTGGGTCGCGGACGGGGAAACAAAACTTACAAGGGTTATATTTGCGTCTTCGTCTGCACCTCGACAAAGGCCATACACACGGAGCTCGTCACTGAACTGTCCTCAGACGCGTTTCTCGCCGCGCTTCGACGCTTCGTCGCACGTCGTGGTCGGTGTAATAGATTGGTGTCCGACCAGGGGAAGAATTTCGTCGGTGCGAGCAACATTTTGCAACGTCTAGTAGGAGATGCTGCTACGCATAGCGAGATTAAATTCGAATTTAATCCGCCAGGCAGCCCTCACTTTTCAGGTCTCGCGGAGGCCGGTATCAAGGCTGTAAAAACACACTTGTCGCGTGTCGTCGGGAACCAAAGGTTAACATATGAGGAATTTTCGACGATCTTAGCCCAAGTCGAGGCTTTACTCAACTCAAGGCCACTCACTCCACTCAGCACTGATCCCAACGACCTGTCGGCCTTGACACCGGGTCATTTCCTCACCACGGAACCCTTATCGGTCGTGCCTGAGGAAGACTTCTCAGACGTTCGGGTTAGCCCTCTCCAACGCTGGAAGTTGCTTCAGAAGATGCACCAGGACTTCTGGAACAAATGGTCGAAGGAGTATATGCATACTCTCCAGCAGCGGATGAAGTGGCATGACAGACATCCTAACGTCGAAGTTGGCGCACTTGTGCTCGTTGTGAACGAGCAGACGAGCCCAATGAAGTGGCCACTGGGTCGCATTATCGATACACATCCCGGGTCCGACGGGATCTGTCGTGTGGTTACTGTGCGCACTGCCACAGGGTTGTACAAACGACCTGTGGTCAAGCTGTGTCCACTACCTGCGTAGTCACTTTAGTGCGCTACATTTGTGTTGTCCATTCCTCGTTTAGTTTTAATATTATCGTACTCGTTCCACTTTCATTGTTCTTTTTCGCTTAGTCAAAATACTAGTGTATTTTGGTGGGCGGAATGTTCAGTTACGCCTTAATAATATACTTTCTGTATTCACTGTGGCAACACCATGTCACAGTTGACATTCAAATATTCAAAAAATAAACTGTTGCCCTGTCATACAGTTGACAGAGCCAGTGTGTCACGAACCTACCACTAGATCACATCGTTCCGCTATTCTCGTTATTATTTTCGCGTTGACCCAAAGCACTACTACCAGTAACATTATTAGCACATATTTAGTATCAGTGTTGTGTAGCCGAAGGACGCCGTGCACATCCGTGAAGTGGAAAATCCGAGGTCTAAGTTGGATGACTCAAGGTAACGGTTCTAAGCTTACTTCTAGCTTGCGACAAAGGACAGCCGGAATCGCCACCAGCGGTCTTCAGCGGCGACCGACGATTTCACTCCACAACTCCCGGACTGGAAGGTAACTTCGCCCTACACTGTTCTTTTACACTCAAGCTCAACTCAGTAATTTAATTTTATCGCAACACAACTTTCTTGCTCAACCGACCCCTAAATTTCATTCCCTATCGCCCCCCTTTTTCGAACTACAGTCCACTCTCTCGCTATTGAACAAGTTTTATAGTGTATTCTACAAATTGTATAGTCATGTTACTCGAAATAAATATATTCTTATGTTAATCTATATCAATTTACATTATGATCGTCAATGATTTGGCATGTAAACATATAATATATATATTTATATATGTGCTGTAAAACGTTGTACAATACATTTGCGAATAAGTAATTAGGAATTCGTGTCGACTTAAAACACTCCCTTCGGTCGTGTTTAATTTATCACCACTCGTTGCGAATTTCCTATTTTCTGCACTTGTATCGTAAATAA
This sequence comes from Cydia pomonella, assembly GCF_033807575.1. Classification (NCBI taxonomy): domain Eukaryota; kingdom Metazoa; phylum Arthropoda; class Insecta; order Lepidoptera; family Tortricidae; genus Cydia; species Cydia pomonella. Next base: position 3,650,172 of record NC_084718.1, on the reverse strand, counting down.
CTATTTACAGAAATAAAATACAGAAATTTTGTAACATTGGTTTCCGCCTGCCATTTACGTATTGAAAGTAAAAGCCGATTGTTTTAATGAAACTGTTTACAGTTTATGTAGTCAGTTGGAGGGAAAAGGTACCCCCCTATATAGAAATTTGTATGCAAAGGTGCTAAGCTAATCGTATTGCTGACTGTACATAATAAGCTGAAAAGGATTCTAACGTTAAAACTAGAGTTGAAATACTGAAAATAACATTAATACTACGACGAAGGGCCGGCTATGGGCACAAGAAAGTTATCTCCACTAAGTGATATTAAGTAAGTATGATTGATAGAATGATTTTGTTAAGCATTTTCCTTGAATAATATTTTATGTGTGGCGATATTTTAATTTAATTGTAGATATATCTCACGGTCTCGAAGTAAAGGTAACAGTCTTCGCTTTCTGATATGTTCTCATCATCATCATCTTCCTGGCGTTGTCACTGTTTTTTGCTACGGCTCATGGTAGCCTTGGGTCCACTTGGCAACTAATCCCAATAACCTTCGTAGGTACTAGTTTTTACGAAAGCGACTGCTATCTGACCTTTCAACCCAGACAGGAAACTAGGTCTTATTGGGATTAGTCCGGTTTCCTCACTATGTTTTCCTTCACAGAAAAGAAAAGCGACCGGTAAATATCAAATTATATTTCGTACATAAGTTCCATAAAGTTCGTTGGTACGGAGTTTGAACCCGCGACCACCGGATTGCAAGTCATACGCTCTTACCGCTAGGCCACCAGCGCTCTCTTTCAGCGCTCGCTTCTCTTTTTTTGACATACATATCTTATACCTTTAAACGAGCAATTCTTGTATATATATATGTATATATATTTCCGGGATCTCGGAAGCGGCTCTAACGATTTTGCTGAAATTTGGTATATGGGGGTTTTTGGGGGTAAACAATCGATCTAGATTAGTCTTATGTTTGGGAAAACGCGTGTTTTCGAGTTTTCATGCGTTTTTCTTTCGACGCAGAATATGGTCGCTAATTTCGTGCTGCCGGCCACTGTCAGTCTGGTCCAGCGGGTTAAGACGCGGACTGCTAAACAACTGTAAACAGTTGCATAGACGCCGTGTGAACGATTTTGAAAGAAGCCATACAAATTTTGCTGTCACTGCGGTATTCGATAAAATCCCGTATACGGTATACGGGAAAAATTAACGCCGTGTGAACCTAGCCTTACGGGTTCGAATCTCGCCCGGTGACTAACTTTTTTTTATGTTCAAGTTTATATATAATTTTTTAATTTTTATTGTTTTAGACAAGTTTAATGTAGTAAAAAAATGTAGATAAGATTATCACCTATACACCACCATATTACAATAAATAGTTATAACCGAGCAATGCTCGGTCGCCCAGGTACTATAAACTGAAATAAATACAAAACATGTGGCCCACACGAAGAGAATCATGCCAATTCGATCGTCCATTGACATCAGAATGATATTTCAATCAGGTTATTTAGTTATCGTGCGTCTCACTCGCGCCAACATATCGCCAGGTCAAGAGCACTCTAAACCGAGCGTGTATGAGGAATGTTATGAAAGTGAAGGAAGCGAAAGAGGTATGTTGGGTAGCAAGTGGAAATCCGTGGTCTCTGCCTACCCCTCCAGGAAACAGGCGTGATTATATATATATATGTATTTAGATACGGATAAGTACGAACGAAAGTACGATAACTAAATGACTTCAGAACCCCTAGTGTAAATTTATTCGATAGCGTGACGTGACGTACGCCTTTGCGTTAGGTCTCATTTGGAATGGGATTTAGAAACAGCGCGCCAAGCGGGATGTCTTGGAAACTCAAAATCCCATACAAAATGAGACCTAACGCAAACGCATACGTCACGTCACGCTATCGAATAAATTTACACTAGGGGTTCTGATGTCAAATAAATTTACACTAGTACCCGTACCATGAGTCACTGACAGTGTCATAACTGACATATACTTTCTATACATCTCGCTCGCACTTATATGCGAGTACGAACTGGTGGTAGCCAGACAGGGGTATAGTTAGATGTTATTTATTTATTATTTATTTATTTAATCTTTATTGCACACATAAAGAAAAATGTACAAATGGCGAACTCAATGCCAAAAGGCATTCTCTACCAGTCAACCATTGGGTCAAACAGAGACATTTGGTGCAGGAAAAAATAATAACAAATAATAAGGAAAAAATAGAGATAACTGTCAAGGCAGGCTTCGAGAAGCGCCGCTGGTGATCGCATGTATTTCTTGGAGGAACCATCGTGTCGAAAGGATTCGCCGCTCGGTGGTAATACCGAACGTTGCCCAGGGTGCGCCAGACGCTGTTGCAATGTATAATCGCCGTAACTTCAAGTGCGTCGTGCGGGGAGGCTCCTTTCATGCACCCCCATACACATATATGACATATATGTGCCAGTGTCGGAGCATTTACCACCCGGCCACAAAGAACCATGGCCCATATGGAAGGCGATGAACAGGCTCAGGTCTCAGGTTGGCCGTTGTAAACAGAGCATGGTCGAATGGGGACTGCTTCGTGGCCACTCTATCCAATGTGCTTGCGACACTGCACCACAAACCATGGCGCACCTGCTGGATTGCCCCGCATGCCCGCACTCGTGCTCTGAATCTGACCTGAGAGATGCCACGGTCCGGGCTGTCAGTACCGCTGCTTTCTGGGCATCCACTGTTTAGGGGAACCTCGACACGAGAGAAGAAGAAAATAAGGAAAAAATTAAACGTGAAGTCAAATAATATTAAAAATATATAAATAGTTATTCTCATATCAGTGTACGTTCGAATTGGTCTGAATTCTGAATCAATCCTCAAATCAGTAATCCTAACACGTACACATATGAAGAAAGTGTAACGCAGGTGTGGATGGCATACGCCTGAGGATTCGATTTCGCCTGTATATCACGGATTTTGTGGTATATATAAATATCTATATAACCATGTTAAGAGGGAAATACAGCACGTGATCGTCCGTTACGAAAAAAACATGTTTTTGTACGGATGCTGTCGCTTTCGCTTGCTCGGGTACCTAAGCACGAGGGGTGCTCTGCTCACAACAACTTGCCCCCTCGTACAACAAGTAACTATTCTTCTATTGAAATCGAAAAAGCTTGTCACATAAAATTTTCTAGCCATGACTATGAGTCCATAATAATCACCAGTAATGTATTTTTCTCAAACTTGCAATGAAATGTTGACATGACTTACTTCAAATTAGGTTCAGATATAAGTGAAGATGATATGTAAAGGAATTTCAAACAGCCTTACAACGCCTGGTTTGTATAGAAACCTTCTTTTGTTTTTAAACGTGAAATTGGGACACAACGTCTTAGTAGTACATAAAAGTAGTAGATTCGTAATTTGCTTAAAACGGTATAAACCCACGTATAAAACAAATTGACTGCAATTTATTTTTATTAAATTGCAAGGTTGAGAAAATCGCTACACACATCTCGGCGAGAAACGGAGTTGCCGGCTGCGTATCACTATCCATCTATATCTACTTGGCCTGAAACCCTTCGCTTCCCGGCCTCTATACCTTTATCACCTGTGCGGGGATTGTAGACATTAATTAGGATAGCTTTTAGAGCGAACGAAACAACCAGGCTACCAGTATAGATGTGTATGACAACTAAACTAACAAAATAAATACAAAGTGACAAATAAACATAGACAATAGGTATAAAAAATATATAGTCTGTAGAGCAAAGTAGGCAACACTCAAAATTGCAGTATTGTGTTGGTATTGCGCTAAGAAAAGCAGCAATGTACATCGAACCAAAACATGATATTATCATAACCTCAAATTTTACAAATATTTACGATCAACGAGCGTGATTGTATATTGTAGGAACCTTGACTTTGCTTAAGTTCATGCACAAGCTAATGTATTGTGTTGTACCGAATAGAAATTTCTCTTGAAATAGCAATTATGGAAGGTAGAGGCAAGGGACAAAATCTCCATATACCAAAAAGTGTCCGTCAAAAAACCATAAATAGGTGGCGCTACAATACCTAGAATACTTGAGAAAAAAATCTAAATCATAGACAGCGCACTTCTCTCCATCAATAACGCCTAGGTTCTTAGCTACTCTAGCGCTACACTGGAGATTTGGAACTATTATTTATAGCTGACAGCTGGACACTTTTGCAACAATTCTGCCTAAGGAGTTCCTGTTCCTTGCCTCTACTTTCCTTAATAGCAATGATTCAGAATGTAAACAAACATGATGGCTGTCATTCACTATCCACATTCCACAGATAAAACACAGATGACACGCGATTTCAGAATTATTCGAAAACAGTGTTGCTAACCCGCGATTTTTCAAATTTGGCGCCTTTTGCTACTGACAACATTTGCTTGACCAAGTATATAAACCTATTTAGATTATGACACCACCATAATTGATATTCGATTCCCTCTCAGCGCATATATCGGTCAGCGTAGGTAATAGGTATAGGTGTACATAGTTTCGTGGGCTACACAAGATTTCTAGTCACGCAAACTTAGGTTGGAAACAGGTTGGCAGTGACCTTTAGCCCTACTCCGGTGTACGCTACGCTACGTAATTAGTCTAGTACCTATTTATGGGCTATATTAAGTATTTAAGACGATAGTAGACGACCGGTTTCCCGTGCAAAAGTAGTGCCTATTTTCCTCCTTGAATATTGACTATGTCATATCATACCATATCATATCATTTATTTTCATAATAGGATTTTACAATCGCTGTATGACGTCAAAATGGAACGACTTGGAAAATATTGTTACACAATTTATTGCATAATGCGAGCGGTTAAAGAACAATTGTTCTCCCTTGTAACTATTGTACTGTACAGCTCGTGTTAATGTTGAAACCCGAGCAAACAAAAGATTCCAAAATTGGTTCGAGAAGTGGAATCTTGAGCGTTGCGAGGGTTTCAAGTTACGAGAGATAAACAAACTTTGCCTCCGAGTGAAACACAAAAAATGTCACCAAACCAACGCAAGGAAAATACTAACTAGAAATACCAAAACAAACATATCGTACCAAATCAAATCCAAATGAACGTAATTAAGAATATTATCATTCGAAATCATATTTACCAGCTAGCTGTCATCAGGAAACAAGTCAAAAGCATCTGATTACTATGCCCCACATCAGGGGCGGATTAAGAAGGCGCGGGGCCCTTAGCACAATAGCTCGCGGGGCCCCCTGGTTTGAAAAAAAAAAATTAAGTGCGAGTCGGACTCGCACCCCGAGGATTCAGTACCATCACAACATTTTTACGATGTCTTAATTTTTTTCCACTCATCCTTTATTAGTTTTTAACATGTTATGCAGTGTATTTTTAGGGTTTAGGGTTAGTTATGCTTGTAATGTAATGTAAATGATACTTATTAATAGCCCCCGTTTAGCCTTTTTTGAGTGAATGGAAACAATAATAAATATAAAATAAAAAGAAAAATTAACGGAACCCCTACACAAGTTATGTTTTTTTGTGTCTGGAGTTCGTGTCATCCGCAAAGACGCGCCCCACTCCTTCTCCCAATCGCCTATAGTACCTGCACGAGTGGTGTACAATCTTTTACTAGTATAGTAGTTCTGTCCAGGGATCGGAACCGGTTTTTTGGAAAAACTTTGAAATAAACATATATTTCGGTTTATTTTATACTTCAAATATAGGACTCTGTTGTGTTTTTAGATAACGACTTCGTATTATTAGATTAGAAATGAAATAATTAACAAAGAACTAAAAAATACCGTTTTCGTTCCCATACAAAAAATACCGGTTTCCGATCCCTGGTTCTGTCTATACACATACAGTAGACATAACTACTACATTGCCAAAAAATTGCAGATTTGTACTATAAGTGATTAGGAAGGGCGCGTCTTCGTGGATGACACGAACTATAAGTATATGAAATGTCATTTAAAATCCGGAGTATTTTCCTTATTTATTAATTTGAAAGAATTCCGATTTAATTATTTTTTTATTTAGATTTTAAAAGAGCCAAATCTTAATAAAGTTGTGTTATTTTATCACAGTTCCTTTCTTTTCTATAAGTTTCCTCCTTATCTTCGGTTTTCATCATCAGATCAGGTCGATATTGCCAAATTTTGACAAATGGTCAAAAAAATAGTTTGCAGATTTTAAAAACAACTTACGAGTATTGCAAGTTAAATAAAAGCATGTAGGGATACTCTTTAATAACATCAATATTATTAAGTTTAATAAAAGCTTGTAAAAATAGGTGAAAAGTGAGTCGGACCTAAGAAGTGGGAACTAATGGCTAAGTGAGGCAAAAAACAAGGACGAAGGCTGAGCCCTACGAGCTGAATATCCGGACCACCTGATTTCGTAGCGTTCCCGTGCGAAGCTGAAGGCCAAGCTGCAGGAAAGCAGCGCCTAGAATTAAACCAATGCCAGAGTGTGAACGAGGCCGTAGGCCGAGCTCCGTATAAGGGCGGAGGCCCGGAATGTTCTATCGCGTCGCGCCACCATGCAAAGGCTGAATTGTAGGAGAACAGAGTTTGGAAATGAACCAATGTGATCTCGGCACGCCTGCTGCTCGGCCTTAGTTCTTGCTCGAAAGTGCGACTTGCTGGGATGCTTTGGGTATCGGGCCCTATGTAGGGCTTTACATCCGGCCTATGCGTATGCAAAGCCCTGCATAGGGGCCCGCTGATTTCTTTTTATAACATTTTGACAATTAGATCATATGTATTACGGCTTTGCAGTAACTCGGCATTTTTGGGCGCCCGGCCAGCCGTAGAGGAGCGCGTCCTTTGGCCTCCTACGGGCTCAAAGCTGATCATCATTAGGCATTAGCTGTAAGGTGCAATTTTTTATTTGAAATAATAATTAAGAAATAAATCATCCTTCCTTGCTTTTCACTAATATATTTTTAAACACAGTATCTTCTTTTGTTCGTTTCCGAGCTCTGCTGTTTCTTGCAGCTTAGCCATGCAGAAACGTTTTGAGACACTGCAGCTTCGGTTTTATGCTAAACTCTGCTCTTGGTCTTTGCGTAAGCCTAAAAAATCTTTAAATTTGGTATCGTCGTAAAGAAAAATAGACAGGATAATAACAAATAATAATAATTGATCAATATTGTTACTGACTTACGAAAAAAATACATATAAAATGTGGTAGTACAGGATCCGCGGAGTGCGAGTTCTACTTGAACTTGGCCGGTTCTGCGTGCCGAAATCGCATGGTCAGGGTCGGAGCGCGGGGCCCCCCTTAGGCGCGGGGCCCTTAGCATATGCTTTTTCTGCTGTTCGGTTAATCCGCCACTGCCCCACATGTGGACAAAGGGCAACTTTCTCATTCATTCATTCTTTCAGTTGGTGTGGTGAAAATAACTATTCTATTTGAAGAGGAAAGGGGACGGCCGCCCCTTCATGTTAACGTAGTCCCAATTTTCCACTCGGGATATTGACATTATGAATTTTTTTACATAAGTAATTCGATGTATATGAACCATGCCCCTGTGTTTACCTTTTTTAAGACGTTTTGACTATCATAAAAATTAGGAGTGAAAAACAGATTTCATACAAATTTTGCTGCAAAAATGCTCCTAACTCTTATAATAATTAAAAAATCCAAAAAAGACAATTTAAGAAATCATTATAATAAAAAAAAAGTAGAAATTTTGAATGTCGTGCAATACTTGAATTTAAACGTCAGATTTTCATGCAATAACTGAATTAGTTAACTAGTATTATTTAATACAAATAAATAACCAAGTAACTTATATTATAAAGACCCCCTTCGGGTCCTTCTACAAAGAATTTCCTGTTGTCTCTATTTTTTGCCGCATTTATCCAAAAAATGTTATAAAGCCGCTTTTATACACATACTAAGACTGCGTTGACCGTCCAGTGGCGCCCTCATTAGGGGAATTGTGTTTTCCAATAAAACTATTAATTTATGCACATAATTCAGTATATTAATATTGTTGTCTTACTTGTTCCCCAAATTTCGGTCTTTGTAACATAGTTTAGTTTCATAGTAAGAAGTACCATTTCGTAAGTTTCGACCCAGCTGAAACGTTTTTGGCCGAAACTGAAACTACAACCGAAACATGATTTTTTGACCGAATCCGAAACCGAATCTTCGGTAGGACATTAGTTCAAATATTAAATGGCCTCAAACCTAATAAACAGAGACTATGTATATTAGAAACCCAATTTTTTAGTAACTCAAAACTGTCGGTCAAAAAGTTGGTTCAGATTCACCCAATCAACATAATGAACATGTTTATTAGTTCAGTGACAGTTTGACCGATAGACCACCCGATCTCGAGTTGTACATTAAGAAACTTTGTAATTGATAGGCTGGAGGCCCCAATTCGTAATGAAGACATCAATCATATGGAACGAAATCAAATCTCTTACGCATCGTCGGAACTACGATAAAGTGTCAAGTTTGGTTTTGTGAAGTCAATACGCAAAGACGAAAAATACATAGGAAAATATAACTAATCCGAACGTACATTATTATCAGAAAGACATCTAATTGATGTCATTCAGTTATCGTGCATTTCGCTCGTACATGTATTAGCGTGGGCGAAACGCACGATAACTAATTAACATACTTAATTGAATTGGCTTGTTTGTAATATGAGAGAATCGCGTAAATAAAATGTGACCTATCAAAGAATTAAAAACTACTTAAGTCATACTGAAAGTTCCTACAATCTCAAATACTATAATATTAATATTTGTTTTATAATAGCTTTTCTTAACTATTACTGAAATGTGTACAAATTTCCAATAAGATAGGATAAAACTGAAAAGTAGACCCTAAATCTTATTTTCTGTGTAAATCTTATTTTCTGACGTAAACATGTACATGTAGGATTGTTATAACTTCTCATTCTCGTAAAATTGACATTTCAGTCGCATGTAAGCGATATAAACTTGCTTATTATGCTCTAGAGCATAAAGTAAAATCATATATTACGACCCTTATTAACTTAACATTAAAGTTCAACATCTGCCATACAAACTGCCAGCCCTGCCGGCGTGCCCCCGACCGGCCCGAGTACGATTTTCTTTAGTCTTGAACAAATACAGTATAACCTAATATATTGGAATTTTTTGTAAATTTTCCTTGCAATCGAAGTGAAAAGTAGAATGAACTCAGGAAATTACCATTTTTACCCTCGACTATATTACAAATATTACAATTAATTTTACTATTTTCAATCTATGATGTAATGTTTGACGACCATGATGAGAAGATAAGCATACTTTTAACAAATGTAGCAAATTATTAGTGTGTTTTTTATCGTGAAATAAAGAAATCTATTGGTTTTTGGTGCGCTGGGACAATAAATTGCCTCGAATAAAAATGGATCGCTTTATGCCCTTGTTGTACAATCATACTACATAAATATTTTACTGGACTCATTTGAGATAGAAAACATTCATAAAATACGTTAGGTATTATATTTACAAATAAAAAATCTTTAGTTCGGTAAAAAAGGTATTTGTGAAAACAAAAATAAGCAATTCATATTGTTTATTGCGTTGTACAAATTCAACACAAATAACACAATGTAAAAGGGATTTCGGGTTTCAGTAATATTACTCTTTGCTTTTACCCGAACATCGCCGCCCGGGGCAGGCAAAGTAATTTCCCGAAAACAATTACGGATATTAATTTGCTAAAACAAAATTAATCCTGGGATTCGGTCTAGATACTCTATTTTGGGATAACGATGTTAGGCTTCGATTAATAAATAATTTCAAACGAGCCTAAGATGCACAGTAAAGTATACTTTAGAACTGTGTATTAAAGTCTACTTTGGAAGTAGACTTAAGTAGAAATGTGTTAGGTTCTAGGGTAAAATTGTGAGCTGATACTGCTGATTAAAAGAGGACGCGAATTGTAATAATATTGGTACTGAGAATATCGTATATTTTTGTTACTTAGATTTATATACAGTTACGCTCTAGGCGTTGATATTAGCTTGTATATTTTCTTGTGGGAAAATTATATCGTGTGCAGGGATTGCAATCCGATCCGGCGGATCCGGTAATTCGGCCGGATCCGGCACTATTTAGGAGCTGCCGGATCCGGTTTAAATCACCGGATCCGGAAGATAAATAAACGCCCTGTGCGTATTAAATGAGGTAAAGGCGACTGATGGAAGGTATAAGTTGAAGAGAGCAAAGAACGAATTAAAAAGTTTAGATTTAGTAAAATAAGAAGATATTTAATATGGCGATGATTGAGAATAGTCTGAAGTATGTATGGATTTCTAAAGTAGTTACTTTGTGGTCTAAACCTAATATGTTTAACTTATCTTATTTTTAACCTCCGACACAAAAAGAGGGGTGTTATATGCTTGGCATCTGTTTGTATGTATGTCTGTGGCATCGTGTCTCTTCAACGGATAGGCCGATTTCGATTCGTTTTTTACGTGAAAGCGAGTTTTAGCAATGTTTCATAGAAATCGATCCATCATTCAAACTGATGGAGTATCAGCTTTTCCAAAATTATGTAGGGCATTTTTGGCATGAAATGTATTTGGTAGGAATATACATACATATAACGTAGGTGGCATTTTAAATTTTTAATTAAATAGTTATATTATTCTCTGTCATCATCATAATTCTTAAAAGCCTGGCTCTTCTCGGTGGAGCAACGGCCATTCCGTTCTCTCTGCAACTGTTTTGAGCTCCTTATACGTCACAACGTTGATTTTCTCTTTGGCTTGGTTCAAAAACGCACGTCTCGGTCTTCCTCTGCCTCTCTTATTTTCTACTCTTCCTTCAAATATAAAATAGCTCAATAATTAAAGTCCGTAACTCTACTAATGTTATAAGCGCGAATGTAACTCTGTTAGTTCTTCGCGCTTAAAACACAGAACCAGCCCGGCTGGCCTTAAACTGTCAACGTCCTTCAAATAGGGTAGTTTTTATCTATCTATCATCATCATGATCACTCCCAGCAGACGAAGTTGCGAGTAAAAGCTTGTTCTATATGAATACTTTCTATATACATAGTTATAATCCCACCTAACTCAAAATAACCAAGCTCACTGCCATAAAACAAAACTGACATATATAATATTACCAACATTATAACACAAACTTTCTCACCAATATTCGGCAAGCAGAGCTTTACGGCCGTTCTGCCAACCTAACAAAAGAAAACTTGGGTCCAACTTGGCAATAAATAAAACTCGCATTCTGTACATTATCTGTGGCGGCGAGCATCTGGATAATAACGAAGGAGTGTTTCTTAATTTGGTGGAAAAAGTTGGCTGTTTTTTTGCGAAGTTGTCGACAATTTTGTCGTTTATTTTGGGAATGTACGACTGTGAAATGTAGGGAGATGGTAAGGAATTTTATATTGTTGGAGATTAATGTTGGAGTTTATTTATTTGAACTCTTTACTTAAATAACAAAAACATTCAATATTATAGTTTTGTGAATGGCTTAACATTCCTACGACAACATTTGTAAAAACATCGATTCGATCTAGACATAATATAAATTTTACAGATGTCGGTTAAATATCAAAAATACTCAACATTTTCTCTTATACTTCCCATGATTGGTGCCGTTAACATACATACACTGACCAGAGACCTTAGTATCTTGTCACATAAAGTAAACCTAAAATACAGCATGTGTCGGCAGCCCACGGGGAAACAGTTATAAGCATTAAATCGCAAAAAATAACCGGTCGCAGTACTCGTCGGAATGTGGCCGGAGGATGCCCTGTAGCCCATCCTTGCTTTCTACGGTTTATGGGTTACCAGCACGGATTCAGACGATAATTGAAGCTTCTTCATATAAACGTAGTCCCCATTTCTTCCGTGGGATATTGACATAATGGAAAATACAGTGTAAACTCCATATGATGTCACTGAATACGTATGATTCACTTGCTATAACGTCTACATTTGTTAGCTATAGTTGGTTTACTTTGGTTTTCAGTTATCTCTGAACAAGGAAAACTCTCTATAGCGTCAAAAAAAGTCCGGTCCTTGAGTGTCGATGTAAGTAGAGTTTAGAAGTATTAGAACAAATTAAATTTTTTTAGAAAATATTTTAATTTGTTTTTATTTCAAGTAGAAACACTACTACATATATAAATTATAAACTGAAATAAATGTCATATACTAAGAAAAAAAAATCGAAATTGGTTCGATTCGAGCCTGGGGCACTGGAGGCCTTGGTCACTTTTTCTTAGTATATGACATTTATTTTAGTGTATAGAGTTTACATTGTATACAGGGTGACCTTAGCCATTGGACAAACCCTGAAATCCCACGTAGGGTGACTTCTCAGGAATGCTCTGACGTTAATATTTTTTTAATTAGAACAAAAGATAAAAAATATGTTTTTCGAACAAAAGTTATTTGCAATAATCGACAACAAAAAGAAACACTGTGTTAATCTTTGGCAGTGTTTTTTATAATTTGTTCGAAATATTTGATAATGATGTAAGCCCCTAGCGTGAGCGTCGGCGTCTAGTCAGCGCTATGGAAAATGGCGTCGGGCGCAGTTGCGCCAACGTTACGGCGAGCAGGCAGCCACAGAGTTGACTAGACGCCTAAGGGCCATCACACACTAGCGTCTAGTCTTCCAGGCGTCAGCGTTGGTCCATAGCGCTGACTAGATGCCGACGCTCAAAAGACGTGTGGGGTGGCACTTAGGATCACCTATATGTTTCAAATATCTACAACCCAAGCAATGTATTATGAAGCTTAAGACGTACCTATGCATCTTGTATGACATGGGGGTCTAGGGCCTAGCCAAGATGCCTATCGTATATCGAAAAAGCCAAACGAAAAAAATAAATATATCGGCATGACAGATTTAAGTTTCGTTTGGCGTTCTCTATCATCTTTGCCATCTTGGCTAGGTCCCCTGGTATTAAAATATAAAGACAGAGCAATACTCTTAATTGACCGATTTAACAATGTGTCAATCACTATCTATATTGTTATAATAACATAACAACTTTCCTACCTACTTATGTTCCTATATCTTAATATAAACAGTGGATTGGCATTATATTTCCACAAATGATAAATAATAACAACGAATAGGAGTAAATCATACAAAAAGGGTGGCACAATATAAAAGAAAATTTGAATAATACCGATAATAATACAGCTCATAAGTACCTATCAGTGTAATAAGCAAGAAAACGGATTTGAATAAATACTTATTTGCTATTCATTACGCCATCTCGGAAACGCGAATTTCTCAGCGAAAAAGATACTGAATAAAGAAAAAATCGGTCTTATGAATACGACATGGGAGTTTCTTTCTATTTTAATCTAATCCAAATCTAATTCAATTTGTTAAACAGTAAGTGTATATTGTACTTGTAATATAGACATAAGGAAATGAGCTTTTCCAAAAAAAAATTAGACCTGATTCTCACAGACTCTGGTATTTTTGGGTTCTTTAAATCAGAATCACTAGCATATTCAATGTAGATGCTAAAAAAGTCCCAAAATCCGGGCAGCAACATCGATATATACATTTGCAGCAGTAATGCATTCCGAAGCGATCCAAACGACGCACTACCACAGAATAAATAAGAGTACTACCGCACAGAAAGGAAACTTCCTACAAAACCGAAGTTTGACAGCGATTCAGGGCTGAATTCTGTTGTCCCGTGCTAATCTATGGAATTATGGCTCCTATTTAGGGTTATCCAAAAAAAAAATGTAATTATCTTATCTGTGGTTGGCACGCAAAGGAACGTCAAGTTGTGCCAACCCTAATAATTGCTCGGAGCATTGCTAAGCCGAACGGAGCTGAGAAAGCCCGAACGTCCAACGTCGAAACATCGTCCTATAGTTTTAACTCTAACTCGTTACCCTGTTTTACTTCTGTCATGTTGCTAGCGACTATTTCATTTTCTGTTAAATATTTATTGATAATAATACGTAAACCGTACTTGCAAGATACAGGCTCAGCCTAGTTTGGTCACTGATGTATAGTATAGGTACTAATATTATAAAACCTGTTTTTGTTGTGAAATAAATCATTTGGTATTTGTATTGTCCGACTTTCAATCCGGAGGTCGTGGGTTCAAATCCTGGCTCGTACCAATGAGTTTTTCGGAACTTATGTACGAAATATCATTTGATATTTACCACTAGCTTTTCGGTGAAGGAAAACATCGTGAGGAAACCTGCATACATCTGCGAAGAAATTCAAAGGTGTATGTCAAGTCCCCAATCCGCATTGGGCTAGCGTTGGGACTATAGCCCGAGCCCTCTCGCGCATGAGAGGAGGCCTGTGCCCAGCAATGGGACGTATATAGGCTGAATTATTATTATTATTATTATTTATTTGTATTAGCCGATAACTGGCAGGAAGTGGCACAGGATCGGGACAGGTGGCGTTCTCTCGTTTTGGAGGCCAAGACCCTCTTTGGGTCACTGCGCCACAATAGTTAGTTAGTTAGTTATTTATTTGTATTGACATGTTATTAAAGGTTAGATTTGACAAATCTGCGCGTCATCGTGGATGGCACGAACTGAATTATGGATTAGACAGGTATAGGCATTAGATTGGGCCAGAGAGAGTGATTCAAATCCATTGGCCCCAAAACTCGCCAAAAAAGTAATAACCGAGCGTACGCTTACTTCTGTATTTTTTGTTATTGTCGTTTGCGTCTGATCGTGAAGATGATCCATTTATAGAAATAGAAATAGAAATAGAAATTATTTATTGTCAGACCACAGGTAAAAATATAAAAGATGTTATTGGTAATATGTCCTTGTCCGTAGTCTACCACATTTATGGTGTACAATATTGAATGTCATGCACAACATGCAGTCAAGTTATTTACATTATTTACATACAACATATAACGCAGTATTTTATACAATAAGGTCCCCAACTTTATGCCATTACGCTACATCTGTATATGTCAAGTTAATCATTATTATTATTACATTAATATTTTATAATTTGCCATTGTTATTTATAAAGTCAAGTGGAGAATAAAACATTTTGCTTAATAGCCATTCATTAAGTGCCTTTTTAAATCTAGTTCTGTCAAGGTTCTTAAATACATCCGGAATATTGTTATAAATCTTGATTGCCATGGAGAAAATGCTATTTTTGTAAAATGTCGATTTAGTTTGATGCGTATTTACGAGTCTGTACTCGTTTCTCAAGTTACGGTGGAATCTATCGTTCCTTTGATATAAATTAAGGTTATTTTTTACAAACATCGAAACTTCCTTGTGGAATCGAATTTTATTTGTGGTTACAATTTTAGTTACGGTTTTTCCTGTTTAGAAACCATCAAATCGTTAAACCTATTATATTTTATGACCAGCTATAGGTATATAATCTGTAATCACATATAGTCCTATTTAAAATAAAATAAAAATATTATATTCCATAAGAGACTTATAAAAAGTCATTGCTCAAAGGTTTCAAAATTAGCTAATATTCATAATGTTAAATTATTCCTTTATTGATTATTAAAAAAATACCATTACAATAATTCAAATTATACAAATAAACTACAATTATATGATGTAACTAAAAAAACGGTTTTCGCAATTTTTCCTTTATCTGTGCTATATACGAGTAAGACGTTGCTTCGTACCAAATTTCAAGATTCTGAGTTCACGGAAAGTACCCTGTAGGTTTTGATTCCCTTGCGAGTGTCGAAAATTTTTCACAGCTTCAAGGGGCAGTAGACCTGAGTATTTGATACAAATTCCAGCATGATACCTCCACGCGTTCCTGATAAAAAGGGTCTTGGCAGACAGACAGACGGACGCACGGACAACAAAGTGATCCTATAAGTGTTCCGTTTTTTTCCTTTCGAGGTACGGAACCCTAAAAACGATAATTAAAATATCCTTAGAGATGTAAAGCATCTCCAAGACTTCAATTCTTATATAAATAATTAAAAAACATGAAATTAACAAACAGACAAGAACCGAATGAGGTGTCTCACGTTAATGCCACTCAAAAGTAAAGTTACATATTTTAACATAACATGTTCATTGTCATGGCCCTTCATAATGTGTATTTTCAAGGTAATAAACAGGTTGGTTTTCGCCTCCCCCTAAGTGCGAGGCCGTAGGTGAGGGCCCCATTCGCCCACGCCTAGCTACGCCACTGAATCAACGTAACGTAATGTTCATGGTAATGGCCCTTTATAATGTGCATTTTCAAGGTAATAAACAGATTGGTTTTGCGGCCCCCCCCCTAAGTGCGAAGCCGTAGGTGAGGGCCCCATTGTATTGTATTGTATTGTAGTTCGGGCGATTTTCCGCAACTCGACGACTGGCGCCTATTTTGCGTGAAAAGGGGGGGGGGGGGGGGGGGGGGGGAGGGTTGGCTACTCTTGCCAGCCCAACTCCTCGAGGAATCCTATCAAACCTTTGATGTTGAGTAGGATCTCAGGGAGGTCTCTCGGGGATCCGAGATGTTTTGCCCTGTATGGGGCCACTCCGCTGCATTCCAGCACCACGTGAGAGGCTGTTTCTTCTGTCTCCATGCATCCTCGGCATAGGGGACTGTCTGTGACACCTGTTATGAAAAGATGTTTGTTAAATAGTCCATGACCTGTTATGACACTGGTTACCATACTCAGTCGGATCTTCCCTAGTTGAAGGAGCGCTTTTGTGAGCTTTCCGTTGAGGACCCCATAATTTGCCCACGCCTAGCTACGCCACTGATAATCAACGTCCCACGCGGACTATGTGGCTACCTAGTTCGACACTGACATAAACGCTATCGAGAAGGTAGCTTACTTTCTATCCATCTCGCTCGTACTCGTATATAAGTGCAAGCGAGATGTATAGAAAGTAATTTACGTTTTCGATAGCGTATATGTCAGTTTTGACACTGTCAATGACTCATGGTACAGGTACTAGTCGAGGGCAAAAGCTAGTTTTAACCCCCGACGCAAAAACAGGGGTGTTAGATGTTTGACCCCAATGCCTGTCTGTGGCATCGTAGCTTTTCAACGGATGGACCGATTTCCATGCGATTTTCTTAAGTGAAAACGAGTTTCCTTGCGGTGGATTTTAGCTATTTTTGATTGAAAACGATCCAGCAGTTTGAAGAGTATCAGTTCTTTTCCAAAATAATGTAAGGCATAAAAAAAAACAATTTCATGCCAATATGAAATTGTTTTTTTTTTAATTTTTTTTTTATATGTTAATACGGGTCACTCACGTATTTTAAGTCGAAAACACTCGACATGTTACACTCCGCATCGAGGAGTGTCGTCAGGAGCTTGTGTTGACGGACCGGCGCAGACTGCGGGCCGCAGCCCTGCGCGACCGATGACTCGGCGCGGGCGCCGGTGGTGGCGGCAGAGGGGGCGAGAAACTACCCTCGTTTACGGCATATTGTTAAATAATGGGTTGCACACAATACTCACTACTATATTTAATATGTATATATAGCTCCTCTACACGATAGCCCAGCGTAGGCCAGTCCAAGGGACGCCTTTATGCGTTAGAGGGAGCAAGTGACCCTTAGACTGGCCTACGATGGGCAAACGTGTAGAGGAGCCCTAAAAACTACCCAACCGAGTAAATAAGCGCTCCAAATTAACAGAATTAAACTAGTTTGACAGCACACTGTATGCTTGATTCTAAAACCAGTAAACAGATTAGCAATTTGCAAGTTCGCAGGGCTACCAGCGTAAACATTAAAATTCCATTTCAATTCGTGTCAATATCGGGTAAACTTGCTTAAAATTGCCTATTAAATAAAATTAAAAACTAATACTAAATAAAATTAAAATATGTCTAAAACATTTGGCCACTTTGGCATGGTGCCGAGGAATTTGAATGTGCCACATTTATTCGTGTGATGAGCATGGATATTTGTTCCTGAGTCATGGATGTTTTCTATGTATTTAAGTATTTATAAATATTTATATATTATATATATCGTTGTCTAAGTACCCTCAACACAAGCCTTATTGAGCTTACTGTGGGACATAGCCAATTTGTGTAATAATGTCCTATAATTTTTATTTATTATTATTTATTTATATGACTACCTTCTGTGTCTATCATCAGAAGGTCTACCGCGAACCACGTTCGACGTGTTGCCTCTCTGTCGCACTTGTATATTCATACGTAAGTGTGACAGGGAGCCAACACGTCGAACGTGGTTCGCGGTAAGCCCTCTGATCAGCTGGATGGTAGGTACCATAATACGAGTATTGCATTGTCATCCAACTTATATATATACAGTCAGGTGCAGAGAGATGTAAACCCACCCCCCCTGTATACAATAAGTCTATGCAAGTATGTACATATGTAAAGTTTCAGTGATAGTGAATTATGGGAAGTGGGTCCAATTTAACTTGCAAGATTTAACTCGACTCGTATTTTAAGCGTAGGCGTCTAATCAGTGCTATGGAAAATGACGTCGCTGCGCAGTTGCGCTAACGTTGCGTCGAGCAGCAGCCATAGAGTTGACTAGACGCCGACGCTCGGGAGACGCTAGTGTTGGCACTAATCAAATAAAAAATCAAAAAGAGAAAGTCAGAAGGATCGGCCGCACGTTTGATAACCCTAGCGCGTACAGTCCGCCCCGTTTGTCAGACTCAGAGTTAACGAACGTGCCGGCGAATGCCGAGTTAATTGACTTTAGATTGAAAAACTCCTATTTGATCGTTCGTTTACTTTATAAAGTGGTTTACTAATAACTTATTTTTTCCAGCGACACTTATCCCAATTATCATTTGCAGTTCGAATTAAAATATTACTTTGCTAATCTGCGAAAAAATCATTGCTAACCCGTTTTGCTTACTTGCGTATTTTTACATGCAATTTATGTTCTAACCCTCCCACCGGAAAAATAAATACAAAATAAATTGCATGTAAAAATTCGCAAGTAAGTATACCAGGTTAGCACATTGACTAGCACGTTATTTTTTCGCGGATTAGCAAAGTAATATTTTTTGTTTGAATTAGTATGGATTTCCGCAAAGTAACGCCTCTATTCATTATCTTCAGTTCCGGGCAATAGAGGCGACAAATTGAGTATTGGAATTAGTCTGTCAAGTATTAGAACCTACCATATATTGCAAAAGTTTTAGAAAATTTTTACGTTTTAAACGATTTTTGCCATAATTTCATTTTAGAGAATTAAAATGCCATAACATAGTTTTTTATGCGACTTCATACAAAGCAGATTTAAGTAGGAAATTAATTAAGATAGCTTTAAGGTTACGTTCTGGACACATTCCGCTTAACAAGTTTGCTTACATGATGAAAAAAGAACCATTGCCAAACTGTGAGGCCTGCAATAAAATAGAAGACGTTCAGCATGTTTTGACGGAATGTGTACGGAATGAAGGCGAAAGATTAGCTCTGTTTCGGTTACTCAGTCTGAATAGGTTAGATATGGGTGGATTCCAGTGTATTTTGGCAGAGCCTTCGTCAGTTGAGGCCAAACAAATTTATTTATTTGTGTTAGACTATTTAAGACTATAACATAAATATTAACTGTAATATTGATTAAGGTACGATGGGGCTGACATAATCATTAAGGATTGTAAGTCCCTAAATAATACAAGAAAAAATAAATAAATAAATATGCCACTAAACGCATAGCAAGTAGTATATGTAGCCTTTTATGCAACTAAGATACAGCTAGGCTCCGTATCGGGCTCGTATGCCCTGAGCCAAGCGATTCTGGCACAGATTACCTTCTTTATTATATAATCGAATACGTCACTCTCCCAAAAATGTAACCAAGTTCTATTTGTCGAAATTAGGGTGAGGTTATTGTTGTTGGTCCTAGGGCAACCTCGGAGGTGCATAGGGCCTCCACAAGATCCTTCCACGCCTTTATATTTTGAGCAACCGTCTCGGCCTCGTTCCAGCTAAGTCCTACGGCTCGCAGCTCGTTTTCTACGCTTCGCTTCCAGGTGTGTACGAGGCGTTTGCGGGCTCGCTTTCCGCCTTGAGGCCGCCACTCAAACGGGATACTGGCGCTGTTCGTAGCTCCTCTTCGAAGGGTATTTCCACAGCGCTACTTCTTGGGCGATCGGAGGTTGTCGGTACTTTCGATCACTTTCTTAAGCTCTACGTCTATGATTTTTTTCATATTTTCTGGACCTATGGTTCAAAAGTTAGAGGGGGAAGACACATTTTTTTTCTTTCGGAGCGATTATCTGTGAATATATTTTCTTTATCAAAAAATGTTTGATGAAGACCTCTATTACTTTTGAAAGACCTTTCCAACAATACCCCACACTGTAGGGTTGAAGCAAAAATAAATCACCCCCACTTTACGCGTAGGTAAGGTAGCCTAAAAAAATTGCAGCTTTCTAGCACTAACAACCACGGAGCAAAGCCTAGGGCAGACAGACAGACGGACACGGCGAAACGACAACGCGACTACGGAACCCTAAAAAGGACACTGCTGTCAGCCACGTTCATAACATTGGGGAATATTTCCCTTGCCTAATGTTACCCCTTCTGTCCTGTCCTGGCTCCAGTGAATCCACTTGACGGTAGTTGTAGTGGCATATCTACTGAAATGTTACGTAATCTGGTATCTCGTGTACGTCGTGGGACTCGTGGGCCAAGTGCCCCAGGCTCGGTATGTTCCGAGCTTACTGTATATGGATTTATCAACTCACTTTGTTCTTACTCAGCCTTTACAGATGAAATATCTTTTTTTTTGCAAACAATGACGGAGTGGAAACAAATTTGAGGCAATTAGGCATTGTTGTGTGATTTATCTTTTATTTATAATCAATATTTATTAAAAAACTTTTTTTCGGAACTCTTATATCTACGCAATATTATTTGATATTAAATTTACCACTAGCTTTTCGATGAAGGAAAACATTGAATTTATACTGTCGTGAGACATAAATACTAACATTAATCTAATTCTACGGATACCACTCACGTGTTTTTAGTCCCTCGCGTGACATTTTTCGTTAAGCCTAGGTCTCCTTTCTTAAGCATTAACAGTGCGAGCAGCGTTCACGAAACAACATGTGAGTAGAATCCGTAGAATTAGATTAAGGAAAACATCGTAAAGAAAACCTTCAAAGAAGTTCAAAGGTGTATGTGAAGTCCCCAGCCTGCATTGGTCCAGCGTGGGGACTATACCCTAAACGGGGGTTTCCGGGGGCCCGCTCTGGTGCGCGTCCCACGCGAAGAAGAGGCTTGTGCCCAGCTGTGGAACTATTTTTTTAGAGGTGCACGTGTGCGTTTGGAAAATTGTTGGAGCCGTGCGTGCACACGTCACGCAAGCGGTGAGACGGCACGACATGAAATGTGTATTAGTGCATTACTATAGAGGCCGGGAAACGAAGGGTTGTATGTTTTACTTTAATGTTTTAATGTGTGTATTAAAATCAAATAATATTCCAATTCATTTTAAATTTGATATAATTGTACCTGACATGTACCTAACTTGACTTTATTAATAAAGTATTTGTATTCGTATTTGTATTTGTTGCAGGCCAAGTTGATTTAGGCGGCCGACCGTATCGAAATCTTTGCGTTACGACACACGGTTTAGGAGATACAGCCCTAAAAAGATTTTTTGCAGAAATCTGCAATCAAATTTTCGATCCCCTCTTGAAACCCTCAAATAAAAAAACACCAAAAAGAAAAAAAAAGTCCAAAACGAAAAACAAAATTTTGCTTATCGGTTTTTATGGTTGAATGCCAAGACGTGTCACAATTTGACGTTTAAAAACAAAAGAAGGTTGCTTTACAGGCCTAGGTGTGTAAGGCAGCATGAAATTCCTTTACATATCATCTTCACTCATCGCACCTGATACGAGTATGTAGTATTTCCGGACCAGATTTGAAGTATGTCATGTCATTTTCATTAAAAGTTTGAGAAAAAATATTTTCCATAATGTCCAGGGAGAAAAATGGGAACTACTTTTTTATGGAAAAGCGGTCGTCCAGTGCAGGCGATTATGGTGCAAGTAAAAGATCTTGATGTATACTTAATATGGATTTAATATCCGAAACTGATACAAAATTGGTATTCGCGAGTAATAGGTATGTAAGACGCGTGCGGCGTTGTGGCGGCCGCTGGAGCTAATGGAGTGTGGTGGGGTCCGTACCCCGCGCGCCCGCGCCCCGCGCGGTCACTTGTTGTCGTAGACATGCTGGGGGGCCGTTGGAGGAAGCTGAAGGGTCGTTAGTACTGGCTGGCGCTGAAGCTTCTTCCAACATCTCATCATTGTCATCAGGGAGGGGGCACACCTTGTTCAGTGCCCGTCGTTCGATCCCTCTAATGGTTCTAAAATCGCCAACCCTGGCGATTCCGTCCTTGCCGTAGTATAGTCGATGGACTCGTGCTAGTTTCCATCTCATGGGAGGTAGGTTATCCTCTTTGAACACTACCATAGCGCCTTCCTTAAGATCTCTGTAGGGATGCCTCCATTTTGTTCGTTTTTGTAGCTCTGAGAGGTACTCGTTTTTCCACCTCTTAGCAAAACTGTCACGCAGCGACTCGAGCAGCTGATAGCGCGTCTTTATGCCCTTTCCGGATGCAGCAGGAGGGGACGCCAGCGAAGTCAAAGGACGCCCGATGAGGAAGTGCCCTGGAGAGAGTGGAGAAAGGTCGCTGGGGTTACATGTAAGAGGGGTAAGGGGTCGGGAGTTAAGGACCGCTTCAACTTCCGTGCAAAGGGTACTTAACTCCTGAAACGTTAAGCAAGAGTTACCTATTGTTCTTTTTAAATGATATTTTAAGCATTTCACGTTGGCCTCCCACAGTCCGCCGAAAGTGGGGGAATAAGGGGGATTAAAAATGAACTGAATGCGCTCTTCGGCTGTGTAGTTATATATGGACCTCATGCCTGCCTGTAATGCTCGTCCCAGTTCATTGTTTGCACCAACAAAATTAGTACCGTTATCGCAATAAATTTGACTGGGTCTTCCTCTACGCGAAATGAATCTGCGAAGGCAGGAAATGAATGCTTTAGCACTAAGGTCACTTACGGTTTCTAAATGGACTGCCTTAGTCCAAAAACAAATAAATATACAAATATAGCATTTGCTAATTCGATTTCCGCGTCCTATTTTGCTTGAAATTGGAAATGGACCACAGAAATCTGTTCCCGTTATAGCAAAAGGATAGCTAGGAGTGATTCGACTAGTTGGTAGTTGGCCCATTAGCGGCTTCATGGCTTCGGCTCTAAGACGAGTGCATATTACGCAGCGGTGATATATGCTTCGTGCCAACGTTCTACCTCCCAGGGGCCAAAACTGGTCCTTGAAGCTTGCCAGGAGTAGCTGAGGGCCAGCATGCAGTAAGCGTAGATGCTCGGCACGCATCAACAATTTCGTTAAGTAATGTTTAGCATGTAGTAAAACTGGATGTTTTTTATCATAGCTATATTCACTATTATTGAGCCGACCACCTACTCTCAGCAAGCCGACGTCATCAAGGAACGGACACAGCTGTAACATATGGGACGAGGTAAGTTTTTTATTGTTTTTTATTAATTTAAGTTCGTTTTTAAATGATTCTGACTGGGCTATTTTTATAAGGTAAGTTAAGGCTGAACTAAGTTCGTTTTCTTTAAGGGGTCCAACTGATCGATTATGTTTTTCTATGATTTTACAATTACTTATAAATCTTTGTACATAGGCAATTATTCTTTTTAAGCGTAATAAACTTGAATACTTTTTTATGTCAATCAAGTTATTCGTTTCATTGTATTGATTTATATTTGATTTTGATTGTAACACTCTTATTTCAGGTAAAACCGTCTCAGTGGTGGGGTTTTGCGGCCATTGAGATTCATCATGTTTCAGGAAAACTGGACCTTCCCACCACAAAGATGACTCAACAAGGAGACTTGGAGCTACTCCTCTCGAGGCCAGGTCAGCGGGATTTTTATCAGTAGGCACATGACGCCACGAGTCTCTAGAGGTAAGCTCACGAATCTCATTCACTCTGTTACACACGAATGTTTTAAGTATTTTAGGGCTTGTTTTTATCCAGCCAAGTGCTACAGTTGAGTCGGACCAGAAAACCTTTTCCTGTATGGAGCAACGGAGAGCTCCGCTGACCTTGGAAACGAGTCGCGCGCCCAGTAAGGCTGCTGCCAATTCAAGTTTCGGCATAGTCTGAACTTTAAGGGGACAGACTCGTGTTTTGGCGCAAAGCAATCTGACAGTTATGACGTTTGAACTATCCGTGGTGCGTACGTATACGCACGCCGCGTAAGCGTCTTTAGACGCGTCTACAAAACAATGGATCGCACAAGCGACAGGAGACGAGCATCGTACATGTCTAGGTACAGAAACTGAGAGTAAAGCATGCAAGTCGTTATGTAATTTTAGCCACGTTTTCTTAATGTCCGCGGGTACCTCCTCATCCCAAGTCAACTTGATAGACCACAGTCTTTGAAGTAAGATTTTAAGTGTTATAGTGCAAGCACTTAGGAGCCCAAGAGGATCAAATATCTTACAAGTGTTAGATAAGATGGTTCTCTTTGTAACTATTTCATCTTTAGGAATTGGTTCTATCGCAAAGGTAAGATTGTCAATATTTGGTGTCCACTGTACACCTAGCACACTGGACTGTTTACTTAGGTTTAGATTATCAGATACTGCTGAATCCTTAAATATTTCAGGACAGTTGCTACGGAATTTATGCACTGGAAAGCATGCCGAATTAAGTGTGCCTACTACTCCGTTGAGTATGTGAAACAAAGTTTCTTTACTGTCTGCACCTGTTAAGATATCATCCATATAGCAATCACTTTTAATGACTTCAGATACTAAAGGATCCGGGCATTCTAAGGCGAGCTGTAAAAGGCACCGCGTGCTTAAGAACGGTGCTGAGGCCGTGCCGTAGGAGACAGTATTTAATTGAAGCACTTGCAAAGGCTTTGTGTCATTTTCGCGCCATAATATTAACTGTAAATTTCGTTGCGAATCATGAATTAGGATTTGGCGATAACATTTTTCTATATCTGCCGTAAAAACATATCTATGTTGTCGGAACCTGATCAAAATATTGAAAAGATCGTCTTGCACCACAGGGCCTACATATTGTATGTCGTTTAGGCTCTTTAAAGAGGCGCTTTTCATGCTACCATCAAAGACTACCCTCAATTTGGTACTTTCACTATTTTCTCTTAAAACGCAGAAATGTGCTAGGTAATAACCGAATTTCGGCTTATCGATTCGTGTGAGATGACCTAAAGACTCATATTCATGTATAAAATCACTATATTGTTTTTTCAAATTAGGATTGTTATTTAACTTTTTCTCTAAGGTATAAAATCGTTTGGCAGCTCCTCGGTAAGAGTCGCCTAGTAACATTTCAGGTGTCCCTTTCAGTGGCATCTGAACTGTAAACCTGCCGTCTGGTAAACGGTAAGTATGAGCTTTAAAGTGCTCTTCACAAAACTCCTCGTCAGCTGACAAGGGAGCTTTGGCTTCAGGAAGTTCTTCAAGGTTCCAGAATCTGGTTAATTTTTCACTGATTTCCTTTGTAAAAAAGCAATTCACATTCTGTGGGGCTTTAAGCTTAGGGCAATGAGTTGGACTTAAACGACCTGCTACGATCCAGCCGAACTCTGTATTTACAAGAATGGGCATATTTGTGCCCAGAGATATTTTCTCAGAACCTAATATTTCGTAAAATATTTCAGCACCTAGCAACATATCAACATCAGAAACTTGATGAAATTCAGGATCAGCGAGCTGAATATTTTTAGGTAAGTTTAGTTGAGTAAGGTCTACAGGCAAGTTAGGCAGCTGATCTGTAATTTCAGATATGACTAAGCAGTTTAACGTCACTTGGAACTGATTGGACAGGGAACTGACATTTACGTCGCATTGATCGGATACTGAGAGTTTAATATTTTTTATGCCCGATATGTCTAAAGAATCGGGTTCAGGATTCCCTAATCCAAGTTTGTTTTTTAGGTCTTCAGTAATAAAGCAAGATTGGCTGCCTGCATCAAGGACAGCGCGAGCTACATAATCTACATTTGTATTGGGATTGGATACCTTAACTAAAGCGGTACCAAGCATAACCTGCCTACCTGAACGGACTGATAAAGCCCTATGCGGTTGGTTGACTACTTCAAGGTCATTTGATGATCCAACCGTGGGTGTCGTCACAGGCAAGGGTTGAGTTACGTTATTTTCTTTATGTAGTAATGTATTATGCTTCTTATGACATAATCTACATTCTCCTAATTTACAATTGCGTGCTTCATGTCCGCGTCGTAAACAGTTGGTGCAAAGTTTTAACTTTAAGGCTTCGCTCCACTTGTTTTCGATCGGTAAAGATTTGAATGATTCGCAGTCTATGATTCTGTGACCCTGACTACACATTGGACACGAGAAACCTGCTGGTTTAGAAGCACTGGACGTGAGGAAACTTTTTGAAAATTTACTATGTGTAAATGAGCCTTTATGTTCATTGGGCGTGAATGAGCCCTTATGTTCACTTTTCGGTTGACTATCTTTATGAATATGAGAGAAGATTTTATCATGTCTATTAGCTAATGTAGTTTCTAAAATGTCCGCTCGATTGCGGAGAAACTCGATAAATTCGTCCAAGAGTGGCAAATCGGAGAGATTATTTCTATGCTCCTCCCACTTACCACTGGTGGTCGAGTCCAGTTTACTGGACACCATAAATATAATCAGCGTATCCCATTGGTCAACTGGCTGGCCAAGTGTAGTCAGTGCCCTCAAGTTTTTTATCACAAGGTCAATTAAGTATCTTAAAGATTTATGAGATTCTCTGGTTAAGGGTTCTATTTTAAAGAGAGCCTTCAGGTGGTTATTAATAAGAATTTTCTTATTATTATACCTCTGACATAACAAATCCCATGCAACCCTGTAATTTTGTGACGAAAATTCAATGGACTTGATTACAAGTGCCGCGCTCCCTTCTAAGGACGATCGTAAATAATGGAATTTGTTTATGTCAGGGATAGTTTCATTATTATTTATTAATGACTCGAACGTATCGCGGAATTCCAGCCATAAAAAATAATTACCATCAAATATCGGTAATTTGATAACTGGTAACTTTATGTTTACATTATCCTGACGCGAGCAACTACTGTGCGAACTTTGCTTATCCTCATTATTTATAGGTCGTAATTTTAATAATGTTTGAGCACAGGCAATACCACTGTAAAACCGGCTTTCAGTTTTCTCTCTTTCTTGAATTTGTTCATCCACGTTAGGATGAAATAGTTCTATTTGACTTTGACAATTTTCAAAATCACAGAATAATGCTTCAATTTTTACGCTTCGCAAATTCAATTCATTAAATTGCGCTTCGGAAATTTGGTCAGTTTTTATCCTTTTTAACTCTTCAATAAATTGTTCAAAATGTGTCAATCTACCTCTAATTGAACCGCGTTGTTTAATTAAATCTTTAAGCTTTAATTCATTTTCAATATCTACACCGCCTTGAGGGGTTCCGGTTGGAGACATTATGTAAATTTATATTAATATATTTCTGTCGCGAGACACTGAAGTTGAAATGGATAAATAATGACCCAACAAAAACGGTAATAAATGAGATCTAGTGAAGGGCAATCAATAAACAAGATAAGAAAACTGTGCATCAAACCAGGCAGGAGTTCCAGGTGCGCGGAGACGCCGCGCGAAAGTAGGTCAAGTCTCGCTCGAACAGCTGACGCGAAGTAGGTCGGCACTGCAGACAGTTGCTAGGCACAGCCGACGCGAGCGCAGTCAGTCCGAAGGATTTATCCTGGAAATGTCGGCCCGAATCGAAATGAGCTATAATGCAAATATATAAGGTATCTAATTGTTTGGACCTTTGAGGAATAAACACTATGTTTAATAATGTGAGAAAATAATTATAAACTTGTAACAAATTAATTTTACTAATTTAGAGTTACTTAAAAGAATTGCCTTTATAAAATAGCTTAGCGAAATAATGTTTAAGGAATGCTTTGTATAAAGAAAGCGTGAACAAAGGCGTGTTCGGTGCACAAGCACTTATTATTTTACGTAAACAACTTAAGTTAAATTATAATTTTAAGCAGTGCAAACTCAAGATGCAATGCAATTAGCACTTTATGATTAAGGTTGATTAAGGTTGATTAGCTCTAGCAGGCCAACGGATAAATTGCTTTTAGGCTTAAAATGTTTTACTTTTCTGAGTAATTTTTAATGTTGTATTATGTAAAGGCGCGTAGCAACATAGGCGAAGAATGCACACAAGATAAGAAAGATGATTACCGGAATTTTAAGAAATTGATAAATGACGATTTTATTTTCTTTTAGAATAAAGTACACTAAGCACAAAAATCAAAACTAGGTAAGGTAAAGAGGTAAAGGATAAGAATTGGGCACTCCCCTGGAAGTAGATCGCCGTGGAGACACGCGTGGCATGCAGTCCAAAGGTTACGCGCTGCAGTTTCTTTGTTCGCGCTTCTCGAACGTTCTGCCTTCCTTGTTGCTAAGTCGCGTACGCGCAGGTGTGTTGAGGTAACTCGTCCTGTCACGGTCGCCATAAACTTGCAGGCGATTATGGTGCAAGTAAAAGATCTTGATGTATACTTAATATGGATTTAATATCCGAAACTGATACAAAATTGGTATTCGCGAGTAATAGGTATGTAAGACGCGTGCGGCGTTGTGGCGGCCGCTGGAGCTAATGGAGTGTGGTGGGGTCCGTACCCCGCGCGCCCGCGCCCCGCGCGGTCACTTGTTGTCGTAGACATCCAGTATCCTGTAAATTTAAGTTTACTGACGGTATTTTCCTCTATCAATACGTGTATGCTACCACTTTGATACGTTAAAAGCGAATAAGGCCACCATTTTACCCATTTCCACAGAAACACCAAGCTTATCTTATGCTAATTCTAGACAATCTAGGCAACTTGATTTTCATTTATCAAATTTGCTAAAATAAACCGTATTGTGTGTATGTTTAAGGTTCATTTTATTTAAAGTTGGTTTGTTGTTGGAGTTTTCCGTGCAATATGCATCAGTGCATGTTTTAGCAATCCCAAAGATAAGGAAATAATATAGACTAGCATTGTATATGTAATATACAAAACCGCAACATTATGAATAAAAGAACAAAAGTACAGGCATCTCGGCCCCGAATACATTTTTATACCATTTGGGATTAAGATTGCCAGGTGGGGTCCTAATGCTCTACAACTTTTTAAAGAGTTATCTAAAAGGCTGGTCGACTTCACAGGTGACCGAAGAGCTGGCTTTCTCGCACAACGTATTAGCATCGCAATACAGTGGAGAAATGCTGCCAGCATCCTCGGCACCATGCCAAAGGGGCCAAACTTTTTAGAAGTATTTTAACTTTATTTAGTATTAGTATTATTTAAAAGATAAGTTAGTTTATTTTTATTATTGTACCATTCATGAATAAAGTGACAATAAATACCAATGATAATGAGGTTTATTTGAGTAATTGTAAGTCACTTTCGAGAGTCGGATAATTCGGAATATTTAATTTGATTTCGTAGAAATATCCTCCTGAAGCCCAGCCAAGCTCTTTAGGCATAACGCTAAGTGCTTACACATTGAGGAGATTAACAGTGTCTTGATTTTACTCAAGGTATAAGCTGTATTGGGCATCTTGCTTACTGGTGCTATAGTAGAAAGGGCTTTTAGTTTAGTAGATATTTACCATTTTTGAAATTATCCCGCTTTTGAAGTCTCCCCAATATACTTATAATGTTGGAGTGTGATCCAGATGGGAACAAGGAGTTAGATGATTTGGAAAGCAAACCACAAACTAAATATAAATAAATAATCTTTAAGACAGTTTAAATACAATGGTATGGAAATTTTGAGAAATGCCACTTTCCCGAATGAAGGTTGGGGGAGGCGATGGCTGTGAAATGCGTCTTACTCGTGAACGGGTGCTGTTTGTGGAGACCGGTCTGTTTAAGCTTACACTGGCTACATGTTATGTTAAAAGTAAGTATGTAGCTTTACTTTTAAGTGGCATTGATGTAAGACACTTCATTCGGTTCTTGTCTGTTTGTAACATGTCTTTTAATTATTTATATAAGAATTTAAGTCTTGGAGACACTTTACATCTCTACGGATATTTTAATATTTTTTTAAATTATCTCTGACACTTAGAGACTTATCTCTAAAGAATTTTAGTATTTGTTGTTTGTATTTTTATCATATTTTTTTGTGTAATTCGACATTTAGAGACTGTATACATCTTTAATAAAGTATCTAATATTTAATTGATTCCATATTTGTAATTGTATTGTGTTATTTGTACGATTGTAAAAATTTGACATGTAAATGTGCCCCTGTGACTTATTTCCTGAATAAATGTTTGTTTGTTTGTTTGTGTGGCGACAGGAAAGCAAGTGTAGGGAGCTGAAGGCTCTGGCATGTGTCGTGAGGATGCGGAGCTGTGATTGGCTAATTATAAATATCACGCGATATTTACTTTATTTAGGTGTTATGATTGGGTGCGGCGCGATACAATGCAAATATGTGGTCTGTGTGGTGGAAATAAGGTTGAAATTAGAATAAACGTAAAATTAATGGTAAACGTACTGAACCGGCGTGAACAGACTGTCTTTATAAATAACTCGTCTCTGTTAATATTGGTGAAGCATTTACATTTCGCGGTGCCGTTATCACCTAGGGGAAAGTTTTATTTGCGAAAACCGCTGGTAAATTGCGAACTTCCGATTGAATTCATAATATAACGCGAATATGTTTCGTTTATGAAGTGCAGAGAGAATTTTTGATGCCACTGAATATTTCAATATTGATGTTACAACTTTGTACTTTACTACCAAACAAGAGCTATCCACGAAAAATGGTATATTTTTAAGCAAAAAACACACACATGAAAATGATACATACACGACTATGGAAGCGTATTAGTTAGCTGTCATTCGCGCTTTAATTTCGCTCAGACTTGTCCAAGGCACAAGCATTAGTGCGAGCGAGATGACTGCACGGATGACAGCTAGCTGATATCGATTTGATGTCAGTGCACGTTCGAATTGGCCTGTGGCTACAACCACGAAAGTCGAAGTTAGTCAATTACGGGCATTTTTCTCTGTCACTCTAATTACCTCTTAGTGAGAGTAAAAGAGAAAGATGGCTGCAATTTGCGAATTTCGGTTTTCGCGGTAGGCCCCCTGAGCTGGGATTAACTGTTTTACGGAATACAGTAGGATATGAAACTGAAACAACATGCATTCGTTCAGAGAAAATGGTATGCGACTTATTTTACTTATAATGATGAAATATGGGACCTACTGACATATGTAAATTTATTAATTTCCGCTACCCAAAGGTTATCTGGAAGAGATCGCTTTTTACCGATAAGACCGTCTGTTTCTGTTTTCTTGTGTACTTATTGTTTTATTACAAGCTTTTATTTACTTTCACCTGTCCGTTGTCTGTTTGTAATCAAATCTTGCAAGTTAAATTTGATCCATTTCCCGGTTTCCGATTGAGCTGAAAATTTGCATTCATATGTAAGTCGGGTGACAATGCAATATTATGGTACCATCGAGCTGATCTGATGATGGAGATAAGAGGTGGACATAGGAACTCTGTGATAAAACAACGTAACCTAATTGTGTTTGGGGTTTTTACAATTTGTTCGATGAGTATTAGTTGCCTGTGGAAAGAAAAGTACAGTCAGCGATAAAAGCTTGTTCCAAAAATGAAATTTTTACCAAAAACTTATTTTATTGAGGTGTGCAATAAAGATAATGTGTATCGTATGATACTTTGACATTCCTGAGTCCCAACTGAAAAGTTTGACTGGCTTCATTCTGACCACCACCAATGAACAGTTGTCAGACGCCCGGATATTGTAATAAGGATTAGTATATCAAATTGACTTTACCGTTGACATATATCTAAGGACGGGCCTTTCGGGCAATAAGAATGGGGCCAGTACAGCGGTATCATACACACGAATTCGAGCCAATCGTGCAGTCTAACGCCACAATGTGATTGGTTGATGAGTTCGCTTTACGCGCGCGATTGGTCGCAACTAGTTGCGTTAGATGGCCCGACCTTAGATATTGTCAATGAACTAGACAAGTCTCGTTGCTTTTAAATTCGTTAAACATTTATCGGGGCTAGCTCTTAGTCTACAATACGGAATATTTGATAGCCTGTAATTTTGTACGCTGGTGCTTTGCAGACTTCGGATGTAATTGGAGAAATATGCTCTATAAATTGGAAATTTTAGGGTATCTGGGAAATTTGATACCCACACGAGTAGCTTTTGTGTTCGGATTTAGGTTGTGGAAGTTTATATCCAGGAATATATGAATATTTATTGAAAATATTGACTACTTAATAACTATTTACGAGTCATACACATATTGGGTTTGTAATAAATTCTTTTTGGTTTACTTGTCTTAACAACATTGGTTTAGATTTATAGATTTGTAAATATAGTTTGGCCCGGGTTTGTCTTATTTCAAACATAAACATGAGAAGATCGTACTGTCTTTGTTTTACGTTACAACTAGCAGCTAGCAGAAAGGGATGAGTATAGGTTTCGCTAGATTCTGGTACAAAGCTAGAGAGAGCAAGATAATTACTCCAAAATTCGTATAAGTCACAATTCGAAATTGGGCTGTAGTAGTAACAAACTAAAACTCATTTTTTTTTTCTACTTATATAAAGACCCTTTGATATCATCCCTGAAACAAAACGCTAAAAATATTGAAAATTAGTTTTATGGTTTTCCTGCTCAATTTTAATTACAAGGCCAATCCCGTATACAAAATATGTTTCCTAGTAGCATATGTTAATTTATAACAAAGTTTTCTTCTCCAGGTGGCCTCTTCACTCTCGGCAAGGTTCTCAACTTCTTCCCAGTGGGCGGCGAGCGCGAATGCCAACCGTCCGGCTACAAGACGGCCCGCGCCGGCATCTGCCTGAACCCGTACGACTGTCGTCAGAGGGACGGTCAGAGCGCGGGCGACTGCGCGCACGGACTGGGAGTTTGTTGTGTGTGTAAGTATATTTATTTATTTATGTTAAAGAGAACCAACAGCTTTAAACTTCCAATAGGACAAAAAGATTAAAACAGAAAGCCAATTACAGGAACTCACAAGTAATTAAATAATAAATAAATAAACATAATTGAAAATGAAAATAGAAGCCTTACAAATAGACCCTAGGTTCCGAAAATTTTTCATATGTCACACTACAAGACTCGCGCCGGCATCTGCCTGAACACGTACGACTGTCGTCAGAGGGACGGATAGAGCGCGGGACTGCGCGCACGGACTGGGAGTTTGTTGCGTGTGTAAGTATGTATCACACTACACTCGCGCCGGCATCTGCCTGAACGCGTACGACTGTCGTCAGAGGGACGGATAGAGCGCGGGCGACTGCGCGCACGGACTGGGAGTTTGTTGCGTGTGTAAGTATGGATCACACTACACTCGCGCCGGCATCTGCCTGAACGCGTACGACTGTCGTCAGCGGGACGGACAGAGCGCCGGCGACTGCGGGCACGGACTGGGAGTTTGTTGCGTGTGTAAAAATATATCACACTACAAGACTCGCGCCGGCATCTGCCTGAACCCGTACGACTGTCGTCAGCGGGACGGACAGAGCGCCGGGCGACTGTGCACACGGACTAGGAGTGTGCTGCGTGTGTAACGTACACGTACGCGTAACTAAGTAGGGTTGACGTAACTGGTGACCGAAGAGCTGGCGGCTTCCTCGCACAACGTATCAGTATTGCGATACAACGAGGAAATGCCGCCAGCATCCTTGGTACAATGCCTCAAGGGCCTATTTTAGATATAAGCTAGTTATAGTAATCATCTGTATATATCCATTATGTATATTGTTATTGTCAATAAATAGATTAAAAAGTATACTAAGTTCATATCAATATCACACTACAAAACGGCTCGCACTTGCCATCTGTCTCAACCCGTACAACTGTACCCCTAGTGTAAATAAATTCGATTTCCAAACGTGACGTACGCGTTTGCGTTTAGTCTCATTTTGTATTGGATTTCGAAAGAGCGCGCCAAGCGGGACGTTTTGGAAACTCAAAATCCTATACAAAATGAGTCTTAACGCAAACGCGTTCGTCACGTTATGATGTCGATCAAAGTTACACTAGGGGTACTGTTGTCAAAGAATCGCACATAGAATATACAACCTGTAAGAGACTATGATAAATTTCCCTTTGTTTAGAAGTAAATATTTCGCCGTTGTAAAATTAATTTAAACAAATGTTGACAAGTTTAAGAAAGTTAAAACATATATTACTCATACATACTTCATAATTTATGTTGTTTCCCCTACTGCCCTACATTGTTCGAGTATAAGTCTGAAAGTAAGAAATCTTTCTTAAGAGGGAAGTATACCACGTGATCATCCATAATCATAAAAAGAGCATGTCGGGCGGATGTACGTCTTTTTACTATGAAGGGGAATTTTTTTGCAATAACCCAAAAACAGCTAAACTGATCATGTACGCTATAGTTTTCATTTAATCTTTTTCTTAAGCTCTACTTCCAAGATTTTTTTCATATTTTTTGGCCCTATGGTTCAAAAGTTAGAGGGGGGAAACATTTTTTTTTCTTTCGGAGCCATTATCTCCGGATACATTCACTTTATCAAAAAATGTTTGTTGAAGACCCCTATTAACAAGCGCTATCTACCGGGATATTGAGTAAACGTTCGATAAGCGTTACAAGGAACTGTTGACGAAGACCATAATTATTACCCCATATGACGTCATTTTAGACTTGATTTGTGAAACCGGTTCATTTTGTTAAATATTATTTAACAAAATAATATTAATAACTTAAGAACTCAGTGCAATTGAAGCATGAGCAAAACGGTCATATATCACTATGAAACTCTTATACCAGAACCGCTAGTGTAAATTTATTCGATAGCGTGACGTGACGTACGCGTTTGCGTTAAGTCTCATTTTGTATGGGATTTAGAAAGAGCGCGCCAAGCGGGAGGTTTTGGAAACTCAAAAACCCATACAAAATGAGACTTAACGCAAACGCGTACGTCACGTCACGCTATCGAATAAATTTACACTAGGGGTACAGGACATATATACCTACGGATACTTGTGCAAAGACTGATGTAGAATTGCAGGCAAAATTTCACTTCTAACGATATATTGTTTTCAAACTTTTGCGTCCGTACCTAAGTGTAAATGATGCATTGTTTGCGGAAATCTACTTAGATGGATAGTGCGAGCCATCCTTTTGAATTATTTAAGAGCCTTTGTCTTGTTATTCGAGAAAATGAGGGTCTAGTTCATATGCATTCTGGAAAAATAATTTTGTGACCTCAAAAACGTAGGATGTAAATACACTTGTGTCTCGCATATTTATATTAAATCGCACAGTGACATTAACAACCGGCATCATGAGCGGGACAGCAATATAATTATGCGCGTGCAATAGAGATAGCAACAGGCGAGGCAATGTACGAAAATCTATCTGGGAAGCGTCTCTGCTGTAGTGTAACTGTTCCTAATTAAATCGAGATATTCCCGTGTCAGCAAAACCTTGTCAGGGTGAAATCAAATCTCAATCAGCAGAATACCTCACCAGATTTTACATGCCCCATTGTTTTCTCCTTGAGTTTTTATTCAATGGCAGAAGCGACGATCGGGCTTAATTGGAGTTTCTAGATACATGTTTCTAAGACTTAAAAAGACTAAGAAGATCACCATGCACCCATTTTTGATCCTTGTTCGTTGTAACGGAACTACCTAATCAATGTTTGTAATAAAAAACCAACTTATAATTTCTTCACAATTTTAATTTAATGTAATAAAATAATCTTCCAATGAATATTATTCAAATTGTATAAATTCAACAATATTTCAAATCTCTATATTCAAATTTCACTATGGCAATTTTATATTCAAAACTCTGACAGTTTATAGAGCTTTTAAAACTTACCGTTGTTATCCGATTTCCCAACGACTATTCACTTTGCCACTTTTTGTATTTTTGTAATTTTGGAAGTAAACCAGCGTTTTATACTACAGTCCACTCTTATTTATCACCTCGACAAAACCTGAGACCAGCGAAGATTTTACACCATACAAATTTTAAGAGCAAATTTTTTACCCGTTTGAACCAAATGTCAGGGCTAAGATGGTCGGCTCTTTATCATTTGTCACCATGCCTGTCACGTTCTAACAAGTATGTAAGTGCGCAAGGGACGCGTGACATGACAAGTGATAAAAATGCGACCATGATACCGCCGCAGGAGTAATTAAGTAGAACTTTAGTGTAACTGCTCCAAATTAAATCGAGATGTTCCCGAGTCAGCAAAGCCCTGTCGGTATAAGATCAAATCTCAATCAGCAGAATACCTCATTGTTTTCTCGTTCAGTTTGTATTCATCGGCGGAAGCGACAGCGATCGGAATTAAATGGAGTTTCCACTACGTGAGTCGCTTCAAAACACCTAGGAATGTATGCTGTCTTTTACTTTGTACTTCCTTGAGCATTTCAATGTTTTGAACTTTTTTAAGTTACCTGTTCGAACTTATTTTCACTCGCAGCCAAACCCCGTCAATTGCTGATCAAGTGATCATTAAAAATAAGGGTCGGCAGAAAAAAGTTAGCAAATGTTTCCTTAAGTCTGCAAAAAAAGTGGAACTAATCATGCAACAAATGAATTTTTATTAACCCTCCTGCACTTATTTATAAAACTATAGCTATAACTTACTTAAAATAATAACTACAGCCGGCTTAGCCAAGCCGGTGATAATCGCTATCGTTTCGACAACGAAACGCTTTGTGTCTCTCTATTACTCTTTTATATTAGTGCGACAGTGACAGTTGCTTTTCGTTGGCTACGCGGCCAGGGCAAAGTCCAATTATTACATAGACTAGATCTTAATATTATTACTATTATTACTATCTCCGTGTACGCGAGTATGTGATGGAACGTCAGTGGATATTTTATTGGTAATTTAGTTTAGTATGAACACGTCTTAAGTCTAGGCCAATATTTATACAATACTAGGACGTATGCCGCTTAATATTAGTAGTAAAATCAAATGAACAATTCAACCGAACCCTGAAATACGAACTAGGTTGTTATGATTCTATAGTAAGTACAGACCATTGATCTAGTATTTACAAGATTGGCTGTCAAATATCAAAAGTGCGATCAAAATTTTAATGATGTCATTAAAGTACTTAGTCAAGAAAAAACTCAAGCTGTTGAATATTTTGTATGAGATATTTGTGGAATATTGCGGGTCACTTCTGGATGAGATTGACTCAGGACCGGGATAAGTGGCGTACTAGAAGAGAGCCCTATTATGCTCAGCAATGGGCGATAAATGGCTGATATGATGATGATGAAGAAATTCGTATTGTTTTAATTATAAAAATATCAAAAATAAATAAACTGTTGTAACTTAATTCGGTATTTCAGTGTGTTTTGAGTTTTAGGTAAAGTCAGATGTAGTATTTTATTCAGAAATAATGTGATAATGTAAATTATTTACTTTGGTAACAGTATATTCCAAAATATAAACACCCACAGTATCTCCTGAATACCTACTGGTATTCGTACTTTGTTTCACTTTCGTATAATGTAAGGCTAATAGTGGAGTGGAAAATACGTAAAGCAGTTCGTATTTTCCATTCCACTAGCCTTACATTTTGTGAACCGCAGTTAACGGCCGCATTAAAGCTCAAAAGTGGTTACGTTTTTTTGGGTTCCGTAGGTAGAAATATGCAATTTAGTTTAAATCAGTTACGCCGACAAAGTCGTAAAATAAAAAGTAGAAAAATGTTTTTTTAGGGTGGATCCCGTACCTACATGAAAAGTGGGGATGCATTTTTTTTCACTTCAACTCTAAGTCGTTGGATAGGTTTTTCGGTGGTGGCCGCGTGGATATGACGTCCGACTTTAAATCTGGAGAGAGAGAGAGAGAGGGTTTACGTACCAATGTAGAACTTATGTACGAAATATCAATTGATATTTACCACTAGCTTTTCGGTGAAGGATCGTGATCGTGAGGAAACCTGCATACATCTGCGACGAAATTCAAAAGATGTGTGAAGTCCCCAACCCGCATTGGGCCAGCGTGGGGACTGTAGCCCAAGTCCTCTCGCCCATGAGAGGAGGCCTGCGCCCGGCAGTGAGATGAATATAGGCTACATTTATTTAAAAATTGTAAGGGGGGGGGGGGGGGGGGCACACCATGGGACCAAAAAAATCGTAGGAAAACTATAGTGAATGTGATCGATTCCGCCGTGTTGTTGTGTTTTGGCCCGACATGCTCTTGTCCAATATTTTTATTTACTTATAGTCTGCCTTTTTCGCACTCATGAAATGTTCATATACGTCCTTTTTGCATACTTCAATTATATTTAAGCGTAGGTACTTAAGCGTTATTCTAGATCTGTGTTGCAGAACTGCAGAATTTATCGACGCCATTTAATACGTGACACGTCTCGTGTCGTTCTAAATAAGATCGATATTATCTGTACAATGTAAGTGTATGACTGTAATTTACCTACTATGTAGAGAGTCAGAAAGTGTACGTGTAGAATGTAATTACGGAGTTTTAGACGGAGCGACACTAAACTTTGATAATTATTGCACTAAGGAATGATTTTGACGGAATTTTAAAACTTTCTAGTCACGTAGTCGTTCGTAGAAAGAAAGAAGGTAAGTAATCTTGACGTGTTTTTTTTATTAAAAACCACTTTTGAAAAATAAGCTACAGCAAATATAAAACATATACAATCTTCGAGCAACACCGGGAAGGGAGACGGCATTCATACTATTTCCCCTCTGCCGAGCATAGGTACAAATGTACGTATGGCGGTGCATGTTGTAACTCGTCCGTACACAAAAAGAGATCGTGGTGTGCAAGATTTGTTTATGATGTGTGTCATTTTCTATATATTTGTGTCGAGTAATGAGATTGGATTTTGTATGTAGTGAGTGAGAAGTGAGACTGTGCACGTTTCCCCCAGCAAAAATGGCAGAATGATTTGTTCGGTAAGATATCGCTTAGGCTCCTCCCTTCTGACGTGTGGAAAGCCGGTGTTGCTAGAAGTATACGATCTTTTACAATCTTATGCTTACA
The DNA here is from genome assembly GCF_033807575.1 of Cydia pomonella. Taxonomy (NCBI): domain Eukaryota; kingdom Metazoa; phylum Arthropoda; class Insecta; order Lepidoptera; family Tortricidae; genus Cydia; species Cydia pomonella. The sequence goes on along the minus strand of NC_084718.1, from coordinate 3,611,058 downwards.
AACTTTTACAGACACGGCAAGATTGTTTACCTTTTATCTAATGTAAAAAATGAAATAAAAAACCGAACAAGCGCAAGTTCGTTTTACTCGCGAACCGAGGGTTCCGTGACAACTTTGAATTATCTCGTGTAAAGGCAAAAGACTTTTAATCAGAAGCACCTATACTAAGTATAATCGTGTACAGCGCCATCAATTGGCAAATTGTTTAACTAATTTGCCGGATGTAATGCTACGTGCATGATCCAGCTAAGTTCCAAGCTAATTTGGCTGTCAATACTAATAACGTATGAAATGTCCAATGTAAAGTAAACCTTAAATGGCTCAACAATTAAAGTCCGCGATGTACAAGCAAACACGATAACTGAATGACATCCGTTAGATGTAATTCTCATGACAGTGTACATATGGAATAAAAGGAGGAAAATCTCTATGTATTAACCCCCTTATTCATAAACGTGTACTAAAATTACGATGCCGCTAATGATCGTTTGTCCCTTTTCATCATACCAATACGTCGGAAAGGGACAAACGATGATTAGCGGCATCGTAACTTTAGTACACGTTTATGAATAAGGGGGTAAAAGTTTCCATCAAAAAATGTTAAATAGGCGGCGGCGCCACAATACACCGAAATAAAATGTCATAGACCTAGTATTTATATAGATGTGCTATACGCGTGCGTCGGTGAGGGTCAGAACATACGCAATGCGACAAAATTAAAAACAAGTTTTAACATTCCTGACGACATACCACTAACAACCTACGTAATTTTGTCGGGCTATTTGTTGCCCTTCCCTCCATTTCATCTCTATATTATTATACCTCTATGGTTCATGTAATCCATGAGCCTACCTAGCGCCACCGGAGAGATTAGGAACTATTATTTAAAGCTGAAAGCTGGTCACTTTTGCAATAGTTCTGCCATAGGAGATTTTCTTCCTTTTAATTTCATACTCCATAAGACTTATACACTTAGTGTACGTTAGAATTGGCCCGTGAATCACAAAATATAACCTAAGTTTCAGATACACATAATTTTTTCCACTATCATCCAAAAATAGAACCGCATTAAATAACACTCCCAACATTACTTATGAACAGAAAATGCAAATTGAAGGCAAAACGTTTTTGCCGAAAAATGGAAATACAAAAAATCCAAGCAATCAACACGAAACTCGAAAGTCTGCATTCTCCGACGTCAATTCAATTCAGGTTTAATCTAATATTATGTTGAAAAAGTTGGCAGCTTCCTCACTCACAGCTTGAACATTATTACCAGCATCTCCGGCAACATGCCACAGAGGTAAATTTAGAAATAGTTTAAGTTTTATAATATTTTAAGGATTTCATTATCATTTATTTACAATAACAATATACATAACCATATTATTTTCAGTACTATATTATTTGGTACCTTATAGAGTAAAAATACAAAATATTTTAAGTGTATTTATGTTATATTTTAAGTAAGAATAATTATATTTTAAGTATTTTTTATTATATTATAGCAGTTTTTACTACAGGACCAGCCCGGAAATCGCGAAAATAATTGGCTATTTCATACATGTTGGCTGTCTGACCTTGACATTTTCTATAGGAGAGTAAATTTTTTTTCGCGATTTCGGGGTTGGTCCCATAGTAAAAGTTGCTCAATACGATATATATCCAGCCCGTAAATTATTGCAGGTGACTAAATAAACATCCTTTATAGGATACAATTTTTGTTCATTTTCCTTATAAATCTACCTACTGTATAGCACCTGGGAGAATCAACATTTTAGCGTCACTCATTGCCATGGTTACGATTAGTTGTCCAGGGGACAAAAGTTCATTAAAATACTGATTTTATGGTACTTAAATGTATCAAACTTTCGTTTTTGTGGTCGTTATAACCAATGTCCATAATGGGCCCCCTACTAAGCATGTTAATAGAACGGCATACAACGTCTCTTCAAACAAACTGTGCCACTGTTGTCCCTTGGACAACGGGACAGGATAACAAAACAAAAAAAGTTGATTCACCCACCTGCTAGACCGGCGGCAAGAAAGGGACCGACCGTCGTTTGTTTCTCACAAAAAAACTACATGTACAAGTAGATTACACGTAAAGAAAAATCCATATTCAATGCATACATTAACTTTCACCCCGAGAATAGGCCCCCTAGTGGTCGATGTGAAATTACAATATCATGTTTTTTTACACAATTAATTATACTAGGTACTCGAAAAAAATAAAACAAGTAAATTTATATCAATCTACATTCATGCTGTTTTTTCAGCCCTTTTTGTTCCTGTTTTTTTACTCAAATTACGAAATGCTTTCCAAAAATGGAAAAGAATTTTGCATTGTGTTTTCAACCTTATGCCTGAATATTTAAGGTGTATGTTTGTTAAATGAGGGCGTCTTAAAAACACAAAGTGTAACGGAAGAAAAATAAACAGTACAGGTTGGTACATAAATGCGTTTTCTAGCTTAGGCCACGGTAGAAGCACGTGAAGGGGAGGCGTAAATAGAATAGAATAGAATAGAATAATTATTATTTGTAAACACTAACAAGACACATTACATTGCATAGTGTTGTGCAGTGCAGGCATATCCCATTTCAGAAATTTACCAGTAAATTACTATTTTTCCCAGTAACGTTACCACAAACCGGTAAATACATAGATCACTAGATAAGTTTTTTAATAGACAACTATGAAACAAAGAGTGGCATTTCACTATTTTTTTACTATATTTCCATAGACAATGTTTATGCCAATCTCTATCATTTTGAATATGTTCCATAAAACGAACAAACAGAAAAATTTTACGTAACTACCGAAACTGTTCAGAAAACTTCACTAAAATCGGTTAAGAAATGCGACCTGTATTGGAGGAAGGATTTTTTTCATGGCGTGATCTAAAACAAAGAGAATTGAATATACATACCTAGAGGCGTATTGGCAAAGTAAATTTTGTAGCCAACGAAATTTATTGCCATTTTTAGACACAGGACTTAAACTCTTAGAATGACATATGGCTATTTGACCCATGTTTTTAACTGATATGTGTTAAATATCAAACGGTGTCGCCATCTACTCGAGTATAGGCCAAATGTTTTTTCGAGGCACGTTTTTTTTCTTACACTCTATTTATCTTATACGGAGTTATACTTATATATCTTTGTCAAAAACGTCTGCAAACTTTGTCACAATGTTCAGAAATGTGGAAACATTCACTGTCACACGGGCGTGACTCATACTCGGCAATCCGTGATACCAGCCCGCCGCTCTGCCAGTGGGGCCAAACTGGGCGGCTACCGGGAAAATCGAAATTCGTCAATTGCGGGCATTTTTCTCTGTCACTAATTACGTCTTAGTGAGAGTAAAAGAGAAAGATCCCCGCAATTTGCGAATTTCGGTTTTCGCGGTAAGCCCCCTGATCCTTTCGGGCATTCTCGGCTCCGTTCGGATTCACTAGGGTTGGCACAACTTGACGTTGTCCCTTTGCGTGTACAACCACATATAAAATAATGACTTGAATTTTTACAACCCTGAATAGCCGGAAGGGATAGTGCCATACATTAGAAAGAAACAATATGATTCGTCCCTGAATCTGTCAAACTTCGCCTTCGTAAGAAGTTTCTTTTCTGTCTTCTTCTTCTTCAATCGGTCCCTAAATGCTGAGGATCGTGACATCATGTCCTTTTGTTGAAGACCAGATTCCTCCATTACGCTTCTATTCCTCGCGAAGCTTTTCTGTACAGTAGTAGTACTAATACTTATTCCGTGGATATTTACTGATATACCCAGACTTCCCGTTGATACCGAATATTTACATCATAATGCATTTATTTTTCCACTTTTCCTTTATGAATTATTTTTCTCTAGGTTTCTCTCCCCCGTGTTAGCGCAGGTAGGCAATTATGGGTGTTTGCGGCGAAACACCTAATAAGCCTTATCACAGTAGCCACAGCTGCGAAACGCTTTTAATTAGAAAAAAACTGGCTGCTTTTCTGTGTTGCCTTTGTATTTATGCTTAAAATTCCGAGTGTTGTAGGCAAACTAGTGCAGTAAAAAGCACTTTACATGTGCCTATGTATGCGTTACCCTGCCTATGAAGCCGATGGTCCCGGGTTCAAATCATGGTAAGGGCATTTATTCGTGTGATGAGCACTGATATTTGTTCCTGAGTCATGGGTGTTTTCTATGTATTTAAGTATGTATATATTATATATATTGTTGTCTAAGTACCCACAACACAAGCCTTATTGAGCTTACTGTGGGAATTTAGTCAATTTTTATAATGTCTTAAAATTTTGAATTTTGGCCATGATATACTGTAAAACGTAATACGATACAAGTGCATTCGTCAAGTGCATGTTTTTTAAATCAGATGTAGATTTAATATACTACAGTCATATTATATTAAATTTGTGCTACATATTATATGTTGTATTTACGTGTGTATTATATTGTTTTTCCTCGAGAGGTGATCGCAAAACGGGTGCGTACATATCATCCTGTCCTGGCCGGTTACTGCCTCGACGACTCAAACTCAGTCGCTAGGTCGCTACTGGGTAGTGAGTTCTCAGGTGACTGACGTAGCCTATTTTTGCAGTAAATGTACGGTCACACTCACCGCAAGTCAGCACCCCTCCGACAAAATTGGCTACTTGACAATTTTTTGTAAATAATGTCAATCAATCTTGATTTTCCTGGGGATCAAATGTCTATATAGGACTCATGGCATTTAAGCAACACAAAGGTCAGAAATGAGAGTTAAAGTCTGACGCTCGCACTCGACGATTGAAATGAAATGCCTCTAACAAAATGATAATGTAATGTGACGTTACATTACATTAGTCTATCCTAAATGTATGGAAGATCAAGAGAATTGCTATTTTGACCCTGAAATATTACGTTTATGTATATGATTGTTGTCATTCAATTTATTTTTCAATAAAATGTAAGGAATCGAATGGTACCATTTTCTCTTTACTTTTTGAAAATTAAAAATAAAACATTTTTTTCAGACTTTGGAGTCTTGTATTTTTTTATATTCTCAATATGTCTTTTCACATTCCTTTTTTATAATAGATGGCTCATTTTCTATCCATTTATCTAAATATTGTTACGATATTCAACATGTGTCAAGTACCCAATTGTAGTTAAAGTCGGGCCTTTAACTCGGCACGCTTCGCGTCGAGTTCCACTCGCCTCTGCTCTCAAAAGCTTGAACTTTTATACTCACTGTATGCCTCCATTTCGGCCGATCTTGTGCCGAAGTCTCCCAGTGCGATGGTTCAATGTTACATCTCCGCATGTGTCGATTCAGCACATTTTTGTAGCGCAAAAGTTGGCCGCCCTGTTTACGCTTACCACGTCGCAACGAGTATGTAGTATCCTGGTAAGTACAGTCAAGGTATTATATCGAAACGGATACAATGCCAAAAATATGTGTACACGTTCTCATTGCCCATACTTTAAGGATGTTTAAATCTCGATATTTACTCTTGTCGTGTCACAGTGACCGACAACATGAAAGTCGCTAGAGACCTTAGATTATTGTCACAGTTACAAGTTACAAAATGGGTCACAAATTAAATCTTTTGACTGTATCTAGATAGTGTATTGTTTTCTCATACATTGTATGCTGCCATAAAACCCAGACTGACCTGCCATAAACCGGTTACTACTCCGCTTTATTCTATTGACTTTGTCCATTAAAATTTAATTGTTCGCCTCATGCAGCTTTAATGCAGCGCGACTTTAACTCGAGCGACAAGATTCTCACTAGTTAGTTTTCTGGAAATAGATTTATTAATAAAATAACAATATACATAATGGATATATACAGATGATTACTATAACTAGCTTATATGTAAAATAGCTTAGTTTTCTTAGCATGGTAGCGCCAGTGGTGCGAAACTGATTCTTTCGAGCTTTCTCGGCTCCGTTCGGCTCAGCATTGCTCCGAGCAATTATTAGGGTTAGCACAACTTGACGTCCCTTTAGCTTCACGCTCCGTAGCGATCGAAACGCAACTGTCACTGTCGCACCAATATCGCCGAAAGGATCAGTTTCGCACCAATGGATAAGAATAAGAATAAGAATGATTTATTGCAGTACTGTGTACATTTGTAGATGGTAATCCTGATACAATTTATTCGTTCCAACAGTTACCCATTTCGGGTATGCAATACTTAAATAACTTATGAACTAAACTTAAATAGCATGCAAAGATAATTAATAACATACCAATTAATGTTCAAAATATTCTTTTAAACTATAAAATGATTTATTAAGTAACCAGTTTTTCAATTTTACCCGGAATCGGTTACCTTCGAGTGCCTTAATATCAGCTGGAAGGTGATTAAATACCTGAATTGCTGTTACAAAAGTGCTCTTTTTGAATATGGATGTGTTTATTTTTGGTAGCATAATATTATATCTATATTGCGTCCTAGCGTTGCACTTTGTTGAAGAGAGAGCTGTAAAATAATTAGGCTGTTTTTTTTACAAATAAACTTACTTCTAGAATATAGATTCCGGTCAGTGTAAGGAAACGTTTCTCTCGGAAAACGTCTCGAAGTGAATCTCTAAAATTCATTCGATAAATTATTTTTAGGCATCTTTTTTGGAGTATGAATGTTTTATTCACATCCACAGAATTACCCCAGAAAATAACTCCGTAGGTTAATAGAGGATACACGTTACCATAGTAGGCACTAGTAACTATATTTTCAGAGCAATTCTCTGCTAGTATGGATAAAGCGTAACAGTTTTTGGATAGTTTTTTGTTTATTTGTTCGATGTGAGTCTTCCAATTTAAATGTGAATCTACTTGTACACCTAGAAATTTAATACTGTTTACTTCTTCTATAGTGGTTCCTGATTCCGAAATACTTAAAGAGACAGGAGAGGTCCCATAGTTTCTAAACTGAATAAGCTTGGTTTTATTTAGATTTAATTTGAGATTTAACTGGTTAAGCCAATCTATAATTTTAGTGAGAGCTACATTTATATCCCTTTGAAAAGTAATATTGGAACGATCACAAGAGAAAAATATGGTGGCGTCGTCGGCAAACAGAACACACAATTGGTTCGCTATAGTGGGAAAGTCATTTAGATATATAAGGAATAAGAGCGGCCCAAGTACGCTTCCTTGAGGTACGCCAACAACTACTTCCTCATAGCCTGACAACAGTGTCTCTATAGTTTTATTTTGCTTATTGTAACTATCCAATTGTAGAGCCTGCTTTCTACCACACAAGTAACTCTGGAACAATTTTAGGGCATTTCCTCTAATGCCAATATGCTCTAACTGTTGTAGCATTATGTCATGTACAACACAATCGAATGCTTTTGACATATCAAGCATTAAAGCAACGCAGGCTTTTCCCGTATTTATTTGGTCCCATATATTTTTAAATATTGAAAAGATGGCTAATGTTGTTGATTTGCCTTTTTGAAAACCGAACTGTGAATGGTTTAGTATATCATTCTTTAATAAAAACCGTGTTAGACGTTCATGTATCACCTTTTCAAATATCTTACTGAACGTTGGCAGTAGAGCTATTGGCCTAAAATTTCCCATTTCAGTTTTTGCGCCCTGCTTATGTAATGGTTTTATAATGGCTTGTTTTAAGTCATCCGGGTAACATCCAGTCTCGAGCGTTAAGTTTATTATGTACACGAGGGGTTCAACTATGTAATGTATACATGCTTTAACAATTTGTGTTGGTATTTCATCGTACCCTGAACTTTTCTTATTTTTTAAGCTGTTTACAATCTTTTTAATTTCAAGAGAATCAACAGGAGTCAAGAACATACTGTTACAGATCCGTTTGGACACAGATTTGCAGTTATTTAGTTGTAAGGTATCGGTCTTATTTAGATTGATGTAGTATTTATTAAAAACATCTACTATTTCGTTCGAATTTGTATAAGTTATCCCTTTATCAACTATCCTGTCAATTGAATCTGGAATAGAATTATATGAACTTGTCGTCTGTTTAATCAGACCCCAAGTTGCTTTGGGTTTATTTACACTACTTTTTACAAATTTATCATTGGATATTATTTTAGATGTTTTTATTACTTTTTTTAGTAGCTTGCAATAATGTAAATAGTTGTTTAAATGTTTAGTACACATTTTCTTTTTTTGAGTTGCCCAGTGTATTTGACGTTTATGCTTACAGGATTGAAGTATACCTTTAGTTTTCCAATTTGGCCTTTTTTTTGTACGTCATTTTAATTCTTTGTCGTGGCACACAAAGTTCGAAAACCATGCTGAAAATGTCAATGAAAACTTTGTATGCCTTATTTGCATCTGTCGTCAAATACACGTCTGCAAAGCTAATGGTAGCTATATATTTCATAAAAACATCAAGATAATAGTCTATTTTACGTTTTCTCACATACCAGGTTGGTTGGTTCCACCACTATATTGCTTTCTATAGAAAACTCAAGTGACGAAGCCACGACTCGGACCCGGACCTTTCTAGAGTGAGTCATCCTTAAAGCGAAATCGAAACTTCAGTCGAATAATACTATCCAAACTTTCATCTCCAAGACGACGTCTTGTACCATTGTCTAAACATTGTCTAATTACAGTAATTACATAAAACCATAATCTTTGAAGAATGTACAGAAATCACATTGCTAACTAGTCTTAATCGTTGAAGAATTTATGATGATGAATTTAACTTACAATGTAATCTTAAGCTGCATTAAGACAATACAGCTTTATCTCAAATTGATCTCATTAAGATTGCCATAAATACGAACGACATGCACCACGAGTGACGCTGACAACAATGCGGGCAGTAACATATATTTTGATATAATTTGCGGCGGCAATGCAGTCAGGAACTCAATCCACGCGTTACCTTAAGGAGCCCAGGGCTATAATTGCGAAAATCGAAGTTCACTAATTGCGGACTTCTTACTCTGTCACTCTAATTCCTTCATTTGAGTAAAAGAGAAAGATCTCCAAAATTTGCGAATTTTATTACGTGCCTACCAAACTGATGAGGACCTGAACTGTAGGAGGCAGGGCAAGAGTCCACTATATTGCCGCGAAATGTAAAATTATTGGCATTTAATGCCATGTTTAAGTTTCAAATTAAGACTACAGAATGACAGAACCTACAACGGGCAAGGTAGCAAGGTAGCATGCATTAACTGGTACTGGACAGCATCTGCTTTAACGTGAAGTGTCAAAGTCAAGTTTAAGTTTAAGGTTCAGATCAGGACAGGACAGGATCAAAGTTTTCAGATACCCCAACGCGAATGATCCCTATATCTACAGGCTGATTATGATAGTGAAAACGAACATACAAAATACTCTCTCCTTGAGGCGAAATATTATTTCGTTCCCCTCGCCTTTGAGACAACAGGGTGCTGGAGATTTAGGATAAGTGAGAAAACCTCTGATGCTCGCGCGGATTACCTGGTGCAAAGGTTGGCCATCGCTATCCAACGTGGTGACGCGGCAAGTGTGATGGGATTCACCAGGTGCAGCTCGCGGAGGTCTTTTTGATTAAAATACATACATACATACATATAATCACGCCTATTTCCCGAAGGGGTAGGCAGAGACCACGGATTTCCACTTGCTACGATCCTGACATATATACCTCTTTCGCTTCCTTCACTTTCATGACATTCCTCATACACGCTCGTCGGTTTGATTAAAATATTGTACTTATTGTAGTTTAAGTATTCAGACTCCATATCATCGGCGAAACTAAACCCCACAGAGTTCACTGGTTTGGTTACCTATTAAGAATGGGAGAGGATCGGGCAGCCAAGAGGCCGTACTATGGAATACCGACTGGTGGCTGTCCAGGAATTAATTAATTGGCAGGAAATGGCGCAGGATAGGGAAAAATGGCGTGCTCTCGTTTTGGAAGCTAAGACCCTCTCTGGGTCGCTGTGCCATATTCGGTAGTTAGTTACGTGTCCAATGAATAAATAAAATTATGCCTACAAAATTTCTTTCCAGTCGAAATATCCTGCGGAGGTGTGGTCCAGAACAACCTCACGTACTTCATCTCCCCCGGCTTCCCGGAGCTCTGGACCGGAGAGAAGGACTGCAACATCACCGTGGAAAAAACTCACGCCGGCATCATGCAGTTGAGGATCGATTTCGTACACTTTACTATAGTAAGTTATAATTTTAAGGCACAAAAACTGGCAAAACATATAAACGAGGCAAGAAAGGCAGAGGTTACCCACCAACCAACTCGACTAAAACCATCTCCAAGGACCTAACGCCAGCAATGACTAAATATCGCAACAAGTGGCGATCATGTATCAGGAGGGCCGACCCTAAATAGAGAATGCGCCAGGAGAATGATGATGGAACACTAAGGCTAAGCGTATGCTGTGGTGCAGGCGACGAAGTTCCAGTTCCAGAATTTGTAAAGTCTGGAACATGCTTGCGCCACAGCGTGCGTAGCTAACGAACGTTCCATACTTTACAAAATCTGCTCTGCGTGGAACTGCGTCGCCTGCGTCTCAGCATACGCTTAGTCTTATAGTTTCGTCATGTCCGTCTTTCCGTCCGTCCATCTGTCCCTCTGTCCGTCCGTCCGTCTGTCTGTACATAAATGACACGACTTCCAGCGCGTTTCGCACTGCACTAATCAGCGTAGGCTATCATCATAGTTGTATCAAAACAAGATCAAAACCGTAATACATTGTTCAATCAGAACCGGACTCGTGGACTACAACGGCTAAAAACTGTGTACAAGAGACAAGCCACATTAGAAATGTTCTCCTCATTTCATTACTAGATTCATGACTTGCTAAAGGGGCGTGCATTTAAGAGACCGAATCTCTTCAAGGCTAGAGTAAATAGGTATCTCATAGGTAAGCGTGCTCCACCGTAGACCGCATCATCACTTACCATCAGGTGTGATCGTGGTCAAACGCCTGCCTATCCTCCATAAAAAAAAAAACCGCAGAAATCTTGGCCGAATTTCTTCTTCCCATACAAACAAACGGAGCTTCGTTCTCAGTTTAAAACTACGTGTTGGATTGTAATGAATCAAACTTTGCATATACAATCCCAACAAAAACAATAATGTGAAATGACAGCCAAGGTCAAAATTAATATGTATGTTGTTGACTCGCCGACAAAATAATTGAGTTCTATATAGATATCAATTCTGGGTGCCAAGTTCTGTGCTGAGTAGAAAATCCTGAAATTATAAAGGACTTGAATTGGCTAGATAATTAAGTAAACGTCATAATTTCACAGAAGTTTGACGTGTAAAATAACACTTACACCGCCTAGGCTAGCACAAGCTGCCAACTTAGTTTGGTCTGACTATAATAACTATGGTTGTTGTGGTTATCATTGTTTTTCTAATGCGCAGGGTCAACCCAACCGGCGGACAGGGGAGTGCGACGAGGACGTCATGATTGTGGGCGAGGGAGACAACGAATTCAGGATCTGCGGACAAAACCATGGACAGCACAGTACGTATCTACACACAGTTATTTTTTTAGAGGCATTTATTTCGAGGTTTAAAACGAAGTTACGTGAGCGCGTTTTCATAAACAAATACACAGTAAGCCCAATAAGACTTGTGTTGTAGGTACTTAGACATCGACATATATAATATATAAATACATAGAAAACACCCATGACTCAGGAACATTTGTCCGTGCTCATCACACAACCAGGATTTGAACCCGGGACCATCGGCTTCATAAGCAAGGTCACTACCCACTAGGCTAGACCGGTCGTCAAACAAACGTCTAAACAACAACACATACGTTTTCTTCTCTGGATAAAATAATATTGTAATTTTATTTGATCTAACAATAACAACCATGGCTATAGCCGGGGCTATAACCGCGAAAATCGAAGTTCGTCAATTGCGGGCATTTTTCTCTGTCACTCTAATTACGTCTTAGTGAGAGTAAAAGAGAAAGATCCCCGCAATTTGCGAATTTCGGTTTTCGCGGAAGGCCCCCAGAACTTCCATACTGATGTTTGAAAGCGCCTCTTATAATAATTAAAAAAAAACCGGGAAGAGTCAAACGAAAGGCCATATCCGTGGTTAATATACATTAAATTGTGTAAAAATATTTTCCATGATGTCAATCAATATTCAGAGAGAAAAGTGGGGACTAAATTCGTATGAAGTAGCTTCCACTTTCCTATAATCAAAATATTATGACTCAAAAAGTACACTCACGAGCAATAAAATTGAGTAAGTTTGTATGGGATTTCTACATAAAGGATGACTCTCGTGAAACCGGACAAGTGATCGGTGATCACGTGATGCTATTCTATAGAAAACGAAGTGTCGGACGCCCCGGCCCGGCCCCGGGCCGTTTTAACGTGAGTAATCCTTAAAGCTGCCTGATTTCATTGCTCTTAAGTATAGAATGGCCTAATTACCGTCGTAAATGTAATGAAAACATGGCTACAGCTGCAAGTTGCTTAGAAATGCACGTTTCGTCGCATGGAATATTCTAGCTCCGCTGACATGAATATTCTGATCAAAAGGGAACTCGCAGATCTTACTCACTAGATAGATCGTATTACCAAATTGTCTACCGTTGTCCCGTACAAACTTGTCCTGAAGATTTGCAGGTATTGAGGTTTTTTTCTGTCTCAATAAAATAATCATTATATTGAAACGTTGGAAAACTGTACCTAAGGAGTGGTTCGGAAGAAGTAGCAGCACGTTATGTGGATTTTTCATTTTATGTAGTAATTTTTAAGTATTGCATTTTTATAGTAATATGTAGATACTATTCTATTAAATACAATCGTATTAAAATGAAAGGGCGTTTTCGAATTTTCGTCTTTTATATTACATCTCACTTTTTGGACAACACTTACAAAACTTTTTGGACAGCGTCTTCTGAGAGAATGTAAGAGGTGTTTCTCATAAACATAGTTTTTTTTCTTTAAGTTTGATGAGCTACTTAATACTTTAGTAAATTTTCTTCTGTTCAATAGTTAACTTTTTTTAAAGAACCTAGTTACATGGAATTTCCACTTTTGGGTATTTGCCATTTTTACAGAAATTTTTCTCTCATAGTAAAACCTCTGTCAGAGGTTAGATTGGAGAGACTTCTTGACTACCTAAGGTAAAATCTAGTTTATTGGTATAAATTATTCGTAAGATTAAATGATTGTACCTATTTTTATTTTATAGTATTTTATCTACAGTTTAGTATAGAAAAATGTTTTCTCCATAATAAGCAAAAAATTAAAAAAAAAATACCAGATAATTTTAGTATAAAATAGCTAGAGATATTGCCGAGGGATCTGACCGCCCAAAATTTTAAAATTAACTACCTATAGTAATTGAAACAAACGGTAAAAATCTGCGATATGGCCCTATCTTTAGTTTCGTATCTTTAATTCAAAAGTTTCGCGCGGCGCGCCATATCATTAGTTTTCTTCTAATTTCCTGGCGTGACGCTTCATCTTATCCCCAATACATGTTCAGTGAGCCGTTCATAGCCGACCGGTCTTAGAGATGAATTTTAAACAGAAGTATACAGAGTAATTGATATCATAGGTACCTAGAAATCCGCACCACGGTTATACTGCCGTCTCAAGTTTAGTCCGGCACGCCAACTTTTGTTTCAAAAGAGTTTTACTGTGCTACATGGGCTGATGTAGTAGTGTATCTTGGTGTTGCATAATGTGGAGTCTAGTGGAGGCAGCCTACAGCTCGTCTAGACGATACAAAATTAATTATAAACTGTGTTTCTAATTTATAATGATCACACATTGAATGGGATTATTACCAGTAGTGTTGTTGTCTATACTATATTCAATATTTTTTACTGAGATTTTTGTTACGGCATAAGTATCCTAAGATCTCATGTTGTAGTGAAAGAGTAGAGATGTATATATATCAACACAACATCTTGTGAGACAAAGTCCCCCGCCGCGTCTATCTGTAATTCTGTATGTATGTTCGCGATAAACTCAAAAATTATTGAACGGATTTTCATGCGGTTTTCACCTATCAATAAAAAGATTTCGAGGAAGTTTTAGGTGTATAACGTGTCAAGGTTTTGTGTAACCCGTGTGAAGCCGGAGTGGGTCGCTAGTTTATACAAAAAAATGTTTTATAAGTAAAAGTATAAAGACCTTACTTCATTAAGCAACCGATACTTACCCTTGTCTCAATGTACCTTTTTAAAAAAAAAATTTTTAAAATTTAATCTGTTTATTTCAATTTTTTGTTGAGGTACAGTCAGCACTCAGTTATAATCTCTATATTTGGAGATTGTGTTAACTAAGTTTAGCCTTAACTAAGTATATAATTAGCCCTGTTGGCAGTTAGTGTTTACATGTTATTATAATACTATTTGTAACAAAATTAATTCAATTAATCAGTGCTTTCTTAAGTGTACTCTTTATTTTATCAGGATGTTTTTCTAAAGTTTCTACTACTTGTTTGGGTAAGCTGTTCAGGATATTAGGCAGGTATGTTGGCCAGAGCCTTTTCCCATATTCATTGTTACTTTTAGTTATTTTAAAGTATGGTTCATTGGTTAAGGTCCGGAGGTGGGATGGTCTCCTATACCTGTCCAGCTGCCCCAGCAAGTGTTTATATTCTAATATTACAGCAAGTTTTACTTTGTCATATACACTAGATATTCTACAGTATTTAAACAATTTGTGATAATTATTTTTATATTGAAGTTTTATTTTCAAGGGAACTATAGTTTTTAGTAATCTTATTTGAATATCATATATTTTTTGTAAGTATGTTTTATATGTTCTCCCATAGCTAGAGATACCATAGTTAATTACAGAGTCTGCAAGTGCCATGTACAATAGGCGTAGTACGGAGTATGGCATTTTATGTTTCAATATACTAAGGTTACTTAAAATTGCCCTGAGTTTGTTGCACACATGTTCAACATGTGGACCCCAGTTAAATTTGGTGTCTATTTTAAGGCCTAGGTAGGTATGTTGATCAACTACTTCTAGTTTTTCACAGTTACAATATGTTGGCCCTGTGTGCATACATACATGGTCATGGGCTACAATTAGGGAATGCAATAACCGGGCGTTTTTCATTACCGGTAATTTACCGACGCGAGGTCCCACTAACCGGTTAACCGGTAAATTACCGGTTATACGTTTATGAAATAAAAAACATTGATTTTGCATTATTATTGATTGTGTCCTTATTTTCGTCAGTAACCTTTAAAAGTAATCAACAGCACGTTATAGAAACATCGACAAAACAAAATAATGAAAATAAACTATAAACATTAAACAAGATATATTTACTAATCATATTAAATAAAAAATCAAACATGTATCATTTCAAAGCGAAATGAACTTGTACATTAAATAAGTAACATCAAACTTTTTTAATTCTTTAAAAATCGCAGTAATCAAAGGGTAACAAAAACTATAACTAAAGAGTGACAGTCGTCATTTAAATGTCATACAAGTTTGCATTTACACATCTATCAATATAATATTGTTATTAAAGTAACTAAAACCGTAATCAACATTCATTAAAATCTAGTAAATATAAGAAATAAAAAATTAACAGCAAGATTCGTTTCATATCATTTTAACACTAGTTACTTTAAAATTGCACTTTAAGAGGCCGTTATCGATTTTAGTCGCAAAAATGTCAAATTGATAGATTAAGCGCATGAAATTGTACACCTTTTGTTAACTATTAAAAATAACAAGTACTGGTTTCTTTTAGCACGTCTTGTTATCTTTGATTATTATTATTTTTTTAAACAGACACTTAATTAATAATGATTTTTTTTTCTGATCGACGTTTAGGTAAACGCGCGAAAAGCAGTGATTTTGTCAATCTTATTTGTAAATTTCGTTAAGTTTGGACTGCTAAAAATGGTAATTTTGTATTACACATATCCTGTACTTCAACTTTAATAAACTACATTTTTGTTACTATAAATTTGAAGTAGTGTAAATGAAAGTTAGACGAAATAAATTTTCTCCAGAAATTACTTCAAAACAAGTGACAATTTCTCTGAAAATTGACTTAATTTCAACGTAATTTTGATACTTAAACAATCTACAACATTTGCTGAAACTGTTCTTATACATCATTTTGTATAATTTACTACCATAATTTATATGAATTTTTAAAAACTATCCCTTCTCGTCACCTATTACCGGGGATGCACGCTTGCGACCTCATTATTAAAAGGTAAGATGAAAAAACGTGCTAATAGAAACCAATACTTGTTATTTAGATATTACGTAACCAAAGGTGTACAATTCCAACGACTAAATCTATCAATTTAAAATTTTTGCTCTAAAATCGTTACCGGGCTCTTACGATAGGAGTTGGAATCAGGAACATGTCATCATCAGATCATTCTGTTAATTAGAACGTTGCTTAGACATTCGTGAACGATATCTTGAACACAAGTAACCAGCGGTAGAAAATGTTCTTTCGCATTCCACACTTGTCGGACACTACAGACTAAAACAAAGGACACTGAACATAGTAAGGCGGGTCGGGTAGGGGTGGCGAGAAGGGAAAGGGCGAGGGATTAGCGACCACTCATTTGTCACAAAACATTGCTTCCTAGTTTCACTCCGACGAGATCATAAGATGCAGAAAAGTAAGTATTTTAAGTGTCTCTTCGTAATCGTAAACCGTAGTAATTGTTTTTTTTTTTGTAAGTACGAAGACATAGATGGGCTAATTCAACAGGTTGTTACATTTTTATTTGCCTATACAACGTTCGGTAAATTCCCGGTTACGGCTGGAAATTACCGGTATTTTACCGACTGTAATATTGGTCAAATTACCGGGTAACCGGTTAACCGGTTAACCGGTTAGCATTCCCTAGCTACAATTCTAGGGGTATATGTGGTTTTGACATAGGGTGAGTGAATATACATTATCTTGGTTTTTTTATAGTTTAAGGATAATCCTGCATCGTGTGCCCATTTACATAGAGCATCAAATTCAGTTTGCATCTGACTCTCCGCCACCTTGATATCTTTATTGGCCGTTATTAGGCATGTGTCATCTGCAAACTGGTACACAGAGGCGGTTCTAAATATATTGCACATATCATTCACATATATTAAGTATTCTGTTGGGCCAATTATTGAGCCCTGTGCGGTGCCATAATTAGATTTTTTTAGGTCGCTCAAGTCCCCGGCAATACTGACTGTGTTGTATCTATTATGGTGGTAATCTTTGAACCAGTTTAAGAATGGCCCCTGTATACCATTTTGCTCAAGTTTTTTAAATAGGGTGTCATGGTTCAAAGTGTCAAACGCCTTACTGAAATCAATCATAACCACTATAACATGATTTCTATTGTTTAAGTGTCCATTCACTTCATCTGTAAATTGAGCCAACAGCTGTGAAGTATTTTTTCCTTTTTGGAATCCAAACTGTCTTTCATGAATTATACCATTTCTCGATAAGAATCCATTTATTTGATTACCTAAGTATTTTTCTATAATTTTGTCTAGGCTTGAAAGAATTGTTATAGGTCGGTAATTGTTAGTATCAGAATAGTTACCTTTTTTATGTATAGGTCGAATTAATCCTATTTTAAGCTTGTCAGGGTATGATGAGTAGGCTATGCATTGATTTGTCAAATGGGTGAGAACCGGGGTTATTTCCTGGGTAATACATTTTATATCTTTGGCTCTTAGGTTATCATATCCAGCACTTTTATTTTCATTAATGTTTTTAATTATTGTTGACATAGACCTTTCGCTTATTTTGTTAAGCTTTAGTGTTACATTAGGAGTGTTTATGTAGGAATTTTCATCGAGCAAGGGCACATTGCATGTGTTGAGAATATTCAATACATTATTTTCGAAGTCTCGGGCAAATTTATTGGTCATTTCACTGGTTTTCATCTTAAAGTACCTAATTAACATGTCATCAACAGCTTGTAATACTCTACCAGTTAACTTGTTAATTATTTGCCACATTTTTTTGGGATTGGTAAAATTATTACAAATTTCTCTTTTAGTGTAGTTGTTTCTGGCTTTATTCATTAGTCTATTAGTTTTATTTCGGTATTTTTTGTATAATAATTCCATTTGTTTATCATTAGTATTTTTGAGGTGTAATTGTAGTAGCTTATTTTTTGTGTGAGACATTTGTAATAATTTTTCCGTCAACCATTGACATTCATGTTTATTTTTGGTAATTTTTGGTTTTTTCACTTGAATCTTACACGACTCATAAACCCTGGTAAATTTACTGACTATAAAGTTGTATATATCATTTGGGTTTTTTATTTCAAACACTGGTCCCCAGTCAACCTTGGCAAGCTCCTGCCTGACACGGCGGTTGTCTAGTTTGTAATTTGTATTAGTTTTTGTTACTACCATGCCTGTGATGGCTAGGGCAGTGATAAAGTGGTCAGCTAGGGGATCCCTTATCACTGCTGCATTAATATAGTGCATTTGGCTGTATACTCTAGCACTAGCATGGTCACGTATAAAGATATGGTCTATGCATGATTTAGATGTTCCTCTTATTGAGGTTTCTATTCTAGTGTGTTGTGAAATGCAACATGAGAAACCTAGAGATGCCATCATGTCTTGATAGGAGCCTGTCAAGGTGTTTGACATGTTTAAATCTATATTCATATCGCCACAGGTCAAGAAGTTTGTGTTAACTGGGTATTCTGACAATAATTTATTTAACTCACCGATAAAGTTGCTTATGTTAAGGTTAGGAGGCCGATAAATTGCACATATATATGATTTATAATCACTGGATATTGACACTTCACCGATTAGACACTCGAAACTAGATGTTTTAGTAGTAAGGGGGGTAAATGTGATGCTTTTGTGGGAATAAATGATGATGCCGCCGCCTCTTCTGTTTCCCCTCAGTTCCGTATGCATTTCATAGTTGTCAATATTAAACAGCTGTTTTGTTCGGTCCGTGATGTTCACTTCTGTTAACACGATGATATGGATGGTTTTTGGGCACTCACGTATTATTTTTTCTAGCTGGGCATGGTTTTTAATTAATGATCTAATATTTGCGTGTAGGAGTAATAACTTGTTTTTGTTCGGGGTTAATACACTGACAAATTCGTTAAATGTATTATGACTTGTTTCCGCTATACCACAATTATTAGACATTAAACAGATGAAATTTTAGTTTGTTTGTTTGTACACGTATAGGTTATGTTTATGTTGTTCAGGTGTCACTGAGTTTGGTTTTCAGGCTCTCGATGTCGCTTTCCGAACGCACGTAGTAGATTCTCTTTGATTCTTCGTCTTTACGTGCCATCACAACACCGTCCTTACTCCAAACATATTTAGCGAAGGATTTGTCCCTGAGCTCCGTCTTCGCCTTCCAGAGTAGGTACGCCGTTACCGGGGTCAGCGCCGCTCGCACGTATATTCTCGACTGGTCGCCGGTGGTCCCTCGCAGGCCTAGGTCAGCAGGTGTGATGTTAGAGTTTTTAGCTGCGTCGATCCATGTGCTGCTGCACCCGTCCTTGAGGATCACTGTAATCGGGGAGTCCTTTGAGATACGTGTCGCCTGCGCAGTGCCCGGCCGAGCTGCCCTCTTCTTCCTGTATGCATTCAAAATGTTCTCAGAGTTTTGCTGTAGTTTTGTTCCGATTAAATTTACTATTCCTTTCGTGTCTTCTTCTTTTTCTTCCTTTAAGCCGCATATTTCTACAACATTACGAATTTTTTCCTGTTCTATTTTGCTCATTTTTTGTTCTAGGACTTCGTTCTTAAGCTCTAAGTTTTTATATGAATTCGTTACGTGTTTTAGTTGATTTTCCATTAGCTTAACTCTGGACTCGTAGTCTTGTAGCTTGATCTCGTAGTCATCTATTTTGTCAGAATAGAACTTCAGACTTTTTTGGAGTTCTTCTCTAATTATTTCCCGAACTGTAGTTCTCATGCCACGTACCTCGTTGTGGATTTCGTACAACACTTTTTCTTGTTCCACGGTCTCTGTTTCAGACACCTCGTCGTCTGGGTCCGGCAATATAACCGAAAGTCGCTTAGGCTTGCCTCCAGCGGCGGAGCACATTTTGCATTTCCAGTCGACAGAATCAGTTGCTGATAGGGCACTCAGTTGTTCCGTAGTTAGGGAAGTGCAGGTTCCGTTTGAGTGAAGCCATTTACTGCATCTACTGCATTGAAGGCCCGGTGTTTTTTTCCCTACCGTTTCTCTGCACTTAGCGCATTTAACCGATCTGCCCATGTTTACTAATCTATAATCTATCTTGAATGTATTTTATAATAATATTTTTTTTAAACTCGCGTCGTGTCCAGGTATGTGCTACGCTTTTCGTAGGGTCGTAGCGTTTTGCCGTAGCCTCGTAGCGGTGCTCGTACCGTCTCGCTCTAAAAACCCGCTAGGGGGGCACCTTACGGCCCTACCCAGCAGGAGCGACAAGGAGGGTCCGACTCGATGCTTCCCGATTGTCGGAAAACCACTATGAAGATACGGACGCTCGCGTTAGTTGATGTAATCCGGGGGTCTTAGTCACTGGTCACTCGATACACACTGATTTGCACTAAATACTAGTTAGGGCGCGTCCGTCGGCGTCGGCTACGCGGAGCCGACCTACATTCACGGACTTTAAAAGTTACTTTACACTGGTCATCTCACCCTGTTAGTGTTGATAACCAAATTAGCTTGCACCCTGTATATAGAGCAATATGTCTATATATATGTAGTAATATCATTTGTGTAACATTATAAATAATGTTATTAATCCATAATTGTAAACAGTTTTTTTAAATTACTTATTTTTCTCACTGCACCCACATTCGAGAATTTCTGTTTTGCCCTATGGTTGACTGGTAAAGAATGCCTTAAGGCATTAAGTCCGTCATTTGTACTTATTTTTATTATGCAATAAAGTTTAAATAATAATAATAATTAACAATTAAACTCTGTGTACGTACGTACATCTTTGTACATAAAAATAAAGTGCTTTTTTTTTCAGTATACTACACTCTACCAACAGGCAGCGAAAAACGTGATTCCGACGACGAACTGCCGTCATCAGCGGTGACCAAAATCACAGTACGCATGCGCGGTACTGACATGCCCAGACTTTGGCTGCTACGGCTTGCGCAAATGCCTCTAGCGCATTCTGCGCCGCATGATTGTAGGCAGTATTATACGGGGAATAACGGTGAGTTTCGTTTGATATATCTATAAATATTAGATACGTATATCGTTCACATTGAGCCACATGTACACACTAAACCAACCTCCTAAATCACCGTACGCATATACGGCAATGACGTGTTGAGACTTAGATATCGGCTTAGATGACACCAGAAATAAGGGTGAATTTCATTTGACACATAAATTCCGTACCTACATATCGTATATACGTACATTGAGCCAGATGTACACACTGAACCAATTTCCAAAATATCAGTTCGCATGCGCGGCAGTGCATGCCCAGACTTTGATTGCTACGATTTGCGCAGATGCCTCTAGCTATTGCATTCTGCGCCGCATGATTGTAGGCAGTATAGTACAGGGAATAACGGTGAGTTTGCTTTGACAGTAATTATGTGTACGTTGAGCAGTACACATTTACAATCTGACCACGTCTGACTTGTGAATTGTTTTCACTTTCTACCATAGTTATAACTTATTGTACCGTCCACTGTACAAGAATAAGGACTAAATATATATAGGTACATAATGTCAATCATTGTTGCATTAGATTCATGCATAAAACATATGGGCGTAAGCAAATATAAACTTCTAGTTTCTGCCCGCGAACTACACCAGGGAGCCTAACCAAGATGCCAATATGATCTCGTTATCTTTATCGTAACGCAAACGATTGTAATCTTGGCTACCGTAAATGTCAAGAATCCTTGGACCCGGGTACGTCCTTAAACTGCGTCCAAAAGAGAGGTATGGGCATTGTGACTGTTATCTCGATTTGTGTGGCACAGCACAGCGGATTTCATTCCAGATCTAGAGCCGAGCCCAACTGGGGAAGTACCTCCACCTTACAGAAAACCGCAGTCAAATAACACTAGACCCTATTCATAGTGTAGTGTTCCTGCCGGTGAGTAAGATTGCCAGAGCTCAACGAGAGTGCGGAGTGTTAGGGTCGGCAACGCGCATGAAACTCCGCTGGAGTTGTAGGCGTACATAGGCTACGGAGACTGCTTACAATCAGGCGGGCCGGGCTTGTTTGCCACCGACGTAGTATAAAAAAAATCGGGCAGCAACATCGATAACATTTGAGTCAGATATCACATTGCATGAAAGTCATAAAAACAGCATTGATAACTTTGAGGTATCTCCTACCTCCTACATATTGTTACTAAATATTATAACTTTGAGGAAGTTTTGCAGGGCCCTTATTCGACATGCTAAAAGTGACGTTTCGTGTTGATTTCCATTTGATGTGGGAAATATTGTGACTTGTCGAATTGCTATCATCAACACCTGTCAGTGAACAATATCCACACTAGAGGCGGGGCGTTGTACCGGAATAGTTTTTGGAACAGGTTTTTTGTAATAGACTACTTTTAGCTTGTCGAGTATTTAAAAGTACGAACTTTGATTTCTGAAATAAAACAAATATGAAACTTTCATCACCTCGTACCTCCATTCTTACCGTTACTTTAAGCAAAACAAAATTTTGTTAACAGACGGTCGTCTGGGCGTCTGTTGTATCTAAAAATAGTGTAATAATATATAATAAAAATATGTCAATGGATTCATAGCCTTCACTCAAAACGTCATAATATTTCCGACCCCTACCGAAATAATAAGTCGATATTTGCATAAATAATGCTTATTTGTAAGACGCCTAAGACCGGCAAATACGTAAACTGCCTATTGGGGGTCATACTCGTAAAAGTGGTATTTTAGACGTACTTTTGGTACGAGTAACAGAGACGTACTTTTGGTACGCAGTCCCAGCTCTAGTCAGGATTCTAGTTGTCAAATATAAGCGTGTCGAATACGTATTAGTTAACTGTCAAATGAAATTAGATCAACGGTAGACTTTTTTGTCGATGGGTATGGCTGCCATGTTTGGATTTATGACATTTGAAAGGGGATCCTAAGGCAGAGAGTAGTTTTTTCTGTACGATTTTGATTCTTCTACTCGACGCAAGATGGAGTTAGCTGCCAAATTCCGATCTTGGCGTTATAAAAATATACCGCAAGAACCATGACAATGACATGCAGTTGCGTCGATGTAGATCTATCATAAAAACGTACATGTGACAATTGTCCAGGATTTAAAAAAATCTTGACAATTAATAAATGTCAAAAAGAAAACTGATTTATTATAAAAATACAAATTATATATAAAGTTTGATTTTAAAACCAATGATCGTGGGTCCTAACCCCGGCTCTTAACAATGAACATCTTGTAACTTGTGTGCAAAATATCATTTAACTTTTACCAATTACTTTTCGGTTAAATAAAATATCACGAGGAAGAAGTAGCCCCAATAAGGTATATTTTCCCCTCTGGGTTAGAAGGTCAGATGGCAGTGAGACAGGGAGAGATAGTGAAGAATGCGGCAAAATAATCATTAATTGTGTTGTTAGACTAGCTTTTTTTGTTAATATGAAAATTGACGCAACAGCAAGCTCAAAGCCCCCTATGAGCCAGAGCCTGTTAGGTGCAGGCTTAATTGGCTCATCCGAGGGAAGCGGAGCTTCGGCGACTAGCTGGTTGCGTCTGCTTATCAACTTCTTCCAATTCACTTTTACATCAACTCCTTAAAAATTTGTAAATTAAGGTCAACTTTGTAAGAACTAATACCTGTGCCATACTATAAATTGGACGATATGCCTAATTAATTGTTATTAATGTTGAATTTTTAATGGCGTATAATATAAGACAGCGGTCGTATAATGACTGAGAAATTTGGATTTTTCTGTTTGAATAAACAGCAAACTGGAGACATTGAGATTAATTATAAACTTATTATTTTAGGTGTTATCAAGAAAAAAGGTCTTAACAGATTTATGAATAGGCATTGGCAGAAAAACAGGCGTCCGACCACGCATAATGGAGGATTCTATTTCTTTTATCATGTAGCTATATCTATATGACCTCTGCCGCCTACTTTTTCACCCGTTGGCGCCTGTGCCTAAATCCTTCTAAGACCGAAGTTTGCTGTTTCCACCTGTCCAATAAGCTGGCACATAAGACCCTCAGAGTTAGATTCCGGGGTACAGCCTTACAACATAACTATTCCCCAAAGTATCTCGGTGTTACACTGGACAGAAGCCTGACATACCGATTGCACATAGAGAAGCTAAAAAGTAAAATAAGGACCAGGATATTTTAATTACGATACATAAATAACTACTAAAACATGTTTTCTGCAAGAAATTAGTTATCTTATTATATTATAAAATATTTATTATCCATCTGTGATGTTTATTTCTTGTGAAGATATCGAAGTTTCGCTGTGTAGCACTTATCGATATATAATATGATCAAAATCGACCCGTCCACATCCCTAAAAATCCACACATACACATTTTTACGCACATATACAAAGCAGTATAACCACCAAAATGGCTACGGCTTGAGTATTCAAATTTGTATTGAGAAAAGGCAACTATATCCTGTCTTTATTTGCCTCTCTATCGCTCGAATATGCAATACGCATGCACTCTTCGTCAAAATCGGTTTGAAACTTTTTCGACTGAGTACGCGCAATAAACGCCTAGTAGTAGTATTTAAATGTTTACCGTATTCATTTAAAGCATCGTAGGACAATGCCGCTATGTAAACTGTAAGGTGGGTCTTAAATTAGTGTGAGTTATTTTGGCACCGGACTCAACCTTCACGTTACAATATTTAAAGTATTGCGCTGTCATAGTAACGAAAATGATAAACACGTCAATCGGAGTAAACAAGTAACTAAATGATGCAAACAAGAAAATATTGCAAAATAGGTACATATATATGTACCGATAATAATTTTGTGTTAAAAATATGAGGCAAATTATACTGCCCGATTATATGGACTACATATTAAAAACGATTATCTTGGAAACAGTCAATAGGTGAACAAAGTTATAGTAAAATTGGTGCATAATTTCAGGGCTTGCCTGGCCCACGCATGATGTAGGTACCTACCTACCACGACCACGGCCGTCTCCTATTACTATTTTTTTCTAATTCCCTAACTAGCGAACAATATTTCATGTTCATAGTCTAGAATTTAAAACCTTAGCTACATATTTGTGGCGCTTGGGGTTGAAGTTGAAACCCTGGGGTCCTAGCGTGGGTCTATGAGGAAATGTCAAAACGCCTTTTAAAGGTTTCTGGTGACCAGAGGCCTGGCCTATATTTCAATCGGCGGATCAGCATTGTTATCCAGAGGGGCAGCAGCCTTCTGGACACACCACCGACCGACCAGAATTTATTTATAAGTTTTTATCTTAAGTGTTTTTATGATATTTTATATATAAACTTACAGATGTCGAACCACCAGCAAAGTTTTTGAAGAGGTGTAGTTCCTGGTACCAACTGGAAACTGAAACTAATAATCTACACTCAAGAAAATGAAATATAGTCACAGAAAACTTTAATGTTTTATTTTATTAAAGAAAAACGTTAAAAAAATGTGTAAACAGAAATATATATTTTTAAATTCGTAGTTGAATAACATAATATGTATTTAATCTCCTGTACATAGGAATCGTCTTTTTGTAGGTTTATATAAACAATAAGTACTTAGGTCGATTTAGGCATCAACTCATCACACCAAAATTTTGTTCTAACCGGTCACACCGCCAAAAGCAGTATTATTTGTTTCAACCCGTCACAAGTAGATTTAGTTCTATTAGGACACATCGTAATTTTGTAGCTATTGGTCAAACTGCAAATCTGTTCCTATTCGTCATCCCGTCAAACTGTTCTAACTAGTCACAAGGAGGATACCTAAACAAATTTCACTACCCGCGAAACGTGTAATATAGACCATACAGTAGGTCTTAATGGTGATGGCGACTGTACAATGGGGTTGCGTATACATACAAAGAGCATTCAAATAGTTGGTGATAGACCAAGTGACCGAGTTACTAACAGTTATATTATATCTTTTTTATAAATAATGTAATAGCGTAATTTTTGGAAAAATAATAAAGGATTCATGAACCATCTCGTAATTTTTAAAAAACGGACTTTAAATCATATGCCTGAAAGATGTGTTAAGGTATACTTACAACTTGGATCGTGAACGTGGTTTAGAAGCAACTGGGTGCGGAGTAAATTGCTTGAATTTTTTCAGAATTTTGAGCGTTTCTAGGAGAATATGTGGAGCGAGCATTATTCGATATCGTATAGTTTCACTACTCGCCGCCGCATTATTCATAGCGCATTACTTATCCTATCGGATACAAGATGTCGCTGATTCTTGTAAAGTTATGTTTTAAAAAAAAGACGCCTTACTCTATTCCATATATTGTATGAAAGGAAGGGTATTCCCTGTCGTACGTCAAAAAATCCAAGATGGTGCCCAAGCCCATGGACAAAAAAGTCTAGCAATAAAATCAACACTTGTCAAAATTTGACATTAGCAATCCACAGTCAGGTGACAATCAAATCAAACCGATCCACTTCGAGTTCAGAGCCATTACAAACTGTATAGTAGTAATAAACAAAGTTGATTTTAGTTTGATTATTTTTTCTATGAATGAGTTTTGATTGTTCCAAATGATAATATCCACAGTTGATAGAATCAACACTTGATACAATCAACATGCGATAGAATCAAGTGTTGATTTGATGTGGACGCGAAATTTGACAGTTGTGCATGTCGAATAAGGCCCCTGGTCGTGAGTTTATATCCTAGAATTTCCCCTGAAGTCTTGAACTATTTCGTACAAAGTAACCTAAGCACTTATTAGAGGTTAGACATTCAAGTTTGGCCAGATTGTAATAATATGTACGACTAACTGACTTTTCATGTCAGACCGACTCACCGTCTGCCGAAAATACAAGGCGTACGGTTTTATATCCCATAGCCCAGAATTTAGTCCAACGCTTTCACCCAATAGCCTAGTTCATTTTAGATTCCATCAACTCTCAATAGTCCTAACACCCTGGCGGGTGCTGCCTCTGCGTGTGTCCCATGACACGGGCAAGGGCAGCATCCGCTCGTTGTACCCCTTATTGACTTAAGTATCTAAAAGGCTTGTACGTGTTGGTTTCAATTCCACGCACGCCTCCCGAATGTCCGTAACACCATAGTTCCGTAACGGGAAAGACATACAACTGAATTTAGTTCATCGCTTTCCCTAAATAGCCTCGTTCATATTAGATTCCATCAAGCCTCAATAGCCCTAACACCCTGGCAGGTGCTGCCTCTGCGTGAGTCCATGACACGGGCAAGGGCAGTTGCTGGTGTACCCTACATTTCATAACAGTGCCAAAAGGGACTCTGTGTAGGCTTCGGCCTCCCGAATGTTCCTGATCAGCACGTTCCGTGATGGGTGTAAAACATGCGTACGACCGACTCTTTAAAATTGTATCATGTAATATTACAAACTTGTAATGACTATTTTACGAGTGTAATTAAAAAGTGCAAAGCCAACAATAATAATCCAATAAATTAAATTAGTTTCCCTAAAACGTCACCCTAAGGCTTAATATACTTTTAATTACTTACTACACTAATGATTGACCCAACGTAACTAATTCTACATATAACATTGCGTTTCGTTAACAACTCATTAATCTTTAGTCGAAGCGTAGAGCTAAACCTATCCATAAAGTCCCAGTGGCTCCAAAAAGAGACATTTTCGCGTATAATTTATATTTCTTGGCACGCCAGATACTTTACCCATTAAATATTAAAAAACGTTATAAATCGGTCGTCAAATACAGTCAAATATCAACTATAACAATGACGTATAAAGTCTAAAATCAAGCTAACATATTATGTTATTTGTGTGCCTTTGTTTTGCGCGCGCGATCTAACGCATGTATGTAATTTTACGAAGCGCCTACATGTTTAAATTAGCAATTTTTTCAGCTTATGTTGGCAATAAATTATTTAAGCTGGCGTTTCGGATGACTTCATTAAATCTAGAATACACCTGATCGTTAGTGAACTGAGCGTTTTAAACAATCTTTTATCAAAAATAATAATCTTTTGGACATTTATTTACAGTGTTATTGCATAGTTTGTATTGTTAAAATTTGTAAAAAATATGAAAGTGTCGTCATATTGATATTTGTATTCATATATTTTTATTTCGTCCATATTCATTTCTAGATATTACTGTGTACAATGTTGTTTAAGTAAGGACAATAAACATCAGTGCCATTAATGCCCGTAAATCACGTATTTTACAGTTTCACCATTACCTGTGTCCGATCGCGTTTCATAAGCATCCCACAGTGTTGTCTCAGTTGTCTGTATCGAACCCAAAGAGAATTTAGTACAGAGGCGTATTGTCTAAGTAAATTTTGTAGTGAACTAAATTTACTACCATCTTTCGACACGACTAAAGCCCTTAGACTTACATGTGGCTATTTGACCTATGTTCTTTACTGATATGTGTTAAATATCAAACGGTGTCGCCATCTACTCGAGTATAGACCAAAGGTACATATATCGCCAACTCGAGCATATTTTTTTCTTGATTTTTTGAGGCACGTTTTTTAAGGACTTTATTTTTCTTATACGGAGTTATACATCTTGGATCGAACCCTTCAACATTTTGTAGGGTTGCCAAAACGTCATGTGTGCTGTTTTTCTGAATACATCAGCAAAGTAAGATGAACTAACAAAAGCGTTTATATATTTGCCACGTTGCCAGTTTTACGGTTCATCTGTACTTACCGCGCAACCCAGTTCAAGAGCACGATTCTGATTTAATAATACAATACAATACAAATCTTCTATAATGCTCACCAATGTGAAAAAGAACCTGACACTCAAATTAAGCACATATCTTAAACTACCGACCCGAAGCGAACTTTAATAACATTTGATATATCTTAAGCGACGTTTTTGTTAGATGAAACGTAATTTTTGACACTTACATATCCGAAATCCTATCCTATCTTTTTAGGGTTCCGTAGCCAAATGGCATAAAACGGAACACTTATAGTTTCGCCATGTCCGTCTGTCTGTCTGTCTGTCCGAGGCTTTGCTCCGTGGTCGTTAGTGCTAGAAAGCTGAAATTTGGCATTGATATATAAATCAATAAAGCCGACAAAATCGTACAATAAAATCTAAAAAAATAATTTTTTTTAGGGTACCTCCCCTACACGTAAAGAGTGGGTGAATTTTTTTTCGCTTCAACCCTAGAGTGTGGGGTATCGTTGGAAAGGTCTTTCAAAACTAATAGGAGTTTTCAAGAAACATTTTTTGATAAAGTGAATATATTCGGAGATAATTGCTCCGAAAGAAAAAAAAATGTGTCCCCCCCCTCTAACTTTTGAACCATAGGTCCAAAAAATCGTGGAAGTAGAGCTTAAGAAAGACATTAAATGAAAACTATAGCGGACATGATCAGTTTAGCTGTTTTTGAGTTATCGCAAAAAGTTTTCCCTTCATAGTAAAAAGACTTACTTTAATTAGGTACTGATTATGCAAATTTGCCTATTTGTTTAACTCGGGTGAAAGGTACCGTTTCATCCCTTGGTTAACAATTTACTATACTTTAAGCTCCAGTTTAGCTTATTGTGACGGAAGAGTAACTACGGAACCCTACACTGAGCGTGGCCCGACATGCTCTTGGCCGGTTATTTTAAATTATATCTGTTGGTTCCAACGGCCCTCACTACGGATGCGGGCGACCGTTGGACATTGGAACTGAACATGGAGGCTCCCGTCTAAGATACGGGCAGCCTTTGAATTAAATATATGTTTATTGTTACAGCTGTATTATTGTCATTATTCGTTGTCATTGTTCGAATCGGGCCGTTAGGTAGACAACATACGGTCTTATCGCTAAAGAGCAATGTGTGTTATAGTATTGCTATTTTGACACGACCTTTAAATTCGTTCACGCTAGTCGGTGCATGCGAAATGATGTGAACCCGTGCCTGAGATGCACGCCAATCATCAAGGTCGCAGCATGGTTCTATTTTTGTCGCCTGTCATTATACCCGTCACTTTCGCACTTACATACTTGTTAGAACGTGACAGGCATGGTGGCAGGCGATAAAAATGCGTCCGTGGCCTGATTGTCTAGATCGTGTCAAAACCAAGTCAACACTGTAACCAATGGTAAAATCAGAATAGGGCTCCAAGTGTGCTCGTCTTCGTAACTAGGTACATATGCATGATCGAACATTACATAACATTGGTCTTATTGGTCTTATTGGTGAGCATGGGTATGTGTTTGCTATGGTTGAACTAACCCGTTTCATTTTTACTGGACTATATTAATCTTTATTTATATATTTCCTTTATTGCAAACCATGGTACATATGTTGTAATCGGTCTCAGTTACGACTAAATCTTGATATATCCTTACGTACCTACTCGTATAGATACTGAAGCAAATAAAATATGATTCGCTTCTCTTAAATATCCAAATACAATACAATCTCCGATATACATATATGTTTCTTAATATGAGTAACAAATAAGTTTTATACAAAATAGGTAAAGCCTGACCAATAAGAATGACCACGCGCCATATTGCGGAATTTCATTGGAACTAAACTTTTCATACTAAACTGAACTGTCAATCTGTACATGAGAATAACAGCGCCCTCTTGGAAATGATATATTTCTGGTCGGGCTTTAGGTATACAAGGCGATTTTGGGATCGTGATCTCGAATGTGAAAAATATATTAAGGTGGTCATACTGAACAAGGTTTCCAATAGGACCAATATGATTGTGAATGAGTGCCTCGTAGAATAGAACGTAGCTGTCGGAGTAAAATGCTGTTCAGTGTTGGAATATGTCGAACTAAATATGCACAGCAATCATACATTTGACGCGCATGCAGGGTGTATAATGAAAAGTGTATGAACGCGGATATATTTGGCAGTTCGTTAGGGTTATTTAAGAAAAAGGTTTATTCTTTATTAAATGAGTGTGAAAATTAGGTTGTTATACTCGGATAGCAATTCATAGTATTAAGTTTATTATAAAATGTTTTATAATTATATAGGAAACTATAGGTCTATATCATAAGAAATTCTAGCTGTAGCTTATTTACTTATATGTTTTATAAGATTGTTTGTTTCTAAATAAAAAAATTAAATATATATATACCCCTAGACTCACACGTTTAAGGTGTACCTTCGCTTTTTTTCGCGAATTTGTGGTTACTCCCATGGTAAAATGATTTACTATGCCTATCTTAACACGTTTCTGACATTCAGGATCACGACCCTTAAATCACTCAGTATTTAAACATACAGTGGCATCCACATATATATATACTTAGTCCACCGCATATATTAGTCCTCCATGTCGTATCCGACAACGGCGACCTTTACAATTTCCTCTGATGAGCACGTATATGGCTTGCAAAACCGAATTTAGTCTTAAATGTCCGGTCACACTGTACACAATAAAGCTGCCTTTGGTCGTTATATGTGTATGTGTGTGTAAACATGTGTACTTAAAACATTTCCATATGTAAGAGAAGAATACGAAGTGGGCAAATATCGAATGAACAGTACCCCTAGTGTAAATAAATTCCATTTCGAAACGTGACGTACGCGTTTGCGTTTAGTCTCATTTTGTATTGGATTTAGAAAGAGCGCGCCAAGCGGGACGTTTTGGAAACTCAAAATCCTATACAAAATGAGACTTAACGCAAACGCGTTCGTCACGTTATGATGTCGATCAAATTTACACTAGGGGTACAGCACTCGAGAGCATTTTTAAGAGAAAGAATCTAAAGGTTCATTTAGATGATTCAAGTTGCTCGTACCATTTTAAGCAATACTTTGAATGACAATCTAGATACATCACAGTAATCGCCAAGCGATTACGGCAGGGATCGGAAACCGGTATTTTTTGTATGGGAACGAAAACGGTATTTTTTCGTTCTTTGTTAATTACTTCATTTCTAATTAGTCAATCTAATAATACGAAGTCGTTATCTGAAAACACAACTGAGTCCTACATTTGGAGTATAAAATAAACCGAAATATAAAATATTTCGAAGTTTTTGTAAAAAACCGGTTCCGATCCCTGGATTACGGTACCCAAGTGTTTACATTGATGAGATAAAAAAAAAACATGTACTGTCCCACGATACAGACCTTTTAATAAACCTCTATTCAACTTAAAAAAAAACTTTACAACTAACTACTAACAAAGCAATCATCGTCAAAATATCCTCCTTTAGCTTTCATCCAGAAACGCATTTGTTGTGTTGTTTTGTCTCCATTGTAATTGCATAAAGTGCAATGTTTTTACAATCTTGTGTCGTTGATGACTATGTTTCCTCTACCATAACTATAAATACATACGAGTATACAGACGTGCAATTTACGGAAAGTTTCCAAAAAGTTGGAAAAGTTCTCGGAAATTTCAGGATTATTTCACAGATAACAAAAAAGTTTCCTAAATATTTCGTAATTCTGGAATGTCATTAACTACCTATATATGACTAGACGCGCAACTCGTATCGTGTAAAAAGCCCTTAAGATTTTTATCTCAAGAGCTCTCGTGGTACTTTGGTCGGATGAAATCAAATCTCATTGTTGAGTGCTCTGGATTATGATGGATTTAAATTTTAAAATATAAATAATAGTGACTTTTGATTATTGAACGTGATTTCGAGCCGAAGACTTTTTTTATATGTATAACCGAGCAAAAAAACTTTTGTTAATTTCGATTGATCCCTTTCTTTAAGTTGTAACAGACGGGCGTACCGCACCGCGACTTTAGTCCGGTCAGCATCTCTTGCTCGCTTTCACTTATAGCTGTTTCCGTAACGGACGTACGGCGGACCAAGGGCGTCGCTAGGGGCGAACAGGTACGGCAGCTGAACCACATGGAAATCAAATAATGTAATGTTGCCCTCCCTATCCTCCACAGGGCCTTCGGCGACTTGCCCAATCCCCCACCACTGATCTACCAGCTGGCAACGCCCTTGCCCTGTCCGTTTTTTTTTCTTACTCAGCATTGTATGTCCACAGGCACAATAAGGACCTTCAACTACGCCGTGAACGGGAGACATTTAGCGAACCACGAGTACAGAGCGTGCATAAGACGCAACTCTGGTACGTGCTCCGTCAGATACACCCCATGCGACAACCGATCCTTTAGGATAGGAGGAGCTGAGCAGTTAGATGGTAAGATGCTTTTACCTTATGCGTTATTGCCTAATACAGCAAGAAATTGTCACTTGAAGCCCATAACGAAAATGGCGTATCGTGTGCGGTATTGAATGTAGGAAAAATAAGTAAATTATTGTTTATTTTTCATAAAATATTTGATCTGTCGTCTGGATAACTCAACACCGCAACAGTCTCCTGGCAATTATAGCTGACAGGCTTGACAGTCAGCTTCTTGTGCACTGGACCAGGGTACACTCAGTGGTAGCTACATACATGAGTGTATGTAGTTATTACTGGTGTATGGGCCTGGGTCCAGTTTTAAACCCTAAAATATTGTAAGTTTAATTTATTTCAATAATAATTTAATATAATTTTTAGAGTAAGGCGTACTAACACTGTATGGACCAAGGTCTGAAATAAATGTTTTTTTTTTTTTTTTTTTTATAACTAAGATCACTGGGGATATTTAAGGGGTTACCTAGAATGTAAGAACGGGAGACATTTAGCAGGCTACGTGTAGGTACAGAACGTGCATAAGACTTGTTTGTTCTGTCAGATACACTCTTTGCGACAACAGTTCGTTTAGGATACGTTCTAATATTAGATACATACTAGATTTGGTAACCGTCACACAGTATAATAATATAAGACGTTTGCTGGAAGGCTGCAACCAAAGGTAGAAGGACTTTGATGGTGAGAGATTTCACCTCGTATTTTGGAGGATCGCCGCTATTAGGTCGTACAGACACAATTCTTGCTTCTGCTTCGTTAGATGCCTACTTTCAATAGCTTCTACATGATAATAGGAGTATCCATCACGTAGTTTACATAAATAGATTGACTGACCAACGATAATAAAACTCGATAAAACATTTAAAATATACCGCAGAGCAATGCCAGTTTAATCGGACATGCTCTTGCTAAGTATATTGAAGATTTTCACGGGGCACTAACTGATTATCTAAGTCAAATTATATATTACAAATTAACAAATAAATCCGAAGGTTACGGGTTCAAACCCCGGTTCGTACCAATGAGTTTTTAGGATATTTTACCAGTCGCTTTTCGGTGAACGAAAACATGTGGAGGGTCAAATGGCAGTCGCTTTCGTAAAAACTAGTGCATACGCCAAATCTTGGGATTAGTTGTCAAGCGGACCCAGGCTCCTATGAGACGTGGAAAAATGCCGGGACAACGCGAGGAAGAAGAAGACAAATGAGCAAATAAAGGAAGCGGTTGCCTTTTAATATTTCAAACTAGTTCAGAAGAACATAAATACTCCCATCATTTCTATTTTCCTAAGCCACAACCATCAATCAGGTCATAAGCGCTTCAAATACCAGGAAATTCCAGCTTTCATAAAAGGCCCCGATATTTGGCAAAGGAAACGTTAAGCCAACGTTGTTTGCCGTTTTATTGCAGCCTCTCCCAATTATTGGCACTTTATACCGACACTTTGTTTTAAGTGGACAGTAACTTTCCAAACCTCTTTTCATATCAATCTGATATTATAATAATCGACCTTATTCTGCATTAATAGGGTTTCATTTTAAAGTATCAAGAGAATGTTAAGGGAGGAATCAAACGTTATACATTCGAATGTCAATAGTTGGCAAGCAGCCAACAGTACAGTTGGTTACCCTAAAGACGCGAGCCATTTCTGAATAATTCTTAATAATAAGATTAGTATCAACTCATAATGTAAATGTTTATTTCGTAATCACGGAAAGAACTATGAGATCATATAACCTACCTATCAACTTACAGTGGACATGTTAGCTTACGCATTGACGCCTGTCGTTGACTCTTTATTTATACCTACTAGAAATTAGTATGTTGACCAGTTAAGGAATGTTCCATCATCTTGCCCCTTGCCGTCTAAACAGGGCTTCAGAAATACACTACAACCTTGTTGCACTTATATTACCCTGCTGCCGCAGAGACCACGAGCTCGCGCGACGTCCTAGCGTGGTTCCAGCTCATCTGAACGATATTCAGCTCTTTATGAACAAAGTGCCGCTATGAGTGCACATAATATATCAGACAGCAAGTAAGGTAGTTGCGGTTTAGCTTTCTGGCAGCAGAAAGCTTAGGTACTTTGGGGCTACATCTCTCTCTCCCTTGTCGTGTCCTCATGGCTGAGGGACGCGACGACTGTGGACACTCTTCACCAGTGCTCTCCAAGCCGCTCTATCTTGGGCCCGGTGCATGCTAGCCTGCAATGACTACGTCTTAGACTCCGCGAAAATGACAAAGTGCCACTCTAATTATGGTGGCAGTTTCATACTTTGTTACTCCAAAATCTGTACAAATTAGCTTAATTCGACTCTAATGAATAAAAAATAATGGTAGGTATTTAATAAAAAAGGTGAATACAAACTATTTACTTTACTCATAATAGTCACCCATATTAACTCCCCACAAATGACGAAAACTTTTAGAACCTGGTGACCTTTCAGCCTACATTAGTTTGGAGCCTGGCCCCGGAGGGCTAGGCGGCGCTGGCACCGGCTTCTACGGTCCGGATGGGGCCTACTTAGGGCCTGGGATCAACATGGGGCCTGGGGCCTCGACCGCTCCCACACCCGTGTCGGACCTCATGCCAGCGGACACCATGAATGGTTAACTGACCCTGGGTCGTGGGAACCTTAGCATCGTTCTAATGTAGAATTATATTGTAGAACCTTAGATTAACGGGTGGTCCTGATGTAGCTTGGGAATTAACAGAACCCTTCTTAACCAGAAGTAAATCTTTATTTAGTGTCCTTTAGTTAAATAACAAAAAGCAGATTCGAACTTACAAATTGGTGTCAATTTAATCACATTTTGTCATCACTTGCCGGTTCATCTCGCTCGCCATACATCAGTACGGCAAGATACGCTGCGAGTAAATAGTAAGTTCGAATGACGCTTCACTAATTTTTTAAAGTTAAAACCATACCATAATACTTTTATCCCTGTAATATAAATCGTGTCATTCACGAAGACGCGTGCCTTGAGTCGTAATGTTGTAGTGTATACCCGTAATATCTGTGTTTCAAAAAGATGGAATATAATTATTTTTTATGGCACGATTATTTTTGTGGCGTAGTAGTTAGGTACGTCGAAAAGAAGTAGCCTTATCACGACAGCCTTCGCAGTGTCAAACTGCGTACAAGATGTAGTGAATAATCCTTTCCCATCGTATTTTCTCGGGATCGTTCGTATTTGTCATGCTACTTCAGTCAACCTCAGTACATTTTGTACTGAGACTGACTGAAATAGAATAACAGCGCGGCTTACGTGGGCGATGACTCACGAATGCGACGCGGCGCGGCGTGGCGGCCCAACGGCATTCGAAGATCGCCCACGTCGGACACTTCCATAGGAATGAATTCACCCGCACATTTTTTTTGAATTTGAATTTCAAAATTTCGGCGCTTTCCCGCTGCGCCCCCTTTTACATTAGTCCCTTGGAGGTGGGACGGTGTACCATATTATGTACGTGACAGTACAATATTGAATTATAGACTAAAAACTAAATTACTAAAATTAATGACTAAAAGTTACGCATACGCTAGCGAATCTGTCAGTGTCAAACTGTTGGTAGCGGTATAGATTGCCAATATTCATTATTAGTAATTCATGAAAGAGGATTATCGGAAAATATTTTTTCTGTACCCAACTGTCCAAACTTGTGCGAAGTCTGTAAAGTTTAACCTTTAATATTGACGGCCATTTTCTAAGTAGGCTGAAACAAAAGTTTTGTTTCTGTATGAATAGCGAAATTGAACTTAGAAGTTTGAAATTGTGGTTCGTGTTTTGTTAATGACGATCACAAAAAGTGGGTTTCTTTGTAAGGAGTTTTTAACACTAGGTTATATAAGTTAGCTGAATTTGTTGTTCATACTGACCAACTTTCACTACGCGACTAACCCTGAAATCGCGCAATTATTATTTGCCGTCCTCTATAAAAACAACGACATCTGATACGCCGAAACGTATGTTAATTAACCATAATATTTTTAAAGGTTAGTTAATGTCTAACGCGATTAAATTTCATTCATTTACCTTCTATCCGACGTTTCAGCCAGATCGCACGTTGCACTAGCTGTGGTCATGGAAGACTAATGTCACTATTATCAGAAAGAGTCCCTATTAGAGCCGATTGAAATTAAAAAAAAAACCTTTTTTGGTCTGACTCTAACTCCCCATTCCATAAATAATAATATTTGTACCTAAATTTGTTAATTGAAAATACCCGCAAGCAATACTACTGCAGTTCATATTTAGCCGTGTTTTTTAATGTACATGTATCTTACTTTCCTCGTATTCGAAATGAAAAGTAAATTGTTTAATTTACTATTTAAAGGTTATTTAGTAGGTATATTAATTTCACAGACCATGGTTAAATTTAATGTTAAAAAACATCATATAACAGTTCAAATTTTGTCATTTAGATATTGTTCAAAATTCAGGTATAAAATCAAAGGAGCTTGGATCGTGTCCAGTTTTACATTGTGTACCTACTTGAACTGCGTACCTAGTTAGTTATGCCATGGCAGCAATAACTATGTTTACATCTTTAATAAATTTATATCAATCAATCAATCAATCAATATCATTTATTTAAATAATTCTCAAATAAAATAATTCTCAAATAAAACAGTTAATCTATACCCAAAAACACAATACTGAAATTAAGCTAATGGTAGTAATGGTTACCTACACTAAATTTACAAATTATCCACCCAGGAAACAAATCAAATTATTTTATGAAGCCCATCGCGCCGCGTAAGCGAAGACATGGGTTCAATTCCAGCCTCGGCCACCGGTAGACTTGGTCACTTTTTTTTAGTGTATGATATCCAGTTTATAATTTACAAATTATTCCAATATTCTTTCAAAGACAGTTTTATTCCTTTAATGTGTATTTATTTAAATTAGCTGGAAGAAACCCAATAACAGATATAATTTCTCCTTTGTAGGTACCTCAATTTCCTTATAATAATATTAACCCTTTTTTTCTGCACAACAAAGTGCTTATTACTGCTACTTAATTACAAAGTATCTAATCTTCTTCCAATCCTCAGATGTGGTGGAAGACGAGATGATGCCAGTAAACGAAGTCCAACCTCAAGAGGACGAGATGGAAGGCTCAGGAGCTGATCCTCAGATCGCACCAGCTGTACCAGCTACTCCTGCGCCCAGTATGGCTTCCAGGGTATGGACTATGCTTTGCGATCCTAACGAAATAACGATACTTTTTCTACGAAATTCCATTTCAGGATACAAGCACACATTCACAACTCGCGTGCTGGGGCTGGGGGCCTAGCCAACACGACAATCCTTCATATAAAACGCCAAACGAAACTTAAGAGGGAAGAAAACCTTTGCAATTAGTAGCGAAAAAAATGGCATTTATTTATTTTAGTATATGGAAAACCAACAGCGCTATATATACATTTTTTCTATTAAATTCCATTGTCAAAAAAAAGGTTTTTCGCTAGCTAAATCTTAACAAATCACTTTCATCAAATCAGATTTTGAAAACAAGGAAAACCTATAAACCTAGTTTTTCATTGTGTTAATAACATACTCAAAATTATGGAGAATGCAAAATATTTAGAAGTGGAACAACGTTTTCTCTTTTTGTATGAACGATATGTACTTCCCTCTTAAGTATAATGTATGGAAATAGTCACGTAACTATTCGTAACATCGGTCATCCCTATAATTTTTTTTATTTCATTTGGCGTAGGTCGATATACGATTGTCATCTTGGACAGGCGCCCTGCCGGCCTAGCCAAGG
The DNA here is from genome assembly GCF_033807575.1 of Cydia pomonella. NCBI lineage: Eukaryota > Metazoa > Arthropoda > Insecta > Lepidoptera > Tortricidae > Cydia > Cydia pomonella. The sequence continues at coordinate 3,572,034 of NC_084718.1, read as the reverse complement.
TGACAATCGCTTTCGCTTCGACAACGAAACGCTTTGTGTCTCTATCACTCTTCCATATTAGTGCGACAGCGACAGTTGCGTTTCGATCGCTACGGAGCGTAAGCGATATGCATGTTGGCTACGCGGTCTGAGCAGATGAACAAGTTGCTATATCTGCGTGTGAAATATATCTACGTCCTGCTTCGGACTGACTGTACCTACTTTTTTTTATACTCCGTCGCTGGCAAACAAGCATACGGCCCACTTAATGGTAAGCAGTCTTCGTAACTGCAACTCCGGAGGAGTTACATGCGCCTTGCCGACCCTAACACGCACCCTCGTTGAGCTCATCATTAAGTCCGGTAAATGTAAGAAAATGAAAAGAAGCTATACATACTCGTATTACATCTCTACAGACAAATATACCTCTCAGTTATCCAGGATGATTCAGGAGACGTGAGCAGGGTCAAGCCTGCGTATTCTGTTTAGTTTGTTGTCCCAATTTCCTGGTACATGGCGCTGTTCCAGACGCAAACTAAGTAATGCTAGTTTATCATAGAATCTATCTAAGAAACTGTCACATTTCAAAATAAATGATTGGTAACGTAGCAACTTATTCAAACATATTCAGTAAGTTATCAGTAACAGTTTCGTACCAGCATTTGTGAGATTACGTTAAATTATTCTTTCGCCCTCTTTGTTTTATCCATAACAAGTGACAAATTGAATGTCATCGGAGTCTGGTTACTTTTGAAAAATCGTATCTCACTCAAATGTGACATTTTATTTTCTTCATGATCAAACTGCTGTCGTAACGATTAAAGAAGTTTTATCTTTGTTAATTAAGTGTTGTAGGGTATCCATGATTGTAGATAATCAAATTTGTCCTTAAAAAAAGTTAGATAAATATTTTCTTCATGATCAAACTGCTGTCGTAACGGTTAAAGAAGTTTTATCTTTGTTAATTAAGTGTTGTAGGGTATCCATGATTGTAGATAATCAAATTTGTCCTTAAAAAAAGTTAGATAACAAAAAAAAGCGTGATTGTTTTAGTTAAATATAACGGGGAACGATTCATTAACATTTACTGATTGTGTAGGCTTGGTCCTGCTCACGTCTCATGAATCATCCTGTATAGTTAGGTAATAAATTCATTACAGTATATATGGGGCTACTTTATAGCACTAGTGCGAGAAGTAGCATATTACGTTACTGTGTCGAACATTTAAAGGGCCATATGTACTGTAAAACGTTGTACGATACATGTGCGAATAGGTAATTCGCAACTCGTGTCGATTAAAACACTCCCTTCGGTCGTGTTTTAATTTATCGCCACTCGTTTCGAATTTCCTATTTTTCGCACTTGTATCGTAATGTACTATTTTATGTAAGTATCATTATATTAGGGGGGAGTATAAATCATCGCAGATATTTATTTGTCTGAAAAGCATCGTCTGAATTATAGCTCTATTTCGGTGAACCAAGAGGCATATAATTATTCACATTTTAAAAACGTGATACTGATTTAATTTTTAAGAGGAATTGAACCAGGCTTATTAGATTGGAGAATTTTAGGTGTATATCTCCGTCACGCTTTCGGCGGCTTCTAAAATTAGTGCGATGATGCGAAAAACAACTGCAGCTCATGCGAAAAATTCTGCGTAAACATCTCAGAAATCGAGGTTTCGTTCTCGCCATTTTGCTCCTCCAAAACTTAACCAATCGTAACGAAATTTTGGAAACAGAATAAGAAAAAAATTATCCGTTTTGATTATTGCGTTTATTGTTGCCGATATTGTATGCTAGGCGTCTGTTTACGGCGAATTTATTTGGCCGGTTTTAGCGCTATGTGAAGTAACCTAGGGCTTATATTTAGGGTAAAAACAACAATATAAAAAAATACGTACAGACACAGATACTGGTAATATTGAACTCATATAAAAAAAAATATTCATCTAAGGCCCGTAATATGCTCATAAAATGTTGACATTTAAAAAAATCACTAGCACTTTCTGGGCTGCCAAAATTAGTATCTTGGTCTAACTAATTTTTTTATTTTATTTGCTACCTTTTTCTGACAAGGTCGCTGTGCCAGAGTATAATTTGGATACTGTTTCACTACGTCGACGTAAGGGGGGGGGGGGGGGGGGGATTTTAGATTTTATTTTATCTCCGCGTATCTCGCTCGTACAGTCAAAAGATTTAATTAATGACCTTTTTCGTAGCATGTCTCCTTAAGCCAGTTGAGGGTAAATGAAAACATTACATGATCCAATAGTGTAGGTTAAAGTCAGTCGTTCAGTGACAGATCCAGGCGGTTTTGTATTTGGTTGGTTGTAATAATTGTTATAACTACCCGAAAATTTAAATACCTGAAGGCTTAAAGACACAGAGTATAGAGACCTCATACTATTGTCAATTTGTCACTGTGACAAGGTTCGAAATGGGTCACAAATTAAATGTTTTGACTGTACTTTTATAGATGCAAGAGGGACTCAATAAGTTATTAAATCAATATCATATTTTAAAATCTGAATACGCTACAGATAGTAAATGCTGACAAAAGAGAAAATTTTGTTTACACCAGGATATTCGCCTTCTAGAAAATGATTATTTCTATTTTAATGTCGAATTTATTGCTTTCCTGTTTTTATGATTCATCGAATTTAGGATAAAAATATGAGGAATATACAGTATAAATTTTGTTCGACATTCATTTTCTTTTGTTTTTGAGTCGTAGGTTCTTATGGCTGTATTCACAAACGCGTTATTGGCCTGAATTAGGTATGAGTCGTTTGTCTTTATCCGTCATTTTGACTTATGTATTTGTAAGAAAGGGATAAGACATAATTTAACTAAAACATTACTTAGACATAAATTAACCTTTAGCGAACCACGGTCCTCATACTAGTACAAAATAAATATTATAGGACATTATTACACAAATTGACTAAATCCCACACTAAGCTCAACAAGGCTTGTGTTGAGGGTACTTAGACAACGATATATATAATATATAAATATTTATAAATACTTAAATACATAGAAAACACCCATGACTCAGGAACAAATATCCATGCTCATCACACAAATACATGCCCTTATCAGGATTTGAACCCGGGACCATCAACTTCGTAGGCAGTGTCACTACCCACTAGGCCAAACCGGTCGTCAGTACAAATTACTGTCAATTACATATATCATTATGAAATGGAACAAAGTTACTATTGGTTTTGTTTCCTCTGATTTTAAAACGATACGAGTACATATTAAATTCATTGTATAATACCCTTATTTGACTGCGATTTTTTCTTATAAGGCAGGCCGCTGGAGATACAGTCAAAAGATTTAATTTGAGGCCCATTTCGTACCTTGTCACGGTGACAATAGTGTGAGGTCTCTAGCGACTTTCATGTTGTTTGTCACTGTGACAAGGTACGAAATGGGTCACAAATTAAATCTTTTGACTGAACAAAAGGCAATACGAACGTATACTAACATCAGAAATATTATTTAGTTATCGTGCGTCTCACCCGCGTCAATTCATGTCCAGACAACTACGATCAAAATGCACGATAAGTGAATGACATCAGTTAGATGTCATCCTGATATCAGTGTACGTTCGAGTTTGCCCGTACTCGTAAGTATCTGGCTTGGAGGATTTAACAACTGTAGATGCCTTTAAGAGCTTAGCCCTTTTGTCGATAACCTCGGCTAATGGTCATATGTATTGTATGGACCGACGTTTATCTGACATGGCTCTTTGTACGTTACGTAGAAATAGCCATACATTTGACGTGCCCCTCCCCCGTAAAAATCGGCAGACTGTACAGAAAATTACAGTAAAGGCGTCTTCAGTTTTTAAATCCTCCAAGGTATCTGGTGATCATACTTTCATAGAAATAGTAAGAAACATAACAATCCTAAAACCCTAAACTTAATAATTATTATGATATTTACCACGTATTTATTTCCGTCCTTTTATGTTCACCTTCATAAAGGATGTTTTTTTTGGGTCAGTTAAGGCAGCTACCAGATCATGTGCTGCTATGCAAAAACGGTCTTAGAAGACCTTGGTCTGACTGACCCAAAAAGAAAATCCATACTGTATTAATCGTAAATGCATTTTGAAACCCTTCTTTCTAATACCCTTATTAAATATTTCATGCCAGCTTGTCTTGTCAAACTTTAATAATTTAAATTCCATCTTATTTTATAATCACTCATTAAAAAAATATAGTCCATGTAGCCCCTTCTCCAAGTAGCTCCTACCCCTAACCTAACTAACCCCACAGATCTGGAGCTATATTTGGCCCTCCTGGCTCTGGCAGGCCCGCACGCTGTCCTGGCACTGGTCACCGTATGCTCAACACTACTCGCTGCCAGAAGATGACAAGATCCGGTACACCGGGTACGGGACGTTCGGAGAGGGGCTGAAGGGAGGGTATGGGAGGCTACGGTGCAAGGACAGGATCACGATTCCGTGCGAGAACGAATATTTTGTGTCGGTGAGTGTTTTGATATTTCCGCAAAAAAGGGTTAAGGATCATAAAAACTAGACCGACTACAGACTATTTATATCCTCGTCCTCCTCTCTACCCTTATAAAGTTTTTGTAGGTACACAAAAGTATATTCGCAAAAGATTGACGCTAATTGATAGACTATTCTTTTGAACTAATTTAAAAAACTAAATCTACATATTTCATGGATGGCCTTACGGAAGCCTAACGCTTTTAACTCAGCATTACGGATGAGCCACGCTAGAAACGCCGGAGTCCGGGACTGGAGGCAACCGACACTTCATTTTCTATGACAGGTGACCGGTGATCACGTTTCTATGGAAAACGAACTGCCTGGACCCGGGCCGTTCTAACGTGAGTGATCTTATATTGAATCTGGTCCATTTCCACTGATATTACACATCAAAACTTTATTTTGTTTTCTATATCTAAATGTGTACGCCAGGAATAAATATCATGTCTTTCTGTTATCCATTTCATTGATTCTCTAAGTTTAAATGCTTTTATGTATCCTCTCAGAGCTCTATCCTGATGTCTGGCGTTTGCGACCCCCACCACTGCGGCTCCTCCTTCTGTCCAAATAGAAGCCCCCGGGACTGCCATGTCGACACCTCCATAACGCCCTTCGCAGTGTCCGTACACTTCGGTCCGCCATCTTTAAAGCTAAATCCTGAGGAGAACATAGGCGCGTGTTTAAGGTATACGCAAGTGCCTTGCGACGCGTGATGTGGATCTCTGGGCACTTTGGATCGCCACCTTTGGAAATTAACCTTGAGAAGAATATATGCGCATATTTGAGGTATACGCAAGTGCCTTGCGAAGCGTGATGTGGATCTCTGGGCACTTTGGATCCCCACCTTTGGGAATTAACCCTGAGGAGAACATAGGCGCATGTTTGAGGTATACCCAAGTGCCTTGCGAAGCATGATGTGGATCTCTGGGCACTTTGGATCGCCGCCTTTGGAAATTAACCCTAAGGAGAACATAGGCGCATGTTTGAAGTATATGCAAGTGCCTTGCGAAACATGATGTGAATCTCTGGGCACTTTGGATCGCCGCCTTTGGAAATTAACCCTAAGGAGAACATAGGCGCATGTTTGAGGTATATGCAAGTGCCTTGCGAAACATGATGTGGATCTCTGGGCACTTTGGATCGCCGCCTTTGGAGATTAACCCTAAGGAGAACATAGGCGCATGTTTGAGGTATACGCAAGTGCCTTGCGAAGCATGATGTGGATCTCTGGGCACTTTCGATCACCACCTTTGGAAATTAACCCTGAGGAGAACATAGGCACATGTTTGAGGTATATGTAAGTGCCTTGCGAAACATGATGTGGATATCTCTGGGCACTTTGATTCATCTTTGTAACTTAACTCTGAGAAAAACAAAGGTGTTGAGGTATATGCAAGTGCCTAGCGAAACATCACGTGGCCTTTTTGTATACTTTGAATCTTGATCCTTGTAGCTAAATTCTGTGGAAAATATATGTAGGCGCGTAACTGACACACGCAACTCTCTTGCGAAGCGTGACATGCATATCTCTATGCACTTTGAAACACCATTACTCCTTTTGCAGTAGGTGTGTGTGGCGCGTGCCTGAGTATGCAAGTGCCTTGCGAAGTGTAACTTTTTACTTGTTAACATACATTCACATATAGTTAATGAAGATATCATGATCCCAGAAAAGCGTATTGTTATAAATAAAATTTATTGTTTCAGTATTTTTTTTGTCTTGAGACATGTCTTGAAACTTTTTAACATTAAATATTTGCTGTGGTTCCTATTTGGTAAATTTATGAGATATACTTATATTTATTTAACTGATTTAATTATCAAAAGAGTATATTTTTAAAATTGGTAAATAAAAAAAACAAAAGTGTTATAAATTTATTTTGAGGATATATTTGAATCACTAGTAACCAAAAAGTGTTAGTTTGTAAAGTATTAAACTTTGGTCAAATCTAAGTATAATATACCTGAATAGTTGAATACATTATTGACCGACATAATACCCGTATATCTTTGCTCATATCATAATCGCTCATCGAGAAAACAACCTAGGTATTTTGTACGCCTAGATTTGACCAGACCTATTATTTGTATTATTACTAAGTATTGTTACATAAGATTTATTTATTCACCTATCATAAGATTTGTCTCCAAATAATATTTACATAGATGATCTATTTATTTGTTACGTTAATTAATTTTTACTTATAGATTTAACGTGTAAATTATTTTGCACAATATTTGAAATATAGGAAAAGTGGAAAAGATTTCAAGCGTGAACATCGAGCGGGTTGAGCGTTGCGTGCGATTTTCATTCAAGCGGATGCATTATTCCATGTTTCGTTTCATTTAAAAATAAGTATAACTGTGCCATGTCAAATAAATATTACTTACCACCAAAACTCGTCCTTGTCTTGATTTATGAGCAATCGAATGCTGTCTAACGAGTATCTTTATCACGATTTTTGGAGGTTCCATATATGACTTAGTACCAATATGAGTTTATTTCCAATATTTTGCTTAAAATAGTAACAAAATGTGTCTGGCTTTGACTTTTTTTGCCCCCAAAATTCAAACCACGCTTACCTTTACATTGGTCCTTCTTGGTACCATTCTGTCATGGGCACCAGATTGAGATATGTTTGCAAGTCGATGGACGGCTGTGTATCAGATGTGTCTGCGGTATTGCGAGGTGATGGACGAAAGTTGATTGTGATCTGTTTTTCCTAGTATGTAATCCTATTATATAATCTGAATTGTACAGTGCTTTGGTCTCGACTGTACTGCTGTATATTATTACGTTTCAAAATAAAAAAATTGGTTTGTGTCTTGCACGTTGTTTTAAATATTAACTTCTATAATATAGAATGTACGTGATGTATCTTAAACTTTGTACCTACATACTGTTGTATTTTAATTATTAATTGTAACAACATTGTTTTCAATTATTTATGTAAACAAAATCAAATAATAAATATATTTATAAATATTGATTTGTATTTCATTTTAGGTACCGTAAAACCACCCAACTATAGTCCAAAGCTCCCAACTATGGTCCATAAATAAACTAAATTTTTCTCGTTCAGGTGTGTATTTTACTATATTTTTGTAGTTCTAAGGCAAAGTATGTTTATAAATGGAAGGTAAAACTAGGAGTAAACCACAAGGAACATTGGTATAGATACTTGATTTCCTTTTGAACTTGTGGACCATAGTTGCAGTATTGGACTATAGTTGGGTAGTTTTACGGTACCTATGAGTTACAGTTAGAATTAAGTAGTTATTATTTTTTATCTTAGTTAATTTTGTTCATTCATTCTCAAATTTTCTAGTTTGTTTCTAACAAATACAAGTACTTAAGTCATCTTATCTGTGGTCGTACACGCAAAGGGAAGTCAAGTTGTGCCAACTCTAATAATTTCTCGGAGCAATGCTGAGCCGAACGGAGCCGAGAATGACCGAAAGGAACAGTTTCGCCTCCATGGTTCAACCATATCAGATAGATAAATAAATAAATAATAAATATTATAGGACATTATTACACAAATTGACTAAGTCCCACAGTGTTGAGGGTACTTAGACAACGATATATATAATATATAAATATTTATAAATACTTAAATACATAGAAAACACCCATGACTCAGGAACAAATATCCATGCTCATCACACGAATAAATGCCCTTACCAGGATTTGAACCCGGGACCATCAGCTTCGTAGGCAGGGTCACTACCCACTAGGCCAAACCGGTCGTCTAAATCTGCGATGTAAACACTCGAGAACTTAAACGCTTGGACACAATGTTATCAAGCATTACAAATTGATTGTTAGTATATTTATTTATGCCTGAGGGGGTGAGGGGTTCGAAAAACTCAACTAGTTTTTGTCAAGGGAAAGTTCTAGAATCGACGCCCTTAGGGATATATAGACTACAAAATAAAACAACGTGCTTATTTACAAAATAAAACGCTATTGTAGGTATGTGTTTCTCTATTGTAAATTTTGCCTCCTTATGCGACTGTGTGGTTCCACAGGGTATTTCTTTCCACGAACACTACCAGCTGAGGTTTTATCAAGGGACTACAACATGCGGTTATATAATAGTTATTTTTTACCACACCAGTTTGTAAAAGCCCTCTTTATTGTTCAAAAACTGATCATAAAGTTGCATTTTACGCACATTTTTCACCACATCAACGCGAGGAAAATACTATATGTATATCATCACAAATCAAATTAAAATGAACGTTATCACATATTTATCATTTAAAATACTATATGTAAATCATCACAAACCAAATTCAAATGAACGTTATCACATATTTATCATTTATGATTTAAAATCATCACTTAAGATGAAAGTATATCACGTGACCTTCTTCCTCGCGTTGTCCCGGCATTTTGCCACGGCTCATGGGAGCCTGGGGTCCGCTTGACAACTAATCCCAAGATTTGGCGTAGGCACTAATTTTTACGAAAGCGACTGCCATCTGCCCTTCCAACCCAGAGGGTAAGTATATCACGTGACCGTCCACACAAAAAGAGAAAACGTTTTTTAACTTCTATTGTATTTTATACAATCGTGTTATCATAGAGAGCTTTTTAGTCGAGTACCGTGTTTAAGCAACGAAGCTTGCTGAGTTGCCTAAGTAAGGTAAGGGATTGAAAAGCTTGATTATATCACTACTGTATATAATTTTTAGAGAGTTTTTTTCGCAGTTTTGGTCACCGTAGCCTATGGAGACTAACAAGCAACGGTAAGCAGATTTTGTAGTCTATGGATGTTGCTATATAAAGGCTGTCACGTGTGCGTTTATGACTTATGAAGCAATTGTCCTCCTCTTGACCGCGGCGAGCTGTGATTGGTCAGTTTCATTATAGTTGACCAAACCGTTTCGAAATGAATATTATAGTTCAGTTGGGAGCCCATACATTAAAAGTACCCAATTACAGTTTGGTATACGAAATCTTAATTCAACTATTACAGTCGATGAATAGAAAAAATATTTTCTATCCTCCATGATTTTTTAGCATATTATTGACACAATGTAAAACTAGGTTTATAGATGCTTAACAAAAAAAATTTTTTTTTTCAAAAAGTGAAACCTCTACACCTAGAATATATTATGCCGAAGCGATCGTCATCAAAATCAAAGTGATTTGTTAAGATTTAGTTAGCTGAAATCGTTTTCTTCCGAAATGGAATTTCATAGAAAAAGTACCGTTATTTCGTTAGGATCGCAAAGATATTTTCCCCTCTTAAAAGTTAATTATATCAGCCAACATGAGCCACTCAAAATATAGATCTCATTATTTTGCTACTCATGTGGATAAAACGCAACTTTATAATCAGTTTTTGATGTACTAAGAGAGTTTTACGAGCTGGAGAAAATAAGTATACAGGTGTTTGAAGGGCAGATTGTAAAATAACTCCAAGAATCCTGGCAAATTCCCCATTAAAACGATTCGTTCAAGTAGATAATATCAATAATGTACACGACGTAGAAGTACACTAAATACTCTGTCATTTCCGTGTAGGTACTGCATGAATGGTTGCAATCATAAGCATAACATCTCTGTCACTTTCCAATAAGCAAGTTAGACAAAGACATAAGTATGTCTTCGTTACGATAAAAGATGGAAACATGCCGTAATAGGTTTGAATTACATACATTGGGCGCGAAAAGCATTCCACTCGTTTATTCAGTGAATTATCGATGTGTTTCTGCCTCACTGGCTCTGGCGTATTGATAATTGCCGCGTGGAATGGCTTTGTGGCGCTCTTTGATATATGACAAGCAAATACCCGCAGAGTTGCTGGAGGAAAAAGCTGACAGTTTTAAGCTTCGCTTAACCCATTCATGCTGCCTCATCATTATCATTTTCTGTTTGGAACGTTATTAATAGACAGGAATAAATCAACTGGCTTTTATCAGAATAAACTAGTAATGAAAGTTGATAGCAATATTATACATAAACCACAAGACATTGCTGAATCTATTCGTTTTAATTACGACGATTACAGGTAATTTTGTCTTCTGCCATCCACTGCTTAGAACATCACAATGAAATTAGCTATAATGATATGTTTGGTGGCCGATAACATCTTCTGAAGTTATAAAGACTTGCACGGTCGGCCATGGGAAATAAGACATCTTACGGCTTTGATGAATGCTAAGTTTCGTATTTAAACAGTCTATAGATATTCTCTCAGAACCTCTTGCACAATTTTGTAACCAATGTTATGATGAATCAATCTTCCCAGATCAGTTAAAAGTAGCCAAAGTTGTGGCATTCAGGCATCTGAAGGAACCTATTCTACATATCTATTGGTTTAAGAGGTAAGAGGAGTGGTCATTTCTCCATTCAAATGTACTCGACTGTTTCCTCCGTGGTTTTTGAAGCTAGAGCAATGATTTTTTCAACACAGATTATTATTATCAATATCTGTGTTGGACTGTTTTGATATTCTTGTTTCTCAAAGCGCTAGTGCACTTCAAATATTTGCAAAAACGACCTAATTTAATAGGCCGCAAAGAGAAGCATTTGTATACCATCACTGACATTAATTAGCCTAAAAAGCAAAACAGTCCGACACAGACAATTTTATTTCCATTTAGATCACAATTCGTTATATTTGGTTAAGTTTTGGAGGAGGAAACAGTCGAGAACGAAACATAGTTTTTTGAGACTTCTACGCAGGATTTCACTAGTTTTAGGAGCGCTTCTGTTAGCAAGCCCGATAAATTCACTTAAAATATTTAAATCTCAGCTCCCGTATTTTATTAATGTGACTACCGTCAAAATATTATTATTACACGGGCACTTTACGATCGGCCGCCGACATATATGTGCTATAGGTATATAGTGGTTTCTTTATTATACATAGTGGCTATATACGAGTATAAGCGTGATCCCGATCTGATCAGGCATGCATGGCGCCCCTGATTGGTGTTCAAACATGCATTGCGCCGTGTCGAGACGGGTATCAAACATTAAAAACAATCTTCTTTTGCTTTTATACAGGAGCGATATTTGGTTTTTAATAAGTTTTTGCAAAATCCATTTTTGTTAACAAACTTTTTTATTGCCGACTGTGTTTTGATTCCCAAAGAATTTGCCTTGTAGAAACCGATCATATGAGTCCAATATCGAGAGATCTACTAGTAAAAAGGTTCGTAAAACTAGTGCCTAAGCCAATTCTTGGAAAGATGTGTTAACGGCTTCCTAGCCAAGTTGGTGACCCTGCCTGCGAAGCACGAGGTCTTTGAGTTTGAATTTCAATCGATCAATCATGCAAGCGCAAACACTTTACCGTTGTGTTAAATCTGTTCCAGAAATAGAATCCAATCTCTTTCCACCTCATTTGTCAAGTATGTTAAAATATAGGCTAGTCTCCAGGCATACCGGTTAGTGTTGGTTAAATTCGAGTCTTTTGTGTCCTCTGCTTTAACTCGACTCAGTGTTTCAGACTAATTCAATTCAATATTTTCTCATCTTCTTAGTCCTTTCACTCTTGACTGAGTAGTCGCGGTCATTATTGGATGGTGACGTGCTTCCCAACACGCCGCCATTCTTCTCTGTTGGCTGCCTTCCTGGCACATTTGTCTGGTTTAAATTAGGCTTGAAGCCCATATTATGTTAATAATACAATGTAGCCTGGGAGCCTGGGGTCCGCTTGACAACGACTGCCAAGATTTGGCGTAGGCACTAGTTTTTACGAAAGCGACTGCCATCTGACTTTCCAACCCAGAGGGAAAACTAAGGCCTTATTGAGGTTAGTCCGGTTTCCTCACGATGAACAACCTTCACTGAAAAGCGACTAGTACATATCAAATGATATTCCATACAGGTCTGAAAAACTCATTGGTCCGGGCAGGTGTTTGAACCCGCGACCTCCGGATTGCAAGTCGCACGCTCTTACCGCTCGGCCACCAGCGCTTCTAAACAAAAGCTAATCTAATCTAACTAAATAAATAACTGCATGTGCGCACCAAGTACTTAGTGCGCATTCAGCGCTATTCAGCAAGCCAGCATAGGGCTGTTCCAGCGACATGCCAACGCGTTCAGACCAGAATCCCGTTGGGGCTGTGGCGCATACGCGCGGGCAGTGATGCGCAAATGCTAATGACGTCAAAATTTGAGTTCATTTTAACTTGTTGGAATCCCCAAGTCTTTAGTAAAAAAAAAAATGTATTTACATAAAATTGTAAGTTACGTTAGGTTAGGTACACAAATCGAAGAATCGATTAATTTTGAGTTGCGCTTAAAAAAGACGACCAAAAACTTGACTGGGGACTTAAAAACTCGAAAGTTTTCGATCGATTTCCTACCAGCACTAGTAGCGATTCGTTACTTGTCTGCCCGTCTTATGACTAAGTACTGTCATAACGATGCAAAACTGGGAGCTCCATTATTGTGAGAAATGACCGCTATTTAGGTACGGCCCTTATTGATTGGTCTACGTCGGCCTCTTTAGGAGTCTGTACCTAAGAAATAAAGTTCTGTCTTTGCCATCACGGAACAATGGTGTTCCGGACCTTTGGGAGGCGTGCGCGGAGCCGAAGCCAACACGTAGAGCCCCTTTTGACACTTTAATGAAATATAAGGGGTACACCTAGCGGATGTTGCCCTTGCCCGTGTCATGGGACGCACGCAGAGGCAGCACCCGCTAGGGTGTAAGGACTATTTGAGAGTTGATGGAATCTAAAATGAACTGGGCTATTGGGTGAAAGCGATAGACTAAATACTGGGCTATGGGATAAAAACCGGACGCCTGCCTAATAAAACGGTATTCAATTTTATTTCCGGCAGACGGTGACTCGCCCCCACAAGATGGGCCCCCACAAAAGCGACATCTAGGATGGCTCAAGGGCAACACCGGTGTGAGCGGCTCAGGGGTGTCGAGAGGTGTACGCCGCTTTCTACCCAGTGGCTGCGAGCAGCCACTGTGCCAACTCGCGTCTTATGCAATTTTTCACTTCCACCCAAGGAGCTTATAGCTCTAACGACTCCACTCAGGGCTGCCGGCTAAGGCAAGCCAGAGGTAGAGAATCCTGTACCACCCACCCTCCTTGCGGGTAACAGAACTCCCCAGGAGCACTCGGGTACGTGAGGTCGCTACTCCCCAACAGCTCGCCACAAGCTGCCCTGCGTTGACTGATTGCACTGGTAAAACCAGCGGGCGATGGGGTCGTCACATCCCTACGCCTTAAACAGTTATTATTATTATTCACTTTATTGGGATGGTTTGGGCACGTGCAGCGTGGACACGATAATAATAAATAATAATAATAAATCTTTATTGCTTTAAACCTTACATTACAATTCATATTGTAAAATTTTGTAGGTAAGACCATACGATGACCGATGACCTATTGTTCAAAATTGAGGGAATGGCAGGCCATAGACTACGTGGATGACCAACGTCCAGAAGAACATGAAATAATGTAGCCTGTCTGGCGCTATAAATGGCGCTTCAAAATCAAGAAAGCCGACCCCACGTAACGGGATAAGGCGAGGACCAAGAAGAAGAAGTATTAATTTTATTACCTACTGAAATATTATCTTACAAGTGTCCAGGGGTCATCCATTAATTACGTTACACGTTTAGGGGATGGAATGGGGTTCACTAAAATGTTGCTGTAACAAGGAAGTGGGGGGAGTCACAAACTTTATTACTAGCTAACTAGGTTTCTCAATGATAATCGTTATTATTATACGTGTAATTTTTATTTCTAAGCAGTTTCAAGTTACAATATTTGTAATAGATTGATTAAATTCAGAGGCAGACAACGCCTGTTATTTGACAATTATATTTTCAACGAAATTGGCAATTCGAATTAGTTATTATTATTTTTATGTTTTTTTTTTTGATAAGAGCAATATGCAAGAGCAAGGTTGTCTGGAAAAGATGGCTCTTTAGCAGTAAGATCGCCTGTTGTTTATCTTTAGCGACAACCTGTAATATACCTAGTACACATAGTAACATACATTATATTACAATCAGTAAAGTAAATATTAACCCAGCCGAAAAAACGGGCCACTGAAAACGAGTATGCCACCCTATCACCCTAATAACTTAGGCTTTACTATCGTTCATATTTCTGTAGGTGCTAATATACAAGTGTCTCATGAATGTATGTTTGTTTATTCGTAGAGCCATAACTACCATCTGGTATTGCAACTTTGGCGACTTTAGTAGCCTCGTGTGGAAAATTGCGAAAAGTTCGTTTTTTTAAGGGGACTGTCCATATGTATGCTATTATTTTTACAAGCTTTTATTTAATTGGCCCATTTAGTATGTATATGTGTGGGTCAAATCCTGGAAGCTAAATTTGACCCACATCCCCGTTTATTTATTTTTTATTTTTATTTTTTTGGTATTATATACCCCTGTAAGTAATGGAAACTGCGTTCGTAATTTGTGGGGCTTAATTTTCTAGTGTAGGGTGTTATTTAGGTTAGGTTAGTAGTAAGTAACTAATTTCATGAATTCTATAGTAGTTAAATTTCTAGTTATAGTTTAGTAAACGACATTTCAAAGTTGACGTTTATATCGATTCCGCTGTGATCCCAATGTATCTACGATATTTCTAACGTCAAAGTGACATTGGTTGGCCGAATCGAGCTGCTTCTGTCAATTATACGACATCTAAATCAGAACTTATCTTAACCAGAACTTATCGTTATCGTATTTCATTTTTCGAATCGGGCCGATAGTCGTATAAAAGCATGCAAATCTGATGCGCTACAGAAGCGGGACAGCCCCAGTATATTATACCCGGAACGCGTTGTTATACTGCCATACGCGTTGCTAAGCCATGCTGACCAAGTGACCAGTATTCTGTTATTGGTAGAAATAACAATACCACTTAATGCTCGTTCCAATATTCATGACGTCTATTTTTGGACGGATCGATCTAATCAGATCAAACCGAAGCCACTAATCAGCCTTTTGACAGGCGTCCGTTACTATTCATTATTTATTAGGTTTTAAGTATGCCACAAAAACGGATACCTAATTTAAACAATAGACAACAGACGATTTAACAAGTCTTAACTGACCACTTGGCAGTGTGTCTCTCAAAACCCGAAGAACAAACGAAGTGACATTGTATATTAAATCCACTTTTATTCACTTGTAAAATATGCAGAGGTCTAGCAAAGTAGTGTAACAAAATGCTGTCATGAAGTAATCCCCAGAATCAGATTCATACGTTTTGAGTTAAAATATGAAATTTTTGACGTAATTAAATAAATATAACGGGACTTAAAATCGACTTGACTAATAACTAGTACTATTCCAAAGATTCTCCTACACCATAGAGAAATAACTACCTACCTAAGCGTAGAATGCAGTTCATTTCATACAGATGTCGCCGGCCGATCGTAAGATCAGGCAGTCCGTGAAATTCTTTTCTCGTTCCCTAATTCGACGGAGCCCCGTTACGCGGGCTCCTATTTCTGGACAGTTTGGCCTTCGGGCATCTTAAGCGGTTGCTTAAATCTTATTACAAATAAGTTTTCGCTTGAAACTTGTTTAAAATGGGTTTTTATCTATGTGCGTAAAATAAGGTAGAGTGTAATTTCCCTATGTATGTTTTGACGGTAGTCACGTTAAACCAATAGATAATTACCTAGGATAGGTTCGTTAGGTTTAACGAACCTATCCTAGGTAATTATCTATTGGTTTAACGTTAGGTTTAACGAACCTATCCTAGGTAATTATCTATTGGTTTAACGTGACTACCGTCAAAACATACATAGGGAAATTACACTCTACCTTATTTTACGCACATAGATAAAAACCCATTTTAAACAAGTTTCAAGCGAAAACTTATTTGTAATAAGATTTAAGCTTAACAAGTATTAAGTAAGCAATTTTCAAAATGATTAGTAAATCCTTATACCATACTACCTGTTATGCATGTGTGCGTGAGCGCACCACCCCGCTTCCATTACTACCTACATGTAATAAGCCAGTGTGTCTATAGCCATCGGTTGTTTCACTCGTGCCTTTCCTGAATATAACACTACCACACAACTTATGCTACACATAATTAACATTGTATTGCATTGTAGCATTGCCTGTAAACATTTTTCAATGTGGTGTTAAATAAAAAATTCTATGTCTATGTCTACATAGTGATGGAAACGGGCCCTAATGTAAAGTTTTAGCTGTAGGGTTGTGATTGCTGAGCCGGCAGTGAGCAATATCTGCAAGTTACTTTTTTGATACCCCCGGGCACAACTTTGTACGGGCTCAAAAATATCGAAATAAGTTTATGGCAAAAATTTCATTATTGGTACAAGCTTTTATCGCAGACTGTACCTTTCTTTCCACAGGCAACTAATACTCATCGAGACAATTCTAAAAACCTAAACCCAATTAAGTTGCGTTGTTTTATCACAGAGTTCCTACGGCCACCTCCTGTCTCCATCATCAGATCAGCTCGATGGTACCATAATATTGCATTGTTATCGTACTTACATATGTATGCAAATTTTCAGCTTCATCGGAAACAAGGAAGTGGGTCAAATTCGACTTGCAAGATTTGACCCGTACATACAGACGATTACATAGGTACATTGCAAGTTAAATAAAAGCTTGTAAAAAGTTGACTGAATATGTGAATTACAAGACTTTAAATACGGTAAGAAAAGCTTTTAACTATTTTTTTTTATTTTTTTTTTAGTTTAGGAGAAACTTCACAAAATTCAACAAAATGCCAAACTCTGCTACTTTATCTCATATACCTAAGGTAGCGAATAATAATAGGAAGGAAATTCGTGTAAGAATACCATTATCAAATTCTGCGAAAACTATTGACACTATGCAGTGTTAACTTCGTGCTCTAGTTACAAAATTGTACAGTGATATCACAAAGAAAAAAATATTAATATGCTATTATTTATTTATTTAATCACACAGTAACAATTAACAAATAAATCGAAAACACATTAGGCATGTCACCAATTGATGTCCAAGGTTCTCAGCCATTGAGCTGTGTCAGTAGTGAGTGAGAACAGGTCTTCGGGGCTTCCAGGGTAGGCTCCTGGCCGGCAGGCCTGGTAGGCTAGGGGGCACTCCTGTACTACGTGTAATAATATAATGCGTGTGTGTGTAATATTAAGCAGTTTTCCAGGTTATATATAATATTAATAACAATACGTATATATTATGTAAACAGCATACTACCTAACAATTCAGTATAACTATTGAACACTCAATGCTGAATAATAAATCTAGATAACAAGGGTTTCCAACCCCTGACACGAATACGTCACTAAAATGCCACTTTAGAAGGTCGAGTTTCGCGTGGCTAGATACTTGTTTAGACTTTAAAAGTCTATTCTAATTTGAACTTTATTGACATAAACACAAGGTGACAATCAGCTTAGCTAGTGGTCAGTTAATTTCAACTGATCATCCAAATTTGTAACGTGTTGGTATAGACTCAAGGTTGGATTTGAGTCAACAACGAAAACAGAACATGCGGGAGATTGCTAGCCGCAATTGCATCGCACCTCACGGCAATTTGTATTAGGTCACTAGGGTTGTCACTTCCAATACGCAAATACGGGTTATTCAAGGGATTATATATCACTCGTGTTGTGAAATTTATGCCAATCTATTTTATATTGTGTTGCATGCATGGCAGTATTGGCTAGTGATAATGCATCTGCATAGGGACATGTTACGCATATTTTTCTTTAGTTAGTTGTCCAGGGCGCCTAGCCAACGTGCCAATCGTTTACGCACCGTATCGAACGAAACGCAACTGTCGCTGAGAGCTACGGTACGGATCGTTATATAATGGCATGTTGGCTAGGCACCCAGGCGTTTTGCCATACCTCAATTGAGGAGTTTGGGATCTGTTTGGCGACCTAGTTGCTAAGTACTTGATATATGTACAGTCAGCTGCAGAGATAACTGACCCCTTTTTAATAGTAATTTGTATACATGGGTCGAGTCAACTATATAAAGCAGTTAATCTTAATGAAAATCATCTGTAATGTGTGCTCGATAGATCATATTCGTTTCGCTCAGACTTATCCACAAAAGTATTAGTGCGAGTGCGACGCCCGCGCGAATGACTGATGTATGATGGTAATGTACGTTCGATTCCTGCCTGTAAGATTATTTATTTGGTTGTGGTAATTCTTATCATGTACTGTGGTTCCATTTAAGCAATGTTTTGGTTTTGTAAGCTGACAAAATATAATTTGAAAAAGACGTGGACTGTCAAAGAAAGCTTTGTAGCCACAGTAAATTTACTGCCATCTTTCGACACATGATCAAAACTTTTAGAACACCATTTGACTTTGATCCTTATTCTTTCACTGATATATGTTAAAACTTAAATTTGTTAATTATTATAAAGTAGCGCCATCTAATAGATCAAAGGCCAAAGGTATGGCGGCATCATTTCGAGCGATGGCGCCACAGCCTTGAGCATATACCCGGTAACAAATTTAAAACATATCAGTGAAAGAATAAGGATCAAAGTCAAATGGCGTTCTAAAAGTTTTAATCATGTGTCCAAAGATGGCAGTAAATTTACTGTGGCTACAAAATTTTCTTTGACAATCCACCTCTGTTTCAAATTCTGTTTGCTGTTACTAACATCGAAGGGTCTAGCTTCAGAAACTTATCATCATGATATAACTCTGTGGAATAGTCAACGGAAATAAAATAAAAGCCCCTATTGAATGGTTCTGCGAGCTTTCTGTCTTAAAGCCAAGCTGGAGTGAAAGACTTGGTAATGTAATACGACCTCAATGAGAGCTAGCTTCTACCGTGATAAATCTAGATTTGAGACGAGCACTATAGCTTTTACAAGATAAGATATATTTATATTAGCTCCTAGTCTAATCGGTAGGGACCGTCTAAGAACAGGAGGTTCCAGGTTTGAGCCCTAGGGCCCATTTTGCAGGTGTTACGAATCTGATATTACAGGAAAAATAAGAACTGTATTCAAGGATTTTTTAAATGTATCAAACGGTCCGACCGTTCTGCTTAATCTCTTAATATGTTATGGGTAATTATTTATTTCTATGGCATTCTACCTCACAAAAAATACCCTAACATAAAAAACAACTTGTCTCACATTTTTAAAAAATAACTGAAAACAATCGCGACACGTGTCCAAGATTGTATCTAAAATATCTCAGCTTCGAAACTCCCAAAATCCCTTATTTATTTATTCCTGATAAATTCCCACTTCGATTCCAAGATGGCGGAAACTTTACAATCCGCTCATTCCGCCAGGATTTGCCTAAACAGGATTATTTATTTCCAAGTAAGTTTTGTGAGGAAATTTTGAGGTAACACTTCGGTTATAGAATGAGGAAAATATCGTGAGAGATTTAGAAGAAAATATCATAATCAATTCGAAATAATCCCAATAAAATACGATTTTAAATTGGGAAGTCAGATAACAGTCGCTTTCGTACCTAATCACCAGTGCCCTCGAAAATTAAATCTGTGCGTTTCCACTCACTAAATTACATTCAGACAATCTGCAAGTTCGACTATGGTATGTAGTTATGTACAGTCGAACGCGATTGCAGAATATTAATACAGCGGTAATCTTGCTGGCAGTAAATCAGGGGAGATTTATTAGTCCGCGAGGTACAGTTGGACTCGCATTCTGAATCTATTATAAAGTTTTTGAGATGAGATTTGAATATTAATGATAATTTCGTGTTAGGAAAATTTTACTGTATAAATTTTACTAATAATCTTTTGTCTTGTTACGTGATATGTATGTTGGCGGCATCGATCGGCCTGATTTTACGATAAGCCTGATTTAACGATCGGCCGCCCATATGTACCTAGTAAACACACCAGTAGGTGTGTTAGTATAGGTACATATCCGACGAAATTTGTTATAATTTAAGTAACACGAATGGCTAGCCAAAATAAGTATATGTCATCGCATCCCGGGTGATAACTTGTTAAGTTTATTGAACCCTCGTCGACGTCAGCTGCCGCTCCGTTGGTGGTTTGAGGAGTTTTACCCGAACATGTATAAATAGTCACAACATCCCGATTGAAAAATTTGGCGCATGATAGTTTCAATGATATTATGAATAAAAAAATCATCAGCCGGATGTATCGCGGTGGAAAAACCGTCAGCTAGTCACATGAACATGTAAAATAAAAAACAACATCGCATTCCAATTGAACTTTGTGAGATGATAGGTTAATAATATGCTGTTGTGAATAAATAATATCTTATCTTATTATTTTCAGGGGCCCTTGCGGATACACTTCGAGCCATAGGGATCTTTTGTGTAATTACCCCCTTAGGAAGGATCCGTCAGCTACTCAAGAGCTTTTTCGACCATCTCCATATGCCCTAGATGATGAAGCTAATGGGTAGAATTTTTAATTCCTTTGGTTCCAGATAGCCTTTGGAGCAAGTCCTTCATTCTCATACTCGTGAACGGGTGCTGTTTGTGGAGACCGGTCTGTTTAAGCTTACACGGGGTACAGGTTATGTTAAAGTATGTAACTTTACTTTTGAGTGACATTAACGTGAGACACTTCATTCGGTTCTTGTCTGTTTTAATTTATTTGTCTTTTAATTATTTATATAAGAATTCAAGCCTTGGCGACCCTCTACATCTCTAAGGATAATTTAATATATATTTTTATATTTTATCTCTGACACTTAGAGACTTATACATCTCTAAAGAATTTTAGTATTTTATGGTTTTATTTTTTTATCATAGTTTTTTTTGTGTAATTTGACATTTAGAGACAGTATACATCTCTAATAAAGTATTTATTATTTCATAGATTCGATATTTGTAATTGTTTTTTTTTTTTAAATTTATTGTTTGTAAAAATGGACATGTAAAAGTGCCCCTGTGGCCTATTTGCTGAATAAATGTTTGATATTTGATATTTGATATTCTTTGTCTGGTGAGGGCATGACATTCACACATTAGGTGTTTTACTCTCTCTTCCGATTCGCCACACATTCGACAATCCAATCGGTGTTGTCAGTGTCCCATCTTGGCCAAGATCACATCTAATCACATCATGGACATCAGATGCCGTTCATTGCCATTTCATAGTCCTAAGAGTTCTTCGTAAGAAATAAAAAAAGATTATGTTGTAGAGTGGTCATTTTTGCGTTACAATACAGTAGGCTTAGAACATGATCGGCGTGACAGTATCTCGCGGTGAGATAGAGTACCCGTCTTTTTCTAACTATAGTAATTAAAGAAGGACGGATAGTCTATCTCGCCGCGAGATACTGTCGCGCCAATCATGTGCTAGCCCGGCAGATTAAGCCATATAAAAGGCTAGTATAAAATTTTGTCAGTATTTGAAGATTCTAAAGACTACAATATAGTTCGCCTTTGTACAAAT
Source organism: Cydia pomonella (assembly GCF_033807575.1). Classification (NCBI taxonomy): domain Eukaryota; kingdom Metazoa; phylum Arthropoda; class Insecta; order Lepidoptera; family Tortricidae; genus Cydia; species Cydia pomonella. Next base: position 3,550,134 of record NC_084718.1, on the reverse strand, counting down.
GATGTATGGTTTTCCCCTGTGTTTCTTTTTGTACAATAAAATGTTTTACTACTACTACGTCTACTACATATATCGTAAGGTTGGCAAGGAAAGGTTGGGTTTTTGCAACGCGGTACTCGAGGATCGGTACGATATTTCTGTGATTCTCAAAACTATTATTAATCAGAATTTTATCAAATATTGCTTTATAAAAACACGTACAATTAGAATCAAAATAAGCGGATAAAACAACACACCAAAAGTATCCGCCACCCACAATACTTATAAAGATATATCTCTTCAGTTCGCATTTAAAATTGTCAGTCATGGAACCTACGAGTATAATAAAATCGTTCTACATGTATTATAGGCTTAAAAAATATTGTACTTTAAATTGTGATTTAAGTTGTGTCTAAGCCGCAATATCCAACCAAATTTTAAAGTTGGCTCGGTCGTTTGATAGATCATGAAAACATATGTAATTTTCATTTGTTTTTACTTGTTTATCGTATAAATTAGGTTCTAGCTTTACTATATAGCTGAAGGAAAGACCTGACCTGCTAATTTTTAAGCCACGGATACACTAAAGGCAACTGCCCCACGACACATGTCGCTAGCGACGTCGGGTGACATTATGTTTATGATGTTGCCCGACAGGTCGACCGAAGTCCGGCATTGTCACGACATTTTACCTGATGTTGTTGGCAACACGTGTCGTGGGAAAATCGTCCCAAGTATATCCATGGCTAAAACAAGTTTATTTTTACAGTAGGTAATTGAGATAAACGCTAAAACCCACGCGATTGCCACATCTTCCGTCCCAAATTTCGTACGGCGCGTCATCGCATTCTTTATAATTTATTGGCTTTATGAACACTGTTAATCACAAAATATTCCATGTCCAATAGCGACCATATATAGTTGGCCAACAGGCGCATTCAATAAATTTTAGTGTTGATCAGATTTTAATCCCGCTGGACTAGGTACTTTGCCAAGACTTGCGACAGGCTTTAGTTCAAGAAATGGGGATTATTATAAACCCCAGGTGTGTACTTAATCCCGTGATACAGATTGAGCATCGCTGGCGACGCAACCGCTTTCCGCCTGGCACGGTGCCATGCAACGTTTGCTAGGTATGAGGCATATTTTAACTTTAAAAACAAAATTTGATCTGATACCGATTTGAAATTATTCTTTTAATATTATTAACTCGAAAGTAACCCTTTCTGTCAATTACCTCTTCACGCTTAAGAAGATTAGGCCACGGTTGCCCCAAACCAAAACCGCCTTTTCATACAATCTTAGTCCTCATTTTCTCTGGAAATTATTAACATTATTAAAAATATTTTGATACACTTTGTTGTTTATCAACCACAGTAATGCCCTTTTGTTTGATTTTTTTTTCGAATCTTTAATGATTATAAAAGTTAGGAGCATTTAAAAATTGTATGAAATCTGTTTTTCTCTTCTAATCTTTACACAAACAAAAAATAAATAAAAAAGTCAATCAGAGGGGCATGGCTATACAACGTGTTTTTTATTTCCGTTAATTTCAAGGGTGCATTCTTGAGCTTAAATTATGAAACTTTCTCAAAGACACCGGTATTCTAATTCACTCAATTTCGGAGATAATCAATAATTTATGTTTATCTTAAAAGGCCCTTGCGAGCGTATATACTTGCCTAAGGGCCTGATTACATATTGATTACTGTTTAGTACGGGTGTGTACATTTGCTACTAAATGTAAATACTATCTCGGACGATTGATGTTCGAAATGACATTGATATGTCACAGTCAATTGTTAGGTTGAATTAAATGCGCGTGTTACAACAACGCTATATGCAACATTTAATTACTTATTATTAAAAAATATAATATATATAAATATACTTATATATTTTCAAATTAACTATGCAATTTAGTGTCCTTATTAGGTACCCATACCCCGCAGTTAACGGAATTCAATAAAAACACGGTGTATATACTTCAAAATATATAAAAACATTTTCCGTAATTTCAATATCCAGAGAGCCGTGACCTCCTATATATCCTCTTAAACCACTGAACAGATTTAGATTAAAGGAGGGGGTATAGGTATAATTCTTATTACGGAAATCACCCCTACGCGTGGAATCGTGTGGAATTGACTAGAGAAGTGGAAGTTTACGGTGACTGCTTACCATCAGGCGGGACGTGTGCTTGTTTGCCACCATCCTAGCATAAAAAAGTACTAATTTTATGTAATCATTTGCATGGCATTTGCGGCCTACTGTAACATGCTTCATTTGCCTCCTGCAGATTCTTCAGTACTTCGGAAATGTTTTTTTTTTTATATACCTAGAAGGCAAACAAACACTTACCGTCCATGGATACCTGCCACAACAGAGGGGTTGCAAGTGCGCTGCTGGCTTTAAGAAGGGAGTACGTGCTTTTCTTGAAGGTTTGAAGTCGTATCTGAAGGTAGGTCCGGAAATACCGCAGCGACAGTTCATTCTACAGTTAGGTTAAGTTAGAAGGGAGCCAAGCTTTGATAAGGTGTATGGATGACGGGTAGTGGTCATCCAATCTTTGGTCCATGGGGTTCATGGGGTTTTTTGCAGAAATCACGAAGTGTCTGGTTAGCGTAACTGACGGCGACTGAAGAGCAGGCGTCCTCGCACAACGTATCAGCATTGTAGACTTTGGCGTCAATTGCTTTTTGGATTTTGAATGTAGGATGCTTGATTAATGACTGGATGATTGAATAACGTATGCAGATGAACTTTTGAATGATTTTAATACAAACTTCTTCATTACATGCAGTTTTACTATATAGGCTTATTAACTACACCATTTTGACACTGATTTTGAGTTTTAAAAGTGCGTAAGTATGTGTGCGCTCGTCAACGGCGAACGGCGAAGAGTGATATGCAAATTAGATGCGGCTGCCTCCCCCGCGCGGTGCATTCCCCTCGGATCTCCGTGAGTTAGGGTTCCTTAACATGCCCCCCGGCGTTGAAAGTCTTGCTTTCAACAGGATCGTCATCAAGTGGAAGAGGACAGATTCGATTGAAGGCTCTTCTGATGATGCCTCGATGTGTTTGGATATCGGCGACTCTGTTTACTCCGTCGATGCCTGGATGGACGCGCACGATACGTCCAAGACTCCATTTTAAAGGTGGCACAGCATCTTCCTTGACGATGACCATCGTTCCTGTATCGAGGTGTCCTTTGCATGACCTCCATTTGGTTTTTTGCTGCAACTCAGAGACGTATTCCTTTTGCCATCTTGTCCAGAAGTGCTGGTGGATTTGTTCAATGCGATCCCATCGCTGTAATCTGGTCGGATTTATGTTCTCTAGTGGAGGAACTGGCAGAGCGGTAAGAGGACGTCCGACCAAAAAGTGACCTGGCGTTAATGGATTAAGATCTGATGGATCTGAAGACATTGGTGATAGAGGTCGTGAGTTAAGCGTAGCTTCAATTTTGACTAAAATTGTGTATAGCTCCTCAAACGTAAGGTGGGAGTCGCCTATAACTCTGGTTAAATGATATTTAAAAGACTTAACCCCAGCCTCCCATAGCCCCCCAAAATGAGGTGCGTAGGCTGGAATGAATTTAAAATCAATAAATTCATTCGCCATGAATTCGGAAATGGAGGAAGAGTTTTGCTTTAGAAAAGCTTTAAGCTCATTTTTGGCCCCAACGAACTGAGTGCCATTATCTGAAAAGATTGTTGCTGGTTTTCCGCGACGCGCAATAAACCTGTGTAAGGCAGCAATGTATGCCTCCTTTGTTAAACTTGTGACTAGCTCGAGGTGCAGACACTTAGTGGTGAAACACACAAACACTACAACGTAGACCTTTATAAGTTTGCATCCACGTCCCTTACGGTCAGCGGCGAGAAGTGGTCCCGCGTAATCTACACCCGTGGTTTGAAAAACATAACCTGGATTGAGGCGCTGCTCAGGCAAATTACCCATTATAGGGCTGACTGTTTGAGCCCGTAGCTTGAAACACCTCAGGCATTTGTGTGCGACAGATCTGGCTAAATTGCGACCACCGATAGGCCAAAACTCTTCTTTAACTGATGCTAATAATAATTGGGGTCCAGCATGCATTAAACGAATATGCTCTGCGAGGAATATAAGTCGTGTCAATGTATGTTTAGATGAAAGCAATACTGGATGCTTTTTATCGAATGAGAACTGTGAGTTATTTAATCTGCCGCCTACTCTGATTAGTTCTAAGTCGTCCACAAATAGGGATAACGATAGAAGTTTGTTTTTATAAGGTAATGATTGTTTTTTAACTAACTGATCATATTCTTGAAATGATTGCTTTTGAGACCGTTTCAAGAGTAAAGTGAATGAATCTTGTAGTTCATCTGTGGAGAGTGGTCCAGATTTTTTACTGTTTTTGTTTCTGCAATTATGAATAAAACGCATTGCATATGCTAGTGCTCTTTTCAATTTTAGTAATTTAGAAAATCTTTTGTAGTCAATTAAACCGTGGTTTGTGTCTAAAGAGACTGCTGTAGCAGTTACCATTTCTGGCATTTCAAAATTGTTTTTTACAAAGTTACTTTTAGGCCAATTCGTTTCATCCTCTTTTAGAAAATCTGGGCCATTCCACCACATTGACAAATTTTGTAATTCTGACATTTTTACTCCGCGAGATAACATATCTGCTGGATTTAGAGCTGTTGGCACATGGCGCCATTCGTGATTAGCAGTGAGCTCTTGAATTTCAGCAACACGATTTTTAACGAATTGTTTTAGCTTATTAGGTTGCGTTTGGAGCCAACCTAAAACGATAGATGAATCAGTCCAGAGAATACATCTTTTTATTGGTATACGGATAGATTTGAGTACTTTCTCAGTCAGACGTGCAGCGACAAGGGCACCGCACAATTCGGTACGCGGAATAGTCGTAGGTTTCAAAGGCGTGACTTTACTTTTTGCACATAGCAATTTGATCTCCACTTGTCCGTTACATTCCGATCTAACGTACAAGCATGAGCCGTATGCGTCCTGAGACGAATCACAAAAAGTGTGAATTTCAATCACGCTATTTGGATCGTCCTTGATGACACAGCGCGGAATTTTTAAATCAAGTACATGACGTAATTCAGATTGGAACTTGTGCCATAAATTTACAATATTTGCGGGTAAAGGATCGTCCCAATTACATTTTAATAACCAAAGTTTCTGTAACATGATTTTAGCTTGAATGACGCATACGCTTAATAAGCCAAGCGGATCATATATCTGTCCTATGGCGGACAGAATTGACCGTTTGGTTGGATTTTGCTCAATAGTTTGCTTTATTGAATAATATAATTTATCATCAGGTGGTGACCAACCCAGGCCCAAGGTATTTGACGAACCTTGGTCGCCGAGGTTCAATGTTTGGCATGAATCTGACTGAGATAATTCTATATTGGATCTGATTTTACGGAGATTGAAACAACCTGCGGATAAAACTTTGCAAACGCCTTCTTTTATTTTTATTAATTTCTCCTTTGTTTGAGCACCTGTGACTAAGTCATCGACATAAAAGTCGTCACTAATGATTTGGGCTACTTGTGGATCTGGGCATTCCAAAGCAAGTTGTTTCAAACACCTGACGGCTAAAAATGGCGCGGATGCTGTCCCATATGTAACTGTATTCAATTTGTATATGTGTAATTCTTTAGTAGGATCATCCCGCCAGATAATTTGCTGTAAATGCCTTTGATTTTCATGAACTAAAACTTGCCGGTACATTTTCTCAATGTCTCCGGTCAAAACGTATGGGTAATGTCTGAATCGCAAGAGAATTGATAATAAATCACTCTGTATAGTGGGCCCGACCATTTGAAGGTCATTGTATGAAACCCCTGAACTCGTGGCAGCACTGCCATTAAATACAGCCCGAAGCTTTGTAGTGGAGCTTTGTTCGCGCAAAACTCCATGATGTGACAGATAAAATGGCTTAGTGTTGGTTTGCGTGTCTGATCTAGTCTCAGACATGTGTCCTAGTTCAATATATTCTGACATGAAGTCTGTGTACATTTGTTTTAATAGTGGTTGTTTGGCTAACCTACGCTCAAGCGATAGGAAGCACTGTTTGGCGCGATTGAATGAGTCACCTAAGCATGATTCTGGCTTCTTGAGAGGAACTGCGACGGAAAATCGCCCATCTGGCATTCGAGTAAAGTTTTCCACGAAATTCTGTTCACATAAACGCTCTTCTACCGAATATACTTGCTTAGAATTATCCGGAACCTCCTCAAGACACCAGAATTTAGCTAGCTGATCCTGTACTGTATTGTCCGCGATCAGATTACAATGTATTGGTTCAACTGAATTCGTGTATTTATGATTAAGCCCTCTGGTAGGCCCGCCAACTATGTAACCGAGCTTTGTATTTTGTAATATTGGATAACCTGTACCTAAACTAATTTGGTCCTGTTCAAGCAGCTCCCAGAATATTTCTGCGCCCAGTAAAATGTCTATGCTCGACGGGTTGTAGTATTCTGGGTCTGCCAGTATTACATGTTTAGGAATGTTTAGCTTAGGTACATTTGAATTTAAAGTTACAATTTCCGGTACAACGTAGAATGTCATGTTGGCTTTAAATTGGCTAGTTCTCGATTCGATTGTTGCATTGCACTTTTTTGTGATATGTGACAAAACTTGCTTATTTAATCCAATAATGGATGATTGTAATTCTGTGTGTTTAATTTGCAATTTACGTAACAAGGAATCCGTCATGAAGCAAGACATGCTACCATTATCAATAAAGGCTCTTACTTCATGGCGGTGGTTGTCCTTGTCGTACATGTGGATCACGGCAGTTGAGAGTACGCCTCGCCCTGTTGGCTTGAATGAATGCGACGTCGCACCCACAACTGATGGCTCAGATGATCCTGATGATGTTTCTGGATGAAGTACTGAATTATGTTTTTGTGAACATTTCATGCATGGGCCCAATCTGCAAACGCGAGCCTGATGACCGGGGCGGAGGCAGTTCTCACATAACTTGAGCCTCCTCACCGATTCTGCTCTCTCGTTGACAGATTGTCCTAGAAACTGTTCACACCTATAAATGCGATGATTTTGCTTGCACAAGGGGCAGCTATAATTGTATGACGCATATTTTGGCTGTGGTGCACTAGTGACTGCTGCGAGACTCTTGACGTACTCGGCAGATTTGTATCGGTCAGCTCTGGCGCTGACATTTGTATTATTATTACTCATGTGTAATGTTTCAAGTAAATCGGCTCTGTTTTTTAAGAATGAAGTGAAATCATCTAATTTAATACCTTTTAAATCAGATTTATGTTCTTCCCATTCCCGCAATGTCCTTGAATCTAATTTTGTACTCATAATATAAATAATGAGAGTGTCCCATGAAGTGGTGGGTTCTCCGAGAGTCTCTAAGGCTCTTAAGTTTTTAGTAAAAGTGTCTATTATTTTACGAATTGATTGATATGATTCTTTTTTATTTTGTTCTAAAGCGAACAGCGCTTGGATATGATTTTGAATAAGTATACGTTTATTGTCAAACCTGTCGCACAACAAATCCCAAGCGATTTGATAATTTCTAGCTGAAAACTCTAAAGATTTGATTACCTGCGCAGCGGCCCCCTCCAGGGATGCCCTTAAATAATGAAACTTCTGTATGTCCGATATCGCCTTATGTTCGTGTATCAAAGAGACGAATAAATCGTGAAATTCCAACCACTCCTCGTACTGACCGCTGAATTTGGGGATCTGGATTGTCGGTAATTTAATACCACGAGTGCTTGTGCGTGCATGCATTTCAGCGTCACCTGAAACGTACGAGTCACTGGACGAATTATCATCATTTTTAACAGGTTTATTGGCGTTTAAGATCTCCTGCGCAAGGGCAATATTCGCATAAAACAAATCTTCAAACTCTGTGCGGGCGGCGGAGTGAACGGCCAATTCATTTTCATCAACTAAAACATCAATTTCAGATTGAATTTCCTCAAATTGTGTATAAAGTGCGTCCATTCTGCTTAAACGCGCTTGTAGTTCAATCACTTGTAATGACGATAACGAATCTAATTTTTCTACATAGTTAATGAAATTGGTTAGCCTCCCCTTAACTGCACCACGCTTACGTATTAAATCTTTTAAGTCCGACATTGTGCTGGGCTATGGGAATAAAGGTTAAAATATGTTACTTGTATATAAACTTAATTAAATGATTGTATATGAATCGTAATTGAATTGTATTTGTATATGAATTGTATATTAATTGCTTTGTATAAATTAATCGATTTAAATTATGTTTGAAATGTATATGATTTGATTAGTTAAAATACTTTGTATAAGTCTTAAACATGTAAACAAATGCAATGCGATTGCAATTTGTATTTAAATCCTAATGAGTTATTGATTGCATAACTTGTTTACGTAAAAATTCGCTCGGCCGCGACCGCTGGCCGGCTAGCAACAGCGCGCTTGGAGCAAAGTACCTACTACCTATGCAATGATGTGATAAACAACTAATGATTTCAAATTTACGAATTGATTGCACTTTGCTATTTATGAATTACGATTTAAATGTTTGATTTTCAATGAAAAATACACATAATAGTATACAGTAATGTAATAAATCTTTAATATGTACTATTTATCGTTAATTTTTAACTTTAATTGCAACGAAATATTTGTAATGTATATAATTAAATGGTTTACGTACCTAGTTAACGCTATAATGGTAACAGTTTGGAAAGAACTCACTCTTAACCACTCGTTTCGGCCTTAAATTCCACTTTAATTTCGACCAATCCTTTGCACTTAACGGCTTGTTTCACATAAATGTATAATGGCTGATTTCTTGTCTGAATGCAATAGGTAGGTAAATGTCTTGACTCTTCGGTTCAGCTGGTTAAAACGTTCTGGATTCCTTTTAGGGCTTGATTCTTGTATATTTGGCTCGATGAAGGACCATGTAGACTTTGGCGTCAATTGCTTTTTGGATTTTGAATGTAGGATGCTTGATTAATGACTGGATGATTGAATAACGTATGCAGATGAACTTTTGAATGATTTTAATACAAACTTCTTCATTACATGCAGTTTTACTATATAGGCTTATTAACTACACCATTTTGACACTGATTTTGAGTTTTAAAAGTGCGTAAGTATGTGTGCGCTCGTCAACGGCGAACGGCGAAGAGTGATATGCAAATTAGATGCGGCTGCCTCCCCCGCGCGGTGCATTCCCCTCGGATCTCCGTGAGTTAGGGTTCCTTAACAAGCATTACGATACAACGAGGAAATGCCGCCAGCATCCTTGGTACAATGCCTCAAGGGCCTATTTTAAGCTAGTTATAGTAATACTTCTGTACTCGTATATATCTATTATGTAAATAAAGTTTATCTTTTGGATGAATATAATAAGGCCCGCCAAGAATCTCCTCAGGCGCATATTATATGAAAGGTGGTAAATCGTGCGAAGTAGAGAGCCCTGATGATAAATGAAACGACTTATGAAGTCGCAACCACCCTCAGTCATGAAGAAACGAGGAAGAAGAAGGAGAACATGCTTAGTCAATAGTCATGCGCCGCTTTTAACCTAAATACATGGTCTAACATGAGGAAACCGAAAGATTTTAACAGTGTATTCCTGATCACATTTAGAGACTAAAATGTCAGATAAGGTTTTCTGAATTTCGCCTAGTTTCAGAATTAATCACAATAAAAAAAACATCTAATTGTAACTTAGTTCAAAACGCCTTTTTGATGGTGTTGATGCTATTATGGGGAGTAGTCTAAATGTAGACGAGTAACCACTAGATGTCAAAAAGTGACAAGGCACTAGTTTTTGCGAAAGCGACTGCCATCTGACCTTCCAACCCAGAGGGTAAACTAGGCCTTATTGGGATTAGTCCGGTTTCCTCAAGATGTTTTCCTTCACCGAAAAGCGACAGGTAAATATCAAAGAATACATACGAGCCGGGTATGAACCAATGAGTTTTTCGGAACTTATGTACGAAATATCATTTCATATTTATTGACCAGTCGCTTTTCGGTGAAGGAAACCATCGTGAATTATACAATCAAACTACTATACTACCTATATGTTTATTATTCGTATACGTATGTATTTTCCTTGCTTCGTTATTTCGTAGCGTGTAAATGAAAACACTGAATATATAAGCTCATTTTAATAAAAAAGTTGTTGATTTTCTCGACACAGAATATACAAAGCGAAAGATGTTCCTTAAGGGATACGAGTACATAATATAAACGCATTTGTGGCCTGTTTGCTTGAGTGAACGCGCTGCAGTCAGTGCACTGTGCTAGATTACATTTCCGATGCAGTAATAGGGATGTCACTTATATTTTAAATAAAAACAGCTTCTAATAAAGTAATTTTTATAGCAGATACATTTATACTAAAGGAAAAATAAAAAAAAAAAAACGATCCTAAACAAAACGAAAGAAACATTATCAGAGGGGAGATGTTCAATTTAACACTTTCACGGACAGTCCGTTATCCCGTCTAGAAATGGCGAGTTTTCATAGTATAATGAAGACAAGTACCTTGTGCCATTTTAGGCACATCAATAGGCTTTCTAGTGTCACAGCAAAGTTTTCAAAGTAACTTACCGATTTTATGCATCACCAGTATAATAAGGCCATGACGCATGCTGCGGCATGACAGGACTGAGGACGTTACGGCTATAGACTCTTCAATGTATGACGATGTATACAAACTGAGCTGTCAATATGTGGCACAACTTTTATTATTACTCTACTATTAATTTATATTTTATGCATCACCAGTATAATAAGGCCATGACGCATGCTGCGGCATGACACGACTGAGGACGTTACGGCTATAGACTCTTCAATGTATGAAGATGTATACAAACTGAGCTGTCAATATGTGGCACAACTTTTATTATTACTCTACTATTAATTTATATTTTTTTTTTAAATTATTATATTATTTTGAATTTTTTAGATAATGCAAAGTTGTAGTCAAAACATCTTGTATGGGACAATTTCGACAATTTTTTTTTTTCAGACAATTTCGAGAATGGCGCTATGTCCGTTAACGTCTTAACAAATTCGACGCTGATGATGTTGCGAGCTTAGGCAAGCAGGGATCGGAACCGGTTTTTTGCAAAAACATCGAAATAACCATATATTTCGGTTTATTTTATAGTCAAAATGTAGGACTCAGTTGTGTTTTTAACGACTTCGTATTATTAGATTGCCCAATTAGGAATGAAATAATTAACAAAGAACGAAAAAATACCGTTTTCGTTCCCATACAAAAAATACCGGTTTCCGATCCCTGTAGGCAAGTATTTCACTTGAATTTCACTTAAAACAAAGAATACGAATCGCAGTGTTTGTTTTTTATTTCACTCCATCATAACATCGATGAACTCGCCTATTTGTGACTTGAGTGAACGCGCTGCACTGTGGTAGAATACATTTCCGATGCAGCTTTCTAGGGTTGTCAGTTTTTCATCTTTATTCATCATCAGCATTAGGGTAGGGACTCCTGAAGTACCGTTCGTAAACTGCCTTTAACCAACGCTTTTCTGCGGCTTAGGCATGCTAAATCTTTTCCATCATTTTCATCTTTCAGCACTTGGTCTCCATTGAAAAAGGTTCGTCGAAGACCCACTTCAGTACCTTTTGTGAGCAGAGCAGACCTATCCATATTATTTTTCCTATTTACGGTAATTACAGTTGTACCCACAAGTTAAGCTTTTGTAATTCCACTACTGGTGCATTAGTTTATTACGATGTTCTTTTGGGAATGCCTTTATATCGCTCCCAGCTATATATTCAAAATAATAATAAATCAAAGTCTCGTGTATTTGTGCCAACCCTAGTACTCAGCTGTCGCGTGTGGCGCCCTGCACAAGAAATATCTGATATCGGCTTCACCTAGATATAACCCTACATAAGTATGCGTACAAGGATAGCTATCCTTGTATACGACGATCAGGATTTACGTAAGTATAAAGAATGAACGCGCGGCATACAGCAAAGTTGACATAATTTATGCTATAGTATTGCTCAGAGAAACAATAATACGGAAGGGATAAGGGGGAGGGGGCTATGACTGAACAAGACGGTCTTATGGAACTTTCACTAGGAGTAGCAGAGAAAGCGCTATTATTGTTTGTCATTATCATAGTCTCACTTTTAATTTTTGTTTACTTCTAAAAGTCCTAAGTGCCTCGTCAAAAGGTAGTACACCAATGTTTGATCCAATGTAACCCATTGAACCCGACTAAATTACCTAGGTTGTTTTAGTATATTGTCATTTACGTTAAAAGGTGTTTTTCATTTCCTCGCATATTTTCTGTCCCTCACGAGCGCACGCATGTGTCAACATAGTGTACTTGCTTTGAGTAGTATTGCCAGTTTGTTCACTAGAAAATTTATACATTGAACCTGATTACTTATTATGAAATATGCAGAATTTTGTACTAAGGCTAAAAACGGTTGCATATTAGTTTATTGAGAAAAATAAAGTAAGATATCATAGTACTAAGACTTAGACGTGCCGTATTTTCGGGAAAGTCCTTTGTTATGATCTACTCTGTATGGTCAACACAGTGTTTGTATATTTTTTACTTGACAAAAACCAATTAGATCAAAAAACTCACTGGGTAGCAAGGCTCGGAACCGGTTTTAAAAATACCGGTATATGCGGGTGCCTTCCTCCGGAATTTGATAAGAACGCGACCGTTTTAAGAACTTTATTGTAACCTAAAAAAACCAGTTTATTCGACGAGCGACGAAACAGTCGATCGGCCTGGTGGTGTGCCACGTAAACATAGACACCGACATAGGAACAAACCGGTTTCTATTGTTCTAAACCGGTTATTTTGATAAGAACTGGTCTCATTAAAACCGGTTTAAAAATAATGGTTTTTCGAGCGAAACCGAATTTAAAAGGTTTGCGCCAAGTACATGATAACGGTTTGGAAATTTAACCGGTTCCCGAGCTTTTTTGGTTAGGATGAGTAGATGTCAGTGCCTGTGTCAATTGTTTGGATTAAGTTGCCAATCGGATCCCACAGGCCTAGCCAAGATGACAAACGTTATAAACTGAAAAAAAAACATACTTACATTAAAGAAAAAGTGACCAAGTCCACCGGTAGCCGAGGCGGGAATCGAACCCGCGTCGTCAACTTACATATTACGTTCCGACCAATAGACTACCCAGCCACGTCGGTAACCGTCCCAAATTCTCTGGTGAATGCTTTCTTTGAAAGGCTAGAAAAGAAATGATTTATTCCCTAGTAGGATGACGATCGTTTATAGAAAACGCCAATCGAAACCTAACTAATGTAAATAGGCACGTGATTTTTCGTCGCATTTATCACCCCAATACATTTCTTCTTAATTAATAAATAGAATCAGGCGTTACTTTGCGGAAATCCATGCTAATTAAAGCAAGCAATTTAATATTACTTCACATTTTACATTTCTTCTTCTTGTTTGGCGTTCGTCGATCTACGATTGACATCTTGGCTAGGCCCTCAGGTCCACCAATTGAGCCACGGGAATATGATATTTTGCTTAGTTTTCAATTATGTAAACTACTTAACCCAAACATAAACCTAATGCTAATAATCAGCATAAATATAATAAACAAAATAGATTTTTAGTTTTATATAGTAGTTTTGGTTTAGTTAATTGTATTACTTATATAATTTTTTTTTATTAACTTGTCTATAAAATTGTATATGTTATTCCAATAAATTATAATCCATAAACAAAAAGTAAATATTAAACTCAATTAGAGAACCATCCCTTTTTCGGAACTCGACTGTAAAAGGCCGGCGATGTCCGCCATTTGGAAAATGGAACAAAAGTCGCAACAGAAACAAAAGACAGGCGTCACCGTCGAGAATTTAAAACAGTTACGGAAAGCCGGATGTTTACCGGGTCCGGCAGCACCGGCCTGTTAATGCTGTGTCTACATCGGCGTGAACATCAGTGAGACACATTTTATTGTACGCTTAAAGGATGACTCACTTAAAACACAGGTTATTTAACCTCACAATTGGGAGTGTCAGGCTGAATTGAAATCAGAGTAGTGTCGAGATCTCAAAGCGGATGTAGGCAAACATGACAAGGACTGGTTAGAGAACCTTAGGCAGCAAAGACTCCACGCTGCTAGACCTCCTCCCTTGGACTCTCGTCATATTTGTGATTGTTCTGGCAGAAGATGTATTGGATTCATCTGAGAACGGTTCTGGTCCGGGCCGAGGCTTCTGACACTTCGTTTTCTATGATGGATTATCGGTGATGAAAACTGAAGTGTCGACCGCTCAGCGCCTTTTGAGTCTTTCCAGTAGACCACAAAGTTAAGAGAATTAAAAGCTAAGTTTTACACTGCACCCTTACAGGCGAAATACATTTCATCAGTACTTCAGACTCAAATAAGAAAAATGTGATATAATGTGTCATTAACTTTCAAAATGCGTCCTTAACTTTTATTGTATTGTCCACAGAAGTGACCTTTTTCTGAAGTGTGTGACCCAGTGACTGAAAAAAATAATGAACTTCACAAAACACTGTAAAATGTATTTTATGGTCTTGGTCAGCAGTTCCACTGCCTCCTGAGAACAAATGAGATGAAACAGGCGTCACCATCGAGAACTTAAAGCAGTTACGGAAAGCCGGACTTTTACTGGGTCCGGCAGCACCGTCCTGTTAATGCTATGTCTACATAGGAGTAAACATCAGTGAGCTAAGCTAACCAATACTTTGCTAAGTGTTATGTCAAGTATGATGCTCCTATGGCATAACAAGACCACAGCAGTAATGTCGCAATAGTAATGCATCAGCAGTTGCCATCCGAATATCACCTTAAGGAAAAATATTACAATTTGCTATAAGGGCGCTAAGCATGAATAATTTTGAACATTGAACCGCCATTTTCTAACTCTCACACGTATTTATATTGCTGTCCGGCCATGATGCCAGCGGCCAATGCCACTGTGAGAGCAAGACCGTAAAATTAGCTTACTTGCCAAAACTTAACTTAAAACTTGCTAGCTTAGCTTTGCTTGCTTGCTTGCTTGCTTGCTTGTTCATAAGTATAAACTGTGCGTTATGCGACTGTTTTGTCTATTTTCTTAATGATTTATCTTGTATATTTTGGTTTTGTTGGTTTTCTTTTTTATTTCTGTTGTGTATTTTTGTAATGATTTAATATCATTATGTGTTATCTGTCGTGGCATCATCGAATGGGCCCTACAGAAGACCAGCGCTGGCATATTTTTTTTTAATACTACGTCGGTGGCAAACAAACATACGGCCCGCCTGATGGTAAGCAGTCTCCGTAGCCTATGTACGCCTGCAACTCCAGAGCCAAACCCGCCCCCCCTCGTTGAGCTCTGGCAACCTTACTCACCGGCATGAACACAACACTATGAGTAGGGTCTTGTGTTATTTGGCTGCTGTTTTCTGTAAGGTGGAGGTACATCACCAGTTGGGCTCTGCTCTAGATCTGGAATGACATCCACTGGCTGGCACCACACAAAGCGAGATGACATTCACAATGGCCATACCTCGCTTTTGGACGTAGTTTAAGGACGTACCCGGGTCCAAATGCTGAGTTGGGTCCATTTTGTGATGCACACTTAATAATTTCTTCTTTTTTGCTGTTGTTGTCTGTACATGTTCGTACGTGAACGTCACGAACAAATATCTTTTATCTTTTATATATACACGGTGCAACACGAGGAATCCGAAAGATTTTAACCACGCACTTCTGAGGCCAAAATAAGGAAAAAATGTTATAAATAAGTTTAAAAAAAATCCCCGAAAAAATATATTATCTTTGTTTGTCTTTTTTTTTTTTTTGAACTTGTACGTTAAAAGTTAATGTTATGAAAAAACTGGCACTGAAAAAGATTTTTTTTATAAAACCTAGGTTTTGCAAAGGTTACTTGTCACTTTTTGACATCTATCAATAAGGTTACTACGCCCTATAATGGCATCATCGCCATCAAAGAGGCGTTTTGCACTAAGTTACATTAAGAAGATGTTTTTTTTTAATTGGTATTAACTCTGAATCTAGGCGAAATTCAAAAAAAGTTTATATGACTTTTAGTCGCTTAAGGTGATCAGGAATACACTATGAGCGATTCTTTGCTAAGGTGTTGAGGCAACTTTATCAGCTGGACATTACGCCCCAGTGCCCGTCACTCTGATATGAATTTCAATTCGTCAACGCGTTTGTTTTATTGTACGACAGTTATGTGACGCGACGTCGTTGCATGATTCATGACGTTCCAGAATTGAAATTACGTTTTTTGGTAATTATTTATTGTGCAATAAGAGCGGCAGGGCTAAAATTTTTATTAATGATAGATGTGTATGGCATCCTTTTTACTCGCAAGCCTCTCACTCGTATACGACATCATGTTCGAGTACAGATTGAATGAAAAAAATTTTTAAACGCTAATTTTTTTTTATATTTGGGGACAATCTTACACAGCTCGATCTAGCCCCAAACTAAGCAAAGCTTGTACTATGGGTACTACGCGTAAATACATATATACACAGAAACTACACCCATGACTCAGGAACATATCTGTGTTCATCACACAAATAAATTCCCTTACCGGGAGTCGAACCCGGGGCCATCGGCTTCATAGCCAGGGTCACTACCCACTAGGCCAGACCGGTCGTCAAAAGTCGTCGTTTTTGTGTGAAAAGCGAGTAAAACATTTCAAAATAGGAAACTTCCTTTACTTCTTCTAAAATTTTCCAATAATATCATAGATCATTTTCAACTCTTTTTAAACTTTCCGTAACTTACACTTTCAGCAGACTCAATTTTTTTTATGACAAAGGAGGCGAAACGAGCAGACCAATAGCCTGATGGTAAGCGATTACCGTCGCACATGGTCACCTGCAACACTGAAGGGGTTGTGTGATGTGTACGCAACGCCACACTCACTCTCTGAGCGTAGCCTTAGTGTAAGGCCTGGCCGCGATGCCAACGTTACAATCGTTCACGCTCCGTAGCGTATCGTAGCTATCTCTCTCTATCACTCTTCTATATTAGTACGACTGTGACAGTTGCGTTTCGTTCGCCACGGAGCGTAAACGATATGCACGTTGGCTACGCGGCCTGAGTGGACGCTCGAGTTGGGCGTGCAGCGGGGCGGGGCGTGCGGCGTGCATGTTAAACACATGCAAACGTATAGGAGCGGCCTTAGTGCACGCGGCTCACATCACTTGTGAGCTCAACGCCACGCTGCACGACCCGCCGAACGCTCCGCTTCGAGCGTCCACTCAGGCCTTACACTTATACATACGAGTGCTATGTCATATTATACACTGAAGCTGAAGCATTATCACAATGAAGCTGTACTTATAACCTATCGGGTGTCTCATTAACGCCTAACATCACAAAAGCCCAAGGCCGGCTTTTCAAACGGGAGTATGCTCTTTTATTTATTTTTCTTTGTTCTAGTGTAGATATTTTTGAGCACCTTTGCCGTGTACATCTAATGCTGTTTCCGGTAGTAATTTGTGTCCCTCTTATTCGGCGTTCCTAAAAGCCTCGTCAGTTTTTATTAGCGCCAGTAATTGACAAGCAAAGGGTGTAATTACGTTACGGCATTGCTATCTCGCTTATATTACTCGTACTATCTACAGTTATGTGCAATATATTAGCAGTACATAAGAAAATGTAAATTAAAGGAAAACTATAACTTTAGATCAATAATATTGTATCTTTTTGTATAATTATTCTGCATTACTTGATATTGTTTCAAAATTAACTGTAAGTGGCTAGTTTTTACATATATGCTATTATATTTGTCTATGTTACTTTTCTAAAATTTGGTTTGTTGGTAAAAACCAGCCAAGTCATTTTTTTTATAATTTCAAGACTTTTTACACACCACAGAACTTTCCACCTATATAGATTTCAACTCTTTTGTCGGCGGACCAACAGCGACACATATTCTTAATATTGAACTTGGTTTTCATTTCACAGTTATGATGTTGTTAGGATATCATAACTTTTTGTATAGAAATTACTAGTATTCATCATGAAAGCCGTTTTGCCCAAGCTTTAGATCAAAAATATTGTATCTTTTTATATAATTATTCTGCATTACATGTTATTGTTTAACTGTAACCTTTACTTAAATGATATTGAAAAAAAAATATCATGAAAATCGGCTGTTTTACTAAGTTGCGGAAATTCTTATAAAAACGTAATACCCTACGAAAAAAATACAATTGTGTACAATAATTGTAATTTAGAATCTTTCCTATTATTTCCAATCAAAGCTTTACATCTCTGTGGCCCTAGTGAAAAAGGGTACAAGTCTCTGGCAGCGCAGGTGTAAAGGGGTGTAAGTTCCACGTAACACTTATGCCCTTATACACCTAAACTGCCAGAGACTTGTACCCTTTTTCACTAGGGCCACAGATCTAAACCCAAGTCATCCAGAAAAAAATAAACTTTTCTATAAGACGATCTTCGTCGCAGAGTGTACTGCTATATTGTACTGCTATTATATTGCACACAACTGTATTTTAGAAGTTTTTCTTGATGCAAAAGATCACAATTAGAAAGGAAGGAATCTAGTGAAGTGGTGGAGGATGTAATGGAGTAGGTAATATAGCTTTGGCCATAGCTCAAATAGTTTCTACTGCATTAACAGTGAAATAAACTATAAATAAATAAATAAATATTGGACATTCTTACACAAATTGACTAAGCTCCACAGTAAAGCTCAAGAAGGCTTGTCCAATGTGTTGTGGGTACTCAGACAATGATATTCCTTCAAAAAGACGAGACCATGAGGCTTGCACTGTCAAAAAGTTATCAGATCTCTTGTAGAGCCAAGCTTTTAACTCTACAAGCCCTATCTTCACAAACTCTACACCTTAGTTAAAATATAGGGCTTGGCCGTTTTGGTTAAAAAAATAGTAGAAATATAGTAGAATTCGTAAATGTTTATTATTCTTATTTAATATACTTATTTAAAAACGGGTCACTCACGTTTTTAAGTCGAAACGTTCGACGACCATTAGCAAACCATGAGCGAATGACATAGTGAGTGCTGTGTGCAACCCGTCGTTTACGGTACCTAAACGAGGGCAGTCTCACCGGTCCACCGACGCGAGCTCCTGACGACACTCCTCGGTACGGAGTGAAACATGTCGAGCATTTTCCGACTTATAATATGTTAGTGACCCGCTTTTTAAAATATTAAATATGTCTGTCTCACGAAAGTTTTGTTTATTGTTCTTCCTCAAGAAGCCAAAACAAACCAAGGCGATTTCGATAGCAATAATCGACATATGTATGAGTTCAGAAGGGTAGTTAATGAATGCCCCTTCTTTCTGCGCAAACGAATCGGACCGTTAGGCGAGTAGTAGTGCGATGTTAAGTGTCAAGTAGTAGAGTAACTAGCGATGTTCGGTACGGGAAGAAGGGAAGAAAAATAGGGAAAATATCTCATTGTTTCTTTTAACGATAAGGCAGAAACAACAAAAAAGCTAGCATATTCTGACTCGTACCGATGAGTTTTTAGGAATTTATGTACGGAATGATATTTACCACTAGCTTTTTGGTAAAGGAAAACATCGCGTGGAAAACTGCAGACATCTGGGAAGAAATACAAGGGGATCACGTAGTCGGTCAGTCAGTCAGGACACACGCATTTATATATATAAACATTATTGCCTTTTGGGTAGTTTCCTATAACTTAAACCGTTTTTATAAAATAAGCAAAAATCGAAGGATAAGGATGATTCACGCTAGAAAGGCCAAAGGTAAACCTAGCAAAAGCGATTTGCGAAGAAAAATAGGTTATCATTGTAGAAGTAAATTCCTAGAGCCCGATTTAGATTTAAAAATGTATTATGGTTGTAAACTGGTTTTGATACGACTTTGGCGATCGTCTCGATGATTGGGTCGCATGACTAGTTAAATAATAAATATTTTATTATAAATAAACAAATAAGTTTCTTCTCGATCTCGAATCGATTTTCGAATTGGTATCAAAATGCTAGGCAAATCTTGGACCAAACACCGGACCAACGCCTCAATACTCAAGGAGCTCAGAGTAACCACCAGGCTTTCAACCACATAATTATCTCCTGGTAAGGGAATTTATTTGTGTGTTTATCAGTGATATTTGTTTCTGACTTATGGATGTTTTTTATGTATATATTATACTCGTATACATCGTCACCTGGTACTACAAAACAAGCCTTATTGAGCTTAATGTTGGACTAGGTCGATTTATGAAAGATAGCCCCATAATATTTATTTATTAAATTTTTAATCAGACGAAGTCACATGCAAAGGCTAGTGTAATTACAAGTTCTCCTTACAAAGTGAATTATTCAGTCCTCCTGCGGGACAATAAATCTAATATGTGGCCGGCGCTTCCTAATTCTGGGACCAAATTTGGTTATCTTTTCCATTTGTCGAAGGATTTTGGGTCCAATAAGAAAAAGTTACGTTTGGTTTGCCAACGCAGCAGCGGTAAACGCAGCAGTAATGTCGCAACAGTAATGTTCCTGCAGTCGTTATCCGAACGTCTCCATAATGCAATTTACTAAGGAATTTGACAGTGACATCTCCCGTTCCAGCCATCGCATTAGGCACTCGGACTATTGTTCTGAGTTTTGAGCACTAATCTCCCGTAGCATAGCCTTCGGCCTCGTGTGGAGGTGCGCCTTTAGATGTAGTGTAAGGACGCCCGGCCGGAAGCAGGCGGGCTGTCGATCGCGTGTTGCGTTCATTCAGCCCAGAGGTGCGCCTTTGCCGGACGCTTCAGGCCTTCCTGGGCCTTCGGCCTACGCAATGGCTGTCCACGACACGTTTCACATAAACCATTGCAGCTGTGGTACGCACTCTGTGTCTGATACGCATGTAATCGATTATAAAGAATGTGTAATCGATTACGTGCATAGTGTGCATACTATAATGATCATAATCCATTGTGTAATATTTTATACTGACTATAAAATGTTCTAGAACAGAAAAGTGCTGCTTTGAGCCATCCTGGCAGGGAAGCAAAAGCCCGTTTCCGCATAGGTGATGTGAAAAATAAATGAATGGCGGTCGGCAAGAGTTACTGAATAAAAAGTAATCCGTCTGCGATGTTTGTCCAATAAAAGATACAAAAATCCCATTCAGAAAGTATTGCACTCGTCAACAATTAATACCAATCTCCAATTCGATGAAATCCAAATAGGATTTACGTGAAAGCTCAAAGCTGAATGTTACGTGGCACTTTAAATGAAGTTCGTTATTTATGCAATAGTGTTTCAGTAAGTCAATACCAACAACACAGGTCCGAAGTATTACGTGGTGGAACATCGTTCAGAAATATGGATATCTGTTACACCGTTCTCTTCAATTCGTTCGTTCGTTCGTTTGTTGATTTGAGTGACGAGCACGAATATTTGTTCTTGTTCATGGGTGTTTTCTATGTATTTAAGTATTTATTGACCGAAGCGTAAGCGAACTTTTGACTCGGGCAATCTGCTTTCGTATGTCCGAATGTTCTCCTCTACAGGTCGCAATTCTCAACCGATTCGCGTGAAAATGATCAAATGGTTTTTTTTGTCGATTCATTTGTTTTTTTTCAAAATAGCGGAGTCATGGTACAACGCACCTAAATAAATAGCCGTATCGATATCATAAGAGTTTTTTCCTCGTGAGACATGTTAACAGAGTGGTTTGCGAAAAATTCCGATATCTTAGAGCGCTGATTTAGGGGGTATTTAGATCTGATATTTAGGTTTTACTAGAGAATAAGTAACCTTATTTCACCGTATCTCATACTTATATCCATTCTTGGCTCACTTGGAATACACTCGCTTTGCAATGGCAAGGTTCCGGTTCGAACCCCGATCAATTAAATTATTTTTTTTTTTTTTTTTTTTGCAATTGTAGTCTTATTTAATTGTTTCAACATAAATGAGTGGAAACACAATTAAAAACTTATAAATAAAAAAATTGTCCTAGGTCGAGACCGCTTGATAGGGTAGGGCAATGCTTATCCGCTGGGAAAAATGAAGGCCAGCCCTTTGGTCACCCGAAGCCTCTATAAGGCGCTTTGCTAACTTCTTATAGAGGCGGCGCGCGCTAGGCCCCCACGGCCCTAGCCATGGCCGTTTCAGCCCCAAACGCCGCAAATATGTAACTATTGCCGAGGTTGACATCCTTGCGACGCTTGAGGCTTTCGGCTTAAAGGACTTTTGAGGCTTAAAGCCAGGAAATTAGAAAGAAACAGAAGATACGGCGCGCCGCGCGAAAATTGCATCTCCGCTCTTCTCCGACTCAGGGAGGGCAACCTAAAACCAGCTTTTGTGTGATAGGCGGCCGAGATTATCGCGAGCAAGTTAGATTGGTTTGTATGCACCGTCCTCTAATATGAAATGCCTTGTTGTTGTATACATAGAACTTGCAGATGTTTTTGTATTAATTCCTGGTGCGAGGTGCATTACATTCTGTCGCCAAAATGATTTTTAATTAGCTTGTAGGTAACTAAGATGTATGAAACGTAATAAACATAAGAGCTTCGGAAGAGAGTAACATTTTTTACCATTTGGCGTTGAAACTCTAGGAGTCCTAGCGCGTACAAGTTTTTTGCAGAAATCGCAAAGCGACTGTTTGTCGTAACTGGTGACCGAAGAGCTGGCGGCTTCCTCGCACAACGTATCAGTATTGCGATACAACGAAGAAATGCCGCCAGCATCCTTGGTACAATGCCTCAAGGGCCTTTTTTAGTTTTAAACTAGTTATAGTTAGTAAACCTCTGTGTATCCATTATGTATATTGTTATCGTAAATAAATTGTTGATGTAAGATTGATGTAAGAAGTTGAGGTTCGACTTAACATGAACCCACCACCACTACCTACATGCTACTTTGTGAGGTAAGTATCTATGGGCCTTAGTTGCCAGAAAATAAATAAATAATAAATAAATAAATATTATAGGACATTATTACACAAATTGACTAAGTCCTACAGTAAGCTCAATAAGGCTTGTGTTGAGGGTACTTATATACTACGTCGGTGGCAAACAAGCATACGGCCTGCCTGATGGTAAGCAGTATCCGTAGCCTATGTACGCCTGCAACTCCAGAGGAGTTACATACGCGTTGCCGACCCTAACCCCCTCCCACCCTCGTTGAGCTCTGGCAACCTTACTCACCGGCAGGAACACAACACTATGAGTAGGGTCTAGTGTTATTTGGCTGCGATTTTCTGTAAGGTGGAGGTACTTCCCCAGTTGGGCTCTGCTCTAGATCTGGAATGACATCCGCTGTGCTGTGCCCTACCACACAGAGCGAGATGACATTCACAATGCCCATACCTGTCTTGTGGACGTAGTTTAAGGACATACCCGGGTCCAACTTACTTCCGGGACTTAGACAACGGTATATATAATATATAAATATTTATAAATACTTAAATACATAGAAAACACCCATGACTCAAGAACAAATACCCATGCTCATCATACGAATAAATGCCCTTACCAGGATTTGAACCCGGGACTATCGGCTTCATACGCAGGGTCACTACCCACTAGGCCAGAGAATTTAACTTAATTACAGAGCGACAGCCAAATATATCGAAATTCTTATTCCTATGGCAATAAAGTTGTATTGGCTGGTGTTAATACTCATAGCTTTTATACCTCACAACTTTTACTATAGGAATAACTTTAAAATAGTGAAAAAAATGGCTGTTTCGTACTTTTGGCTTGATATTTGTCTAGATATAGATGTTTCCTAGGGAGTGGTAATTTTTTTTTAGGTAAGATGATGTTCATTTGAACCTAAGATCATATTTCTCGAGTAGATAGTTATCGTAAAATGTGCCTATCTCCTCCAAAATCCGAAATGGTCGCGTACTGTGCGGTTACAGAGGAATTTCCTCCCACGGACGCTCCGGCTGTGGAATGGGGAGCTCCGAGGTTTTCCTGAGGGTCTACATATGGAGTTCTTCAAAAAAGGAGTGTACAGGTTTTCAAAAGGTCGGTAACGCGCATGTAACACCTCTGGAGTTGCAGGAGTCCATATGCTGCGGTGACTGCTTACCACTAGGTGGGCCGTATGCTTGTTTGCCACCATCGTGGTATAATGCAAATCCCGCTTCTGATGTCAGTGTACGTTTGAATTGGCCTGAAAGTCACAGGACTAAACATTAACAGGCAAGTGGATCAATTTCATGGCATATATTAATGACAGACATGATTATCCAATTGCTATTTTGGCAAGATTAATTAAGCTACAAGCAGAAGGTGCACGTGTCGGTGGGTATAAACAAGGAGTGTTGATTTTCACTTAGCAATTGCAAATGAGCTAAGGCCTAATAAGCCTAGCGCAGAATGTGAATAATTTGATAAGTCAGTGTGTCTATTTTTAATCTAGGACTATATGAGTATCAATCAAAATATCAATCTAATTAATAACATATTCCTCAGATCTAGTAGTGTTGTGGGTAAAAATATAATATGGACTATTTTTTAACCCTTATCGTAAAATGTACTCACTTTGCTCCCTCCTACAAGACCTCGCCTGGTTGCGACTGCGATGCGCCGGACCAAACAATTGCGCATAATATATAGTAGAGGAGTGTCCTCGGAGACGGTATGCTGGAAGAGTTGAAGAACTCTATGAGCTTACAGCTGGTGTCAGGGATTGGCTATTAAACTTAGATATAGATTTATGATATAAAAACTATAATGTAAAATGCCTGTAACGAGGATAAAGCCATACGATAATAATAATACTTTGCTACCCACTCAGTAATTGTGCTCCAATATTTTTTATATAATGTATGAGTATATAGGTACATTAATTTAGTTCGTGTCATCCACGATGACGCACAGATTTGTGAAATCTAACCTTTAATTACATGACATTCGAGTCTAGGCACGCGTCTTCGTGAATGACACGATATTTACTTTATCACAACCGCATTTAGGTAAAAAGGCACATTTTGCATACTAGTGACTTACAAATAAAATATATGAATAAATATTATTATGGGATATTTTTACGCAAACTGACTAAACCCACCCACAGTTCAAGAAGGCTTGGGTTGTGGGTACTCAGACAACTATACACCGTGTTTTTATTGAATTGCGTTAACTCCGGGGTTTCGGTAAGTACGTTTAAGGAAACTAAATGGCATAGTTAATTTAAAAAAAAAAAAATTTTTTTTTGTTGTTTTTTTACTATTTTTATTTTTATAAAAAGTAACTAAATGTTGCATATTGCGTTGTTGTAACACGGGCATTACATTTAATTTAAGCAAACAATTGAAAACTGTGATATATCAATGTCATTTCTAACATCGATCGTCCGAGATAGTACGTACATTTAGTAGCAAATGTATGAACTCGCACTCAACACTAATCAATAAGTAAACAGGCCCTAAGGCGAGTGTACACGCTCGTAAGGGCCTTATAATATAAAAAATTATGATTGATTATCTCCGAAATGGAGTTAGTTAGAATATCGGTATCTTTGAGAAAGTTACTTAATTTAAGCTCAGGAATGCACCCTCGAAATTAACGCAAATCAAAAAAAACACGGCGTATATATAATATACAAATACTTAAATACATAGAAAACACCCATGACTCGGAAACAAATATCTGCATAACACAAATAATTGCTCTTACCGGGATTCGAACCCAGGACCATCAGCTCCATAGGCAGGGTAATTACCCACTAGGCCAGACCAGTCGTCACACACTACAGTACAGGCAGGTCGTACATGCTAATTCTAATGTGCACTGACATCAGAACCGATATTATAATGATATTGGAATCATGCCTATCAGTTAGCTGTCATTCGCGCAGTAGGCATTACTATAAGTTTAAGTCTTTGAACGCCAAGAACCCGTAAAGGCGTCATTACTAGTCGTGCCCACAGCGCCATGGACAACTATAGGTGTCATGACGTACGCTGTCAAAGTAACTTTCACACTTTCAAGTAAGGTTTACATTAGCTCGCTTGCGCCCGGGAGCTTGGCGTTTGAGTGTCGTTTGTGTTTATGACTTGTGTGACATGATATAACTTTATTTAATCAAAATCAAGCATTAATAAAATAATGACAAATTCATATGCGCAACGCAGGGTTCGTCAGGAGGGTACAACCAGAAATCAGCAACAGGCGTCGTCATTGCACAGAAACAATAAAGCTATCTGACCTGATGACTTGTGTTTTTTGTGTTTGTTCAAAAGGTTAAGCAAAGAGGTTTAAATTCTTACCATAGTTTAAGTTAAAAACGATGTGAACTGGTTCCTTTAATGTGTTTCATTGGGATTCAATAAATTTATCTATCTACCTATGTATTTACATACACGTATCCTTCTCGATCAAGTAATGAAAGTACCTACTTAACCGCCGATGCATATGGCGGCTTCATTTTATATCTTAGCATTTTATCAAATATGAAGTATAAATAACACCAAATCAATATTTTCTAGTTTGTTTGCATTGAACTGTGGTCGTAATTATATAAATATGAAGCCACCCTCCCCACGTTACCCCTTTAACCCATGTTAACCTTTTCAACGCTTTCTCCCTCGCTTCAAAATGTGGCATACACGCCAATATGTCAACTATTGAGAAACGAAATTAAACCTTATCTGTCAACAGTAAAATTGATTTGACAGTGTCTGCCATGACCTCTTTAGTGGTCGTTGGCGTGGTAGGCACGACAGCACACGACCACTTTAGTGGCTCTTGGCGTTCAAAAGGTTAAGAAACACAAATGATTATTGAATGTATGTGAAGATGATTAATATTAAACCTCTCACATTATTTATTAAATCTTATAGTGTACCTATTCAATACCAAAAATGAGACACTGGAGGGATAAGTAAAAAAATTACTCCAGACATAAAAACTTTATTTGATTAATTAAAAAAAAAAATACAATAATATCTCGCAAAACAGAAACATCTAATTTGACAATTTCCAAAGGCCCATTAGTAGTACCTTATTTTCCTATGTCAAAAGTGAAAATGCTTCTAAAAATATATTTAATAATTCAAGTGGGATATACGATGGTGCAGTAAATACTCTTATGGTACAGAACATTTAGTAACTAGTCGTTCGCCACGAACAAGAGATATCTAACGATAGTCAAGGGACACGTCCATCCCTTTCCAGAAAAAATCCTTTAAATGGCTTAGTCATTTATCGAATAGCCCCAAAGATTTGCTTTCCCTTTGGATTGCTTACCCCTTCATTTTGCTTAGCTTTAGGAAGGGGTTTCCCTTTCAGATTTACACTACAATGAAAGGGCCTTCCTAATTCAAAAATGTAGGACACCTGTGCTCTCAACGCGCTAGATACCTAGTCCTTCACTTTAAACATAATTTTGCAATATTGATCCTATTTTTATGAATAGAAAGTTGAAAACAGTATAAGCGTTATAATTGATACCCCTTCCAGGGGTAAGCGCTAAGGAATGAGTATCAGACGTAAGTGTGCGGCCTTAATACTACGGCATCATCCGACTTCAATCTACGAGTCTCTTGTTGGTTTGACTGTTTTAGCAAAAACGATGACCTGCGCGATGCAGAAGTTGAGCACGGACAGCAGAAAGCGCGCGTTGAGCGGCAGCGCGCGCAGCACGCTGTAGCGCGCGCCGCGCCTCTCCAGCGCGTCTAGAAAGGCGAGCATGTGCTGACGCTGTACCGACGCTGCAACCACAACAACGAAAGTCACTTTAAAGGTGACGTTCAGATTGCAGCTGCATTACTGTTAAGCGTCGTTGCCGCCGTTGCATTCGTCAATTTCCTTGATAAAATGAGTGACAGAATGAACGTCATAATTTGAGGGTGAGGATTTAACAAGGATATTGATATATACAGTCGCGCAACAACGACGCTCCAACAGTAATGTAGCTACAGTTGACTTCCGAGTGTCACCTTAAGAGGAAAGGGGACAAAATCACGTGTCCGTTTCTCCATACAAAGTTAGTCCCCATTTTCTTTATCTCACTATAGAAGATACACTTAAGAAAGAGATCCTAGCGGCAACGTCTGTGCAATAGTGAGATTTCTAGTCGTTTTTTTAACGAAAAATATGACGAAAAATGTTCTTATAATATAGTAAATTGTAAATAGTTTAACATTGCTAAGTTAGTAGTTTTGAGTTAACTGTAGTATTTATATTGCTTTGTCCTAACAGGGCGTCACATAATACTAACCAAATAACAACTTTTTAAGTGGTTTGTGGCATGCAATAAATGATAATGAGCTTTGATCTTCGGATCAGCACCATGTCAGCATGCTTTTGCATTCTCATCGGAATTACGGTCGTACTCCTAATTTCAACTGAATAAGATACCAGATTAATTCAAATTTAAATCTTGTAAATATATTTTTATTATTTTTACATTCGTTGGACAGCTTAAATAATAAACAATAACACATTAACATATTAATAACATATAGACAAAATTGAAACTAAAAAAAGAATGACTTATATAATAAATTACAAATAAATAAAAACTAACTTAAAACTAACAAAACAAGTCCCCCAAGTCTATTCCCTGCGGAAGGGTGCCCATAATGCTACCGGGTGCATAATTTAAATTACAAGATTTGAAGCATACAAATATATACCTACACGATAAGTTTTCGTCAAATATTTCATTTTAGTACAAGCTTTTATCGCTGACTGTACTGTACTGTTTCAAATAAATATTGATCATTTTCCATTGTTAAAAATAATATACGTGCGACGTATTTGGGTTAGCGTTGTTCAATGACTAGGTATTCCGATAGTTAAGTACTTCACGAGATAAGTAGCCCTGTGACAGACGGACGGATGGACAAACAGACAAAGTCGCACCATAAAAACAGCATCTTCTTTATAAGATTTTAGGTGATCTGACGATGTGTTTTTATTTTTATTTTTTTATACCACGTCAGTGGCAAACAAGCTTACGGCCCGTCTGATGGTAAGCAGTCACGGTAACCTATGGACGCCTGCAACACGAGAGATATTAATTATGAAATTCTGTTGGGTAAAATGCGCGGCTCGGTAGTATCTGAGGACCTGGTACGCGTCCTCGACCACTGTACGGAAACGAATCCAACTGTGTGTAATAATGTCTTACTTGGGGTCTTGATGAGCTCTGTGGCAGTGAATACGGCCATATCTTCGCAGTGTACGGCAGCAGACTCCAGCAAGAAAATGTGTCCGAAAGAGAACACCAGGATTTTAGTAGACAATATACTGAGGAGTAACATTATACAAATGACTTCGCTTAACGGTCGTCCCTGAAATTAATATAATTAAATATATTAATAGATTCTCCCTTATTACTAACTTCATTGACAAATTAAAGATGGGATTAAGCTACACAATATATCAAGCTAAAGGAAATGAAAGAAAAGAACGACTAGACTAGTTTCTAAGTGCGTGCCATTTTTACGCAACCCTGGCTGCCTGTTTAAAAAAAAACACGACGAAAGTACAAACTTTTTTTTGTTGTTGAAAATAACATTATTTTGGATATGAGCCCAGGTGCCGTGGTGTACTTTAAAATTGTTATAGTATAGATTTTCTGAAAGGATTTTTACGCCGAAGACCCTAATCTGTTAAACGAAAGCAATTGTTTTTTTTTTTGCGAGCCGTCATTCTCCGTCGTTTTCTCTTGTTAAGTAGTTGTAAAAATGACCACTCATAGGTAGGTTAGGTTAGTTAGTTATCTTTTAATGGCCGAAGGCCCAACCGCACAGAAATAAGAGCCCCGCGGTAGCGGGGCTCCGTCGACATCGATAACGTAAAGGTAAATCGACGATAGGTAGATAAATAAAGGTCTAAATAATTGTAGTCATTTTGTGTTCTAGACCGTTTGCGATGTTGACTAAAAGGAGTATAGGCAAAAGATTACACTAGTTATTTTGCATTCTAGACAGTCCGAGACCAACCCGAATTAAATAGTGGCTAGTTTATCCTATTAATATCTCTATTCCTTAATCTTGGGTTTTGAGTTAGTTAAACAAAAAAAGCTCAGGGTTGTTCTGCACAGATTTAGCTTGTTCATATAAATAAATGCTAGCATTCAAGTCCTTGACCTTAGGATTTGAATTTTGTAAAAAGAGGTCTGCACGAATCTAATGACCCTAATACTCCACCCACAGTACGTATACAACTTTTTTGCGTCAAAAATACCTGATTAACAGCTGTAGAGTTTCCCCAAATAATGATTCCATAACGATTAACAGATGTGACATAACCGTGTAAGCTGTCAGCGCAGTTGATTCATTTGCTACCCTTCTCAAGACAAAGACAAATCGACTTAGCTTGCTACAAATTTTTGTTACTTGCTGTTTCTAATTTAAAAAAATCTATCGATTGTAATGCCCAGAAAATTCACCTGGTCACAATCATTTATGGTTTTTCCTTTACAGTCAATGGTTAATGAGGCTCGTGGCGTTTTAATTAGAAAACTGTACCCAATTAGTCTTATTTACATTCATAATTAGTTTATTATTAATTAACCAATTATCAATATCATGTGTTGTTGCGTGAGGGATATCATTTACATAAAGTATAAATAGTAGCGATCCTCGAACGCTACCTTGGGGTACTCCTCTCAAAGTAGTTTGAAATGACGGTCTATATTGGGTAAATCCATTTTACTATTAAGTCTGCTAATTTCAACACATGGGCTATGATTGGTTAAATATGATTTGATCCAGTTGAAGCATTCCTACGAATTCCATAATGTTTATGGTATTTTAATAAAATGCAATGGTCAACAAGGTCGAATGCCTTAGATATGTCCAAAAATACAGCTACCACAAACTTTTTTCTGACAATATTTCACGTAACGTTACTAACTAAAGAAACAGCATGTGTTGTCGATTTTCCCCTTATGAATCTGTTTTGTTCCTCAGCGAATATATTATGTTTCTCTATAAACTCTATAATCCTATTTCGCATTACTCTCTCAAATACTTTTGACAGAATAGGGACTAAAGTTATAGGGCGATAGTTATCTAGTCACGTAACGTTACTAACTAAAGAAACAGCATGTGTTGTCGATTTTCCCTTTATGAATCTGTTTTGTTCCTCAGCGAATATATTATGTTTCTCTATAAACTCTATAATCCTATTTCGCATTACTCTCTCAAATACTTTTGACAGAGTAGGGACTAAAGTTATAGGGCGATAGTTATCTAGTAGTAGCTTATCTGCTTTTTAAATAACATTATTGCTTTACCACGTGGCTAATGCGGGAACTTACCGCTTGCATATAAGAAACAATGTCTTTTGTTTAATAGATTAAGGTCTGAGGCCTAAAAATCGTCTGAGAAAATTCATAATATTATATATTGCAGGGCCAAATAAAGAAAGCGAAAAAGATTCTCGCATGGTGAAAAAACAACTATTAAGTATGCTTTTTTATGGTATACGTAGGAGGCTAATGCGCAAAGGAATCGCCTGATGGTAAGCGATTACAGTTGGTCATGGATACCCGCCACACCAGAGGTATTGTAAGTGCGTTACCGCAATTTAAGATGCGGGTACGCTCTTTACGGTTTAAAGGTCGTATCGGTCCGAAAATATGGCAAGCGACTTTTCACTCCACATTTTAGCTACGCGAGGAAGAAAGTTTCTGGAGAAACTCACAGTTCAGGACTGTCAATCACCCACTGCTATAATGATCTCATAAATTGAAATGGTGTTTACAAAAAATGTCGAATGGTTTTCACTGAAAACAACCACTAAATGACATTTTGGCGACATAACCCTGAGTTAAACGTTTATTTAATGTGACATTTACTACTTTACTTTTTGCGCAGAATTCTCGCAGCATCAAGATTCAATATCGCCATTCAACGGGACAATGCAACCAGCTTTCTGGATACACTGCCCGCCGGCGGTGAGTCAGAGATTGTTTTCGATTTGTAGATTTTTAGCCTACTTTTAGGGAGGAAAACAATGTTGCAGATTTAACCGTTGTATTGTTCTGTGACGAAGAATTTGTAGTCATCTGACGAAGCCTGCGTTGCGGATACAAAATTATGATTTGTAACTGAATAAATAATGTAATGTCAATACTAACCCACCATTCTACAATGTATATAGAAGTTAAAAGGTGATATATTAATTTGCAGCATCCAAATATCAGATCGAAAAGTAACTGAAACAGAAAAAAATTAGGCTAGTAAATTTTACAGAAAAACAAATAGTGCTTAATGTAACGGAAGTACCATTGCATTATGAAGAACTCCCAGCCTAAGTCTTCTTTCTCAAGCACTTACAGTGCGAGCAGCCTGTAGGCGAAGCATAGCCGTCGTGAACGCTGCTCGCACTGTCAGCGCTTGAGAAAGGAGACCTAGGCTTTCTAAAACATGTCGCGCGAGTGAGTAGAACACGTGAGTTTAAACCGTAAAATTAGTTTAATGTCATCGCAGTCCCTTGTTTTGGCTTATCCGGCCATCTTGTGGGGTTCATTCGGTTGACAATTTGACCCATTCTATATACATTTGGCAGACGTGTACAGCTTGTACCCGTGCTCTCGCCAAGCCTAACACCTGTGGGTGTATACCGCGATATCAGGTTTCGTTCTAAAAATAAAAACAAAGTAGTTTGAAGAGATTTTTCAAGTCCGAATTGGCGTTCTATGGTCTTCATTTATTTGTGACTGGTAGTCTTACGAGCTGGCAGTAAACACGAGGCAAAGTGATAGGTTACTTCACTTGATAACGACTTGACACGACACTTGCTTTAAAACCGTATTAGAAGTCAAGACGAAGCTAGAAGAGGAAGAGGAAAACCACGAGCACGCTATACAGAACAACTAAAAGGAAAAGAAAATGTTGTGTTTTACAGGGACCTAAAGAACTTGGCCGAGGACTGCGAAAACTGGCGTCTTTTCCACCGATAAGAGCTAGGCTCTTAAATTATTATGATGATATCAGTCTTACCAGTGGTTTGAGCGGAATGTTGGTATTATCTAGCATCTGAAGAATTTCATTATATATGTCACAGTAAGGTTGCGGCTGCCTACAACCCCCCCTTCGGAACCCGTATCTCTGCAGCCTCCTCTTTAGCACCAGCAAACGTGCGTTGAACAGCGCCAAAATCAACAGCTTCGTAGCGGATGCTAATATTACACAAGAATCAAGTATCGTCGGAGGTATTATTAGAAACATTACAGTAAATATATTTAATTGGTATATCGACGCATAAGTTAACCCGATAGTAATCATAATGTAAGGCACATATACGATAAAGGCTTTTTTTATTTGTTTTTCCAAATGATTGAATATTCTGCGCGAGTCCAGCGTGACATCTGTCATGGTATTCTGCGTGAAGAATGTGTAAATGTATTCGTCTCCTGTCACGAGTGAGACGAGAGTTCCGAGGGTGTATTCGGTATAATTAACAATCCAGGCTATAAGATTAAGGAGGGTGACGGATTGTATATTTTTTCCGTATAGCAAGAATGTTAACGGCAGGATAATACAGTATGCTTGAGCGAGGCGTTGCCAGCGCGGAGGCACGGTGCGATGGTTGTACAGCCCGCACATTAGTCGCACGCGCATGACCAACGTCAGATCGCACACGTTTTCCAATGGTTTCGACATAGCACTTAGTGGTGAATGAATGAATAGATGAAATTTATTCACAACGATGCGTGTGTCCCTTACGAGCGTTAGAAACATACTGTCGCAGATCTGTTACTTTTATTCGGTTTCAATTGTCCTCGTATGTACCTTGAGGTATTAATATCTCGATCAATATTGTTACTGCACCTGTAACATAGTTGATACGTGAATACGTAGTACTTATCAAAAAGTTTCTAGGTATGTCAAATTGATACCTAATTAGAGCTCCTAGCGTCAAGAAATTATTGAAGTTGATGAAAGGAAAAACCTATTAGCCCCCCAGGCGATAAGATGCTGGGAGCAGGCCGTTCTCCATTTTTAAAAACATGGCCATTACGACGAGACCTTGGATGCCTGGACAATTATTTTACTGCAGGTTAATTTTAATAATGTTTTGAGCGTATTTTTGTATCAGGCTACAAGTAAATATATTTATAACGAATTAACTTCGTATTCGTGTTGAATATTAAGTTATACCTAATTTATTAACAGATATTTCTAGGAAATCCTTTGGCCCCTGTGTTCTGTGTGTTCTGCAGGTAAAGGGATGAAGTCATTATAATGATATAGAAACTCTCTTACGACAATAATCCGGTGTACCGAAAAAAAAATCTGTAAACTTCGAATGAAAAAAACTGATGCGATTGAGAACAAACTAAGGTTTTTAGAATAACTACGATAAAAAGCGACTTTTAATTTAGATAATTTTTCGTTTATTTATTTATTATTTGTTCTGTAGGAGTGATAGGCAGCTTCTTCCTAGCGCATTCAGCGGCAGCTTTTTACGGACCGGTTTTTCATATTTGCCTGCATCAGCCCATCACCTGCTGGGATTGTTAATGTTTTTTGGCTGTTTACTTAATTAGTGATTTGAAGTGTTTCGAAATCAGGCATGTAGGATGTTGCAAATTTTCTTGCTATTTTAAAAATACAAATTTTCAGTGATCTCTTCTATTAGCCGGTTTAAAGTCGAACAGCGTAAAACTAGAATTATTTATATAAGAATTTATAATATAATAATAATAATTTTTATTGGGGTAAGAAAGCAGTAGTCTTGTAGCCATATTGCTTAGAAACAAAATTGCAGCGGCTTGAAATTTACAGTTTTTTTTTTCGGTACAGGCTTTAGTGCCTTTGTGAGCTATACACATCGCAATAAACTTAAAAAATAAACTTACTGATCACAGTGAACATTTTCAACATTTTCCAGAAAACGAAGCGACAGAAAAATAAGATCTAACTAACAAACCTGCTCCCAAAATTTCACGAGAATCTGTTGACAAATGCGACCTACAGGGGACGGATGTTTATAAATACAAAAGTATTTTTGCCCAACATAAAACCTGCGCTAACTCGGCCAAAAAATATTTTTATGCAATTTATCGAAAATTTATTTTGCTACTTTTATTTCTAACGTTTACTAAATAAATTCGCGATAAGCCCGGTAATAGTACATTACGATACAAGTGCGAAAAATAGGAAATTCGAAACGAGTGGCGATAAATTAAAACACGACCGAAGGGAGTGTTTTAAATCGACACGAGTTGCGAATTACCTATTCGCACATGTATCGTACAACGTTTTACAGTACATATGGCCCTTTAAATGTTCGACACAGTAACCTAATATGCTACTTCTCGCACTAGTGCTATAAAGTAGCCCCATATGTACTGTAAAAATATTTTTAAATACCTATGTGTTCACAATGTGAAAGTTTTAAATGTTGCAATCCTTTTTAAATCTATCAGTCCAATTCGAACGAGCACTGACATCAAACCGATATAAGAATGATATTCGAATCATATCAGTTAGTTGCCAGTATATGGGTTTGATGCGATTGCTCGAATTAGCCTCTAAGGCTCACATGACAACCCGTTAGCGGCTGCCGAGGTAACAGCGGATTAGTAAACCGCATCAAAAGGCCTCGCTTCAGAACCGACGGATCTCCTGGTGGCATTGACATGGCAGGATCTGTTAAGCCTTAAACCAACTAGGCCTTGTGTACCAACTATTATCAATTAGGTGGTTTTCTATGGATAAATCGTTCCATGAATAGTTTAAAATGTTAATTATTTAGAGCTGCAATCTGGCATGGATACATTAATCATGCATGGCGACATAACGGTAAAATAAAAACTTAAAAAAAAACTTTTTAGGGTACCTCCCAAACAATTTTTTTGTCCCAATAGTGTGGGGTATCGTTGGATAGGTCTTTTAAACCCAATAAGGGTCCCCTAAAACCATTTTTTGATAAACTAAATATTTTCGAAAATAATCGCACCAAAATTTTTAAAAAGCGTCCAAGTGCGAGTTGAACTCGCCCATGAAGGGTTCCGTACCATTTATGACGTATTAAAAAAAACACTTACTAGATCTCGTTCAAACCAATTTTCGGCCGAAGTTTGCATGGTATTTTTTTTAGTTTTATCATTCTGTTATTTTAGAAGTTACGGGGGGGGGGACACACATTTTACCACTTTGGAAGTGTCTCTCGCGCAAACTATTTAGTTTATAGTAGTAAACTATTAGTAGTTTAGAAAAAATAAAAATATTTTAGAAACCTCAATATCATTTTTGAAGACCTATCCATAGATACCCCACACGTATGGGTTTGATGAAAAAAAATGTATTGTTTTTTTTTCTATTTTTGTGTGAAAATCTTAATGCGGTTCACAGAATACATCTACTTACCAAGTTACTAAGTTTTTTGCCATTTAGCTACGGAACCCTAAAAAGAGGGGGGACCAGTCGCGATAACTAAATTATATAATTCAGATAACATTGTACATTCAGTACTGTCAGTGTACGTTCGAATTGGCCTGTATGAATATCTCTTACCCCATTACATTAG
Organism: Cydia pomonella; assembly: GCF_033807575.1. Classification (NCBI taxonomy): domain Eukaryota; kingdom Metazoa; phylum Arthropoda; class Insecta; order Lepidoptera; family Tortricidae; genus Cydia; species Cydia pomonella. The sequence goes on along the minus strand of NC_084718.1, from coordinate 3,513,652 downwards.
CAGGTATTTAAACAGTAGGCATATGAATCATTGGGCACGTAATTACATAAACAGCGTGTGTTTGCTTTTACTTAGCATGCGCAAATAAGCTTCATGCCTGATCTACGATAGCCTGGAGCTTGTAGATTACTGCACACAGACAACAGAACCCCTAGTGTAAATTTATTCGATAGAGTGACATGACGCACACGTTTGCGTTAACTCTAATTTTGTATGGGATTTAGAAGCAGCGTCCCAAGCGGGACGTTTTGGAAACTCAAAATCCCATACAAAATGAGACTTAACGCAAACGCGTACGTCACGTCACGCTATCGAATACATTTACACTAGCGGTACAGTATGAACCAATCAACGAACTAGAATAGGTAACTATAGAAAATTCAAAATTCAAAAATGTATTCTGCAGGTAGGCCTCAAGGGCTCTTTTACAAGTCAATACAACATAACATCATATAGTGTTATGAAAAATACATAACAACATTTATAAAACAACAGCCAATACCTACGACAATGACTCACGGCCAAATATCTGTGCTCTTCATACAAATAAATGCCCTTACCGGGATTCGAACTCAGGACCATCGGCTTCACACGCATGGTCACTACCCACTGCAGTGTTAGGCGTTATTAGGGGTAGTAATTGATACTCAGGAGCTCGGTTCAATACTAACTGCTTTATTCAAGATATACAAGGGTTTATATAGTAGTCAGATGACTACTCTACTTTAGTTTTTTTGCACGTAGATACGTGTACTGACATTTAGTTGACATTTAACAAATGCATAAATAATTATTATTTAAGTCCTTCAATTAGGTCGTAACCTTTGCATACGTTGAAACTTTACGTCATGCCTACAGTACACCATTAGGCCAGACCGGCCGGCCAGACATATATTGCACTAGCTTGCGATTTTCCTATCTAATTAGAATAATACCCTAACCTTGTGGTGTCCCATCGATAAGACGGAAAGCGTGAAAGTTTCCATCGCAATCAACAGGGGGAATGTGACAGGCTCAAGCCACATCCACTTGTTGATTCGACTTGAAGAAAATTTGAGCAGGAATGAGAATAAATGGACTCATTTTGTACTAAAATGTTTGTGCACTTTTTATTTTTACAGCGTTGTTCCTTGTCTTTTAAGTATTTTCGTGTCTTTCATGTGCAATGAATAATTATTTGAATACGTATTAAAAATAATCATGCTCTGATGATTTTTTATACATGCATTATGGGACCATAATGCATGAAGGTGACCTTTTTATTTATAAGTTTATTTTAAGTTCTATTATATTTTAGTTTTAATTTTAATGATTAGTTTATTTATTTTGTTCGTTTTTTAAGTGATGTACTAAAAATAAATAAGTGTTCATTTCTTTGAAAAAATAAATACAAAAAAGTACGGAACCGTCGGTGAGCGAGGACCTGTTATGGTATTTCAAGCTTTATTTACTGCGACAAAGTGTTTGTTTCTTGCTGTTAAATTGGAAATACTAATCCAGATGCACACGCATGTATGTAAACACTGTTCGGTTAAGACACAATAAAAACAAAATATGTATATACAATGTGCAAAAGCGAACTTATCCCTAAAAGGGTTCTCTTATCAACTCTTGTGGGTTCTTCTCTTAATAAAACCATGTCAATCTGTCTTCCTATCGACCGTCGTATAAATCAGTCTAAGCGATATTAAGGGAGCGCCTAAAGTATTGCTTGATAAGAAGGCCACAAAAAACTGCGAGGGATATCGATATATAGGAAAAATACATCTAAAGGAAAACAACATTATTAGGCTTATGCTTTGCCGTGTAGATAAGGTTTAAGGGAGTCAATACTCCATCATTGCTAACTTATACTTTAATTTCTGGAGCTGATAATTCCATTTTCAAAATCATTTGTTATTGAGACAGCGCTAATTGGCTTAGGGCTTCTTAATTAAAACAAGTAATATTACTTTGCTAATCCGCGAGAAAATAACGTGTTAGTCAATCAGTGCTAACCCGTTATACTTACTTGCGTATTTTTACATGCAATTAATGTTCCCACCCTCCCACCGCAAAAATAAATACGCAAATAAATATAACAACCCACCACCAAAAGTACAAAACTCGACACGTGTTTCGCCTCTCTACGAGGCATCCTCAGGAGATGCTAGAGATGTTGACGGTATGACACCCGACAACTGATTTTAGGGCTTCTTGCAACATCCTACTAACCCGGAGTTACCCGGGTAAACCTGGAGTTACCATGGTTACCTGTACAATTTGACACTGGGTTAAAAGTTTACCCGTTTAACCCCGGGTTAGTGGGATGGTGCAAGTGGTCCTTAGTGGGGCAGAATATTGCGATATAAATTCCGTTAATTTATCTTCGGAATAGATAACTCAAATAAACCAAATAAGATAGCAGCAAAAACACCATCGATATCTACGGTCTATCTGTGAACCTGCTTAAGAGCCCTTAATCCTTGGAGCGTTCTCCGATTTCACGAAATAACGCTCGATAGATGGCGTTGGCGCTCGGTACGCGAGCGCCGGCAACGCGACGCGCGTTTCAATGCAGACTAGAATAATCTTGATAGTTTTCAATATAATTTCAAGCAACATTAATTTTAGTGTCATATGATATCATATGGGCACTCTTTATTTTATTGTATATGCACAGTAGTTTTTTTTTAATGTACACTACTACTAAGTGTACAGACTACAGAGTGTACTATAACCCTTGCTCTTTATTCTGTCTCTTTCACACCAATGGAAAATGAAGAAGTTACTAAATGACTGCAGGTATAAATAAAGTATATTAGTGCGATAGAGAGACAGATAGTGTGTCGTATCGTAAACGATTGGCATGTTGGCCACACACTTGCTTAGTGCCTAGCCAAAATACCAATCGTTTGCGTATATTAGTGCGATAGAGAGAGAGTAGTGTTTCGTTGTCGTATCGTAAACGATTGGCATGTTGGCTACGCACCCATGATAATTAGCCAAGAAGCCAATCGATTGCGCATATTAGTGCGATAGAGAGACAGATAGTGTTTCCTTGTCGTATCGTAAACGTTTGGCATGTTGGCTACGCACCCATGCTGCCCAGCCAAGATGCCAATCGTTTGTGCATATTAGTACGAGAGAGAGACAGATAGTGTTTCGTTGTCGTATCGATTGGCATGGTGGCTACGCACCCATGCTGCGTAGTCAAGATGCCAATCGTTTGCGCACATTAGTGCTATAGAGTTTCAGTGTTATTTGAAATCACGTTAGGGTTTGTATTATTATTTTTGACCCGAATGAAGTCCATCCAGGTTCTTATGATGGAGTCAGGAGTTGGTCACCAGAACTCCTAATCTACTCATTATAATTCCATCGTGCTTGGGCTCAAAAGATTTGCCCTGACGAACACCATGGATCTAGATGAGGTCCAGGGTCTCATGACGAGACGGAGGACCCTGGACTTTATCTAGATTGATGATGCTCGTCAGGGCAAATCTATTGAGCCCGAACACGATGAGGTTATGATGAGTAGATTAGGAGTTCTGGTGACCAACTCCTGACTCCATCGTGAGACCCTGGGCCTCATCTAGATCGATGGTGTTCATCAGGGCAAATCTATTGAGCCCAAACACGATGGAGTTATGATGAGTAGATTAGGAGTTCTGGTAACCAGCTCCTGACTCCATCATGAGACCCTGGACCTCATCTAGATTGATGGTGCTCGTCAGGGCAACTCTATTGAACCCAAACACGATGGAGTTATGATGAGTAGATTAGGAGTTCTGGTAACCAGCTCCTGACTCCATCATGAGACCCTGGACCTCATCTAGATTGAAGGTGCTCGTCAGGGCAACTCTATTGAGCCCAAACACGATGGAGTTATGATGAGTAGAGTAGGAGTTCTGGTGACCAACTCCTGACTCCATCATGAGACCCTGGACCTCATCTAGATCGATGGTGCTCATCAGGGCAAATCTTTTGAGCCCAAACACGTTGGAATTATAATGAGTAGATTAGGAGTTCTAGTGACCAACTCCTGACTCCATCATGAGACCCTGGACTTTATCTAGATTGATGATGCTCGTCAGGGCAAATCTATTGAGCCCGAACACGATGAGGTTATGATGAGTAGTTTAGGAGTTCTGGTGACCAACTCCTGACTCCATCATGAGACCCTGGGCCTCATCTAGATCGATGGTGTTCATCAGGGCAAATCTATTGAGCCCAAACACGATGGAGTTATGATGAGTAGATTAGGAGTTCTGGTGACCAGCTCCTGACTCCATCATGAGACCCTGGACCTCATCTAGATTGATGGTGCTCGTCAGGGCAACTCTATTGAACCCAAACACGATGGAGTTATGATGAGTAGATTAGGAGTTCTGGTGACCAGCTCCTGACTCCATCATGAGACCCTGGACCTCATCTAGATTGAAGGTGCTCATCAGGGCAACTCTGTTGAGCCCAAACACGATGGAATTATAATGAGTAGATTAGGAGTTCTAGTGACCAACTCCTGACTCCATCATGAGACCCTGGATCTCATCTAGATCGATGGTGTTCGTCAGGGCAAATCTTTTGAGCCCAAACACGATGGGATTATAATTAGTAGATTAGGAGTTCTGGTGACCAACTCCTGACTCCATCATGAGAACTTGGACTTCATCCGGGTCAAAAATAATAATGCAAACCCTAACGTAATTTCAAGTGAAAATGCGTTTTTCAGAAAATCGCAGCCAAATAACACTAGACCTTACTCATAGTGTTGTGTTCCTGCCGGTGAGTAAGGTTGCCAGAGCTCAACGAGGGGCGGGAGGGGGTTAGGGTCGGCAACGCGCATGTAACTCCTCCTATGCGGGCCGTATGCTTGTTTGCCACCGACTTAGTATTAAAAAAAAAGTAACACTGAAAATCCATCAATAAGCGAGTCTGTTAGGCATACTGTAAAAAATGAACTTTTATTAAGATTTTCTAATCGCAGTATATAGCACTTCTCGGAACTCCGTAGCTGATTACGATCGCAACGAATGCCTGACAATCGAGCACAGGTCCGTCCTCTAAGCGCGCTCCGCGCGGACTGCGAGCGGGGCGTCGCTGCTGCGTGATTTATACGTGTTTTAAAAAAATATAAATTTACGGCAATGTAGGTCCCATAGTTACGATTTTTTTTTTATAGGTTAACATAAAGTTACAGTTTGCTATAATATTATTTTTAAAGCAAAATATGCGTACAATTTGCGGAAATAAAATATAATAAAACCCTGTTTTCGCCAAAAAAATTAAGAAAACTCGGAAGGTATTTTATCAGTTTTTTCTAATGAATCTTCGATTGTTAATCATTCCAGCCCCTCGTACGAGATATGTTGAATCAAATTGTAGTCATTCATGTACCAAATGATTCTTGTTTATAGCAAAATTGAGAACCGAAACGCCACATCTCACTGCAAAATTTAGAAAAGACTCCCAAAAAACCTCATTAAAAAAGAGGTTTAAAAGAGAAAATGAAAATTTGAACTGTTGGAGCCCCTAGTTTAGGAAACGATTATTTAAGTACGTTATCAGTTTTTGAATAAATACTAATAGTTACGTCGTAATCTTGAATGAAAAAGGAAGCATTTTACAAAATACGCTCGTCTGTAGGAATAAGGACTCTTAAACAAGCTAGCCCAGCAATTTGTTTCGTGCTCTCGCAGCTGTTTAACAACTGTATATCGTTAGTTTCGTACCCTACGTACTTAAGAAAGGTTAAATTCTGTCCTACGAGTATATAAGGGAAGGGTAATAAAAAAGACGTGAAAACGTATCGACCTATTGCACTAGTACTAGGTGTGAGTTAGTGCTTCGAGGTAGGGTTGAACGTTGTCCTTCTGGTTTCTTAGGAACGTTCCATCTGACAGCTAACACGCGGGTCGCCAGGGCCGGTCGGCCACCGATCTCGTGCGGGATGTGGTGATAGGTGATCAAGTATGCACTGCACGCACGCGAGGCAGGCCCCACGTAGCCATCATCTGCTACGACCTCTCCCGCGCCTTCGACTCCGCTGACCACGCGCTCGTAGCAGCGCGTAATCGACATGGCTGCGCCTGTTTCGCACTGCGTCGACTGACGCGCACTTTGTTGCGAGAATGCCACTTCGCGATGGTCCACTCCGAGTTGACGTATGGCCTGGAACTTTGCGCCCACGCCACGGACTGGTGTCGGTTTTCTCAGTGCAAAAGCGAACACTCCACGGTATGACAGGTAAACCGCTCGGGAGTTATTTCTAAAGTTCTAAATTCAATCCCTACCCTCTATACTAATACAGCAGGTAGTACACACCAATCGAGACCGGTCCAAACGCAGGGGTACGAACTTAAGATAGTGGATATCTTGCGTAGTAACAAGCATGGAGACCGGCTGGTGGCAGAGCGATACATTATTGGCAAAGTCGGCGGCTGTCTATTGCTTCGGATACGTAATCTACAATCGATTACCCGATTGTTTTAGAAATCCAACTTCCACTGAAGGATCCAAATCTAAAATAAAAAGTGGCTTCTTGGGAAGATGTTTTATGATTTGAGAAGTTTCAGGATAGACTTCAGAATAAAACACAGGAGTAGCAGTATAGCGTGTACTGGTCGGTTACAAACTGACTTGCATAACTCGTTTTAAAACTACCCTTTATTATAAACACTACATCCCTCCACCAATAGTTATAAGACAATCCATATAACTAATAACAAACTATAAGTAAAACACATCGTTATGTACGAGTATTAATAATCGGGTTTTGGATTTCTTGTGCTTCTTAATGGAAATCGTCGTACATAAACATCTGATTCCAACGGCTCGTCGTCATTATTTACTCCGCGGGGTGTAATAGAAGAAGGTGGTACGTCAGGGACAGCCGTGGTACCCTGAAGTTGCGGCGATGACGTTGGCGAGACGACACTTGGAAACGAGCCATCAGACATGTCGGCGTTGTCGACCTTCTCCCCCGCAGCCGCAGGCAGCGGCGCCGGCGGCGGTGCTGCCGTTTCTGAAGGCAACTCCTCTCTCGGCTCACTGGGTCTTAGGACGGGCACATCGCCGTCGTAGCCGTCGTCTTCCAAAGCCTTACTGCCTTTGAACATAAGCAGCTGGTCAACATGCTTTCTAGGAGTTACTTGAAGACTTTTAATGTATACATTGTACATTGACGAGCCGATGGTACTTAAAATTGTTCCTTGTAACCACGTATGTTTTGTGCCATTTTTAAAATATGATTTTACGAGAACACTGTCTCCGACTTTAAATTTAATTTGCCTCTTTCCATCGTAATATTTACGCTGTGAGATCTGTTTTTGGAGCACATTTTTATCAGCCGAGGATACTGACGGACTGACGTCGGGTGCGTCGTCGGATATCGGCACGAGCGAATCGAAACGACAGCGCAGCGGCCGCCCTAGCATCAGCTCGGCGGGCGAGTGTCCGGTCGTACCGTGGACAGAGTTTCGGTACTCAAAAAGAAATAATTTATTTTATTATAAAAATCGACTTTCGACAGATTTTGTGCTAATATTGTTTTTAAACCCTTCTTTATAAACTTAACGCTATTCTCTGCGATACCATTCGACGCGGGATGGTAAGGCGCAATTGTTACGTGCTTTATGCCATTACTTTTGCAAAAGTCCTCAAATGCCGCCGAAGTAAAATTCGTAGCATTATCCGTTACTAACGTTCTAACTAAACCGAATCTAGCGAACATATCGCATAGTTTCGCTATAACGCTCGCCGAGTCGATACTCGACATAAAATAAACCTCCACCCATTTGGAGTGCGCATCCACTGCTACGAGCACGCGGTGGCCTGCCAGCTCATGAATAAATGACCTATAATAATGCAGCTCATGATTATAAAATAAAAATAATTGAGAGGTATATTGATAATCGCATGGATGTAATCGCACATGGATTAATATAATAGTTGCACAATGTATACTAGATAAATATTATGTAAGAAATGACATGTAACAATTGTTATCAATAATCATTTTCATTCATTAAAGAAACATAGGCCGTATCTTCATTTATACATACAATGTTCGCAACAAAAGCAAATTCGCAAAGTTACAGAAGGGTAGTGAATTAACTGTTTCTATTTGTTCCGCAAACAACTATCGTTGGACGTGTACATCTTTGACGAATTCAACAACCAACCGGTTCAGATAACTCACTATTTTATATGTATAATGATATGTATAATGGCAAATTTTGTGTTTTTTTTTGTTTATTAGCAATAAATTAAATTATGTGACATTTTTACTTTGTCTTGCGCGTCGCCAAATTTGTTAAATTTGTTCAAAGTTATTTATTGTATATAAATACTCTCTTACTATTACTACTTATTTGACAAATAATTTAAATTTACAATACAAAACAATAATTTTTATTGCAAATTCACACGGCCCGATTCGAAGAATGAGATACGATAACGATAAGTTCTGGTTTAGATAAGTTCTCATTTAGATATAGTTTATATGTCGTATAATTGAAAGAAGCAGCTCGATTCCGGCAACTAATGTCACTTTGACGTTAGATATATCGTAGATAGATCTTATTGGGTTTAATTTTTTTATACTGCGTCTGTAGCAAATAAGCATACAGCCCGCCTGATGATTAGCAGTCTCCGTAACCTGTAACTCCAGAGTTTGCATGCGCGTTCCCGACCCTACTCACCGGCAGGAACACAAAACCATGAGTGAGAGTCTAGTATTATTTGGCTGCGGTTTTCTCTGTCGGGCTCTGCTCTAGATCTAGAATGACATCCGTTGTGCTGTGCCCTACCACACAAAGCGAGATGACATTCACAGTGCCCATACCTCTCTTTTGGACGTAGTTTAAGGACATACCCGGGTCCAAAATTTACACTTTATACTGTTGTAATTGTTGTTCCATTCCTGTTTGTTACCGTAATATTCCTATTTTGCTCCCCACTGCATAATTATGCTCAAACAGTTTTCATAATATATAAAAACTATATCACAACCGTATTTATGGCTTATTTAATCTTATATCGCAACATTGTGATAATCTTCGGCATATATGAATATATACTTATAATGATTATTGGAGAAAATCTGGAGAAAATTATGCACAGTTGAAAGTAGTTATTTATATTTATAAGTTAAATGTGATTTGGCTGTTCTTAGAAACTGCAGTAGGCATTTAGGCGTAGGCCTCCGAGACGGACAAAAAGGTCTCCCTTACTTTGGTACATTAATTAAGTGCCTACGCAAAGTCACAATAGGTATGTGCACAAGTTGGATAGTTCTTTGTGTTTTAACCCCCAAGTTAAATGAAAACACGTGCGAGTTATATTGATATTTTTGTTTTACCATCAACAAATCTACTTTAAATATGTAATGATACTCTTTAAAGTTTTAATATATATTTTGTTCTTATTCGGCGGCTATAAAAATAAACACTATTTCAATGACCTTTGTATTAGGATTATCGAGATTTTTTAAACATAGGCAAACGAGCAACGAGCAGAAGAATAAATAAAAAACTGTTTATTATAGATCACTGATCCATAACATTAGTATAAACTTAAAACTATGTTAATTAGCTACTAATTGAAAAATAAAAATAAGAACTTATAACTAAAAACTAAGATGTGTTTAGAGGAAGGGCGCAGGTTGCCATGCTCTATTTAGCCCTCCCAATTGCCACCTCCACCCAAAACTTTATGAACGGGTATTTGAGGCGCTCGACCAATACCTTGAGAAGACTGTTGCTGCTATCGCGCACCCGTCTCAGCATGGAGGCGATTCATTTCCGCCTAATGGCAAAAAAAAAAACATCTACTCGCGCCTCAGCGAACATGCCGGACGCGATGCAGTGCTTCGGCAGCCGCAATAGCATCCTCAAGATGCTCTTATATTTAACGCATTGCGTAAAATACACCCACAGGCTGCACGTGTAGAAAGTCTGACAGTAGGCTCTAAAGAGCGTCAATTTAACTGACTTATTCCACCGTGCCAACCTAAATAGTCTGATGGTAAGCAATTGCCGTCACTCATGGACGGCTGTAACACTTGGGGCCAGTCTTTAAGATGAGAATACGTTCTGCAAACTTAAGCAAACTGTCCAGAAACAGGACTCGACTCAGGGAACGAGACAAAGATTTTCACGTCTCAAGATATGCGTAGGAATTTAACGATCTGCCCGATCGTACGATCGGCAGCCGATATACATATGGTTTTATTGCCAGCTTTACGCTCGCAAAATTATCCTTACGACAGATTTTGAAAAGAGAGTTTGGAAATAAAACATTTAAAAAGTAAACAACTGGCGAAAAACTAACTTAATTTATAATCAGCAAAGAGTTCAAATTTAAATAAAAAGTATGTTTAAAAATAGAATCAGAATAACACAATGGAAATGGAGAAGCAAAGACTGGCAAAAGTTGGCAGAGGTTAAGGTAAGTATACTTTTTTTCTTTTGTTCGATTGAGAGCTAAGTTTGGCAAGTCTTGCTTATTGTGCCTTTAAAAACACAGTTTTAGAGATACGATATTTTAGTTGTGACATTTAACGAATTTATTAAACTTACTTTAATTTATTGAACAGCTTGATTCCTTGGCGCTGCGTAGAGATGTCGCGATAGTTAAAGAATGTGGGATTTAGTTATTTTTTTATAGTTTTATTTCACCTCGGTTTATCATTCCACCAATTTCATTCCGGTGATTTCGGTGTAGTAAAATGGCTTTAATACCCACCCAGAATGAAAATAACACCGGAATGATATCAAAAGTAGGTGGAGTGTTATATCATTCCTTTGCATACTTATCATTCACGTGCGAGTCATTTTTTCATTCCGGTGGAAAAATGTCATTCAGGTGGAGTGTTATATCATTCCTGTGTATACTTATCATTCACGTGTTAGTCAATTTGTTTAATCTCCGATAATTCTCAAAAGGCTTAAGATATCAAGTGCTCTGTAAGAGGCTTATCAAAGAACAGTCTGAAGTGTCGATTGACATTAAAAGAAACATCGAAGAAACGTGAATAAAGAATTACACCGGAATGACACAAAAAACTAGTACTGTTGAAATTGACCCGTATAGGTAACGGGGAGTGCTCCGAGGAATTGTTCAGATTAAGCCCTGCGGCTTCTTTTCGCCATCGTCCTACACGACAACATTTCCCCTCACCACTTAGATGGTTGACAGTCCTCAAATGTGCGTTTCTGCAGAAACTACATGCCTCGCACAGCTAAACTGTGAGAACTGAGAGAATGAACTGTCGTCTGCGGTATTTCCGGACCGATACGACCTTCAAACCTTCAAAACAATAGTTTACTCCCATCTTAAAGTCCGGCATCGCACTTACAACCCCTCTGGTATTGTACATGAGCGGCGGTAATCGCTTACCATCAGGTGATCCGTCTGCTCGTTTGCCTCCTATACCCGTTCAACTGTGAGTCATCCTTTACTCGGAAATTACTACTACTACATATTTGGAATTATCGAAAATGTGGGTGTATTCAATACCAAAGGAAGAGAAATATATCAAACAGAATATATAATAAACAGGTTACATAATAACTTGTATACAAAACATTGAGCCCGATTCTGATTAATGAATTTGTGATTGGTGGGCAATTGTTCATCTCAAGTTCGAGACGTTCGAGTGTCATTGCTTACGGTATGTACCGATCAGAGTGAGCGATCTTCAATGACGTATCGAAACAAAATCAAATCAGTATATTTGTTAATTTATTTATATGAGGCTAGAATGTCCCACTGCGGGGCAAAGGCCTCCCTCGTCCCTTTCCATGTATCCCTGCTTTAACCTGTCTCCCACCAGTTCCTGTCCGTCCTCGATATGACGTTAAACTGTCGTGCCCTTTTAAGCGTATTCTGCCAACGTAGGGCGTATGAAAAATGTGTGCGGCCTAGTTTGATCAACTAGTGCCGAGACAGGGTACTAGTTCAGGGTGGCAGCGGATGAACGTCTAGTATGTCAACAGGCAAGAGTTAGCAGGTTTACTGTCTGCTCACCAAGACGCACTGGATGAGCGTGGTGAGTTAAAAGTCCAAACCCCTCCAACATCCAAACAGTAAAACTATGTTAATACGGAATTGAATAGATTAGATTAGAAATGATGATGAATCCCTTACACTATCTTCCAATAAGAGATAATGATCAATCCAGAAGGCCAATTCTGATTTAACAATTTGTTAGACATCACCAATAAGTGCGAGTGAGATGCGTAATTTTGCACAGACTAATAGGCGTGAGTGATTGTTTTTTTTTTATGATTTAGGAAGCAAACAGAACGCGTGATGGTACGCGATTACCGTCGCCCATAGATACACGCAACACCAGAGGGGTTGTGATTACGATGACAGCCTTTAAGATAGGCGTACGCTTTTTTCTAGTAGGTTTGAAGGTCGTATCCGTTCAGAAATACCGCAGGCGACAGTTTATTGCACAGTTTAGCTGTGCGAGGCAGGAAGTTTCTGGAGAAACGCACAGTTGAGGCCTGCCAATCATGTAAGTGGTGAAGATGGAAATGTTGTCGCGTAGGGCGATTGGGGAAAGAAGTGGCAGGGATTCATTCAAGCAATTCCGCGGAGCACTCCCCGTGATACATGCGAAAGAAAACGCAGAGCAAGGCTACATCTCTACGGAGCGACAAGGAGTCAAGTCGAACTGAAATACGCTGGCAGCCGTTATTTTTGTTAATAATCTGACATTGTATGATTCATATGTATTTTCCTTATTAAGTGAAAATATATTAATATTAAGTGTTAATCTTATGTTTAAAATGTTTTGACGTGTAATGCATCATGCATATATGAATTAAATGAATATATATTAATAAGTGCCAGTAAACTACATATCAGAATCAACGCCCTCCTTGCCTAAAGTGAACCGGCGGACGAAGCAGGAGGTTCCGGGTTCGATTTACGGTAGGTAAGGGCACTTATTTGTGTGTTTATCATGGTTATGAGTATTTCTTCTGAGTTATGGATACATGTAGACTCGTATATTATATAAGTACCTACGTATATCGTTGCTTAGTACCGTAACAAGGGATGCGGTTTAACCGTGGTGGCGAATATAAACGCAGACGTAGATTTCTGATATTATATATTTTTACATATTTTATATATATTTTTTGGTATTATATATTATATATAAAATTTATATATATATATATATATATATATATATATATATATATATATATAAATAATTATGTATTATATATTATATATAAAAAAAATAGTAACTATTACTTATGAAAGCAAACTACTCGTAATAGTCGTAATGTTAACGACCGTAGATGATTTATAATTATTACATATACGCATCAAGGGCGTAGTAATACACAATAACACAAATTTTCAGAATGGGTGATAATAAAAATCACATAATAAGAAATGTATTACCCGGAATATATCCTTGACGTGGCATATATATATATATTGCTCGTCTGTAGATCTTTATTATTTTATCAAGGCGATAGATCTGGATTCAAATATATAATCGTTGCCAGTTACCTACCTATGGGGTTAGGACGATCTGTGTACGATTGTCCCAAAATGTTTATTATTTATAGAATCGGCTTCTCGGAGTAAACCAAAGCCCAATCACTAATACAACTTAAGCTCGTAAGTTAATTTATCTTCCGAGGGACTCCGGGACCGGATTCTGACCAATTAGTGATTAAAACAATTAGTCAAACTTGTTATAAAGTAGTGGGTTTTGTTGGACACTGCCAATTTGTTGCTAATAATGGTATTAGGTTCGATTCTCTGCAAAAATACAAGTGTGAAAATTTGAAAAGTAACACTATTGTGTATAATTCTATTGTATATTTACGTTTGCCTCAAATAGAAACAGTACCCCTAGTGTAAATAAATTCGATTTCGAAACGTGACGTACGCGTTTGCGTTTAGTCTCATTTTGTATGTAATTTAGAAAGAGCGCGCCAAGCGGGACGTTTTGGAAACTCAAAATCCTATACAAAATGAGACTTAACGCAAACGCGTTCGTCACGTTATGATGTCGATTAAATTTACACTAGGGGTACAGGAACCAAATACAGATTTAAAAACTTTCGGTTTTAGACTATTTTGCTTTCACGATCGTCTTGGTGATTAGCACGCATTACACTTACGACTTTGACTTCATTTTGCATGCACCAATCAGAGTGAGAGAGCAAGAGTGAGTGACTCATATCAAAATAAGATCAAACTACGGTATGTCCTTAAACTACGTCCAAGAGGTATGGGCAGTGTGAATGTCATCTCGCTTTGTGTGGTAGGGCACAGCACAGCGGATGTCATTCCAGATCTAAAGCAGCCAACTGGGGAAGTATCTCAATTTTTCAGAAAACCGCAGCCAAAGGACCCTATTTAATCGTGTTGTGCTTCTGCCAGTGAGTAATGTTGTCGGAGCTCAACGAGAGTGTGAAGTGTTCGAGCCGGCAACGCGCATGTAACACCTCTGAAGTTACATGCGTCTATAGGCTATGGAGACTGTTTACCATTAGACAGGCCGTATGCTTGTTTGGCACCAAAGTAGTATAAAAAATATCTGATTTGACCTCTTTGGATCATGTTTGGAATTAGGTCAATATTCCCCCATCCGTTTTTACACGACTGCCCAAAAAAAGGAGTATTTTTCCCCCCTCTGAAAGCAAATTTTCCTCTTGACTTTTTTCAGGAAATAATTCGTAAGAACAATTGTTATTGAACAATCAAGAAGATATTTTTATGCCCACTTATTGTCTCGTTTGCTTCTTTATAAACACACATTGTTAGTTGAAATGTTTTGAGATAACAAGATAACCTACAACAACGTAACGAAATTAAATGGATTCATTTGATACTTACTTACTGTATCAACCGGACACGAACAGTGCCTTAGGTAGTATAATTATCAGTAAAAACTGGAAAGTAATAATAAAACTGTTGGAAGACAAAAGTATTAACGATATGATATTAAAAAAGGATGCTTAAAGAATGCCTAGTTAAGAGGTGCAACTAAAAAACAGACAGAAAGCAAAAGAGGACTAAAACATAACTGCATGGAGCTGGCCTACTAAAAGTATAAAGAGACGTCCTCGTTGCTGAAAAGTTAATTTATTATTCAAGAAAATGACAGTCGAGCGATATTTACAAATTATTTTTATACTCCAAGTAACCATCGCGCGAGGAAATGACAACTGCAGCCTCGTATACGATGACAGCAAAAATTGCTTATTGAAAGAGTTACTAATGATGATCGATCACAGTGCCAACCAGTTAGCGGTGGATAAGAAGAAAAATGCGCTGTACTTTAGCCTTGATAGCAGCCGTGGGAAATTCAGCCCTGCGGTCCTTGACATAGATACCAAGAGGCTTACACTACTTGAAGGTGTAAAAGACGCCCTTGCTGTGGCAGTGGACGAAGAAACAGGTGATGTCTACTTCGGAGGAAGCAAAGGAATTTACAAGTTCACGGGAATAGAGAAGAAAGTGCAACGACTGCATTTGAAGCAAGTTGTTCGGTGGTTAATTTTAAGAGGATACATCTATTACATCCAACTCGCAGACTCAAAAGCGTATGTCTACAGATTGTTCAACATCAAACGCTTTCGTCAAGTCCAAAATGTCACTATGAATCAGTTCGTTTTTGACGCGGAGCGAAATGTCTTCTTTATCAACGGGACTGGACTTTACAGAGTTTCTAGATACCATGACACAATTAGATTAGTTAGAAAATCTCCCAATTTCTTTGGGATGACCACTAATAATGACGGACAAGTATTTGTAAGTACTAATGATGGTATTTACTATATTAGAGGTGGTCTGAAGCTGGTTAAATATGTTGATATACGAGGTGTTGTGGCGATGACGTTTGATAAATACAACAATATGATATATTCGGACTCTAGGCAGTTGGTTCGGCTCTTGCCAATGTCAAATAAGAATGGTATAAAAACTGCAAATGTTAATAATATCCTTCTGGTGAAGTAGAAAAGTGTTTCGATAATAACAATGTGTTCAATTGCGAATTTAGTAATGACGAAAAGTGCATTGCGACAATGAATTAAAATATAATGTTTATATTAATAAACGTTTTCATTGTAACATACCTTTAATTTAATAAAATTAAGTTTTTGGTTTTTATGAGTTTTCCGTCAAATTATAGTGTATTCGCTTAAGCTATGGTTGCGAGATCACGTTTTACTATGTCCATGTTTTTTTTGAAGTCTTAAAAAAAACTATTGTTTTTGTATTCGAAATTTCTGCTTAAAATATGAAAGCAATATAGAGGCCAGCAAATTGTTACTCATCAGTTCTCATTATAATTAAAATGGTATAAGAAGGTTTATAGTTCTTTAGGTAAATATCAGTTGTATGCAGCTTTCACGGGCATATGGTAGTAGAAAACTGAGCGAAGGGAGTGAATGGGTAAGAGCAAATTAGTCCAAGGTTGAGGAGTTACAATAAATTAATACCTTTACAGACTTTAACATTCGTAAGTAAGAGAAATAATTATTTCCCCGTATATAAGCTGATTAAATGAATCTGTAGTAATAAGCTATTTTCCACTTATCTGACGAATATAGTCATCGTTGGTGTTTCAAAATCTTCAAATAAGCTTAACTGGTAGATAAAGTGCTAAGTTTTGCAGGAAGTTTTATCTGAAAATTAATTTATTTGTTAATTAGCTATCCAATACTTTACTTGGACATTGTGAAACAAGTCCTTAGTCTTTTTCTTTTTTAACATCTTTCTGCCAACAAAGTATAAAATAAAACGTTAACCACGATGTAAATAAAATCGCTCCGCATAATGAAGATGGTAGCACGCCGGCGCTGCGCGGGACAATAAGCGGAATTTCCAATAAGACAGTCCGAGACGCTAAATGAAATCTGCGGAATAATACACTCACTTACCGAGCAATAGCAAATTGAACAATCAGGCAAAAATACACATTAATTTTTCTGTATTTTATCACACTTTCGCAGATATCGGGTTTTTAAAGGTGATTGAAACTGGTGAAGTGATTTAGCTGTTTTCTTATTCAATTCAAGCATTTTCTCTCAAAAACGTCCAATTTGACAGAGTGGACTTGATGATGAAGACCACAGATGATATGTGAAACTACTCTTAAAGTCTTAACTAAAAAAATCAAATCGCTCTCCTTCTTGACGCGACTGGCAAATCATATTACTTTTCAGCAACCGGGTTTTTTACCTTTTACTCCTTTGCCAAAAAGTAATATGATTTGTCAGTTAACATGGATTTTTCCAAAAATATTACCTAACTATTACATAAGTGAATGTGTTATAATTTTGGATGTAGGTGTTTTTGGGATTTTCATTTCATTTCTTTTATTTATTTGCACACATGGACAACATATTACGTATTTACATACATTTATGTGAAAATGTACCCTGGACTGGAGGCTGTAACAATATAAGTAATTAATGCTAAAGACTAAAAACTAAAATAATAAAAAAAACTACCTGACGAGACTGAGAGGTAAGGAGTAGGCGTGGGCGGGGAGGCAGAGTGATGTCAGAGGGGTTGGGGCTTGGCGGGTCAGGGTTTGAGGGTCAAGGGGGTGGAGAGTACGGTGAGGTGAGTTGATAGCCGCATCCTCGTCAAATCGCACCAAAGTCATGGTACTTCATCAACATTTGGATTGGCACTGAATTCATATAAGTTTTTAACGCATTTATTAAAATAGAGTTAAAGTTAAATAGATTTACTTAAATGGAGTCAGCACACGCAGTGCAAGTGTTATTTGAAACATCAAACATGTATGAAATTATGACGTATAAATAACATCATTTCTATCCGTGTGGATGAACAGTGCACATGTGGCCGGTGTGGATGTTGAGCTTAACAGTACAATGAGAATAATCACGGGCTGCATCTCGCCAATGCCTTTGTATTGGCTGCCGGTCCTTAGTAACATAGCACCACCGGACATCCGGAGACAGAAATGCCTAATACGAGAGGTCACAAAAATTTCTGGTAATTCTTCACTGCCGATACATAAGGACCTCAGCAGTCTTCAAAACACCCGACTCAAGTCTCGAAACCCACCGGCCAAAATCTTTCACACCCACAACCCATCACATCACATCAGGACAACCAAGCGTGGATGAGAGAATGGGAGGCTCAGCATAGTGTAGACAACACCATTTTTAAGTTGGACCCAGGGAAACGGCCTCAAGGGTTCACGGAAAGCCGAGAAATATGGTGCAGACTTAACCGTCTCAGAACTGGTTTCGGTAACTGTGAGTACCTCTGGCACAAGTGGGGGTGGAGCGAGTCTGCGGCGTGCGAATGTGGACACCCAGAGCAGACGGTGCAGCACATGGTATTCGAGTGCCCCGTCACGAAATACAACGGACCAGCTGAGGATTTTAAACACCTGACAAAAGATGCGAGTATTTATCTGCAGAAATGTAAATTTTGAATTAAGTTTTTTATATGTATGTAACCAGTGTGTAAACGCCATACAATAAATAAATAAATAAAATAACACTTGCACTGTGCGTGTGCTATCAAAATCGATGCAGCCTTATCTTGGTCTGACTAAGAAAATATCTTAATTTTGTCCTTTTTGAAATCAGTTTTCTTATTACGTAAAAAGTTTTTATCATATAAAGTATTTACAATTATACTACTAGTTCGTCAGTCTATCTTACATCCAGAGGTTCCAGTAATGCTAGTCCCCCGGAGTATCCGACTCGCTAGCGCTCGGCATGTACTGAAGATACTCAGCCTGCTTTGTTCCGCATCTGGGCTACAGTATCGGGAGCCATTGTCACCCTACTTGCCTTCGGATAGTTGTATTGTTTTGGCGCAGTTTGTGAATTTCTTAAGTAGTTCCTGTTCAATAAATATAATTTAGTTCAACTAATTAAACCAAAAAGATTACTTTGCTAATCCGCAAAAAAACGATGCTATAACATCTCAATTACCTCCTTTATCGCAAAAATAAACACGCAAATACATATAACAAACCACCACCAAAAAAAACAAAACTCGAAACGTTTTTGCCTCTCTACGAGGCATCATCAGAGCCCCTAGTGTAAATTTATTCGACGGCGTAACGTGACGTACGCGTTTGCTATGTCTCATGGTGTATGGGATTTTGAGTTTCCAAAACGTTCCGCTTTGCGCGCTGTGGTCTAAATCCTATACTAAATTAGACTTAACGAACTTTACACTAGGGGCTCTGATGATGCCTCGTAGAGAGGCGAAAACGTGTCGAGTTTTGTTTTTTTTGGTGGTGGTTTGTTATATTTATTTGCGTGTTTATTTTTGCGATGGGAGGGTAGGAACATCAATTGAATCTAAACATTACGTATGTTTAAATTCAATTCTATTAATTAGTTCAACTAGTTCCCTCAGTAGTATTCAGTAGCTACCAAAGAGAATTTGAAATAGGGTGGATTGTCAAAGAAAATTTTGTAGTCACAGTAAATTTACTGCCATCTTTTGGCACATGATTAAAACTTTTAGAACGCCATTTGACTTTGATCCTTATCCCTCTTTGATAGGTACATTAGATAAGTAATTATAGCCTATTAATTATCATCATCATCTTCCTTGTTTTATCCCGGCTTTTTGCCTCGGCTCATAGGAGCCTGGGGTCCGCTTGGCAATTAATCTCGAGAATTGGCACAGGCACTTATTTTTACGAAAGCAACTGCCATCTGACCTTCCAACCCAGACAGTAAACTAGGCCTTATTGGGATTAGTCCGGTTTTCTCGCGACGTTTTCCTTCACCGAAAATCGACTGGCAAACACGAAATGATATTTCGTACATAAAGTTTCGATAAACTCATTGGTACGAGCTGGGGTTTAAATACGCAACCTCCAGATCGAAAGTCGCACGCGCTTACCGCTATAGGCCAACAGCGCTTAGCGCCTGTTAGTAATATTAGAATAAGGGAAAATGACGAAGCCTGTTGCGATTGTTTGTGTGTATCGACGCCTGTTGCTGATTTATGTTTGTACCCATCTTACGAAGCGTCCATTGCCGAACTTGTGGATTTAAATTTGTTAACCTATTAATTCTAATGTTGTCAGTTAAACGTATTATGAATAAAATAAATTATTATTTAAGGGTTCCGTACCTAAAAAGGAAAAAAACGGAATCCTTTGTTGAGTTGAGAGTCACTTCGGTTTTCCGTCTGTGTATTTGTCTGTCTGTCAAGACCCTTTTTCTCGGGAACGCGTGGAGGTATCGAGTTGAATTTAAAAGTTAAAACCATATATATACTCAGGTCTACAGTATCTTGAAGCTGTGAAAAAAATGGAACTTCTAAGTTGACTTAAAAAAAGATACAGCCTTTTATGCCGCTAAAGACGTACCTATATTTCGACACTCTCAAAGGAATCAAAATTTATAACATAGAACTATGACGCAAACATGTTTTAACAATATAAGTTACGCGGACGACATGGCGTTGCTGAGCCCCTCAGTAAGCGCGTTAAAAAAGTTGATCGCCATATGTGAGGGTTATGCTGGGCAGCATGGTCTTAGGCACAAAACAACCAAAAGTGAAATACTCATTTTTAAGGCTCCAAAGTATAATTCAGATCTAACTGTGCCTAGGATCATGCTGGGTGGAGTACTCCTCAGGGTGGTGGGCAGCTTTAGATAGCTAGGGCATATGCTCACCGGAGATCTGAAGGATGATATAGATCTAGAGCGGGAGAGGAGATGGCGGTAAGGGGCAATATGGTTGCCCGCAGATTTGCACTTGTAACACACAAGTAAAGTTAACGCTCTTTAGGGCATACTGTCAAACTTTTTACACGTGCAGTCTGTGGGCAACATTTACACAAAGGGCCTATAACACGCTGAGAGTTCAGTACAACAACATTCTGAGGATGCTGTTGAAACTGGCGAAGCACTGTAGTGCTTCGGGCATGTTTGCAGAGGCGCGAATAAATGACTTTTACGCCATTAGGCGTAAAAGAATAGCGTCTCTGCTGAAGCGCGTGCGTGGCAGTAGCAACAGCCTCCTAAGGACATTGTCCGAACGTGCAGATTGCCGCCTCACAAAGTACTGGGTTGAATGATAGGCAAGGCCAAACAAGCCATCTTGCCCCGTGGTCCTCTCTACACGCAGGGATGTTATGTAGTAAATATTTAATAGCTATAAGTGTTTTTATGTAAGTATTAATATAGGATGTAAGTTGTTTTGATTAACTAACAAAATATGGATCGGATGGTCTGAAACAAACAAATTTTATTTTATTTTTATTTATTTTATTTATGATATTTGGCAAGTAATATAGTCTTATGCTACAAATACGAAAACAGTGAAATCTATACATAATTATGTGTGTGCCTAAATCTTTTTGTATATTTTTTAAAACTTTTTATAATATGTAAATCGCCTTCATAATTGCATGGACACAACAAGGTCGACTTTCGTATGCGTTCGCTTACACTCCGGGTGCGTGGATTGTTCAAATACCAACCTAGATGGCGCTGGCGAATCACGTTTAAGTATTTTGAATAATCAAAATATTTTTTGTTATATATATTTGGCAAATAAAAAATATATATATTTGTTTAAATATTATATATCCGGGTCCAATCCCTGGCACATACTCCGCTTACAGAAGGTCGGTAAAGCAGAAGGAGCGAAACTCTTCCTATCTTAGCAAAATAATGATTAAATTAGGAGTTTTTGCCCTGTGACTCTTTCTCAGCGAAAATTTCATATTCCAGTCCTCCCCACATTTTTTTATGAGCATATAAAGTGATAGGCAAATGCCTCCCCCTAGACTTCAAATCTTCCCGATTAACTACAGCATCCGTACAGTTGCTGAGAAATGCAAGTTGTCCTGTCATCTCCTCTTAGGCCGACCTCTTCCCCACATAGGCCTAAAATAAATCTAAAATCTAATTTAATCGAATATCAACGCAGCGCCCGAGGCCCAGCTCGTATACGCTTTGATACAAAATATTTATGACAAAGTGATTTAACTAATTGTTTACTAATTCAATAGAAATTCCTCATTCAAGTTTATAAATATATTGTAAGAGGATCGTAAACAATTGTCAAATAACAATCGTAAACATAAACACTGGAATCTGATGATGTCTTTACTTTTAGTTTACAAGTGGATGGATCATCTCGTGTGCATAAATATTCCTATCAAATAAAATCGAAGTTTTATGAACTACGATGATATTCAAATATATGAAGATTATATTGATTCTCCAAGCGTCTTCAACACAAGGTGGAAAATACTGCAATATAATTTCAGCAGATGAAAAAAAGTGCCACTTAAGGGAATCACTTGTCATCATCGACCATAGCGCTAATCAAATAGCAGTTGACAAGAGATCTAACACCTTGTACTTCAGTTTCGATGCTGGCCAAGGGGAATTCAACCCAGCGTTGATCGGCATAGATTCCAAAAAGCTGAAGCTGCTAAAAGGAGTTAAAGACGCTTTTGCTATAGCTACGGATGACAAAACTGGTGATGTGTATTTCGGTGGAAGCAGCGGTGTTTATAAATTTAGCCATTTAAACAGCAAGCTTATGAGACTGGATATAAAGCAGCTGGATGTATGGTGGTTAGTGATACGGAATCATATATATTACATACAGTTTCCAGACTTGAAGGCCTATGTGTATAAATGCAAGATGATCAAGTTGTTAGAGCAGCTTCACAGCAGCGTTATGAACCAGTTTGTCTTCGATGCTGAAAAGAATATTTACTTTATAAACGGAACAGGTCTTTACAGAGTTGGGAAAGACGACACAAAGGTGGTATTACTAAGAAGCACACCAAAATTTTTGGGAATGACTACAAACATTTATGGTACAGTGTACGTGTGTAGCGACAGTGGTATTTACTACATTAGGAAAGATCAGAAGTTGGCTAAATTTGTGAGCATCCAAGGCGTGTTAGCGTTGACATTTGACAAAGATAACCACTTGATTTACTCTGATTCTCGTGAGCTAGTCCGTCTCCTGCCTATGGAGAAGAGAATCAAGAAGAATGAATCTCGGAAGTCTCTTGCTGGTGATGTGAGGAATGTGACTGTTTGTGAAGTCTTCACGATGCTTGTTAGTCCAAAACCAAAAGCGATAGTGGAAGAAGAACATCAATGCGCTAATTCATTGAACTCCTTGTAACAAAATGCCTGGAATACTTTATGAAGTGGTCTACGAAACGTTCTTATTCAAAGTTTAAATTGTTGAACGGACTGGCACTAGAAGTATTTCGGTATTTTTTCGTTTACGTTTTTTCGTGATTTGGTTTTTTTTTTCAAAACATTAAAATCGTATTAATTATGAAGTCTTAGGTTTTGTATTTTTTATACCAGCATGAATAAATGGTTATCTTTGTACTTCATCGGATAATATTAGTGTCACTTTTTATACAAAACCTGTTATTGTTCCTTATGTTTCAACACACTTTAGTTGTTGTATTTATACAAACATGACTAAGTCACTTTCACTAAAGAGAATTTGTAATAGGTGGTTTGTCAAAATAAATTGTGTAGCCACAGTAAATTTACTGCCATCTGACACATGATCAAAACTTGAAGAACACCATTTGACTTTGATCCTTATTCTTTCACTGATATGTGTTAATTTTGTTAGAAATCAAAAAATAGAGCATAGGCCAAAAGTATGGCGATACCTTTTCGAACGATTCGTTTCGGCGTTCTAAAGTTTTACTCGTGTGTCGAAAGATGGCAGTAAACTGACTGTGGCTACGAAATTTACATCGACAATCCACCTATATTTCAATTTTTTTTTGCTCTCACTTTCAATGTAAAAAAATATGCAGATACCAACACGAATGATGACAGCATAAAAATATAAAATAAAATAGTAGAGATTTTATATGCATATCGCAGTGGACGGACAGCAGAACCCTTTTACCATATCAAGTAATGAATTTTTATGACTATTTAAACAACGTTAGTACATTTTCATGCACATTTTAATGTAGTTATTAAATATGCGCATTTATTTGGAATACAAACAAGACATGAACCAATGTTTTCATTTTCAACGATTTCGATATTTATTCATTGGATGTAAGTTTAATTTTTTTTCTTTTGATCAGAATGTATTAAAAATACGGAATGTATTGATTTAAGTTAACAATCCTTTGTAATTTCTACAAAATACAAATAAAATACAAAAATACAAAATAGTTTATTTGGCTTAACTTATAATACACATAACATAAAGGGCTGGAATCTCCCATTAAGTATAACAATACTTGTGTCGGGAGACCCCGCTCTTCCATTAAAAATTTCTAATTTGGTTTGATGAGGATTTGTGATTCCTTGAAATCTAAGAGAATTCTAAACAGTTGTCTGGAAAAGATCGCTTCTTAGAGATAAGACTGCGTGTTGTTACCTAACTTTTAAGTGTTTTTTAATTTTCTGTCTATTTTAACTGTATGGTGCACAATAAATAATAATACTTACTTAGAATCTAAGGAAAGGTTAAGGCCGCCACGTACATTTTTCTTTTTTAATTTTATTTATTTAAATTGTATTGCATGAGAGGAAGCCTTTGCCCAGCAGTGAGACGTATATAGGCTGAATTATTATGATAATTTAAATTGTATTGCGCAATAAATAAAATACAGTTTCAAAAGGCCGAGTTAATGCCACGCGGCATTCTCTACCAGTCAGCCTTTGTTTGTAAAATGAAAATAAATAAATAATTTTCACAAAAGAAGCAACACATTTCCGTTCAGGGGCATCCCAGAACGGCGGGTGCCGTGGTGGTTTCATCGATCTCCGTGCGCCCTCACGAACGGCTAAGAGGGTGAAACGCCGGAGTGGGTTTAGTGGGTAGGGCCAAATTGCCCCATTGCCCCCCCGCCCCCCTCTCAACAGGAGAGGAGAAATGAGTCCCACACATCGTGCGTAAATGCATTCTCACTACGTCAAAAAAAGGGCATTCCAGAAAAGTCTCGCTAAATGACGCTATTTTTTTTAACACTTCTGATAAAGCTAAGAAGATTAGCATGTTGAAGTGCGATGACTTGGTTTTAAATTCAATGGTTATTAAGATATTTGCCATAGGCGTCACGTACAGACAAAGTACTTAGGCCTTTTTTTATTAAATGATAAATGGAAAAATCCACCGCTTCCGGCAGGACTTGAACCTGCGACCTTTGGAAACTGTCCAATCGCTTTTAACCATTAAGTCTTCAATCTTAAAACAGTATTTCGGTAGTTGTCGCTAGGGACCACCCTAAGGCAAAGCAATACATAAAGGAATGTATAGAAAGATTCGCGCGTCTCTAGTAGGCTTACGTAGCTCAGTTTGTTAAAAGTGGTTGGACAGTTTCCAAAGGTCGCAGGTTCAAGTCCTGCCGGAAGCGGTGAATTTTTTAACTTTTTATTTAATATATAGTATCGCTCGCAGACGTATCTGCTTGATAAAACAACAACGGCAACAACAACGCGCAACAACAACGGTAAAGTACCTTTTTGGGGAATGTCCCTGCACCGAGTCAAATGGAAAAAAATGTATCCTATATCTGGGCAGTGCTGCAAAGAAAACAATGGAACTTAGGTCTCCATTTAAAGTGATAATTTTATCATCGACGTGACGGTTGGTAAACCCTGGGGATATTCGACAAAAACTTGGAATTAATGATTCAGAACTGAACCCTTTTCCCTTGTTTCACAGAGTAGGTGGTGACACGTTTTACTCGATTTTTATAAGACAATACCTATTTTAATACATGGATTTCTTACATGAAATAGTATTGTTCTTTTGGTTGTATTTTAATCAACGCAATTTAAAGCGATTAATGACGAGAGTGCTTGTGGTAAAGCTACTCAATGTCATATTGAACCATCGCACTGGGAGACTTTGACACAAGATCGGCTGAAGTGGAGCACAAAAGTGCAAGCCTTCGAAGAGGCGAGTGGAACTCGATGCGTAACGAGATGAGTTAAAGGCCCGACCACCTGCAGTCATCAATTACAATTTTGTCGCAGGGATGCTATCCTTCAGTGAATGTGCCGGTACATTTGCTGCTTACTTCCGATTTTGGTCTCCTCCACTATCTTCCTCCAGCTGTCGCAACCTACATTGCTGGTACATTTGCTGCTAAAATCGGTTATGTCAGCCACCGTCGAAACCGGCCAGGACAGTATTATGTAACCTGTTAAACCTATGAAATGTACCCGGCTGGTTACATAATACCTAGGGATGTACTAAAGGAAAGAAAAACAAGAGAGTTCCTTGATATATGTTTTATTTCTTCTTTCAAAACTCCTACATACCCTAAAAATTCAACTTCTAGCTCAGTCTGCTAACGGTAGAGCTGTTGGTTCATTTATATCTGTATTCTTACACTATAGGATAAATCACCAACAAACTAGTTGTTTAATTAAATTTTATTCTGGTAAATATTATATGAAAAGTTACACCTAAGCATTAAATTTGGCGAGCAACATTGTCCATCAGACCTTAGTAAACCTTGATTATGATATTAAAATTATTCATTATAAATGTGACAAAAGCAAAAGGTTACCGATCGATGACAATGACAAAACTTGTTCTACAAGTAAACTATGAGCTTCTTAAGGGCTACCTAAGGGTTTCCAAAGGATTTCCTAAGGGCCAACACATATCTGCTGCCACAGACGATGATTATTCCTCCGAATTAACTCCTCTGCATTCCGCCTGACGAACAAGACAGACGACAGAAAAGTCTGCTGCAGTCAAAAATAGCATTTGGGTTGGAACTCGTAACAATGGCCGTGAAGGCGTCCCGAACTGGACGAAGAGAAGACCCGTCTCTTACATCAGCCTGCCACGCTCAAGGGCACGCTCCTCTTTCCTCAGCAACTTGGCAAAGGAAAGCAACATTTGCCTCGACCTATTAAAATCTGGAAAGAATAAATAACTTAGTCTTCCGAATTTGGATTAAGCTGGTTTGCAATGAAAACACTTTGTGAGAATTGCTTACCCAGAAACCAAATCTGAATCTCCGGAACTATATAATATACTCGTATGGCGACAGTAAATTTCCACGCTGAGTTTTATAAATATCTATTTTAATTTTGTAACAAATCAGTATTCTGACACTAACCGTTACTCGTAATATCAGGTGAATTTTTAGTCTTGGTCAAGTTGAATATATTGTCATGATATTAGCTCGACTATGACATAGGTTGACGGTGAAGCGAACGGAGTGGCGCAAGTGCGTTGGAGATGGTCGCAAGTTCTGCGACGAGGCCTGGTTTGCGGCACTGGCAGACAAAGGGGAAAAAAGGTACCGTAGCGAAACGTCACAATCCGTCGCGAATTTCCCTTGCCAGCTCTGTGGCAAAGTATGCCGCTCTCGCATCGGTCTTTTCAGTTACCAAAAAAGATGTTTTTCGGACATTGGACCATAGATCGTCTGAAATAGACGTTAAGGCCAGTATGACATAGGTGTAGAATGTACAAGATAGTCTGTCAAATATCAAACGTGCGACGATTGTTGGAAATATGTTAGAGATCACTAGTGTTAAGAAGTTTTAAATTCAGAAATATAAGTTTTAAATTCAGTAATTATTCGCTTTTGAACTACATAACAGAATATTTCGACATATAACCACCTATTGCATTTCCTTAATATATTACGTCTTTTTTAATCCGCTTCATGTAATGAATTCCCTTTTGCATAAATCAATTATTTATCAGCGTAAGCGTAAATAATTGAATTGAATTAATAATTCGAGATTTCTAGACAATACACACACATTATCTCAACTATCTCTTGCCTTATTAATAGCAACGGAAATAAATTTAGAGTGTAAAATTGCAATTAAAAATAAATCATGTATGAATACAGTCAGAGTTACAGGTCGTGATGTGGCCCGTATATCCATTTTGTACAATGGCGTACATGAGAAAGAGTATTTTGTCATCTCATTCTGGCAAGTCAATGGCGCACTCTCTATTCTCTAGTCTGTGGCTCGCGTGAGCCTAGTCCCGTGTCCGCTATTAATGTTCAACGCTTCGAGACACGTCTTGTGTCAATGTCTAAACTAGATCAGCATAGATGCGTCAAGTGGATAATCAAGCTGAAATCTTCTTTTTATGATATTTATTTATTTATGGAGTCAAACTAGCTGACGAATTGCTTGATGGAAAGCAATTACCATCGCCTATGGGTATGTGCAACACTAGAGATGTAGCAAGTGTTAATAACATGGTTGTTCTGTTTTGTCCATCATACCATGCGTCACGAAAATGGCTGTTACTAAAGTTCGTCCCACGTCATTCTTGAATGCCCAGGGTTGGCAGAGTACCGGGCATAATACCTCGGTTCGCCGAGGTCTCTCCCAGAAGTCTCCGGCAACATCAAGAGTCTGCTAGGCTTCTTAGTAGTGTTGGGTTGGCAAGAGTAGTGCCGACAACCCACCACGCAAAGTAGGCGCGATATTATG
This sequence comes from Cydia pomonella, assembly GCF_033807575.1. Taxonomy (NCBI): domain Eukaryota; kingdom Metazoa; phylum Arthropoda; class Insecta; order Lepidoptera; family Tortricidae; genus Cydia; species Cydia pomonella. The sequence goes on along the minus strand of NC_084718.1, from coordinate 3,485,216 downwards.
ACGTCGAGTTGCTGAAACCCCCGAATACCTATAACTTATAACCTATATACTATAGTTCGTGTCTAACCTTTGAAAACATGACAATACGAGTGAAGCCACGCGTCTTTATGAGTGCCGATACGATGACAGATGATAACAGTGCGACTAACATAGATCCACCGCGATAAGTCTAATTTCCAACCATTTGTCCATTCTTTGAAGACTCTTATAATACGAGTTTTAAAGTCCAGATGGTTTAGGCAGCGGAGTTTTTGAAAAATTGTAGCTTAAAGTTAAAAACTTAAAACTTACTAAAAATGACAATTAAATAACAATAATATCCGAGATCCCGGGCATGCAAGGCCATCGCTCAGTACTCTGCAAGCTACATTCTGAGAAGGACCTGAACTCTCGGTATCTTTATTTAAAGGATCCAATTTATGGATATTAATTTGGAAATTTATCCATTACATTCCTGTAGAGATAAAATCAGAAGTAGAACAATCTGATGAGAAGAAAAATTCAGAGCATAACTCACTCGAACCCTAACTTTTTATGCGTATTCGTCCCTTTACCTAGATTGAGCGCTACGGTCGACAATAGCAAGATAAAGTGTCGCAATTTTTCTCTCTTCCACCTATCGAATCTAGTAGGCAACTCATCGATTAGTCAATGATTGGTTTGTTTTTACAAAGGCACCACATATATTCTGCATCGGACCCACTTCGTCCACGCAAAGTTTCGCGCGTGACTGGAATGATTAGGATTATTTTACAATTCAGAGCAACAAAAAGCTACATAAAAGCTAACAATGGAGTTTCTAAGTAGGAGTTTTACAAATGAAAATTAAATTCCAAGTAGAATAGGGAAGCAAGATGATGATTGATGAGACAGTGACGTAAGAATGCTTTCCAACCAGTATCAATTAGAGATACACCTAGGATATGGGTATACATGTCTACTTATTAAGGATTTTACCTCGCTCAGTTTAAACTGTGGAATTAAAACTTAAATCTTCTCGGGCAGTGGTGTAGGGTTACAGGCAGTGTAGCTTTATTAGATGTTCATAAGCACATTGTAATATGCCTAGTCACAACCCTACCGAACAGCGGGAATGGAACGACGTGTGGAGCAAACACTATAACTCAATGGTTTCTGGTGGAATCGTGGAATCAAAGTCAGGGGCGTGGCTCCATGCATTGTCCTCACTTCAGCTGGGTATCATGCTAGACAATGACTCGCTGGGTATAGCTGTGGCACTCAGATTGGGGGCGAAAGTGTGTGAGCCTCATCGCTGTGGCTGCGGAGGATGGGTGGCGGAGAACGGGCCGATGCCCATGATGGGCCTGAATTGCCGGTAATGCGCTGCCCGTTTTCCGAGGCACCACACCATAAATAAGATTGTGCGAGGAGCCATGATTTCGGCAAACGTGTCCTGTATGGGGCCACCTGGTCTCAGCCGCACGGATGGGAAGAGACCTGAGAGCTCTACGTTGTTACCGTGGCGGAGAAGGCGCTGCTTCTTGTGGGATGCAACTTGCGTGAGCACGTTCACTGCATCGCAGACCATGCGTTGCATGCCATGCCGAGCAGAAGCACTTTGAATGCTCCGGACTGGCATCGGCGTACAATTTTGAGCCGAGCATTAGAGACAGCGGGGCCGTGGGGGAGTGGAAGCTCCCCGACTTTTTGGGGAAATAGACCGGCGTTTGCGGGAGAGAGGTGGTGATCATCGCTCTGGGTTGCACTTGGTTCAACAGCAGTCTCTATAGCAGTTCAGCGGAGGAATGCTGCAGGCATTATGGGGACCTTTGAGCCAGGTACGATGGTACGATGCAGGGTGGATTATTTAAGCTTAGTTGTAGGTTTCATTTTATTTGGATAATTGTAGAGTTTTTTTTTTTAAATATAATTTAAGGTTTTGGTTTGTTAGGTACAAATTGTAACAATGGTTTTAATTATTATGTAGTTACTTTTTATATTTCTTTGACAACTAAATGTATCTTAATTCATAAATAAATTACTCGGATTAAAAACTGCATATCTTTAAAAGAAATATTGATATATTTAGTAGGTTTTTCAATAATTGTTGAAAATAATCATAAATGTCAATGTAAAGTATTCCAACTGGGCACATAATGTCTGCTGTACATTGCTGGATCGATTAATTTTGTTAAAAAAGTAACAGCAAGTCAATTTTTAATTTTAATTAATTTAAATCATTAGGACTTTATTACTGATCAGTTAAAGTCTATATTTTAATTTATTACTCTTATTAAGGGCCACATCCCGTATTTCGTTTTTACTCGCTATACCCATGATTGACTTGAAACAAACTTTGTATATTTAAATTAGTATTTATCAAGGTAATAAATTAATTTTTATATAAATCACCGCTTTTATTTTAATTCCCTTGATTCCCTTTCGACAACCTATCTCACCATTTCAAATATGATATTACCGCCAATTTAACGAATTTATTGCAAGTTGGTTGGACGAGATAAGAATTTTACTGTGGATTGTGTAATGGTAAACAGAAACACAACTACGCGCTACCTACATAACTATTTCTACTGGATTATTTTTAAGTCTCACTAAAAACAGTAGAAATGTCCTCAATTCTATACTTATCTAATTAGAAGCTATACTAATTATATCCTCTGTTTTGTTTCTGGTCTTTTCATGTGTCTTGTGTGATTATTTATTTTTTCCATTCATGGATATTTAACACCAAATCTTGTTCAAATTATCAACAATATGCACTTAAAAAACTATTAAGCACTAATAAGATTTTTGAGTGCGGGGATTTTTTATACTAGCCAAAAAATAGGCAAAAACTGTAATAAAAGTATTTGAACATTTTTTAGCCCATTTGGAGCTTACACCTAGTAAGCTTTTGGAGCTTCCTAGGTACTTACCTATTTTTTATTCATAGATTGGTAATTATTTTACAATAAACAAAATTAGAAACACACTAAATCATTCCGCACCCAAAAATCCGTGGTATACCATAAGTTAGGTTTATTCATTCATTTCATTTGATGTTGGTTTATTACAATATTGTTGTCCTTTTCATCGATATTTATTTTTGATTTATCTTCTGGTTAAAGACATTTATTTACTCATAAGAAATTTTACATTTCACTTAATAGGTAGTTTAAAATACAGAATTATCTTAATTGTGTATTTCTATTTGTTGCCTGTCGTGGTATAACCAATGGGGTTATTATTATATTCCCGAAATAGATAAAAAACTGTAACTGTGATTTGGTCTTCCATATGGCGCCCAACGTGGGGCATTTCTTAGAAACTATTTTTAGGATTCTGTACCAAAAAGGTACAAAAGGAAACCTAGTGACGACTCTGTCTGTCTGTTCATCCGAATTTATCTACGAAGTTTATATGTTTACATAACAGTAACATTATCATCAATATTACATAAAAAAAGATCATGCCTCTAAATATTACAATTTAACCACCATTGCGGGTGTTTATTATAGGTATTTGAAATTTCTATGAGATTAAAATAACACCTTCTTTTAAATTAAACAAAATATTGTTGAAATCAGTTCACATGATAAGGAATTATAACTGATAAATCAACATACACAGGTTGCGCAAATTAGTAAAGCATTTTGTCGATAGATGGCGCTGTTCATAATTATGCTTAATATACTACTGGTCAAAAGTCTTTCGTGTTATAGTTACATGAGTAACATGAGATAGTTAAAAGTTTGAACGGAACCTTCGGTGCGCGAGTTAAATGAACTCATACTTGACCAGTTTTTTTTTATTTACCTGGTCTTTATTTACTCTGAAAACATTATTTACAAATATCAGTATATCTCCGAGTCACAAAATAAGTCTTTTTACTTTGTTTGTACCGACCTAAATGCTAATCCCTTGTCCAATAATGGCTGCAAACAAAAGTGTCAATAACCAAATTATGTGTGGGTCATTATGTCGAACAACCTTTTGTATGTATGTTATGTTTGAACATATTATTATATGTATTTGTTTCTGAGTCATGGGTGTTTTCTGTGTTTAAGTATTTATAAATATTTATACACTTATTATATAAATCGTTGTGTAAGTACCCACAACACATGCCTTATTGAGTTAATTGTGAGACTTAGTCAATTTGTGAAATAATGTCGCAGGTTTAATATTAATTTTATTTAATGTATGGGGAAAACAAAGTAATAATATTTTGATAGGAATGTGGGTAGTGTGTTATCTTCAGATATGGTTCTTAATGCACATTACCGTCCCCATCCTCCCCCTATCCCCCCGATATAATCGCCTCATTTAGCGAGAAATATGTTCCAGTTGACGGCCTTGATTTTTACAAGCTTTTATTTACTTTCACCTGACCGTTGTCTGTTTGTAATCAAATCTTGCAAGTTAAATTTGATCCACTTCCCGGTTTCCGATTGAGCTGAAAATTTTCATACATATGTAAGTCGGGTGACAATGCAATATTATGGTACCATCGAGCTGATCTGATGATGGAGACAAGAGGTGGACATAGGAACTCTGTGATAAAACAACGCAACCTAATTGTGTTTGGGGTTTTTAGAATTTGCTCGATGAGTATTAGTTGCCTGTGGAAAGAAAAGTACAGTCAGCGATAAAAGCTTGTACCAAAAATGAATTTTTTGCCAAAAACTTATTTGAGAAGAGTATTCGGTTTAGTAAAAGGAAAAGTAAGTTTTTATGTTTTTTGTATATAAAAAGCAAACGTTATTGGTACAACTTTCACTTCAAATGAAACTTTTTTGTTCGTAAGATCCAGTTTTTGCAGAGTGTTACTAGTCACTTTTTGTTATTTGTCAATAAGTATGATTAGACTTCGCCTCATAATGGCAACATCGCCATCTAAAAGGTTTTGCACTAAGTAATAATTCAATAATGTTTTTATTTTATTTTATGATTTTAAATTAAAAACTTCGTCGCGCCCATAATAACAATGACTTTGACACTTCAGACCTTACTCAACAGTGGCGCAACCTGGTGAGTACAAAAATGGCAGCCCTCATCATCGTCTATATAAATACGCGTTGTTACCTGTATGTACCTTCATATAAACCTCTGTATAATACATGTACGGGTGCGTAACGATCGCTAGTTTTTTTAAATATAATATTAGTTGCTTAAACGCTCATTTGATATAATTATTGTTTGACAAAATAACAAATGATATATTCACATTATGTATAATTATTGTTTCTTATAATGTTCATTATATCGAATAACATTTATTATAACGTTCTTTGAGTATAATGCTTATTTCTAATAATAATCAAATGGTATAACGCTCATTTTATCTAAAGCACAGTGAGAATAACTTTTTTTATATAATGTATTAGAGATATAATTCCAAATTTAATACCAGAAAAATTGGGTAGGTTAGAACTTTACTGTAAACCCTAAAGAAACGAACTGCTATCACAAATGTAGGTTAGGTTAGGTTTGAACTGTGACCCCTAAAGATAAAGATAGGTTATTATTCAAGTAGGCATATTACAACGCGCTTATGTACGTCAAATAAAGCTACACCGGCTCTAACCCTACACCTATGACCCGAAATGATTTAAATCCCCCCTCAATTGGAGGAGGGTATCCCAATATGGACCGGCAAGAAACTCGGCGGGACACATCTTTTCAAAACCATACATCTTATAATTAACATGCATTAAATAAGAAAAAAAAGTATAATTTAAATTACTATAGAAATCATGCAATTACATACAGTAGCTACTTTTCTTTACAGTAATTTGATAAAAAAAAGAAACGGATTGCTATCAGAAAAATAGGTTAGGTTAGGTTAGAACTGTGACCCCTACAGGAAATTGAAACCTTCCAATAGGCAAATCCGAGGTAATGACAATAATACACTATGGTACATATCCACTTATTTTATTCACTTCAATATCAAACAATACTTTTTTACTGGGTACAACTGGTTATACCTGAGTTATATGTACCCTCAACCCTCAATACGAACCGGTGGTGGAATAATAATCATATTGGAATAAAGGGTATGCGTGTTGTTACTAAATGATAATAATATAAATGAGTTTAAGATGGTTGAACTAAACGCAATGTATACAAAAAAAATGTTTTTTTTTTTTTTCATTAAACTTTGCAATATCATTTTAATCTTAAATTAGAAGACATTGCTTGCAGAAATTCATCTTCCTTGTATTCTTGTTTTCGCTCAAATATTTGATTAATTCTTTTGGCTTTTGACCATCTCTAATTTTTTATACTGCTAGTTAGTTAAAATATGAGTTGTATATTAAAAGTTAATTATACCTTATGATTTTTATAATAAATAAGTGTTATATTAAATGCATTATATACGAAATAAGTGTATATATTTTGTTGTTATACTAAATGTGAATTATATGTGATGAATGATTATACCCTTTAAAAATATACAAAATGTTGTTATATTGAATGAAAATATACAAAAAAAAATTATACCAGACATTACAAACCCTATATTTACAAACCCTATAGGTACCTACGTATTATGTGATAGACTAGGTGGAGTCACGCAGAGTGATTGCCCGGGTTCGAACCCTGACCCACTTGTCGGCGTCCAATTATGCGGCCCGTCGTAAATAACGTCGTGGGTAATATTGCACGACACCCACGAAGTTTGTATATAGATTTCTATATATTGATGGATTTACTACATATTACACTCTGCCCGTAAAAGGGCATGCGACTTGCCGTATCCGGATGTCCTGGGTACAAACCCTGGCTGTGCAAACCAGTGAGTTTTTCGGGACTCATGTACGATATTTTACCAGTTACTATTAGGTTAGACCACTTATCAAATAGAATATATAACAAAATAGCTATAAAACTTTAATGTGTACAATATTTCCCAACAATTAAGTAACAAAACTGTAAGTTATGGAGGAGTGGGGCATCCTGATACAGGTTCATTCACCTAAGAGGAAGTCCCAACCACTGATGGCAATTTGTAAACTATTTACTTGATGAGAAAATAAATAACTTTTCAAAATTTATTTAATTATTTTATTTATATATTTACCAGTCGCTTTTGGGTAAAGAAATGCTTTGCCAGCAAAAGCCATTTCTTCAAAAAAGCTGCAGCTGTATTATTGTTGCGACATTACTGCGTCGGTGATGATGCGGCCGCTTTGGCTGTCAATCTTTTTGATAAAGTGAGTAATGTCGTAACAAAAATTCAAATATCACCTTTGTTTTATTCTAGAACCATAAAGAAAACTAACGCTACGTATCCAAAAGAAAAACGAATTTGATCAAATGAGTTGAAATTCCTTTCGCTGTCTTGTTTTTGACCACTCTGTCACGCTGGTATTTCTGTTTTTTAACAAATAAATAAGAAAAAGACGAATTTAATTGCATATATTTTTAGTTGTGGATTACATTTACCATGAGAAAAAAATATCATCTCAATAATACTAAATTTGGGGCCAAAAAACAAGCCAACGAAGAAAATTTTGACCCAAATAGTGTTTAGTGACAGAGGTGACGGGTATCACATCACCTGCATGGCTAAGATGGTCGGTTCATTATCATTTGTCACCATGCGACAAAACAAAACAAGCGACAAGCGATAAAAATGGTACCATGCTGCCACTGCTGATCGATCGACATTATTCTGACTAAATGTGTTACGAATTGCCTGTAGCCGACTCATTTTAATGGAAAACTAGTTCAGAAGAATTATATTAAAGTCTCTTCTGCCTTGCATTTGCTTTTACGTCAAAAAAATTGCGCAGACTGTAAATATGACTTAAAGTAAATATAATATGGCTAAGGCGCCACTTGCACCATCCCACTAATCCGGGGTTAATCGGTTAGACTTGGAATTATCATGGTTACCAGTACAATTTGACACTCGGTTAACGATTTAACGGGTAAACGATGGGTTAGTGGGATGGTGCAAGTGGCGCTTAGATGACTACGAGCAGGTATTAATCATTGAACTATTATTACTGCGTATACAGTGTGTCCCTAGCAGTTGGACAAAGCCGAAATGTACATATGCATAAGGGTGTTTAGAACCAGTGTACAAAGTATCATAACAAGCGGTTTCGAAGAAATTAACAAATTACCATTTTATACTTTGGAGCAGCTGTATGTGTTAGTTGCTCCTAAGGTAATATCCTCAAAGAATAGTATGGAACCTTCTTCGACCTTTTTGATTCTCTTTTTTATTTATGACACTAATAAGCTTCTGACTTTTGAAAAATGTCATCATTATCAAATATTTCGTACAAATTGTCAAAAACACTGCCAAATATTAACACAGTGTGTTTCTTTTTGTTGTCGATTATTGTAAATAACTTTTGTTCGAAATTTTTTTTTTTATCTTTTGTTGTAATAAAAAAAATATTAACGTCAGAGCATTCCTGAGAAGTCACCCTACGTGGGATTTCAGGGTTTGTCCAATGGCTAATGTCACCCTGTAGAACCGGCACAGAGAACCAGTAGTATGCGCCATGAGTCGTTGTTTTGATAACAAAGAAGCGAAGTGCCATGAATTAGGCGCTTACGAGATTTTTGTTGCGTGGTACAAGTTGCGATTGCGACAATTTCATTGTTTGGTATGACTTTTCTATAGTGATACTCAATGGTACTAATATACGACTTCATTTTTAATGTTTTCCTATCCAATTTTCAGTTACACGTCACAAAATTTAATTACAAAAGAACGTGTCTCCGTCTTCACTCGTTTCGGTTACCGCCAACAGTCGCACCAACTCCTGACCGTCCGAGTAGATCAAATGGTTTTCTTTATCAAACGCCATAGCCATCACTCCAGGGACCCGCACTACCCGTTTAACTTTCTGATCGGTCTTGTTCACTACGTATATAGCACTGTCACTGCTCACAAACACTGCACCTTTATTATCTGACGCCATGCCTAGAAATTGAGGCTTAGCGCGTAATAAGACATGCTCGTGTGAAAATTTCTTGACACCGTACAATCCAGACACGTTCACAAAAAAAATGTAACCTTCTCTATCAAAAACAAATTGATTCACTTGCGTGTTTTTCAGTTGGCGGACCACTTTAATCGTTCTATCTTTGTACACGTACACATTTAAATGGGGGAACTGGATGAAGTATATGTTTTTCTTGAAATATAGCCACCAGATATCTAAATTTGTGATTGCTAAGCTCGTAAGAGTTTTATCGACAGGTTTGTATCTGTGGATGCCATTGCTTCCTCCGAAGTATATCTCGTCGTCGATGTTGTTGCTAGCTATAGCATAAGCGTCCTTAACGCCTTTGATGAGCCTGAGGTCTTTACTATCAATGTCAAGCATCACAGGAACATATTCACCGTCGACGTCTGAGCTGAAATACAGCGAGTTTGTCCTCCTGTTGACGGCCAGTTGATTTGGACTGTGGTGAATGCTGGCTAGCACATCTTTTAAATAGCATTGATGCTTTTGAAAATATTCTATTGTGTTTCTGTCAACTGTTTCGGTTGTTGTTATAAGAATAATAAGGAGCAGTAGTTCCATTACTGAATTGGGGTTGAACTCATGAAAGCGTCGTAATTTAAGTTATGTTTATAGACTTTGAGTCAGTTCTGGATGTCAATACTTCGAAGTCGATAATATATGATGCTATACTCGTAAGCTGTCCCTTCGTTGATGTAAAATTCTCAAACGTCGTTTTGATTGTCTTGGTGTAAGTACGTGGTCGCTGCTATTATGTTCTTTGGTGATTCCCTTGCGATGTATCGTTGGTATGACAGTGTATTTTGTAAAAACGCTTCACTATGAATTTTTACGTTGCTGATGTTATTCGTGTGTATTATTTATCAACAAATCGGTTTTACAAGGATGTGATTGTTTTATACCTGCGGCTTTGTAAACTACGAGTAAAGGAAGCCGGATTTTACACCAAGCAATCAGGAAACGCTTAAACGTATATGTTAACAGTTTTGATAAATAATTTTAAATAAATATTATAGGGACATTCTTACACAAATTGACTAAGTCCTACGGTAAGCTTAAGAAGGCTTGTGTTCTGGGTACTTAGACAACGATATATACAATATACAAATACTTAACCCCTTGTATGCGGTCTGTGAAATTTGATCATTAAAAAGTGACCTTGGCATTAAAAAATAATAGATTTAAATTCCCAGTATTCTCACGCACGGATCCTTATCATGCACAGAGGTTAAAATACAAAGAAAATATCCATGACTCAGGAACAAATATCTGTGCTCATCACACAAATACATGCCCTTACCGGGATTCGAACTCAGGACCATCGGCTTCGTTGGCAGGGTCTACTACTCACTAGGCCAGGCTGGTCGTCAAATAAAAGATACTTTTATATAGACATATCCAATATATGCATTTGTAGTCCTGCCAGATATCTTCAAGCGTATGTGTTTCGTTTTTAGTTTATAATATATGTTTGTTTGATCGTATTTATTTGATTTAGGAAAATCAGGATAATGGAGGATCGTTTCTCCATAAAAACATAGTTCAAATTTTCCTTTTAATGAATTGTTACTACACAATTAAGCTTTTAGTACCTGGGCGACCGAGCTTTGCTCGGTTATAACTATTTATTGTAATATATAAATTTGAACATATAAAAAAAAACAAAATTTAGTCACCGGGCGAGATTCGAACCCGTAACACTCGTTTAGCAGTCCGCGTCTTAACCCGCTGGACCAAACGGACAGTGGCCGACAACACGAAATTAGCGACCATATTCTGCGTCGAAATAAAAACGCATGAAAACTCGAAAACACGCGTTTTCCCAAACATAAGACTAATCTAGATAGATTGTATACCCCCAAAAACCCCCATATACCAAATTTCAGCGAAATCGTTAGAGCCGTTTCCGAGATCACAGAAATATATATATATATATATATATATATATATATATATATATACAAGAATTGCTCGTTTAAATGTATAAGATTGATGAGATAAATAAACTTAAACGATGACATTAGAAAACCAGTATGTACGGTTAACAATTGGATCAGTTTTCCATTGTTACATATGTGTGATTATGTGTTGTGGATAGAATAAAAAATACGATGGTCCTTCGTACCAGACCCTTTTCGATACAATCACCATGCAAGCCTGCGGGTGAGGCATTGTACTCTTTTATGCTCAAGGGACCAAAGGTGGGTTTCCGGTTGTTGGTGAAATATTGTTACGAAGGAAACACGTGGCAAGGTTGGCAATGGTTGCGGTTGATTTGATCTGAAGAAAGCGTTAAGATTTGGTGAAAGTTTAAAGGTTAAAGTAAACATAGTCTGAATGGAAGAAAAGGAAGTAAGTAAAAAAGTATACATACTTATGTTAGGTTTTAAAAATACACTGGAGACTATACGTCTCTGTCATATTGTATAATATACTTGACTTGGTACATACTAGTTATGTACAGAATGTAGCATTAGTTTATGAGACTGCTAGTTTAACAGTCCAGACGCGGTTTATTTATTTAGTATAAATTTTATTTTGACACTTGGAGAGACTTTACACCTCCAAATTTTATTAGTATTAGTACTCTGACATTGGGGACCTTTTACATCTCCAGATTTAATGTGTTTTTAACTATAGAGACTATACATCTCTATTGTATTGTATTAATTATTTATTTTAAGATTATTATTATGTAATGTTTACCCAGGTATTGGCTGTTGTATTTATAAATGTTGTTATGTATTTTTCATGTCACTATATGATGTTACTATAAATGTTGTATTGACTTGTAAAAGAGCCCTTGAGGCCTACTTGCAGAATAAATTTTTGAATTTTGAATTTTGAATTTTGAATTTTGAATTTTGACACAATGAAATTTGTTTTTTTTTTTGTATGCACCTATTCATAAATAATATGGCGGGTTAACGAGCCTCGAAATGTGTGATGGACCCAAAAATGAAACAGTGCTAGTTATTAAGTAAACATCGACTTAAGTCTTGACTGCTTACCATCAGGCGGGCCGTATGCGCAAACAAGCACCGTCGTGGAAAAGAAAGTCTTATCGATATCGATACTAAGCAATTTCTAAATTATGATAACAAATATAACTCACTGAATGATTGAATGGATATTATTTTAATCACTGTAATAATATTTTGAATTGAATAACTGTGGCATAATAATAATATGTCAAAGTTTGTCGATATAAAGTTACATAACAACTATTATTTCTCCTAGCACAATTTTGGCCGAATATCAGACCGGGGTATAGCTAAAATATACCCAGGCCATAGAATAAATAATAGTACTACCCTACAAACAGGAAACTTCCTACAAAACCGAAGTTTGACAGCGATTCAGGGACGAATCATGTTGTCGCTTTCTAGTGCTATGGCACTATCCCTTTCGGCTATTTAGGGTTGTGAAAATTCTAGTCCTTATCTTATTTGTGGTTGTGCACGCAAAGGGACGTCTAGTTTTGCCAACCCTAATAATTGCTCGTAGCAACGCTCAGCCGAACGGAGCCGGGAACGCCCGAATACCTACTGCAGTTTCCCCCCATCACTGCCCAGGCCATCACATCCCTAAATGATTCATCAATACGACAAAGGAATTTTTATTGAACCGGAACAGACAGGAATACGTGGAGCTCATGGAATATTTGACGGTCTTTAGCCAAATTATTGTTTCGTCAAATTCCCTGTGCCTATTCGGAAAATAAAACCGGCCAAGTGCGAGTCGGACTCACGCACAAAGGGTTCCATACCATTATCTAAAATCACTTTTTTATATGGGAACCCCCTTGAATATTTATTTTATTAGTTTTTAGTACTTGTTGTTATAGCGGCAACAAAAATATAATTTCAACTGCCTAACTATCACGGTTCATGAAATTCAGCCTGGTGACAGACGGACGGACAGCGGAGTCTCAGTAATAGGGTCCCGTTTGACCCTTTGGGTACGAAACCCTAAAAATACAATTCTTAGTCCCCCTTGTCGTGTGTGATGGTCTCATTTTTGTCTAGAAAGCGCGGAGCGATTTTTGAGAATAGTCTTATGTATGTGTTACCTAGATTAAGTGTTAGGTAAAACTAGGTTTGTGTTTATCAATAAATGTTGTATTAAACATAAAATAAATTAAATACCTATTAGTGCAGTTGTATAATTAGCATTATGCTATTCTTCATCCCGGAAATATATATCTGTATGTGTTCCCAAAAATATGTCTCTCGGTTATTAAGCAACCTCTGAATTGCTTAGTGCAAAAAGTGTCCTTCAACGGGGACTGTTACCGATCACGTGATCAGAAAATAACTAAATAAATATTATAGGACATTATTACACAAAAAATAAAATAACAAATAAATAAACAAATACAACAAAATAAATACAAGTAAATTGGGGTACATTTGCAGTAACGTCACATAGTGATGTGACGTTACTGCAAAAGTACCCCAATTTACTATGTACTAGTGAGTCGTAAATTGTATATTTGAACACGGATTGAGCCCATATTGAATATCCCATCTCAATAGAATAAGGAATTATTGGTTTTCCTTTAAGTAAGTACGGAATTATGAACAGAGGAATTTCCAGAAGTTGGAAACTTATAAATCGGCGTACAGCCGCAAAACTTGAAGAATTCCAAGAACCCTGAAGCGTCGGTTCGCCTTTCGCGCCTTAACTTGATAGGTATGTTCTTCGCTTTAGTAGAACCAGAGAGAAATAAGTAACCATACATCGGGATTTTTGGTGCGCGAATGATTTCATGAATTTATAATTTTCAGGGGTCAGACAAAAAGTGCGCATGACGTCAAACCACTTATAGGATGATTTCAAATACATAGTATTTTTGATTTTCATAAACAATTATCACTTATCATTTATCAACCTCTTTATTAAACGATATCGCCACTTGAAATGAGTAAGTACGTTTTTGACTGACACATTGTCAATCAGATGAACAATAAATTGACTTCGTTACTGTTTAGCTATTGTATCTTCACGATTATATTTAGCTAAAATTTATATTTACTAATGTATAAGAAAACGCTCTAAAATGTCATGTCATCTTTACTCGAATATTGTGGCAATTTTCCGTTTTTGGAGGTACGTGACAAACACGTATACTGCTAATCTTACCTACTGTTCCCACTTTTGACTATTAAACCTATTTATCTGAGGATCCCACAGACTTGTTCTAACTAATTTCAAATAATTATACCTTATGGTAACAAGTTTCGTGAAATTTATTTTATTCACTACATCACCCTACCACCTGTATTATTAATTCCATGGATTTATTTACGTTTATTTTGTTACTTCATTAATACTACTTTGTTACTACATGTCACACGGAAGTTTAAATACAAACTCAAACATCATCCTGTGTGCAAGATTACGTCATTTTTACGTCATCCGCACTTTTTGTCCGACCCCTGATAATTTTATTTTATTGTGAAATATTTACCAAATAATGGATTAAAATAGGTAGCTTAGAAATATTAAAATAGTTCGTTTTTAGACCTTTTTACCTATTTTTTGGCTAGAGTAAAATATTTTCACACCCAAAACCCCATGTATGCAAATACCTGGGTCAAAAAATTTTTCGTTGTCATGTTTTTGTCCCTAAAAAATGTGACGAAGTGGACGTTTTTGTATGAGATGAAATGAGGTTTTAAATTTTTCTCATGTAAAATATAATCTATAGTTAAAAAGATATACCATACCACTCGACCAACATTACCATTTACTTGATAGAAGACATAGATCCAAGCGTCACTCTGTCACGCGTCAGAAACAAGACAACAAAATAATATTGATCCTAACTTTAGAGTGTTCACTCCATAAATGGCAATAAAGGTGCCATTCAGATTCAGACTAACCAAGATACTGCTGCGGTATTCTAGCGCAACATTATTGCCGAATGCATTACGGCCGCAAATATCATAAATCCGGGCAGCAATGTCGATTTGGACTGCTGTTACTATAGGTAACGTAAATTTGTCAATTAAATTACTTTTTTGACTTTTCTGCCAGTTATGTTGCTGCATGGTATTTGAAATTTGTGGCAGTAATGTCGCACTGCAATACTGAAGCATTACCCTGGTGCAGTCTGAATCCTATGCAAAGAAAAAATGTTTAAAATTTAAACGATAAATGTTTGCGCCTAACAGGCAACTGCCATTGTTGTGACGTCATAATAGCAGTACAGTAACTAAGAAACATCAAATGTGGAATGCAAACTTTTTGCCTGTGTTACAAATTTAAAACTTGCTATAGTGACGTTACTCACGAAAAAAATGGTGGTCAGCTTTTTCAGGCACGCGATATACAGATAATACAATTACGAGTATAATTTAGAAATTCAAAATATATATCATGCTTTTATAACAAAATCGTATTTCTTAAGGTAAAAACTATATAAATAACATACTTACATAATTTAATTTTGATAGATGAAACAGTGTGGATGCTGATAGCTGTACCTACAAAAAACATACACAACCTTTTCCGGTGTCCTACATAAACGAGTCTAAGATTGATTGATTCTGTTACAGCCATTGATCTTAAATGTCCGAGGTCTACGGAAAACGTTTGGTGATTTTTTGTTCGAAGCAAAAATGTGAGTAACGTTACTGAATCGGCTGCATCTCAGTAGGACTTAACATATTATTATATAACTATAAAAAAAAGGAAAACTTATAAACCTAGTTTTTATTGTGTCACTAACATACTAAAAATCATGGAGAATGGACAATACCTATTTAGAAGTGGAAAAACGTTTTCTCTTTTTGTATGGATGATCTAGTGGTATACTTCTCTCTTAAGCACTAGCGACTGCTTCCACTCAAACGCAGTGCATTTCGCTTGCACCAACGTAGAAGGGAAATACAATTGAGTTTTACGTAGTCGCTAGCGAATATGTCAGTGTCAAACTCGTGGTACAGATATAGATCGTATCAAAGGAGTAAAAAATATTTACACATACATACATACATATAATCACGCCTATTTCCCGGAGGGGTAGGCAGAGACCACGGATTTCCACTGGCTACGATCCTGACATACCTCTTTCGCTTCCTTCACTTTCATAACATGCCTTATACACGCTTGCCGGTTTAGGGTGCTCTTGACCTGGCCTTTTTTCAGGATTCGATCAGAGAAAGTCCGCCGAGGTCTACCCCTTCCAGCTCCCTCTTCTACTTCTCCCTTATATACTCTCTTTGTTAACCTTCTTTCACTCATTCTTTCCACGTGTCCACAAACCATCTCAACATACCTTTCTCAATTGTTGTCACTACATCTTCGTTCAGTCCACACTTTTCCTTATACATACTCGTAATTTATAGCAACTGACGTAATCCTTACAGCCCTTAGCAAGCTGCTCGTAATACAGTGTGTATTTTTGATATAACCGACTGTTAAAGATTTTTTTTTAATTTAGTCTTAACTACCAGAACATAATGTTTATCGACTTGGATGTCTTTGTATATTTGTATGTTGTGTGTATATGGACAGTTGTGTCTGAAATAAACATATATTGAATAGCACTGAATAATACATTTTTGAAAAAAAATATGTCACATTACGGCCATTTGTGATAGTTGCTGTGACGTCGCGTCATTACATGCGACATCTTCTTCTTCATCTTCCTAGCGTTTGTCCCGGCTTATTGCCACGGCTCATGGGAGCCCGGGGTCCGCTTGGCAACTAATCCCATAGACACTAGTTTTTACGAAAGCGACTGCCATCTGACCTTTCAACCCAGAGGGGAAACTAAGACTTATTTGGGATTAGTCCGGTTTCCTCACGATGTTTTTCTTCACCGAAAAGCGACTGGTAAATATCAAATGATATATCGTACATAAGTCCCGAAAAACTCATTGGTACGAGCCGAGGTTTGAACCCGCGACCTCCGGATTGAAAGTGGCAAGCTCTTACCGCTAGGCACGAACGCTCATTAAATGCAACATATTGGATTAAAACAAAGTTAGTGATACATTGCTTGCTGAATTATTTATTATGGAAAAATAAGTCGTCCATCTTTATAAAACATATGAAAGTGTGTCCATTAAAGCCTAAACTACCCTTCGATAAAATAAAATACACGCTGTATAGGTGGGTATAAGACGTGACGAAATTGCTATATTTGTTGACATAACATGTTTGCAGGAAAGTAATATTGGACATCAAATGACGTGTGGTGATATAAGTAATCCTTCATGGTTATGTATGAAGGTTGACAGATGTAAGGAAAGTTGTTTCATTATTAACGTTTACTGTTCTTCTCAAGATTAGTTTCTGGGCTCTAGCAGATCAGGGATCTAGCCAAGTGATCGTTTATAGAAAACCCCAGTTGAAATGACATGACAATATGAGTCAAGGCACGCGTCCAAAAGAGAGAGAATATAGAGGTATGGGCATTGTGAATGTTATCTAGCTATGTGTGGTAGGGCACAGCACAGCGGATATAGTTCCAGATCTAAAGCAGAGCTCAACTGGGGCAGTACCTCCACCTTATAGGAAACCGCAGCCAAATAACACTAGACCCTACTCATAGTGTTGTGTTCCTGCTGATGAGTAAGGTTGCCAGAGCCCAACGAGGGTGCGGAGTGTTAGGGTCTGCAACGCGCATGTAACACCTCTGGAGTTGCAGGCGTCCATAGGCTATAAAGACTTACCAGCAGGCAGGTTGTATGCTTGTTTGCCACCGACGTAGGATAAAAAAAATCATGGACACCCTTTTTATAGATAAATACATAATTTTATACATTTAAAAAATGCCCTTACCGGGATTGTACAGTCAGCATCAAAAGTAGCGGATCAAATAACGCTTCGTAAGTATCTACCATTCTGTAACAGCTTAACAAAAAGTCATGTCTTTAATATAGAACAACTAAGACTGTAAAAGATATATTTTTGAACGCGAATTTTTGAAAATTATTTAAATTTGGAAAAGTTATACGGAATATCAGATACTTTTGGCGCGTTGTTTCATCCGCTACTTTTGATGCTGACTGTACTACCTTGAACATCGCCTTGGTGATTGGCGTGCATCTCACATACGACATAATTCATTTCGCATTCACCAACCAGCGTAAGCGATTTTCCATGTCGTATCAAAATAAGACCAAAACCATAACACGTTTTTAAGTCTAAATCGGATTCCTGTATAAAACGAATGCAAACCGACTTTCCCCAGTACTTTTGTGAAATATTACAGTGTATTCCCGTCCCCTGGGCACGCTATGTTATCTTCATATAATGAAGACGAGCGTTTCAAGGCCCTGGGGAAGTACTTCGTAATCAAAACATTGAGATATTTCATTTAAGGGAGTGATGGGTCTATGAAGTTTTATATCGTTGCCTTTGACGTTTGCTTAAGGTTCAGTAGGTTCAGAAAACGGAATTTTTAAAATTAGTGAGTGACTGACAAAATCGTTTTTTTTTTCATAAATAAAATCTTAAGTATGAGAGGGGTACAATTTTTCTCTATGCTTAATAAGTCCACTATTAACTTATATCCCAAGAATTTTGTTTCTTCTTCTTCCTCGCGTTATCCCGGCATTTTGCCACGGCTCATGGGAGCCTGGGGTCCGCTTGACCACTAATCCCAAGATTTGACGTTGGCACTAGTTTTTACGAAAGCGACTGCCATCTGACCTTCCAACCCAGAGGGTAAACTAGGCCTTGTTAGGATTAGTCCGGTTTCCTCACGATGTTTTCCTTCACCGAAAAGCAACTGGTAAATATCAAATGATATTTCGTACATAAGTTCCGAAAAACCCATTGGTACGAGCCGGGGTTTGAACCCGCGACCTCCGGATTGCAAGTCACACGCTCTACCTCTAGGCCACCAGCGCTGCTAGGAAGCAGCGCAATATTTTTGGGAGGACCCAAGAATTTTGTTTATCTGTCATAATCCAAACCCAAGTTATGAGGGTTCAAAAAAACGATGAAGCGCTTCGAGAAAAGGTAGGTTAGTACCCTTGCACTTCGCTTTGCTCGTCTTGGCGGGGGCACTACTGTGCCCCCAGATACGCGAAAAAGACTGTTAATGCACGATTAGATATGCACCGTTAAATGAATAAATCAGAACTGAATCTGCAAGCATTCTTGGCAGAATTCTGAACTTACAGCACGTACAGACGATACGTGCCTCAAGCTAAATTACTTACTAAAAAACAAAAGGTCACAAATATTCGAAAACGCTAGTAGACTTATGCCCTTTTTGTAACAAACGCGCTAGGACTGCAATTGATCTACATTATACGCTCATTTACTTACTTTCTAAAACGCATAACTCAAGTGAAATTGCCACTGCAATTTGAACTGTATATAAAACTTATCTGGGTTGATTTTTAACTGTATAATGTATTACGAGCGAAGCCGCATTTGCAGACAGTTCGACGCATATTAAAGAAGGTAGTTAAGAAGTAGGTATTCTTATTTGGACTTTATTCCGGAGGGACAGGGTTTACATTTACAATGAAGAACTTAACTAAGTTAAGACGTATTATTTGTAGTGTCAGCTCACTTAGAACTGACCATCTGAAGACCTTATGATATTGAAATAAGGTTTACGTAGATGACAAGTTTTTTTAATGGTATAAATCGATCAGGTTTTTTTCAGGATCAAAAGACTATGTGGGATTTTTGATCAGATAACAGTATAACATATCTAGTCTTTAATACAAATACTTAAATATAAAATTAATATGTAGTTCATTAATTGCATTAAACAACACAAAAGTCAGAAATGACAGTCAAAGTCTAACAAAATACTTAACGAGTGAAATTCCCCTTTAAAAACAGTATTTGATCGTGACGTCACAATATATATGTACGTATACGAACACATCATTTAGATACATTTATCTATTTTCGTATTTCGTATGCATTGTATGGACTTACTTAGCTAAATGGTCGAGAATTTAACGTAATACATTATATCCAAAAAAATCTTTGATTCTGTATGATTGTTTGGTTTGTAATGATCCGAACGTCCGATCAGATTTGAACTTGGCCGATTTTTAACACAATCTCGGCGAGAACTGTTCGTAAATTACGAAAACGGGCAAGTTGGGACCCTGTCAATAATGGTACTGATTACGCCTACGGTGAGTTTGATGTAGTTTTCATCTTACCTGTAAATTGGAGAACCAATCAAAAAGTGAGCCGGTGTTAGGTAAATAATATTGTCATTATCAGGAATGTCAAAAACTGAGCATAAAGGCCTTGAATTCAGTATGCCCTCAATCCGGCTCGAAGGACCACAAAATGAAGTGGATTATGTATATGTATATATAATTCTATTGAATCAAACACATATTTCTCACTGGTTCTTTAATTATATAAAATACGTGCTTTTAGTAAAAATCTAAATCAAAATGTGACACTATTTTTTCATGTCAATGTTTTAAAACTAGAAAACGTATAAACTAAATAGCCTGAAGGTTTTGATACCGCACAGTGGATCTGGTAAGGTCAGAAGATACGGATAGCCACGCCCCGCTACGATGAAATGAACGTCTGTAATTTTTAAGTATTTAGAATTAGATCTTCACCCAATACGGCCGGGCAAGTTACACAAAACCCGATGCCACCATAGGTATGATATTTATATTACGACCTACACATTGTTTAATTAAACATAAAATTTATTCAATCTACTTCAATTCTTTATTTGTTCATCACAGGTACATAAATACGACTTTTGGCGTACGAAATAATTTCTGTCCAGGGTATGATATTTAATGACGCTTAACTAGTAAAAAATATAATAAGGACTTAACCTTTTGTATTGGTGCCGTTTGCCATGATTCTGGTAACTTATTAAATATCCTTGGTGCCATCACTAATACGTTTTTTTCTGCATCAAAGCATCAAAGGACTACCTAGTCACTAATAGCGCTGGCTTTCTTGGGCGACGGCTGCAAGTTCGCTTTTAATCTTTGAACGGAAAAATCTTTAAATTACTTTTGACAAAAACGCAGCAGTCGAAAATATTTATAGAGACATGGAAATGTCAGTAACTTTAGCGACTCGAAAAGAGGCAATTATGCCTCCAGCAAAGTTTTAAGTTTGCTGAGGATTTAGTCCACAGATAGCCCTCGTTTTTGTGACCTAAACAAAGACTGTCAATATGTAGAGTTTCTCCAGAAAACTAACCCATAACCTATAGTTGATGAAACGAATCCATGATAGGCAGTTAGTACGGTGCTGCGGTCGTTAGTTTTCGCTAATCAGTATAGTGTATATGAAAATCGGTATAGTTTTTTACATACTTCTTCGGAATGCGTCATCCACGACATATCGCTATCGATTGAAGGGCCTAGAAATTTTGTTACACGCACTTTTTCAACACCTTTGCCTTGATATGTAATATTAAGTGTTGGCGCTCTTTTTCCTTTGACTAAACTGCATAAACTTAGTTTTTTCCAAATTAATTATTACATTCTAACCATTCAATAATAAGTCCTAAATCTGTATTAATTGCATTTTCATAGTCTATGTCGCTGTCTTTTTCTATAATAACGGTGCCATCATCAGCATATAGTACCGTTGGATACTGACTAGCTTTAACAATGTCGTTTACATACACAATAATAATGGTCCCAATATAATACTTTGTGGTACCCCGTACAGAATATATCTTCGATCAAAAGTGAATTTTATTTCGTTTTCAGACTATAACAAAATATTTTTAATGGCGATACTGATCATATATCTCAGCTAGCCTAGTATGGTGCTTAGTGAGCGGTTCGATTTACACATTAGTGTTTATTTCGTTTTCATATATTTGCTGCTTAGTGGCAACTCTCAATAAAAACTAATAAATGTGTAAACAGACCCCAATGTGAAGGCCAGCCTCAGTTGCCCCGCAGCCACACGTATCCCTATTGAGCTAAGGCCAAATTCTAATCTATGTAATTCTGATGAGTAAGTAATCAAACAACGAATCAATGCGTAAATAGACCACATTGTGAAGGACATTTAGTTACCCCGCAATCACACTTACCTATCTGTATTGAACTTAATTAAAATATCACCAGTTAATCACCTCAAACTTCTCAAACGTCAGATTGTGGCAGATGACTGACCAGAAACCCATAGGCCAGGAAATCCTTGTAAGGAAATGGCCCGCGCTCCTTAGATCGGACAACCTGAACCTGAAACTGTTGTTAGTGCACCGTCAGTGAACTCTTTCAAAAATAGACTAGATACACATTTTAGAACATTAAAAAGTGCTAAATAAACACAAACAAACACAAAATAATAAAAATAATAATAATAAAACCTCCTGTCCAAGCAGGGTCTCCGCTGGTAATTGACTGGCAGTAGACGGTCAGGGCGGCCTCGTACTACATGGTTCAGTAGAGTCCAGTTGAGCCAGCCTCCTACTCAACTGATCGCCTCAGTTGAGAAGGAGGCTGGCTCAACTGGACTCGGCTGGAAAGAGCTGAAAGTATCCGCTCAGGATTGCGACAAATGGAAAATTCTTCTGCAAGCCTTATGCCCCTAATGAGGGATAAAGGGAATACCTCAATCAATCAAGACCAGGTAAATCGATAAAGAACTTTCTTATCGAATCATATGTATACTATGTCACTCCTAATGAGACCCTAATCCAAGAATCACAGATTTTCCCTTACAATGAGTCAGTGGTGGGTGTGACACGTGATAAATAGGGGACTATTTGCACTATCCTTAAACCATTTAGCCGTCTCTGGAAATAAAAGCTCCTTTCAAACGCGTTGCAAGTTATAGGAGTGTAAGTTTTATTTTGAAATTATCGTCATTTTCTCTCTCTAAATCTTATATTTAGTCTCTGTGCAGGTCAGGATCACGACAACTCGAATAAAGCTTCGAATTGTAGTGAAGTGCTATAATTTTCCAAAGTACTGGTTTCCAAGGGTTTAATTGCCAAAACGGTTAAATATATTATTCAAATAGGCATATTACAATGTGCTTATGAACGTCAAATAGTTAAAGGTACACCGTATATTTAAATTCCCACTCAATTGGAGGAGGGTATCCCAATATGGACCGGCAAGAAGCTCGAGTGAAACTGAACTGGACGAGTGAACGATATGGGCGATAATGTGAACAGTGATTTCCCATATTTGATTATTACAAATCCTTTTATATATTTATAGCCGAGCCCGATGGCTGCGTTTAATTAATGCCTTGGGAATACATTGATTTTATACAGATAAAAAGATGCGTTTGCAACAGCTTATAAATCGATGTTCGTACTATGTCGTATCCCCTGTAGCATACTCTATAAACGCACCTGTCATAACATTCTTTGTAAATGCAACGTGCTGTAAAACCTTACCAAGTGTCACTATGACAGCCCCCTCTTGCTTTATATCCCTGACACGGTACACAGCTCGCTATAATATTAATATTAATAATATTTTCATATCTATAAGAAGACGTTATTAATAAATACCCGAAGACTTTCAAGTATCGTTTTATTGAAGATCATACATGGCGCAGCCGAAAAGGAGTCAAATTCAGGAAGATTAAACTGGATTGGATAAGATAACCTACAAATCGCTACTGAGTGCATATGTTCATTGAACAAAGACAAGTGAAGATTAAGAAGATTTTAACGAAATGTCTGCCGTCGAATATAAAATGCCCGTGGGGCTCAATTTAGAAGATATCGAAAACTGCTGGCCGCAGTGGCAACGTTTCAAGCTATCTTTTCGCAACTTCGTGCTAGCGGCGGGGTTAGAAAGAATATCGGAAACAAGAAAAGCAGCAATACTTATTAACTGCGTTGGCCACGAAGCGCAAGAATTATATTTTAATGTTCTTAAAGTGGAAGGCAAGGACAAGCTAGAGGAGGTGATCGAAGTTTTCGACGACTACTTCAAGCCGAAACAAAATGAAATTATAAACAGATACAATCTTAACAAGCGGAACCAAGAAGAGGGAGAAACATTTGATGCTTTTTACACAGCAATAAGAAAACTAGCGGAGAATTGCAACTTCGGGGACCAGAAAGAGAAGATTCTTCGGGACAAGATTGTTATTGGTGTTCGGGAGCAACGTATCCAACAGAAGCTACTTGAAATCAAGGATCTCACTTTGGAGAAGGCCATCGACATCTGCAGGTCTGCAGAGCTGTCCAGAGAATTTGTGAAGACGCTCAACAACCCGGAGGTGCATGCAGTTCAGACCGGCCGGGCAGCACAGCAGTCCAATAAAGCTAAGTATTTCAGTAATCATAAAAAGACTATGTCTCAAAATGTTAATATGGAGGGTCGTTATAATAGATGGTTTTATAACTGCAAAAAGTGTAACACCGAGCATGGTCCTAAACAGTGTCCTGCTTATGGTAAGACTTGCTCGAGCTGTAACAGGCTGAATCATTTTAGTGTGGGTTGTACTTTTTATAAGAGACGGGTTGATAACATTAATAACAATGACATTGAAGAAGCCTGTAACAATGTTCATGACTTATGACTGTCTAATAATATTACTTATGAGGTTTATTCCATAGATTTGGGTAAAAATGATTGGACTGAGACGCTCAGAGTAGAAAATAAAAATGTTTGTTTTAAATGTGACACCGGAGCTCAAATTAATGTGATCAGTGTCAGGGATTTTAGGAAAATTGTCAATGATGATTACAATTTCAAAATATCTGAGACGAGAGTAATAATTAAAGTCTTCGGGGGTGGGAAATTGTTCCCAATAGGTAAAGTCACACTAAAAGTTTTTTCTAAAGCAGTTAAAAGTGATGAAGTCATGACTGAGTTTTTAATTGTCAAAGAAAGTGTCAGACCAATCTTAGGATTAGCCTCATTAGTAAAATTGAAGTTATTAAATAATACTAATATTGATTCAATTGAGACTGATCATATTGCCACTAATATTTTAAAAACTGATCTGGTAACTAATAATAATAGTAAAAACTGGGTAATTAATAAAAACATCGAACTATTTCAGGGTGTTGGAGAGTTCAAAACACCACTGCAACTGTGCATTCGACCTGACGCTGAGCCTGTGGTGAGACCTCCACGGAGGGTGCCCAACTCCCTGAAGCCGCGCCTCGCGGACAAACTGGCAGCTCTGGTGAAGCACAAAGTTATAGCTAAGGTAGACCACCCTAAAAGTTTTGTTAGCAATTTAGTCATAATTGAAAAAAAGAATGGTTCACTTAGAATTTGTTTAGACCCGAAGGATTTGAATCAAGTGCTAATAAGAGAGCACCATTTAATACCAACCTTAGATGAGATTGTGCCAAAATTAAGTAATAAGAAGATATTTTCTGTGCTCGACCTATCAGATGGGTTTTATAATATTAAATTAACAGACAGCTCAAGTGACTTATGTACTTTTAATAGCCCGTTTGGCTGTTACAAATTTGTAAGGTGTCCGTTCGGGATCTCAGTAGCTCCTGAGGTATTCCAAAAATATAGCGAAACTGCCTTTGGTGACATCCCCGGAGTTATTGTTTATTGTGATGACCTTTTAATATGTGCTGACACTCAACAGGAACATGATGCAATTTTAGACAAGGTGTTTAGTAGAGCCAGAGAACACAATGTTCGCTTTAATAAAGATAAATTTCAATATAAATTAAAGCAAGTAAAGTATTTTGGCCATATTTTTTCAGAACAAGGCATGAAAATTGATCCAGATAGAGTCAGTGCTATTGTTAATATGAAAAGTCCTAATAATAAGAAGGAACTTCAAATTTTTCTCGGAATGGTCAATTATTTAAGAAAATTTATCCCACACTTGGCTAATATTGCAGCACCATTACAACTGTTATTGAAAAAAGATGTTGAATGGCTTTGGACAGAAATTCATGAAGATGTATATACTAATATTAAAAATAAAATCAGTACAGCTCCCAGTTCAGCTCAGTTGGTTCTCTTGGTCCCGATTTTATACGTGCATTCAGGAAAACCGCGCTAACCGCAGCTCTTTGTTGCGGCCACTCGGATCGGGCGCTAAATTTTACTAGGCTATTTACAAAAGATTTACGGGACATGTGTTTACATACGTAGAGTAATATGGTAGCCGTCGTTTTAGGGACAGTGTGTTTTAATCTGTACCATTTTCAGGGTTTTGTGCCTCAAAAGGAAAAATGGAACCCTTATAAGATCACTTTGTTGTCCTTCCGTCCGACTATCTGTCTGTCTATCAAGACCATTTATCTCGGGGATACGTGGAGGTATCGAGCCGAACTTAAAACCATATACTCAAATCTACAGGCGCTTGAAGCTATGAAAAAATCAAACGTCTAAGTTTACGTAAAAAAAGAGATGGCCGTTTATGCAGCAAATTGCGTCATTTTTCGACACTTCAAAGGGAACCAAATTCCCGATTCCCGTTGTCCTAGAACTATGAAATTTGACAAGTAATATCGTCTAACAACAGCAAAAAAAATTATAAATTCGTAATAAAAATTGATGAATATGTACGGAACCCTCCGGAACCGGAACGGTGGGCGAGGAAGAGATGGGTAAAATTATTTTCTGCCCTCCGGGCGGAAAACGTCAACTTTGCTCCCGCTGCGCTAAACGAAGTTGCCGCTTTCCGCCTCCGTCGAGCAGAAAAATAGTATGCGCACCACGGGAGGAATCGTAGGATATTCCATCCCGCGTGTTTGCACAATTTTACACGCGGCACGCAATGTCCTACTTTTCCTCCCTTGGGACACAAATAACTATTTCGAGTGTATGTAAGCGTACTCAGGGGAGTACCGGGAGGTCCTTAATCGGAATCTTTATTTACGTATGTTCATTGATTACTCGGAAACTATAAGACTATTAAGAATTTTTATTTGAAAGTGTAGGCTTTTCAGTTGATCCCATCAAGTCAGGATTTGATGACGGTATCGTAAAAAATCGAAGGACTACTCAGATATTAAAACTGCACGAGGCTATGCGCTTGGCGAGGAATAGAAGCTTATGGACGAACCTGGTCTTCAACAGAAGAACATGATGTCACGATCCTTAGTATTGAGGAACCGACTGAAGAAGAAGAAGACAGTGACATCTCCTGTCTCCACCATGCAGCTGCAGCTGTAACGCAGCAACAATTAATGTAACGTTTGGATTCAAATTACACCAGTAGTAATGCACTGCTGCAGAATTGTAGCATGACATTACTGCTCTATGTATGTATGTATGTGTAAATTACTGCTGGCTGCACTCCAATGCTTTCGCGTTCAATATATTATATCTTTTACAGTCTTAGTTGTTCTATATTAAAGACATCACTTATTGTTAAGCTGTTACAGAATGGTAGATACTTATGAAGCGTTATTTGATCCGATACTTTTGATGCTGGATGTACCTTCCGTTATCAAAACATGGTGTTCCACTGAAAAGCTTTCTATTATATCACAATTGAATAAAATAGGTAAGTACTAGATTGCACTGTATTGTCGAAAATTTAATCTCTTTTAACTTAGACTGCAGCAACCGTAACCGCTAGCAATTAACTGGTTATTTCCCCACAGAATAGCGCGGTAGGAATTAGTTGATTCTATACTTAATTGATACCCCCGGGCCCACTGTAATTGCTGCTCATTGACATTAACGAATTGGGGATTTTTGAGTTTTGAACGACGTTGTAAGTAATATCTTTCAGCGAATTATTATTTATTTATTTATTTTAAACTTAATTGCACAAATACAAGTATAACGTACCATAGGCGAACTTAACGCCTTGAGGCATTCTCTACCAGTCAACCACTGGGCCAAACAGACATTTTCTAAGGTGGATGCAGTGTGAAAAGCCAGCTTGCGGCCAGCACTAATCACAATCAGCAGTGAAACTATTAAACTATACTATACACCGTGCGACCATATAACCCGACAGATTTTAAAGTTGTATTCTTGACCGCATTTAGAGACTAAAATGATTTTTCTATTCTATTAATGACAATTCATGTAAAAAAAATGTTTCTGTAATTACTGTGAAAAACACCTTTCGGTTGCGACTCTTCCACTATGTGATTTGGTTTAGACATAGCTACTGACAGACATTGAACTTTTAAGGGAAAATCGGAAAATGTATCTGTAAGTAAAAAAACACTTATACGTTGTTAATTTTTTTTTGCCAAGATGTAAAAAGAAATAAGGTGTCGTGCGCAGAAAATACACAAAAAAAAATTGCCGAATTTGACCTAAAATCATATAACATTTTTTTTCACCTTAGGAATGCGTGGTTCAAATCTGTCGGGTTATGTATATAGGCATATGGTGTATAAAACTTATATTGGAAAAATTTAATTTCTGCGGACAATATAATAAAAGCTAACGACTCATGTACACATTACACTTATATAACATGTTTCTTAAATTTGCAGCATAAAAACAACCGTGCAAGTAACCCCTATGTTTTTAAGAAAAATATGTAAAACATATAATACTTCGTTTTTTAAAAGTGCGTGTCCTTTACTATCGGCAAATCTACCTTGCTACAGTTTTTATTAGCATTTTGGGGATTTACGCACTACTAAAACTTTTTTTTTCTTGCAATGTTTGTTTATAACATGTTGGTTTGGGTTTAATCTTGCAAGCTAAATTAGACACACTGACTTACATGTATATGTAAGTAATTAAGTAAATATTATTTACAGTCCATATGGTGCTACTTTATAGCACTAGTGCGAAAATTAGCATATTACGTTACTGTGTCGAACATTTAAAGGGCCTTAGCCACTCACATGATTCCGATTTTAACGAAAGGTGCTCTGAATTGCTCTGCCATTTCGCAGATACGACGGCACAGTGTCGTGATATCTTCAAAAAACGATAACTTTGCTTCTGCTTAAGCATTTGGAATGATTCTTTCGGTTTTATAATGGTAAAGAAACAAAGAAATTTATTTTCTTACTTTAGCTATTTGCTGTTATAATAAAAATAATTATTAAAAATTCACGAAGTTTACCCAAAGGAATAATTTCCGAGTTATAGTAGAAAACTATTTTTAATAAAAAATCTAAATCGATAACATATCTTTTTTTTTAATTCAATTTAAAGAAGGCTTAATAAGCTTTTAATTGATACTAAACACCTTGATAGCTCACCTATAAAATTGCAGAGTAAAACTGATTCAAATTCTGATAAGGAACTTTCGAATTGCTCCACCTGGCGTGTAACTATGTGCTATATTCGTGATTTTTTTGTGGCTAATTTAGACACTGAAGTACAAAAATATAGTAAATAACCGTTTAAGACACTAATTACCTTGAAATAAAATACATAATTTATGTAATTATGACAATGATAGTGGCTTTATAACTTAAAATAACAAAAGAGTATTTACATACCTACTAAACTTTGGTGTTTTTAAAACGACCGATCACCAACAACCGAACTAACTTATAACTACACTAACACGTATAATATATGCACCATAACATACACTTCATAACAAATTAAGCACAATAAGCAAATAGTAACTATTAACACATGAAATTATACTGATTACAAACGTAAATAAACAACACGGCGGCCGGCAAACTGACCTGCGCCATGTCAAAAACAAAGATGGCTACCTATTTAGGGCGGAGCACAACAGTCGCGCGGTGCAGATGTTCAACAGAAATAGGAACTTTTAACACATTCACTGCCAGACGAAAAACGGCAAGCTACCCCAGGATCCGGGCAATATATATAAGAAATATTAGTAAATAGAAATTATAAGTAAGTAGTAACAAACACCCCAAAACGCGTATGCAACGTCTAGTGTACCACATGCCTTACGATGTGCAAAAATGCTTTAAGCAACCACAGTTGCTGTGTTTGTACTTACAATTTTCCGTGACATGGTTTGTTCGCTAATCCTGGATAATACACAGTGATTTAATGCATTTTATTGTTTATTAATGTAATTTAATAATCGAACTATTTAATGACTATAGGTTGCTCAAGATATTTTTGGTAATCATAGAAATCTAGGGCATTAAAATAGGAAACACGCCAAAAATCTACAGAGTTATTGGTTTGAAGTGAGATTTTATGGTCATCAATATTAAGTAGGTCTAAAATATAGTTTTAATCTAATAGACCAATAAACGCGGAGTAATTTAATATATAATACTAACAGAAATATGTAAATTTGAATACTTACGGCATTTTAAAACACGCAGCAACTTTTAACACTCGCACTTTCCCGAACAACTTGCAAAGTTACATAGATAAAAAATACTGTGGTTATGTCTATGTGGTTGAAACATTTTTTAAATATTGTCACGTTGGTATTCTGTATTTTAATAAATGTTTACACCATATCTGTGCAGCCCTTCACAGATAAGAAATAAAAAACCGCATACACTCCGTTCGCAACTCGAGTTGCAACGATCATTTTAGAGGTGCGAAATGTTGAAACCTTAGTTGCTGGAATCATGTGAGTGGATATGTACTGTAAAACGTTGTACGATACATGTGCGAATAGGTAATTCGCAACTCGTATCGATTTAAAACACTCTCTTAGGTCGTGTTTTAATTTATCGCCACTCGTTTCGAACTTCCTATTTTTCGCACTTGTATCGTAATGTACTATTAATGCACCAATTTATACGTTATTATGTAAGTCAGATGACAATACAAGATTATGGTGCCATCGAGCTGACCTGACGATTAATACAGGAGGTGGCGATTATGATGCAACAACGCGACCTAATTGTGATCTAAATCATGTAATTGTGGACCAACCTAAAGTTAATAAACCTAAAGTTCTGTATAGAACTAATTACGGTGCAAACAAAATTAGTCAAAAATTGGATAGGCTCCAGGTTCCACTTTCTACATCAATATGTGAGTCAAAAGTACCAGCTCTGCCAATAAAAAATACATCGTCATCATCCAAGCTATTATAAATATATATATACATACATCATTCTATTATTAATGCGCAAGTCTGTCTGTTCCCTCTCCACGCTTCAACTCTTAAACTGATTGAGTCCCAAAGAAAGATTAGAAGGCGGATATGAATTAAGATATATGAAAAAAAACCAGACAAGTGCGAGTCGGACTCGCCCACAGAGGGTTCCGTACTTTTTAGTATTTGTTGTTATAGCGCCAACAGAAAGACATCATCTGTGAAAATTTCAATTGTCTAACTATCACGGTTCATGAGATACAGCCTGGTGACAGACGGACGGACGGCGGAGTCTTAGTAATAGGTTAATAGGTAACAGGTAGGTAGGTAATAGGTGGGTTTTACCCTTTGGGTACGGGACCCTAAAAATTTGATGCATCGCCTGATACTTCATGTAAGCATATGCTCAAATTGAATGATTGCCGTTATTTTTATATAGGCGCTATAGTTGTTTCTTAAATATGGCAGGGGAATCCATAAATAGTGGATAAAAAATAAACTACCCAAATTACTAATTCCACAAAGACTGTTGAAAGTTACGTGAAATAATTAAAAATTTAAGTTAATTAGAATAGTAGCAGTATAACTGTAGCTTCCTCGGTAGTTTTATTAATTAAACGTTGACATCCCGGTAATTAATTCTCCAGGGTAATCTATGCGGCTCCTAATTGCTTAGTTACATTGTTCACGTATTAATAAATTAACGTTTTGTTGAATTATGTTGAATGAGAAGTAAGTTTGATATAATTTTGTCTCATATTTTATTTTTTCACGTCCAGAGATTCCAGAGGACCTAAAATAGAAAATTGATAAAGGCATCCTCTCTCTCTCTCTCTCTAACACTGTAAAATTTTACACAAAGGTTACGAAGGGGATGCTAGAATTAATAACGGCGTTTAAAACAAAGAGTAAGGTAAGTGAATAGGTTTAAATATCAAACAGACGTTTGTTTAATCAGTTTAGTCAGATGTAGCTGACACAAATCCTATCATAATAAAGACCAGTGGACGTCTTCTCAATTCCCCCTCAGGGGATTGGGGAGTAATAAAGACAGAAAAAAGCTGAGAATCTTATGTATTCTACAATAATCTAACGTTAACGCGATGTAGGATATTCGCCGGTCGTAACAGCGCCATCTACCAGCATATTGGGTAAACGAAATCCGTTAAGCGTTTCCTACAATCGCTCTTAAACATTAATTATATTTTGAACGCGTTTATTTTCAGAGGCGACTAAAATGATTTTAGGGTAGTTTAATCACTGGACCCCCACCACTGGTACTTTTATTAGGGAATTTTAATACCTAATTCCTCCTAATTCTCAGAAATTATTAGGGTGATATGGGCGATTCTTTACATTTACAATTATTTACAAGCTTTTATTTAACTTGCCCTGTTAGTATTGTGTAAGTCATATCTTGGAAGCTAAATTTGATCCACTTCCCGGTTTCCGATTGAGCTGAAATTTTGCATACATATGTAAGTCGGGTGGCAATGCAATATTATTGTACCATCAAGATGATCTGATGATGGGGACAGGAGGTAGCCATGGGAAAAAAAATATAATGTGTTTGGGGTTTTTAGAAATGTCTCGATGAGTAGGTATTAGATACCCGTGGAAAAAAAGTACAGTCAGCGATAAAAGCTTTTACCAAAAATAAAATTTTTGCTAAAACTTATTTTCTCTTATCAATGATTGATTCTATTTATTTACAAAGGGAAAATTATCTTTCAAAGTGTTTAATGTATAATTTGTGTCTTATTACTACAAACAAAGTTAACATATCTAAGTAGGTATATTTTTACTTCAGAACTGTATTACAAAGACTGTATGAGGGCCAAAAATATAACCACTCTCTTGAGGTTCATAACAAAAGCAAGGTTTCTTGCTGGCCGCTTTACCTCTATGACATTGACGTGTTCTATTCTTACTTACTATTTTTCATTGATTGACATGTGTACTGATTTTCTTGCATATTATAAATAATGTATTTATTTACGTGGTGATTTATTATTTCTATGTAACCTAAGCGCCAGATACCTTGCGCTGGTCTGCCGTAACCCTGACAATGGTTATGGGCCCAGAAACCGGTAAAGATACACTATTTACGGAAGTTTGGAGAGAAGGTTCATTTTCTGAATAAAAACCCAAATAAAGACAAATTTGATGCCCGCGGGATACCTGGAGTATTCACAGGATATCCAAAGACCAATAAAGGCTTCAGACTATGGGTGCCACAAGAAAGAAAATTTATAATTTCAAGGGACATCAAATTCAATGAAAATGTGCTCACTGAAACCATGTTGTTAAGAGATGAGAAAGACTTTCTTGAAGTTGAAGCTTTTCTTCCTACAGATGCTGTAAAGGTTCAAGATACAAACAATATTAACGAGAAACAAGAAAAAGTCAAAATTGCACTCTCTAAAGACACAGAAGTGTATAACAAGGATATGAACATGCCAATTACGACAGAAACTGTAGAAAGACAACAATAACTTGAAACATATACCTACACAAGATATTATAGATTCAGGTAAGGATTCGCCACCTGTGGCAGAAACTGTTGAGAGAGAACAGGAACTCAGCCGAGAAACAGGAGTATCGGATGTAGTGCGCAAAGTTGTATTGAAAAGAGGCCCTGGTAGGCCAAAATTATTGCACACCGGCCAACCAGGACGACCAAAAAAGGTTTACAATTATATTGAAGTAGAAGAATGTAATAAGGAATTTGAGGAGGAGAACACAACTGAAGAATACAGGGACTGTATGGCTGATGCAGAGGACGTAGCAGAAGAATACAGAGACTGCATGGTAGACGAAGAAGACGAAATTGATGAATACATGGACTGTATTGAGTTTGCAGGTGTAGCCGTGGGAATATCTTTGGAAAATGCCCTGCGCAGTGAAGAACGACTAGAATGGGAGGGCGCAATACTATCTGAAATAAGAAGCCTAGTGCAAAAAGGAACCTGGACTATCGTCAAAAGGCCGCCAAATACCAATATCGTTGGCTGTAGGTATATACTGACTACTAAAGTTAATGTAGATAAGACTAGTAAGAAGAAAGCCAGGCTAGTGGCTCAAGGATTTAGTCAACGGTTTGGAGTGGATTACGATAAAACTTTTGCACCCGTTGCCAGACTAGAAACAGTACGATTAATGATGGCCCTTGCTGCAGAGATGGACTTAGATGTTCATCAACTGGACATAAACACTGCTTATTTGAACGGCTACCTCGAAGAGGAAATTTATATGCGTATTCCTCGCTTGCTAAAAGAGTGTTTGCTAAAACTGGTGTATGGCAATAATGAAGATTCTATGATAGTGAGGAACGCGAAAGAAATGCTTCAGAGTTTGGAAACAGGTGGCGATACATGTCTATTAAAGAAATCTTTATACGGATTGAAACAGGCAGGCCGGCAATGGAATATACGATTTGACAAGAAATTAAAAGACATGGGGTTAGTGCAAAGCCTCAATGAACCGTGTCTTTATGTGAGGAAGCACGAAGGCGAACATTTATTTGTACTAGTCTTTGTGGACGACGTACTTATTGCATCAAAATGAATGAATCCGGTGATATTCGAGAAGAAATTGGCACATTTTTCGACGCAGTGGACAAATTGGGGTCAATGGAGGTGAAGATCCACGATGATCTTCTATCTATCATGCTATTATATACCTTACCATCTAGTTTTACAAATTTTCGCTGCGCCATTGAAAGCGCATTGAGATGAATTACCGAAACCAGAGGTTCTCAAGGTAAAAATTTTAGAGGAATACGAGTCCAGGAAAGTAAATACAGGCGAAAATGATGTAATAAATGTACGTGAAAAAAGGAAAACTTGGAACAATGGGAGAGTTAATACTAAGGGGGAGCCAGGGACGTTACGACCACAGAACCACTCGGGGAATGCCAGGAACGATGGGTATGAAAGAAGAGTAATGAATTGCTACCGCTGTAATCGAATCGGCCATAAAGCCGCGGACTGTCGGGAAACAAACCCAAAACCAAGGCAATTTAGTAATGTTGTGGATGAGGGACTAATGTCTTTAAACGTTTCAGGTATACAAGAATGCAACATTGTTGATAACCTTAAACAACAGTGGGTGCTTGATTCCGGGTGCACGTCCCATCTATGAAATGACGTTCACTTATTTGGAGGTACACTTAAAGAATATAATGGTAAACTGAAGTTGGCTACTAACACAAGCGCGGAGGTTCAAGGTAAGGGCTTAGTTAGGCTATCGGCGTTAACAGAGAGCTCAGCACAACCTATCGAATTTAAAGACACCTTGTATGTGCCAGATTTGAGAACTAACTTGATGTCGGTGGCAAAAGTTACGGATAATGGCTATGATGTGTACTTCACACGTGATATGGCCGAAGTATTAGACAAAAGTGGCAACGTTAGGCTGATCGCGAACTGTAGAGGTAACTTATATTGCCTACAAGAATGTGAATTTGCAAACGCAGTCGCGGATTGCAAGATAGATCTTCGACTTTGGCATGAACGCTTAGGCCATCTTAATGCCAAAGACGTTACTAAGTTGTTACAGAAAACAGGTCATAAGGTGAGTCAAAGTTTGACTAATATGAATGTACTGCGAGATTGTGATGTTTGTGCAAGAGGTAAGTTGTCTGCATTACCATTTTCTGAATCAAGCGGTCCATGTGATGAGAGACTTCACATTGTTTATTCTGACATAGTAGGGCCCATGAGATGCGAAGCGAAATCTAGCGCTAAATATTTTATCACTTTCATCGACGACTGCACACGTTGCTGTGAAGTATATTTTCTTAAGAATAAAAGTAAAGCTTTGGAAGCCTTTAAACTCTACAAAAGTTATGCTGAAAACTACACGGGATTGAAGATAAAATATTTTCAATCAGATAACGGCCTTGAGTACTGTAATTCGGAATTTAAGGGATACAGAGGAGGCTGACTGTGCCACGTACGCCACAACAAAATGGAATAGCCGAGAAGATGAATCGCACTCTGATTGAGATGGCCAGATGCATGCTCTTAAGTAGCGAGTTGTCCATAGGTTTTTGGGCCGAAGCTGTAGATACGGCATGTTACATTAGGAACCGGTGTCCGACATCTAGTCTAGGAGGTGACATAGGTACCATATGCGAAATGGACCCAGAAACCGGTAAAGATACACTATTTACGGAAGTTTGGAGAGAAGGTTCATTTTCTGAATAAAAACCCAAATAAACACACTTACATTTTAGTGTTAATTGCCAACAAAAACAATCATAATATAAATCCAACATCGCTACTACTAATGCCATCTATCGGTGAATTAAGTCAAATTGTGAAGTACTAAAGAAATTCACAATATTAAAATATACGCTTTCATTTCAACAAAGACACTGCCTGTCGTGTCGACAGTTCGTATGACAGTTCTCTCAAATCTCTTTTGCTTCGGTTAAATTTAAAAATAATTGAAGAGATATGATTTACCGTATTTTTATTCATTCTTCCAAAAAATGTCCACAAATATTTAACGTGACAGTTACTCCATAATAATATAGAAAGGAATTGTCACAGGGATCATGATTCGACGTGTCAGGTAGGTATAATTAATAACCTGGTATCAAAAAATATAGTTACATATTTTATAACGTTGTTTGAGTGTGTTCTGACGTCCCTCGCACATATTTAATACACTAGCTGTGCCCGCGGCTCCGCCCGCGTGGTATTCGATCTGTGTCAGTAACCGGCTCATTCACCACTAATTTCTCTGCCTCTCCCCTGGAGGTGGAACTTGAAGTAAAGTTGACAGATGGATACGCTAGAGGACTGTAGTCTAGATAAAATATTTATAATTAGGTACCACTTAATAAAACTACACTCCAAAATCAAATGTTTTTTTTTTCAAATTCGTCCTTATTCAAATTTTTGACGTGATTTAAACGACATAGAGTAGTAGATGTATATCGGAGAATACAGTTCCACTTTTGTATTTTGCGTCCTTGACTGTACCTATCCAAATCATGTCCATGGAAAATATCATCCAAATCGGTGCTCCAGACCAATCAATCTAAGCATGAAAAGGTAAGAAATATACCCATAGAAATCCATACTTCCGAACACTATCGAATTTAGGTGTAATACCTATTAGTGAGAAGTAGGATTAGAGGAAAGGAGAATATTCGTACTCGGCGTCTAACTGTCAACATATAATGATTTTTGTATTTTCTTTAACAAATCTAGCATTTACATTTAAAAAAGTGACATTTGATGAAGTGGAACTGCTGATGATGATCAGAATGAATCTCTTATCGATACACAGTACACGTTTGGCGATTTGTCCTCTTCGCTGTGTTTGTTAAGTAAATTAGATTTTCAAGAATTTTTTTTATCAAGTTCGAGTTCTGACGATGGGGTCCATGAGGAATCGAGGGAACTCTTCAAATGTGAAAGGCATACATATAGTGATTTTTGTATTTTCATCAACAAATCAAGTATTTACATTTGTAGAAGTGACATTTGATAAAGTGGAACTGTTCATGATGAACAGAATGGAACTCTTCAACGATGCATAGTTCACGTTTGGCAATTTGTTCTCTGTGCATGTTTGTCAAGCAGTTAGGTTTTCAAGACACATTTTTATATATCTATCCTATTTAGTTTTTTTAATAATTATCTGGTGCTTTCTTTCATGCATGGTGTGAAATAATTTATCTTAAATACAGTCGAATACCCTATTGCGGGTATCTTACCAGTCAACCATAGGGCAAATCTGAAATGTGTCAAGGTGGGTGCGTGACAAAAAAAAAACATGTTACCTCCTTTTCTACATAATTAGGCGTAGGACGCTGTCTTTTTAATTTAATTGTAGGAAATCAAAAATCAACAATAATCGTTCTTTCACCGGTCTACCTCATTGAAGTCGGTTTTTTTTCCTTAAAAATTATTAGTTTACTTGATTATTAAATTTTTACTCAGTTTTCCAAAAGATGGCACTGTGCAATGTATGGCAATTAATTTACTGTCGTTTAATTTCGTTGTATTATTACATCAACACAATTGAAAATGAACTGATATCCGTAACCCCCTCTTCTAACTTTAGAGTTAATTTGGCAAAATCCTTCCTCGGTGGCTTAATTTCAGCACCATATCTGTTAGTTTAGCAGGGTACTCGATACTCGTAGCACATATTTGTTGTAAAAGTTTGCACCTCCTTCCTAAGTAGCGCCATAAGATTCAGGTGCAAACTTAACTCAATCGAGTGTAGTGGCTACCCTCCCTTCTAGGGGTTGAATTTTTATAGCCTATAACTTGGCCGGGCATTTTCTCGACAGATTAGTAAAGTTTGCATCAAAATCCGTTCAGCCGTTTTCACGTGATGCGAGGTCAAATAAACAGACAAACAGAGAAACAGACAAACAGACAAAAATTCTAAAAACTGTTGGAACGTGTTCTGTTAACGATTCTTAGTATCCCCAGGCTACTTTTTTTCGAATATCTTCCATGTACAGACTTTCGACCCCCTTCAGCTTTATTATATGTATAGATTCTCCTCACACACGTCACATTTTTTTTGGGTACATTCTTACACATTTCGATCTAGCCCCAAACTAAGCAAAACTTGTGCTATGGGTACTATGCGACGATATACCTTACTAATGCAGCGGCAGCTCAGATGGTGCGGGCACGTCCTTCGAATGGAATTGGAATGGATGGATGGATGGATGGATGGATGGATGACCGCTTTAGCTATGCTCTACTCTGAGTTGGCGGTGGATAAGCGGAAGCACGGTGGTCAGCACCTGCGCTACAAGGACGTGCTCAAACGGCATCTGAGCGCTTGCGCCATCGACCCTGAGCGTTGGGAGGAGCTTGCTGGAAGGAGGTCTTCTTGGCGTTCTACCATCCATAACGGTGTCAAAACATTCGAAGATAACCGCCTCACTAGCCTAGACATAAAACGCCAGTTACGGAAAGAGAGACCTAAGCCCTCCACGTGTACATGTTCAACGCAGCTGGCCAACTTTATTGTCACGCGTGCAATAGAGTATTTAAGAGCAAGTTCGGCCTGGCCAGCCACATTAGGGCTCACGCTAGACAACGTCCATAATGTGTTTATTTGGGGTCGCCGTCATCGAAAACGATGAGGAGGACTATATATGACGATATACATACGTTTATAGATAAATACATACTCATATAAAAAACACCCATGACTTATTAGGAACTAATATATGTATTCATCACACAAATAAATGCCCTGATTCGAACCCGGGACCATCGGCTTCATAGGTAGGGTCACCACCCACTAGGCCTTATCGGTCGTCCAATTTCATTCTGAAAACCACTATAACTAACGGCCCGATTCGAAGAATGCGATACGACAACGAAAAGTTCTGGTTTAGATAAGTTCTCATTTAGATATCGTTTGTATGTCGTATAATTGACAGAAGCAGCTCGATTCGGGCAACCAGTGTCACTTTGACGTTAGAAATATCGTAGATAGATCTTATTGGGGACTTCCGGTTCGAGCGCCATATTATTAATTGCTTTGTTTTTTGCTTATTAATATTGTTTAAAGTGTAATATCGATAGCTTATTATACAGTAAACTAATGTGGAAGTGTGCAGCGAATGGAGAATTAATCTTGAAACGCGTTTAACCACCATTTTGGAGTCAACGGCCGGTAGCCCACGTGCTATTTGTAAAGTATAGCTATCGTTTTACAACAGCTGATAAAATCACTGTACACTGTCTTGTACTAACCGTACAATTTTATTCGTATTTAAAGCTCCTAAGATCTTGATACTGGCGATATAGTTCCACTGGACTGAAGCCATAATTTAAAAAAAGAAGAAGATCTTATTGGGATCACAGCGGAATCGAAATAAACGTCAATTTTGACATGTCGTTTAGTTATCGATCTTTTTAAGATCTTTCCAAGTTCTTAAACGTGTCTTAATCATTCTTCGAATCGGGCCGTAAGTACCTATCTACTAGTTAAATTCAAGGCTAGATTTCGTCGCCATAAATAACTCAATACGTAAACAAGCGTCACAAAATCAATGAAACGTACTTACACCTGTCACGAAAATTCGGTGACCATGACGGTAATATCTCCTGATTATCATGTCGAGTAAGTTAAGAGATAGATGCGAAAACTCAAACTTTAACTGTTACAATACAATACAAATGTTCTTTATTGCACATCTCAATACAGAAAACAATACAAATAATACAAAACAAAAGAGGACAACAGGAGTTCTTACTGTTCTTTGCCTTGTTTAAATCGTTGACCAATGAGGAGACAAAACGACATCTTTCATTGTTGACCCTTATCACCGAGCAAGACAGTTTATTATGGATCACTGGATAAACCGATCCAAAAGAGAGCATCAAACCTACATATCAAATATCAAACATTTATTCAGCAAATAGGCCACAGGGGCACTTTTACATGTCCATTTTTAAAAACAATAAATTAAAAAAAAAAATTACAAATATCGAATCGATGAAATAATAAATAATTTATTAGAGATGTATACTGTCTCTAAATGTCAAATTACACAAAAAAAACTATGATAAAAAAATAAAACCATAAAATACTAAAATATAATAATAATAAAATATAATAATAAGTCGATACTGATAAGTGTGGCTGGCCTTCTGTCAAGCGTGGAGGTAATGTCGGCCAAATAAAAGAAATAATATATACTTTATTGTTGTAATGTGTAAATGATATATAGTGTAAATAAAATCAACCTAGTCCTACAGAAAGCTCAATAAGTAAGGCTTGTGTTGTTGGTAGATAGTCGGACTTTAATTTTTGAGCCATTAAGGCTTTACATTGGAAATGTCATAGCGTTAGTAT
Source organism: Cydia pomonella (assembly GCF_033807575.1). Taxonomy (NCBI): domain Eukaryota; kingdom Metazoa; phylum Arthropoda; class Insecta; order Lepidoptera; family Tortricidae; genus Cydia; species Cydia pomonella. The sequence continues at coordinate 3,444,537 of NC_084718.1, read as the reverse complement.
TGACATCCAAATTAGCTTGAACCGTCAACGTAAAGGCTGTGACCGTATAAATACGACTATTTAAATTTAATATAACAATATCTTATACCTTTAAACGAGCAATTCTTGTATATATTTAAATATATAAATATATTTCTGTGATCTCGGAAACGGCTCTAACGATTTCGCTGAAATTTGGTATATGGGGGTTTTTGGGGGTATACAATCTTACTAGATTAGTCTTATGTTTGGGAAAACGCGTAAATATTTTCGAGTTTTCGTGCGTTTTTCTTTCGACGCAGAATATGGTCGCTAATTTCGTGTTGCCGGCCACTGTCTGTCTGGTCCAGCGGGTTAAGACGCGGACTGCTAAACGAGTGTTACGAGTTCGAATCTCGCCCGGTGACTAACTTTTGTTTTTTTTTATATGTTCAAGTTTATATACAATTTTTTAATTTTTATTGTTTTAGACAAGTTTAATTTAGTAAAAAAATGTAGTTAAGATTATCACCTATAGACCACCATATTACAATAAATAGTTATAACCGAGCAAAGCTCGGTCGCCCAGGTACTAATTATTTATACACATAAACCTACTTATAATAATTTAAATCACCACTCACAAATAGTTTCCCTTACCAGGATTCGAACCTGGGACCTCCTGTTTCATAAGCAGTTACTAACTCGACTAGGCTAGTGATAAGAGATCACAAAAAGTAGGTTTTATTTTTAAAACGCATCTATAGATTTAGTCGATCACTGGCCAACCCCATGAATAAATGATGCCGGGTCCCCATATTTGCTATCTAATCACGGCATTCTCGATAACGCCATAACGGATACCGAAATTTTATCACGGCGGAGCTTAACACGGTGGGGCTTTCATTAAAAGCTCTGCAAGTACTTAATGGAATTTCGTAAGGAAGGTAAAGACCTGGAAGGTTTACCTGTGTTTACCAGTTTTATACCATGTCTGTTATATGCGCGTTGCCGACCCTAACATTCCGCACCCTTGTTGAGCTCTGGCTCCTCACCTTGCTCACCGGCAGGAATACAACACTATGAGTAGGGTCTAGTATTATTTGGCTGCGGTTTTCTGTAAGGTACTTCCCCCGTTGGACTCTGCTCAAGACCTGGAATGACATCCACTGTGCTGTGCCCTACCACACAAAGCGAGATGACATTCACAATGCCCATACCTTTCTTGTGGACTTATAGTAGTTTAAGGTCGTTCCCGAATCCCTGCTATGCTCATTTCACAAAATGGAATACGTTCTAATATAATATATTTAAAAGTAGGTATTTTAACGTCTAAATTTGCCGTTTTTAAAATCTGTATAATTCTGCATATATTTAATTTGTCACTTTTATAAACCACAAATTTTATTGAACTATGTCTATTGTTTACCATGAATAATAAAAAATAGAAAAAAAAACAATTATGAATATGGACTGAACATTCGCTTATTACCATCAGGTGATTCATCTGTTCGGTTTTCTTCTAAGGTAGAAGTACTAGTGCTCGACGCTGCACTAGTACTCGACATGGGCACTTTATGTCAAAGTGACAAGGATAAAGTTCGAATACAGAAAAATCTTCGTTGTTCAAATTTAACCTATATTTCCATGAAATAAAGTGCCCATGTCGGTGACTAGTGCAGCGTCGAGCAGTAGTACTTACTACCTTATCTCATAAAAAAAAAAAAAAACAAATTACTAAGACATATTCCAAGTATCCTTCCTGTCTTAATAAAATCTTCACAAGCCATTGACTTTGCACATATCGAATAGATGACCGTGCTCAAAAAACATCTGGAAGGAAAACTTCTGAGCAATGAAGGAAGTTTCGACACCCTCTCGACGACATGTGTTGAGCGACAGATGGGTAATAACGTTTTTTGCTGAGGCATAAAATGTGTGAATGTTGCGGCTATTTTGTTGAAGTTATTAGTTAAAATTATTATTACAGGTTTTTACAAAAATATACAATTACAATAATTCAAATTATACAAATAAACTACAATTAACTAAACGAAAACTAATATAAATCTATAATGGGCCCCCGGGGCATGTTGCCGAGGATGTTGGCAGCATTTCCTCGCTGAATCGCTATGCTCAAGCGTTGGGCGAGGAAGTGGCCAGCTCTCTTATCCCCGGTCCCATCCACTAGCCGTTTCGCTTACTAGGCTCTGTGCTGCGGGGCGGGGCCCCACGAAACAAGAGTCTCGATTCCAAATGCAACAGATGTAGTTGGTGTCGAGACTCCCGTATTTGCGCTTTTTGGGGGCCTCGGCCGCCTCCGCCGCCGCGCCGGCTTTATGTGTTATTAGTTAGTTCATTTTGAGATCTTGTTTTAATAAATTGTCATAAATTAATAATATACAAGACTGTTTGTTAAATATAAAAAGTGCGACCAACTAAAATCGGAATGGTGTCTAAGCGTCATTGGAAGTTCATTACTTCAGATACAATATTATGTGATTACGTAAATTATATGTTGCATTATTTTCTCAAGTTAAAAAAGTCTTTTTCTTTCGCGCTCATATTTACGTGATGGCTTCCCTTTTGCACACTTTAATTGTCTATAATTCGTGTCATCCACGATGCCGCGTAGTTCTTTCAAATCTAATCTATTAAAGGTTGACAATCTTGAATGACACGATTTCTATAAGCGTAAATGTCAAATGGGTTTCGTACAAATTTAACTTGTTTTTTATTTTTTAAAATTTTTTTAGCTTCAGATTTTTCCCTGTAGGTACTGGTAGTGTAAAACGATATTACTTGCTAAATTTTATAGTTCTAGGTCAACGGGAAGTACCCTATTTGAGAGTGTCGAAATAAACGTTTTTTGCGGCAAAAACGGTTGTATCTCTATTTTAGGTTAACTTAAAACTTTGATTATTTGACAGCTTTAAAGGACTGTAGACCTGAGTATATGGTTTTTCAACCCAATACCTCCATGCGTTCCCGAGATAAAGGGTCTTGACCGACAGACGGATGGACGAATATAAGGGTTCCATTTTTTCCTTTTGAGGTACGGAACCCTCAAAATTACTTAACGTGAAGATATGAAATATCACCGCTTTCATTTGTCTAATTTTCGAGTCGCATCACGTAACATTACAAAGCGACGTTTTAGCCGCTCTAAATTAAATAAAAAGCTTCATACTGGTCTGAGAGATTTACATATCTACTTAAAAATGAATTAAGTTTATTTTACCGTAGTATATACCTTATTATATTTGACGACCGGTCTGGCCTAATGGGTAGCGACACTGCCTATGAAGTCGATAATTCTGGGTTCAAATGTTGGAACGTATACAAAATAAATTTATTAGGTTTATATATTTAAAATTATACGGAGTATACCCTTTTTATCCTTTAATGTATCCTACATTGTTCGTGTTAGGAATGGTAGGATACAATAAACTAGAAGTTAGAAGGGAACTGGGGCTAGCTTCATATATATTTAAGTTGTTACGAGGCAAGTTGTGCAACCCTGGAGTCCTGGCAGAGGTGCGTTTGAAGCACTTTGAACGTACCAGATCGGTATGTGTGGCGACGGCGGCGGCCGAGCCTGCTGGCCGAGCCGCGCGCTCGAACGCAACTCCTTCGCCAGGCCCCCTTTACGCGCGCAATTCGGACACTTAATCGAGTAGCGATCGAGTTAGGCCACGCTGTATGTATTGTGTTACTGTAGTTTGTAATACTTAATATATTTACTGTATACCTATGTAATTATTTTATTTTGTGTGTCAAATTCCATACTGTCGAATTAGGATATCCTGTAACGATGGTTGTGTGTATGTAATAAATAAATAAGAAAATAAATAAATTTCAAATCCCTTTAAGGGCTTTTATTTGTATGATGAGCTCGGATATTTTTGTTCCTGAGTCATGGGTGTTTTCTATGTATTTAAGTATTTATATATTCTATATATCGTTGTCTGAGTCCCCACAACACGAGCCTTCTTGAGCCTACTGTGGCGCTTAGTCAATTTGTGTAATAATGTCCTATAATATTTGTTTCTTTATTATTATTTATATAATTTAATTGATTGACTATTGTATGTTGGTTTCAAAAACAGTTAGACACTAAAAATCGGCCTGTGGTAATATTATCTCTCTATATGTTACAAAAGTACTTAATAACTAACTTAATCCCAAACTTAACGGCAGAATAACAGTCATCATCCCCAACCCTTAAGTGAAAAGTAATTTGCTCCGAATCTGTAAAACGGCCGTTTTGTGAGATATAGCACACCGCTTGCACCAAATGTCGGGGGTTGGCTCCTTATTAAAGGGATGTTACTTCATGGAAAAGGAGAGTACGGGTTTAGGAGGTTTCACGTAAATCTGTAATAACAGAGGTCATTATATAATACTCGTATTGGATGCAGTTTTCTTTTGAAGCGATTTCGAATTATAAACAACAGATTCTGGGTGTGCTCTCTCTCTCTCTCTCTCTCCCTCTCTCTCTCTCTCTCTCTCTCTCTGTGTGTGTGTGTGTGCGTGTGTGTGTGTGCGCGTGCGCGTGTGTGTGTGTGTGTGCGCGTGTGTGTGTGCGCGCGCATGTGTGTGTGTGTGTGTGTCTCTCTCTCTCTCTGTGTGTGTGTGTGTGTGTCTGTGTTTGCGCGAAAATGGCCCTATGCTCCACCGCTGGCAGAGACTGCATGCAGTAATTGTCTAGTTTCTTAGCTTTAGTTATTTATCTCTTTCTATGCCATACTAACACTAGTCAAAAGTCAAAAGTCTTAAGCATTTATTTGTCCAATATACTATACATCAGTACAGGTCCCATATATGTACATCTTCATTGTATCACTATGGCATAAGGCGTACAAGTTTTTAATTTATGGACTGTGACTGCATATTGTGCACAGTTACCATTTATAATCATCTAACAAAAATTTACTTACACTATAATATGCTTTGTCAACAAAAGAATTATATAATTCACTTTTAAAATTAATCATATCATCTGTATGTCTTAGCTTATTCGGAATTCTAGTAATAAGATTTTAATGTTTACTAACCATCTATGGAATTTATAAGTGAAATGAAGTATTTTTTAAATATCATATTTCAAGGTCTACAGCTCTCAGAGAAGAGCCACTAGTTTAAATAAGACTTAATTGAACCAAAATGTCATCAATCTTGCGACCCCTCTAACGAGGAACACTAATTCAACCCAACAATAAATCAGGAGGAATTAATCACAGTTTGTAACTAAGTATCTACTTCAAGACAGAAGTAGACGACCGCACATAATCGCCTTTCCATACAAACGTCTATTTTCCTTTCTAGATAAGTATTAACATTTTAGACGATGGGTTTACGCAATTCCATTTGATTTGATGTATAACCACATTTATACCCCTATTTTTATTGTTATAAATAAATATGATAGGGACATTCTTACACAAATTGACTAAGTCCCACGGTAAACTCAAGAAGGCTTGTGTTGTGGGTCTCAGACAACGATTTATATAAAATTAATCTTAAACAAGCAGAAACATCTGCGATCTATGCTATTAGGCTTAGAAAAAACACAACCAAGGTAGTAATTTTTCCACTTATAAATTTATTCTAAGCATAACGATATTTATAATGAACAAACTTTGGCGTTGAAACTCTAGGTCCATGGGGTCCCAGCGCGCACAAGTTTTTTGGAGAAATCGCGAAACGTCTGGTTGACATAACTGGTGACTGAAGAGCTGGCGGCTTCCTCGCACAACGTATCAGTATTGCGATACAACGAGGAAATGCCGCCAGCATCCTTGGTACAATGCCTCAAGGGCCTATTTTAGATACAAGCTAGTTATAGTAATCATCTGTATATATCCATAAACAAATACTTAAGTAATTACATAGAAAACATCCATGACTCGGGAACAATTTGTGCTCATCACACAAATACATGCCCTTACCGCAGGACCATCGGCTCCATAGGCAGGGTCACTACCTACTAGGCCAGACTGGTCGTCAAATCATTGGTGTTATTATAATTAGGAGTTTTTAAAAATTCTATGGAAAATGTCTTTCGCTCCTAATTCTTATGGTACCTAATAAAAAAAAACCTAAAATATTATGACGCGTAACATCAAATTGTGGAAACATATTTCCTGTTACGTCGCCATTCAGAGAGGAAAATGGAAACTTGGGAACTGTGTATAGAGAAGCGGATCCATTATCCTCTTAAGGGCTTGTCACTAATTGGTCCAAGATCCCTTTGCTGACGTGCAAACACACCCTCTGCCCCGTTTAATAGGCAGATGGGTTTCACAAGAACGTTATTTCTAAATAGGTATTTTGCTTAAAATTTCACACATGAAAAAAATTATATGTATGTATGTATATTATGCCATAAATTGATGTTTTCCGCACGGAGAACAGAAAACTTATTTATTATTTTTATACATTATGCCGTAGCCGTATGGCCTATGACGTCACAGGCTGCACGCTTTATGTATGGGGTTTTTTACTCGCGCGCCACATTATTTTCGGTATTTGGAAGTTCCTGGGATACAATAGATAGCAAGTTTATTAGAAACAATAGAATCTCATGGGTAGGAGAATCGATTTACAATTTAAAAAAAACATGCATTACCACGTAGCATGATTATTACGTACATTCGAAAAAACTTAAACCAAAATACGATTCGACATAACCCTCTGTCTGCCTCCACCTATAAAGACGCGTACATTAGATTCCATTTAAATTAATCCCCAGCTGTTTTGGGATTATCCCCCATTATTTTTTTCCCGTCTTTGTTTATTTAGGACCGAACAGTGAGAGCGACGTTATCATACCTCTTTAATATGCGCATTTTTGTCGAATATTTCGGATTTTGATAGACAAAAAATGGGAATAATTTTTAGGAAGTGGTTCTTAGGTTTATATTAAACTATCCATAAAAAAATTTAAACTTATAAGACTAACTATGAAATGCCGTAAATGTATACCCAGCTGCAAAAGTGCATGGTTACTCCGAGTTTGATAGATGGCAGCACCATCTCTATACCGTAAACCAGTACAAGATTCGTATAAGAGCTCCAAGCATACACTGCTCGCTTTTGGAGTTGGTCAAAGGCGCCTAGCCAAAGATAGATTACACCAGAGAATTTTGGACAGGTACCGCCGTGGCCGGGTGCTCTAGTGGTTAGGACGTTAGCCGCGTAAGCTGAAGACGCAGGTTCAAATTAAATTTTTTTTCGAATTCAAATTCAAAAAAATATTCTGTAAGTAGGCCTCAAGGACTCTTTTACAAGTCAATACAACATTTATAGTGACATGAAAAATACATAACAACATTTATAAATACAACAGCCAATACCTGGGTAAACAGTTACTACAATACAATAGAGATGTGTGTCTCTATGGTTAAAAATACATTAAATCTGGAGATGTAAAAGGTCCCCAATGTCAGAGTACTAATACTAATAAGATTTGGAGGTGTAAAGTCTCTCCAAGTGTCAAAATAAAATTTATACTAAATAAATAAATCGCGCCTGGACTGTTAAGCTAGCAGTCTCATAAACTAATGCTACAGAATACATAACTAGTATGTACCAAGTCAAGAATGTTATACAATATTGGAGATGCATAGTCTCCACGGTTAAGACATAAAGTTTGGAGATGTATAAGGTCCCCACGGTCTGAGAAAGATAATAATACACAATAATAATGACAATAATAAGATTTGGAGGTGTAAAGGCTCTCCAAGTGTCAAAGAATAAAAAAAAAAAGTGTATGAAATACATGTTTCACGTCAAGAGACTGTTAAGCTAACAATCTTAAAACTTGTTCTACAGAGTACATAACTAGGTATGTACGTTCGATTTCCGCCTCGGCCACAGGTAGACTTACTTTAGTCTATGCTACCTATTTCACTTTTTATTTATATATAGTAGTGTGACAACTTAAAAAAAAAAACAAATGAAAAAATATAAAAAAAAATATTAGATTTGTTCCCTAGTTGAAATTCTGGAAACTGGAAAAATAAAATTTTCATGCCAGTTTCCATTAAGAAATAACTCGTTCAGATTAGAGAATATCACTCAATGTTCTTAACTGTTGACAACTGTTTCATTTAATATTTACATTACTCACTGGAGTCTATTTCAAGTAGAAATCGAAATTAACTGTAAGTTTGACAATAAACGTGTAATAAAACAGTTTCGAGAGTTTTTTTCCCATTTCAAAAAATGCCAAATGCCCAAACCCAAAATGCCTAAAGAAGTTGCGCTCACTTCAAAAATACCGAGAACGCATGAGCACTTTGCAATTTTTGAAAATTTTCTTTGCTCCTTAAATGATGCCCTGCAAGAATATACCTTAAGCGGCATAAAATCATATCGTCGCTCCTAACTTAAGGCCGTTTATCAATTCCCTAATCGCCTCTCTAAGTGATTTGCGATTCTCGCACCTTCTACCTTTTAATACTTTTAAAGTGGCCGAAAAATTTAAACCACCGAAAACTTTGTTTGGCTGTTCGGGATATTCAAATTCTAGGGGCCAATTCTTTATAACGAAATTTGATAAAGTTTTGATAACTAGTATATAATTCAATTTATTTTATTCAATACTAGCTTTTGCTCGCGACTTCGTCGGAGTGGAATTAGTAATTTGGGTAGGTTTTTATCCAATCTGCTTTTTGTTGATTCACCATCAAACTTTCATCCTCCTTTCACCCCCTATAGGGATGGCAAGGTAAGGTCGCAGGTTCAAGTCCTGCTGATAAGGCTCGAAAACCGGTTAAATTTCCAAACCGTTATCATGCACTTTATTCTTAAACTGGTTTTTATGAGACTGTTCTCATAAAAACCAGTTTAAGAATAAAGTGCATGATAACGGTTTGAAAACTTAACCGGTTTAGAACAATAAAAACCGGTTTCTTCTTATGTCGGTGTCAATGTTTACGTGGCACACAACCAAGCCGACCGGCCGTTGCGTCGGTCGTCAAATAAACCGTTTTTTTTTAGGTTAGAATAATTTCTTAAAACGTTCGCATTCTTACAAAAGTTCGGAGGAAAACCGAAACAAACTGGTATTTACCAGTATTTTAAAAACCGGTTCCGAGCCTTGCCTGCCGGAATCGGTGAATTTCTCCATTTTCCCTTAAAATTGTTGGTATCGCTCGCAGACGTACCTGCTTGATAAAAAATATGGTTTAGTATGGTTAGCACATTTTTAGGTACTGGTGAATTCTCAATGCAACTTGAGACTCCGGTGCCCTTAATATGGAACAGTCTTTCGGTAGATGGCGCTAGGATCCCGAGGCGTGTATAGGTACATAAAGGAACGAATGGAAAGATTCACGCGCTTCTGATAGGATTTCATAGAAGTTTTTAATCGAGTTTGTTCCCGTTCAGTCAATAGGCGGTATAGCATTGGTAACCGCTGCAGAAAAGAAACATAAGCTTATGTTTAACAAATTAAGGTATAAGGTGTAAAAATGATTTGAGAAAACTCATACTATAGTCAGCGTTCATGAAACGAAAATTTTATCAAATTGTTTAAGCAAATTCGGCCTCCTGACTTGAAGTAGGCCGGGTAAAAGCATGGAGTTAGGAACTTTGTAACTTTAATTGAAATTCAATTTACATATGTGAATATGGAGGCTTTGTGTTATGACAGGAGTCACAATTTTGTTGCTAAATTAAGTAAAAGTTACAATACATCGTAAACACGTAAATATTTTTCTACTCGCTGACTGTAATGGTTGAATTAAGATTTTGTATACCAAACTATAATTGGGTACTTTTCATGCATGGGTTCGCAACGCAATACTCATTTTGATACGATGTAGTCAACTATAAAAATATTTCACCAATTATGTGCCATCGCGCTCCAATAGAAAAAACTAAACGGGCGACAATTGTCGCGCGTTTAAGTCTGTTGCAGTACATTTTTGTCGACTGACATACTTGTCAATTTTCATTAAAAAAGTTATATATACATACTTGTCAAATTTGATAGTAAAAAAAGTATTATTTTAGAAGACTCGTAGAAAAAGCAAGCAATAGAGAGCTTTTTTAATCTCGTACCTTACTTAGGCAACTCAGCAAGCTTTGTTGCCTGAACACGGTACTCGACTGAAAAGCTCTCTATTATATCACGACTGTATAAAATACTATTATTATAACCAACAAAAAAATATAAAAACTACAAAAAATAGGAATGTCGACACAAAGTAAACTGGAAAAGTTCCCTCGAATGTTATGGATAGAATCAAATATTTTACCATTAGGTATCAAACCCCGTTATGTTACAATTATTGAAAAAAAGGTTCGCCAAACTATTTACCGTAGGGAACCCTAACTTCACAGTTGCTGCCCAAATTCATCCAGGCATAATTGAATCCATTGAATTCACAAAAATAGAGCTGCGTAAAAATATTTGTCATTTTAGATTTTAAAAATGTTTCGTCACTGTTTGTCTTCTCCGTAGTCCATTTATTGTATCTTTTCATGTAATGACTGTTTGTTGCCATAAAAAAAAAAAAAAAAAAAAAAAAAAAAATATATATATATATATATAAGATGTCGGGCTACTGCCAGTATTTCCCGCTAAATTGCAATGCTTATGCGTTGAGTTAGTTGTTTCAAACTAAAACAAAACTACCTTGTAACATGTTATATAGCTATATAACTTCAGGGTCATCCCTAAAGATACATCAATCACTGACGAACTCAACTTGAGGGGTAAGTTTCTCTTGTGAACATTCTTTGCCCAGTAATTACCCTAAGTTAGGGAAAAACTTGGAATGAGCTGAGTTAAGACTGATTTTCGCTTAAGTGTTACATGGTCATTTAATAAAAAAGATTTTTGAATGGTATATTTTTTACATTAACTTGATAACAATGCCTGTAAAGAGTTTACATTTTTCCTGAAGAATTATTTCAAGCGTATAAACCACAGCCGTTTCCTTGGATTATTATCATATCATATCATTGGCCAATGGCATTATAAGTTTCACTAGTCGTTATACCACCTAACCGCCTGCGGGGAGTCACCCGCATGCTGTGTATCGACCGACCTATCGACTTATGAGTTTCACTAGACGTTATACCACCTTATCGCCTGCGGTGAGGGACCTTTCGTGGGTCCCTATTTTACAGGTATGTCAGAAAACTAATACTGACATACTACAGCCATCAAGGAGGGCTACAGTCATGTACATAATTATAATTAATACGAGTATAAAAACAACTACTAACTAACTGACCAGTTCAAATATACTTCTAACGTCAAAGTTACATTGGTTGCCTGAATCGAGCTGCTTCTGTCGATTATACGACATATAAACGATATCTAAATGACCACTTATCGTTATCGTACCTCATCATAAAGGTTGTATTGAAAATGTAACCAAAAGCACCAAAAAAAAATTGGGACACTTTTTACTCAGTAAAAATGAAAAGAACTAGCGATTCTGAGTAGGAATAGTTTTAAATTTCCAATTCTCCAAAACATATACTCTAAATTGACATATCTTATTTCGGTTTATTTTGTTTCTTTCCGTTTGTCTGTTACCTCCACGTTACCTCCCTCGATTATTTCTCACTTGATGGTTTCATCGGAAGATCAGCGCTGGAAGTCGCCAGCAACAAGCTGAGATGAGGCCATTTCGTGACACTTTATTCTCACTACGTTCTGTATGTTTGTGTTTACGAATATAAGATCTCTCGCTATACCGGAATCACGGAGATAATAGGTACTTACATAAACCTTAGAGTTTGCCAAAGGGCGCTGTAAGTCTTTAAGAGATTCAGAAGTCTGACTCGGGTAGCCGAGTGGTTATGGCATCTGCAGCGAATACAAAAGACGCTGGTTCGATCCAAGCCCTGGTTATTTTTTTCTGTTATACGAGTATGTGGCATCCTATTTCAGTTTATAATTTGTTCTTCATGAAGTAACATTTCATAAAATAATTCGATTTGTTACCTAGCAACACAGAATGACATGTTTTTGTATGTATAACGAAACCACCTACGTATTTTATCAAGGGCCACCAGTGACCATATTTCACCAGTATTTTACACGTCAAAAAAAACGCGACAATGGCTCTTTATCGCAACACATAAATAATACGGCGAGCATCTATCACGGCGTGACGTCGCTACGGTAATGTGACGTTACACGATAACGAGTTATTTATTTGTGTGAACCAAACTGACAAACGTTGTGAAGGTAACCGCACGATTGCTAAGCAATATGATGTTGAAAATATAAATAAAAAGTTATGAATTAGCAATAAATTGCTTTCCGATTGTTAAGAGTTCGAATTCACCTTTTCATACAATTGAATGTTGTTGATCCTAGGGCACCCCGGAGGTGCATAGGGCCTCCACAAGATCCTTCCAGGCCTTTCTATCTTGAGCAACCGTCTTGGCCTCAGCTCAGTCCTAAGGCTCGCAACTCACGCTTCGCCTCCAGGTGTGTACGGGGCGTTTGCGGGCTCGCTTCTATTCGCAGCTCCTCTTCGAAGGCTACGTCCGATCCATCTCCATTTCCGCGCTACTTCTTGGGCGATCGAAGATTGTCGGCACATACTCCACAAACAATGATTTCTTATGGTCGTCGGCCAGAAAATGCGGAGTATCGACCGAAGAGACTTGACAAACACTTGTAGCTTATGTGTCAGCCCCTTTGTCACTCTCCATGTCTCACAGCCAAAGAGCAGCACGGACTTGACGATAGATGTTGTTTGTTGCTATAAATCGCAACACAAATGAAATTATAATTTTCGTATGTAAATCTTATCTTATTAAATTACAATTTCTAGTAATGAAACCTCAAAACAATTTAATTACAAACTCTTATTTTTAGATTAGTAGAGATATCATCCACAGCGCAGGCTTCGTCAAAAACATAGATATAAAACAGAATCCGCAACAAACTTCGTCCAATCTACATAAGTAAAAATCCGCCACAGGCTTCGTCATTAATGTAGGTACAACATAAAATCCGCAACAAGCTTTGTCCAAAAACCTAAAACTACCTACGATTCCCCGTTAATCCCCGAGACGACACGTACCCGGCGCAAAAGTTCCAAAAATACTGGCCGCATTACCGCGCTGTACTGCCAATGATATTTGCTGGACCAGGTATGATCCAGAACGGGGACCCAAACCTCGCTCTCTTAACCGCCGCCCCAGATTTTTAATAAAGGTTTTCGCCTCAGAACACCAGGGTCCACCAGTTTCCACCGCAACCGGGACAAAGTCGTAAACTGGTTCCAAGTTGGAGTATTTGGAATGCTTGAGCTTTGCTGCACCCTCCGCCGCAGCCCCTGCTCTCCGCACCGTGTGACTAAGATGCGACGGAGTAATGAAACTAATTTCAGACATAAATATATGTTGTTCATGCCAAGTTCCATGTTAATTTAGCATACGTTAAATTCATAATAAGTGATACATTCCACTATAACCCGCCTAGCCGACATGCCGTAAACGCTTCGAAGCGTAGCGTAGTCATCTCTATCACTCATCCATATTAGTGCGATATCACTATCAGTTGCGTTTCGTTCGCTACGGAGCGTTAACGATTGGCATGTTGGCTACGCGGGCTGACCTTTCATGCATAAGAGGAATTGTACCACCGCCAAAAACCAAAGCGGGTTAATTCAAAGCGGGTTGAGGACTTCATATAGACCCTTGAATGTCTTCATAGATATAATCTCCTGAATACAGCGTTTTGTAGCGGCCGTTATGAGGCTTAAAAGTGTCGTTTTTTCATTTGTAGTCTGCCTCTTGCGCACTCAAGAAATGTTCATATACGTGATAATCAAGTCGGCTCCAGACTGCGATCTTTTTGCCAGTAGTTGGAGGCAAATTTGTGAGCAATGCAAAAACCATTGTGAGGCAATGGATGACCGTCCGTCCTCAGTTAGTTATTAAGGTTCTCCTGTGTTTTGTAATTCTATTTTTCATGTATTTAATGATCAATACCCTTCTATTTGTGTACGGATATATAACCTAAAATAATATTGACCTACCTAGTCCCAGATTGTATTCTGTACCTGATGTGTATGCATTTATATACTTTCTGTCCTAAATTTCGCAGTGCATTACTATATACTGTAATGCTGTGTAATTTTGTTGTTTAAAAAAAGAAAAAAAAAGAAAAAGAAAAAAAACCCTTCCCTTTTGCACACTTCAATTTTCTGTAAGCGTACGCGTGATTCTAGATGTGTGGATAATACCAACTCTTGGTACAAAACCTATTACACCAGGCACTTAACCTCATCCTACACGTCTAATTTAAAGGTCATTACGATTGTTTAAAGCACCCATCGTCGGAACGACCCCATTCGGGAAACGACCCTAAGATGAGCTTCGCAGGTGTAAGTTTTAAGTGAGGCTATACAGGGTGATTTACGATTAGGTGACGTGATTCTTTTACCTCTCTTCTTCCTCGCGTTGTCCCGGCATTTGCCACGGCTCATGGGAGCCTGGGGTCCGCTTGACAACTAATCCCAAGATTTGGCGTAGGCACTAGTTTTTACGAAAGCGACTGCCATCAGACCTTCCAACCCAGAGGATAAACTAGGCCTTGTTGGGATTAGTCCGGTTTCCTCACGATGTTTTCCTTCACCGAAAAGCGACTGGTAAATATCAAATGATATTTCGTACATAAGTTCCGAAAAACTCATTGGTACGAGCCGGGGTTTGAACCCGCGACCTCCGGATTGCAAGTCGCACGCTCTTACCGCTAGGCCACCAGCGCTTCTGATTCTTTTACCTGCACTAATAACCTTTACAATATTATCAAAATTACATTAATTGTTTTTAGGGTTCTGTACCTCCAAAGGAAAAAACGGAACCCTTATAGGATCATTTTGTTGTCCGTCCGTCCGTCTGTCTGTCTGTCAAAATTCTTTTTCCCAGGAACGCGTGGAGATATCAAGCTGGAATTTATATCAAATACTGAGGTCTACCTGTCCCTTGGAGCTGTGAAAAAATTAAACTTCTAAGCCAACGCAATCAAAAGATACAGCCGTTTATGCCGCAAATTTTCGACACTCGCAAGGGAATCCAAACCTACAGGGTGCCCGTGAACTCCGAATCTTGAAATTTGGTACGAAGCTTCCTGTATGTCTAAGTGTCATGAAAGATAATAAAGGAAGAAAAGAAAGTCCAATTTTCATTTTATGGTCAACATCTGTGCACCTAACTCTGCCCGGAAAATTCTCCTTAGTTTTTCTAATATGTGTGTATTGTCTTTTATTCGTGTGTGTTCGTCTTTTGAACAGTAACACTTACATTTTCCCAAAAAAAAATGAACATACTACCATTTTCTTATCAAAAAAGTTGTGTTCCATTCTATTTGAGCTACAGACACTGTTAGCCTGATTTGAACTTTAAGATACTTCAAATATTAGTCAGTGTCCAAATTGACATTTGTTTTAACAAAAACGTCACTTTTGATACTGACATATCCGATCCATATCGTATCTAATACGGAAGGTGGAGATAAGGAACGAAATCTCCATGTACCAAAAACTGTCATCAAAAAACTTTAAATAGGTGGCGCTACAATACCTAGGGTACTTGAACAAAAAAATCTAATCATAGACAGCGCAATTCACTCCGTCAATAACGCCTAGGTTCTTAGCTACTCTAGCGCTACTCTGGAGAGATTTGGAACTATTATTTATAGCTGACAGCTGGACACTTTTGCAACAGTTCTACCATAAGAGATGCCACTCCTCTTAATTCCACACTCCATAGTACCTAATATTTGATGTATTCAGAATCAAAAGTAACGTATCAGACTATACAGTGCGGTGCCATCTCGTTCTGTCTTTGGCTGCGTGCTCCGCCACGGGCCATGATAGCCCGATTGCTGTCAACTCTGATGCCACAGAGGGCCGCCAGGATTGTTTGGGCCTGATCCTAGGGCTAGTAGCAATTTATTGAACATCACTAAACAATCGTCCATATTGCTTGCAGAAAACAGAAAAGTCATATTACTTTGGGAGGCTACACAGGGGCGGATTAAGAAGGCGCGGGGCCCTTAGCACAATAACTCGCGGGGCCCCTCTGGTTAGAAAAAAAAAACGGCTAACTACGAGTCGGGCTCGCACCACGAGGATTCAGTACTATCACAACATTTTTACAATGTTTTAATTTTTTTCGACTTGTGCTCGAACTAGTTTTTACCGTGTTAAAAATGTAGTGTATTTTTTTTATTATCATACCAAGTTTGAGGTCTGTATTTTATAACCGTAATAGGCGATACAAAAAAAAACAAATAAACCCTTATAAATGATGTAATCCTGTTATCCCTCATTAGGGACATATGGCTCGCAGAAGAATTTTCCATTTGTCGTGATCCTGAGCGGCTACTTCCAGCTCTTTCCAGCCGATTTCAGTTGAGCCAGCCTCATTCTCTACTGATCGCCCAAGTCCAAGCAGGGTCTCCGCTGGCAATCGACTGGCAGTAGACGATCGGGGCGGCCACGTACCGCATGAAGACTATTATAAATAAGCACTTGAAATTTTCTATGTAAATTTATATTGTCGCTATACCTACTACACATAGAAAAATCGTAATTATTAGATTTTTGTTCTAATACCGCTACACTGTACAAAAATCCAAAAAAATGACCAATAAATCTGTCGTTCAGTGTGCTCTATCGTATAACCCGTAACAGGTAGACAGTCGAAATTTACACCAAGTGTGTATTTCTGTTGCCGCTATAACAATAAATATAAAATAAAATAACAAGTTAAATAAAAGCTTGTAAAAATAGGTGAAACGTGAGTCGGACTTGTTACGAACAAAGTAGGTAGGATGTATCAGGGACGCAATGGGAACTGGGAATCAATGGCCACGTGACATCAAAAAACGAAACCAAGAGCTGAGTCCCACCTAGGGCTGAATATCCGGAAGACCCGATTTCGTCGCGATCCCGTGCGAAACTGATAGCAAAGCTGCAGGAAAGCAGAGCTTAAAATGAAACCGATGCCCTAGTGCCCCTAGTATGAGCGAGGCTGTAGGCCGAGCTCCGTATAAGGACGGAAGCCCGTAGCGTTCTATCGCGGTGCGCCTCCATGCAAATGCTGAATTATAAGAGAACAGAGTTTGATATGGAATGAATGTGAACTCGGCTCGCCTGCTGCTCGGCCTTAATTCTCGCTCGAAAGTGCGACTTTCCGGCATGCTTTGGGTTTCCGGCTCGGATGCAGGGCGTGACATTCGGCCTACGCGGAGCTCTGTTTTTTTTTTATAACACTTTTACAATTAGGTAGGTTCGATCACGACGATCAGGGCTTTGCAACAACTCGGCATATTTTGGGCTCCCGGCAGGCCGGAGAGGAACGCGCCCTTTAGCCTCCTACGGCCGCAAACCTGATCATCATCCTTCCTTACTTTTCACCAGTTTGTTTTTTAACACAACTTCTTTGGTTCGTCTCCGAGCTCTGATCTTTCCTGCAGCTTCGCCATGCACAAAAGCTTTGAGATACTCTGCGGTTTTAAGTGAAACTCTGCTCCTGGTCTTTGCGTAAGCCTTAAATCTCCGTGCATTCCTCAACCTTACAAACTTGGTATCGTAATAAAGAAAAATAGACAGCATAATAACAATTTTTCAAAATTGCCACTGACTTACAAAAAATACATTGCAATAAAATGTGATAGTACAGGATCCTCGGAGCGCGACTTCGACTTGAACTTGTTCGGTTTCGCGTACCGAAATCGCATGGTCAGGGGGTCGGTGCGCGGGGCCCCCCCTAGGCGCGGGGCCCTTAGCATATGCTTTTTCTGCTGTTCGGTTAATCCGCCACTGAGGCTACAATGTCGAGCAAATAAACAGGGCGCTAATATAAAGAAGAGAAAAGAAGAAGAAGCCTAGTCAGTAGGGTAGGGACCCTCAGCTGCCCTAAGCATAAAACAAGTATAAAAATAAAAATGCAAAAAATGAGCGCTGTCTCGCCAACATACCGCATAAGCAGTTTGGCGAGTAACTTTAAAATTGATTATGTATATGTGCCTTTGAAAAATAAATAAAAAAAAAGTATCTCGATTTTGACAAATTTTTGAGGAGAGCAAAAAAACGTAATTTGTCAGGGTTGTTAGGTATTTAGCCTTAAATGTAACATCTTTTTATACCAAGGGCAATAAAATTAAGCTTATACAGAGTTTATTTTTGATATTCTTGTAAATTATACTTTGTATAGGCATAAATAGTTTTCTGTGTAGATTACTGCCCAAAAATCCCAGAAGTATTCTACACAAATTCAAGTTAGGTACTTCATGCTAGACGCCGGGCTCATGAAGTTTTACCTCCAATCTAATTCACTCATTAATACTTAGGATGACCTACAGGACGGCGTCCAGTTGGTTGACTTAAGTATGCTCTTTTGATTTCCCGATCTTCTCCCATTCTTTCGAGGTGGCTAAGCCAGTAGATATTATGTCCTTTGTTCTCACTTTGGATTTCACGGGCCTATAAATCGGGATATAGATCCAACACGTAGAGGCCCCTTGGAGAGATTTAATGTCATGTAGAACGCCTGCTGGAACCCGTTCACAGGTGCAACAATAGAAACCCATGAACCGGTCGCAGCAGGCATTGGGACTATTGTAGAAAAAGTGAACAGTAAAACGGTCTATGGATTGAAATTTATTATCATTTGTGTGATGAAGACAGATATTGGTTCCTGAATCATGGGTGTTTTCTATGTAATAATTATGTATTTATCTATATACGTATGTGTATCGTCGCCTAGTACCCATATTACAAGCTTTGCTTAGTTTGGGGCTAGGTCGATCTGGGTAAGATTGTCCACAAATATTTATTTATTTATTTTCATGTGTTAAGACGGAGTAAAAGTCAGTAATACACAGTGTGCGCAGTTTATTTGAGTGTAATGTCTCCGACCCCCATTACTGGCTAATGCGCTCGGTCCTACACGCAGTGGGTCAAGGTCCAAACATTTGTTACGAAAGGAGAAGTCATCAATTATGTACATAATGTAACCTAACGTACGTAGTACGTAACCGTGCTTGTGAGATTAAATAAAAGATATAATTAGATTCTCGTTTTCAGTTTTGTCTGTTACAGACAATCTCATCTCAGGGAAAACATTTTTCCGTTCTCCGTGCGTAAACCATCAACTTTCGGCCCGCTGTGCTAAACGAAGTTGCCACTTTCTAGCTTGGTTGAACAGAAATAGTACATTGTGCAACTAGGGGGGTAAGTGAGATATTGGAAACGAGGGTGATAATTCCCTACAGTCGAAGCAGCAGGCTGGAGGGAATTAAAGGCCCGAGTTTGTAATATTCTTACCTCTGGTCACACTTGCGGATAAAAAACTAAATTTTAAGCGATATTATTCTGATATTTCAAACATTCATCCGCCATATTGTAATTTTTGACAGGTTAGGCATCGAAGGCACAGAGACCCAGCCGGCATTCAGCCACGATTGGAAATTGTGACAAAATATTGTATACGGCTATTAAATTAATCAAATTAAATATTTGTAAACATACATGTAAAAATTATAAACGTCAATATTTTAAAAGCCTACCTTAATATATACCTTATTGAAAAAAAAAGATATTAAAAAAAAAACTATATAAGATAATAAGAAAGCCTCAGATCACGTGTTTGTCGACGAATTATATATGATAAGGACACATTTCTGACTTTACTTCCCTAGGTATGTAATATACTATTTTCAAATGTTAGTTTATTCTCCCTAATTCTGGATATCAGTATAAGACCCTGAGTGACTGACAACAGTCAACTCATTAGGCTGAAACTAAAATCATTACCAAATATAATCGTCAGGGTCTCACTAATAACCCTAATTCCAGCTTCAAACCCTATTAATTTTAACCGTTACGCTTGATATGGAATGACCTTGGTCATTAAAATGGTAATAGGTAATATAAATTTAAATAATTTGGTGCGCACGGCCATTTTTAACATTAATATTTTGCGCAACGTTAGAGCTTAGCGTATAAATGTATAAAGGATTATATTATATTTCATATCTCATGGTCTGTCAGTTGTGTGTTTGTTGATCTATGAAGGGTGCAGAAAGTGATACGTATCTGCTCTAGTGCTGAAAATTGGTGTACTTCACTGTGTCCTGTTAGCAATTAGGTGGAAACACATAAAAAATATTGTCCTATTTCCCCGCTTGGAATGATTGGTAATTGTTTTAATTTTACGAATCCCGTTCTAATTTTATAACACAAACCAATTAGAAAAGAAAATTACACGAGTAGAAACAATTTTTCGTTCTAAAAACTCATGATTTAACTATGTACAGCGAATAAAAAATTATAAAAAAATTCGGTTATAGTCGTTAGATTTGTAGCTGGCCCCGACGGGCTAATCCTTTGTCTATTGTTAAGTGAAACCGCACGTGCTACTACCTGCATAAATAATCGGACAGACAGACAGAAAGACATGGCGAATCTATAAGGGTTCCGTTTTTTGCCATTTGGCTACGGAACCCTAAAAATGATCTGGCCACTTTAACCGGTTGTTGAATTACGACTCCTATGGAAATTGCAATAAAATACAAAATGAACAAATGGAAAAATAATTTGTGATTCTTGTGTGGTCCCACTACGGTTACTGAGTGCCGGCGAGTCGAACGCTACAGAACCAGTCCAAAGGTATCCTCGAGATGCATAACAAAGGCGCGTTATTGGAGAGCGCACCTAGACTGTTTTTTTGAGCGTTGGACTAGCCCACGCTCAGGTGTCAATTAGAATTATACCACCCTTTTTTTGCAGGTATAGTGGCACGTGTCGTTTTAATTAACAAAAGACAAACGTCGTCGTCGTCGTCGTCGTCGTCGTGATTAGAACGTCGGGGCCAGCTACAAATCGAACGACTATACTGATGAAGTTAAAGTGACGTCACAAAGTTTGTGACTCCCCCCTCCCCCTTGTCACAAATATCTATTTTAGATCAGTGATCCAAAAAGAATCTTGTCCTTCGAAACGAGAGCGTGTCACTTGCCTCGATCCTGTGCAACTACCTGCTACAACATGTCACATTTTCTTGATCCCTTTCGTACCCCTAAAAGAGTGACGTAATTAATGGATGACCCCTAAGCTTTGAGAGAGTAAATACATTTGCTCCATAATTTGATACGTTACTTTTGGTGTAATATAGGTACATACATAAGAATTTAAAAGAACCGCTCCCTTCTCACAGCTTGAATAAATATAAATCTGTCTCCCTATCTGTCTTGACAATCGACCTCAAATTACATTTTACCTCACAGATGCATTGTTAAAGCTAACAATATGGGAGATAAGTATCTTACCTCTATTGTAAGAGTATATCCATTGTAAAATACATGCTCACAATCCTTGGTAAAAGGATTTTCCAACCAGCTCCGAGTAAAGCTAAGATTGATGGATGCTTTCCATATGTTACGTGGATTTGGAGTCGAGATACTTATAAAGTTGGTTAGGATTGCAATTTTTTCACGTCTGTGACTTACCACGTGTATAAAATCAGATCAGGGGCGTAGCCAACATGACAATCGTTCACAGAGAAACGAAACGCTATCTGTCTCTATCGCAATAACACGGAAGAGTGATAGAGAGACAATAATAGCGTTTCATTTCATTTTGTACAAACGATTGTCATATTGGCTAGGCCCTCAGATACATATACAATGTATATGTATCTGGATACACAATATATATCCAATGAATTAGATAATTATACAAGTTTCGATTGCAAAACAACGTTTTTCATAATTGATACGTGTAAGCTCCTTAGAAGCATATTACAAGTATTGCATTGTTATAGAAATTTCGAATGTACGGTCACGTCTGAAAATATCAATACGGACAAAGTGCCAAAAATATGTATACACAACCCTAATATATGGGCCATAAAAGGTCTTGTATACATATTTTTGGCACTTTGGTCGTGTCGATGTTTTCAGATGTGACTGTACATACACTAACTTTGTTCTAATTTTGAATACTATTACTATATTTATGAATGTAATATTGTAAACAAACGTTTACGTTTTCATTTTAACTTTCTGCCAAGCAATAACTTTAAATACGAGTAGGTATAGGTACTCTGATAACACTAGACACTTAGAATGATCATTCATAAAACGTTTCTTTTTTGCAATAATTCTAATATTCTAACCTTCTGAATCATTTTCTAACCCATTGAAGTTTATGAAATAAAACACACAAAATAATGTCACATGTTTAATGAACAATATTTCAAATAATTTGTTTTTGTATTTTTTTAATTGTATATGTATATATAGATGCTATACAATAAGATACAAGCCCTGTTTACTCACTGTGAAACCTTATCCTAGCATTGCTCGTGAATGTTCTCGGAACAAAACCTTATCGCTTGGGGATATTTGTAACTTCTGGGGCCGAATATTTTGCATCTTCGAAAAATGCTATAAAGTTATCATATAAGTGTATTGAATAACTTCATAAACGGTTTTTTTAAATCGTAACAATTATCTACTAATCGTAAGCTAGGTCCGCGTTTTACTTAGGCAAGAATTGGAGACGTAATTCTTGCCTAAGTAAAACGCGGGCAAGGCTTAATTATGACACTAGAACGGTCCGGATCGGGATCGGTGATCACGTGATGCTTTTTGTAGAAAACGATTTCAAACGCCTCGGTTCGGACCTGGACCTTCCTAGCGTGTTCATTTTTAGAGCTCCGCACAAAATTGTTCTCGGAGATCTTATGAGATCAAATCGGTTAAATGCGTATTTTTATTTAGATAACTAAACTAACTAACTGCTTTGGCTCAGCGATCCAAAAAGAATCTTGGCTTCCGAAACGAGAGAACGCCACCTGTCCCGATCCAGCGCGGTTTCCTGCCATGAATTGGCATTCAGCCGACGCAGGTCCGCCTCCACGACATCACACCAGCCACCAGCGGTACCTGGGGCGCCCGATCGGTCGACGGCCGGTTGGTCGCCCCAAGTAGGCTTCCTTGACTACGCGATCCTCCCCCATTCTGAGTAGGTGACCGAGCCAGCGAAGTCTGTGGGATTTAGTTACGCCGATGATATTAGGCTCAGCCACCAACTCTTCGATCTCGGCATTTTTCCGGATCCTCCAGGAGCCGTCGTCCCTTCGGACAGGTCCCAGGATCTTCCTGAGCACTTTTCTTTCCGCTATCAGGAGCTGACTTTCCTCTTTTTGAGTTAGTGTCCAGGCCTCACAGCCGTACATGAGAATAGGCCGAATGACGGTTTTATAGATTCTTAGTAACTTTTTATTTAGATATCTTAATTTTTTTATACTAACGTAAATAAGGAAAAATTAAACTGAGCTACGGAGGCTAAAGCGGAGGCTTTGTAGTTGACACACGATTAGACCGGTGGATTGGACAAGTTCGAGTCTTGCCGGAGCTGGTAATTTTTTAAAGTTTTCCTTTCATATAATAAATTGTAGTATCGCTCGCATAAGTTTCTACTTGATAAATAGTTAGGTCTCGCTTTGTGTGGTAGGGCACAGCACAGCGGATGTCATTCCAGATCAGAGCAGTGCCCAACTGGGAAAGTACCTCCACTTTGCAGAAAACCGCAGCCAAATAACACTAGACCCTATACTCATAGTATTGTGTTCCTGCCGGTGAGCAAGGTTGCCAGAGCTCAACAAGGCGAGGGAGGGTTGTTAGGGTAGGCAACGCGCATGTAACTCCTCTGGAGTTGCAGGCGTACATAGGCTATGGAGACTGCTTACCATCAGACGGGCCGTATGCTTGTTTGCCACCGACGTAGTATAAAAAAAATAGTTATGTCTTACAAAGGTCAGTATTTTGAGATTTACAGATTAAACCGTTTTTAAAGGTACTCCTAGAAATGTTATAATGTTAAGGTGACTTATGTTAGGCCGACCCGGGGCCGGGCCGGGGCATCCGACACTACGTTTTCTATGACGGGTAATCCGTGATCACGTGATGCTTTATACAGAAAACGAAGTTCCGGACGGCCCGGCCTGGCCCTGAGCCGGTTTCACGTGAGTCATCCTTTACTTTTCGTAGTTAAAAAATACCACGCCCCAGAGATTTCAAATAACCTAACGACCACATTGCAGTTTGTTGAAAAAGTAAAATACGTATATTATAGTTTACCAATCATAACATAAATTGATACCATCATAAGTAAATTTGATGTCAGCGCACTACATATTATCTAAGCAATAATGTTATAAAATTTTCTGTATAAATTAGATGAAAACATTAACAAAATTGTTAATCTACCTTTTAATATTATGATAAGTTATAAATTTTGTTTCCATGTTAATCTGGAATTCTTGTTTATTTCAACTTGTTTTAATGCATTCTTTTTTTTAATATGTTGAATCGTATAACGATCAAATGTTGTAATAGGTACTTAACATAAATTGATAAACGCCAAAATTTCGCTCATAATTAATACAATTTTGATAAAAGTACCTACATGAAATAATCGTATTTTGGTGTTTACCCTTTGTGCATAGGTAACTAACCTAGTTATTGGGCCATGTTTTGCCAAAATAGGCCTTGTTCATTCATTTCAACATTTTAAAATTCAAAACAATTTTTAGGAAAAAAAATATCATGCATTGTCACGCGTAGTTCATGTGGTACAAGTAAATAATTGTTTTAAGTCAATGTGGATAAGTCCGGATATTTTTATACGTACTTCTCTTAGATACCGCCAGAAAGGAAGAGCTTCGCTCCTTCTACTCTACCGACCTTCAGTAAGTGAAATATTTGTGTATAAATACTTCAGTTAGGTACTGAAGACTGACAGACGGCCCGATTCGAATTTTAAGATACGACATTAGGTCTAGATACGATATGGATAGGATATGTCAGTGTCAAAAGTGACGTTTTTGTTTCAAGAAACGTCACTTTTAACACTAGCATATCCGATTGGTATCGTATATACCTAATATTTGATGTATCTTAAAGTTAGAATCGGCCCGAAAAGCGACGAAAGAGCTTGTAGTCGGTCTTCTCCACATTGACTTCATATGATAATTCCGTAGGTATACATTTAAAAGTGGTAGGTAAGGACTCGTTTTGGGATTGGAATTATGAGCCATTTTGACGAAGAACCAAAATAAATGCCAATAATAATGTAATCCGAAACGATCAGATTCTGATATGTGTCATAAAATGTCAATAAATTGTTACCGCCAAATAAAAGTAAAGGAAAACAGAACTATGAGGATGACTCACGCTAGAATGGGCTGGATCCGGGTCAATTTGTCCGACACTTTGTTTTCTACAGAAAGGATCACGTGACCAGTGTGAAGTGGCTGGCTATAGAAAAATAAATATCGTACGCCTCAACTCGGATCAGAAGCCGAACACGACGGACGGACCCGAACGGACGGTTCGGTTCAGACGGATCCGAACGTGAGTCCTCCTTAACATTTTGCCGTAATTAAATACTCGTAATATATAAATCAATGTGAAACGCGTACTTGTTGTGGTCCTCTAGCTCCATTTTCGCTACTAATCATTTTCGTGGCAAACTATAAACTTCATAAAACAATTTAATTAAATTTAAATCACTACGAGACTTAACATTATTTTATATGACACTAATTGGTACAGTTTAAATTATTTGGGTATAAATTATGTAAATCATACAAGCTTAATAGTATATACAAATATTTTTATAAACAGTATCGTGCTATCTACATTTTACTTTAGAATTATTGCATTTTATGCGTACAATAAAATTTGAAACAATAATTTTTCGATATGACTGAAACCAATTTAAAGTACAAGCAGTCTAATTTAAATATTTCCTTTATCGATAACAATTTTATATAAAACACCGAGGGTCCCTGAGTTTAGACGCGCACTTTCATTTTATCGTCCAAAATTTCGTCAAATAAATATTTTGCCCTTATATAAATAACAATAAAATGCATTTAAAAGCAAAACCACTTGGTTCACATCAAAGAGAATTTGAAATAGAGCATAGGCCAAAAGTTATGGCGCCATCGCCTATATACCTTTGGCCTATGATCTAGTAGATGGCGCCACTTTTTGATATTTAACAAATTTAACACATATAGAAAGAATAAGGATCAAAGTCAAATGGCGTTCTAAAAGTTTTAATCATATGTCGAAAGATGGCAGTAAATTTACTGCGGCTACAAAGTTTTCTTTGGCAATCCATCTCTATTTCAATTTCTCTTTGGTTTACATCTATCTACCCTTAATTATTAACTATGATAAGTATATTTATTTACATGTAAAGTAACACCAAGAATGAAAGAGTGCCATGATATGTGTATCTAGTGATTTATTTATATCGTAACTGTTGAGATACAAAAATTTAATACTATGTTAGCTATATGTACAAACTATATCGATTGTTTACTTAATCGAACTGTTCGGGAAGCTAGATTAGTTTGTTGTGAATGAAAATGCTTGTTGTTTCATGTTTGTTGATATTTAGAACTTTGGTAAGCTTTCCGCTAGGGGGTCATCCATTAATTACATCACACGTTTAGGGAGAGGGAGGGGGTCAATAAAATGTGACATGTTGTGACAAGGGGGAGGGGGGAGTCACAAACTTTGTGACGTAACTTTAAGTTCATCAGTAACCCAGTTTGTTTTTATTCCCTGTGCACTTAAATAACGAGTTTAAATAATGTATTCGTTTAATTTTCTTTCCTTATCGGTATTGTATTATGAAATTCTCTTTTGTCAAAAATATTTTGATAATATAGTAATAATACCTTATCCGATTTCCGATTTCGTTGAAAACGTAATTGCTAAAAATGTGACGTCACACCAGAGGGGGAAGGGGTTTGCTAAATGTGACCAAGTGTGACAAGGAGAGGGGAGGGGCCAACAACCTCGAAATTCGTGTGATGTAATTAATGGATGAACCCTAGACTCGCTAGAGCATCAGCTACATCGGTTGCTTCTACATCATTATTATTTGTTCTATGAGCCCGATTTGGATGTAACAATTTGTTATGGTTATGATCTTCAATACGACCTTTTCTTATTTTGAAACGACCTTCAAGATCGCTCACGCTGATTTGTGTATGTGGAATGGAATGCTAGTCGTGCGCGTCATTCACCAATACGGTCGTCAAGGTAGTATCAAATCCAGTTAAAACCAAGACAAATTGTTAAATTAGAATCGATCTCTATAAAACATAAAGAAAAACTATTCGTTAATAAATACTTCCCGATACAAAGTTCTGCTAATGGACTGGAAACGTATTGAAGTTAACATTCGAATAGATGCTTTAATTAAACTATTAAAACATGTTAATGGTTACCGAATCCTGGTCGATTATATTTAATGACTAGATGCTATCGATCATTTTGACTTAATTTTGTCAACTTGTAATGAAAGAATGTGATATCATATTTCATATTGGATTATATTCATGTGTTAAAAAGCACGTATGCCACTGATTTGTTGTGCCGTTTGGCAGCTCTCGCGGATCGAAATAATAAATCCAGAAAACCCTTGCGGCGAAAAAGCTGCTGTATTTTAGCAAATACATATAAAATGTTTACAGGCAAATATTACGCCTCGAACAAATTAAAGTCAAAAACAGCTGACATTTGGGCGTGGAATTTGACCAAATGTTAAATTGGAATTTTGCACAAAGAGACCGCCTTCGGATTTATCCTCGTAAGGCCCAAGGTCCTACCTATAGGACTTATTCAGTTCCATGAAATTTAAATCATATTCAATTGGAACAGAGTTGCATTTGGTTAGTTTCATTCAATTTTCAAACAAAATAAAATCAACTGTATTCCCTGCACTATAGGTTCAAATTCTAGTGGCAAATTTAGGATTTTTCATTTCTATGGCTGGGCCTTAGGAGGTTATGCCAAACAAAAGTTGATGTTGTGAAATGCGAGGCGAATGAAAATTAATTAAGAGCACTTCCATATTAATGAATTCAACGGAGTTATTATAATAGGCCCTCTTATTAAATAAATTAATATGGTTACATAAATCAACCAAGTCCCATGTTAAACTTAATAAGGCTTGGGATGTGTTGTGATTTAGATGATTATACGGTACGCTTAATACCAAAGACATATTTTTATTTCGGTTTTTTAACTAATTCAAAAAAATCTACTATTAAAATGCATTCGGTGGTCGAGTTACTTGGACAATTCTGGTTGACGTTACTGGTGACCGAAGAGCTGACGGCTTCCTCGTACAACGTATCACGGTATCAGTATTGCGATACAACGAGGAAATGCCGCCAGCATCCTTGGTACAATGCCTCAAGGGCCTATTCGAGATTTAAGCTAGTTATAGTAATCCTCTGTATATATCCATTATGTATCCATTATTTCCGCTGCCCAAAGGTTGTCAGGAAGAGCTCGCTCTTTAGCGATAAGACCGCCTGTTGTCTGTCTCTACATTTAATCAATTGTTTATTTTCTTGTATCTTTTAACTGAGGTGTGCCAATAAAGGGTATTCTATCTATCTATGTATATTGTTATTGTAAATAAATCTTATTTATAATTACTTGGATGACGATATTAGTATTGATACTTTCAAGTCAGAAATTAATATTTTGTATGAAATTTTAACATTTTATTGTCAATTTGGATAAGGTTATTAGAGAAATAGTTGTTAAAATTCAGCCAAAAAGATCGATTTGTACATTTTAGGTATATAAAGGTACGTAACATTTACTCTAATTTGTGATAGGCAACTATATTCTAATATTCGTACGTATGTGTAAATCGCAAGTGCTCCAAGCACTTCTTAACTATCTTACAGCTATCACGGCCTTGAATGCTTGAATATTAACACTATCCACGTACTACCTATAAGTCTACATACATCACCAATCATACAAAGACAATAAAAGCTACCGCGATAAAAGTCCTACTGCGAAAATCGAAATGTCTTGATCTAACTCTTTATCAATCCTAAATATTCAAGCAATAGAGGCAGAAAAAGAAATTTCGATTTTACTGCAAAATATTTAGCAGTAGACACTCTTACATCATTCACATTACACATGTTTTGAAAGTATTTTTTTTTCCTGGGCGACGGCCCTCCGACAAACATATACGTGTAACAAACAACACAGAAATTAATGACACTTTCTTCAATATACCGCCTCGTAAAAAATGCCATGAGGTATTAAGCGAGAAATACATTTCTTATTTTTATAACATTATTTAACTCCATTGTACGTGCCTGAATAGGTTATGCCCTGGCACTTTTGCTTAACATTTTATTATTCAATCAGGATCAGTGATATATGTTTACTTATAGTAAATCTCACAGTCTACTCTTAACATGGATACGAAGGCATGTCATTTCCCAAACTACGCGAAACTTGTACGGTTAAACATATAATTTACTAGTCAATACATATGTTTGAATACTCTGTTTGGTTTACCATACGTTGTTTTGCTCTGCACTGTATAATGGTATGAATGGACATTATCTTACTTGCGTTAGTTAAAGCATTCTTAGTTCTATTGGTCTCAATAGATCAAGGCGATGGAGCAATAAATTGATTGACACTAAAAACAGTTTTTATTTCATGTGCTTCAATTTGCAATATCATAATATTATATTACTCCACGGCCTTATCCAATAAAGTTTAGAATAGCGGTTGCAATATTATTTACAATATTTACTGTTATGTTGAAGCGGATGACTTTCTCTTCTCAGCTTTATTCTCCCTAAGTTTGTTCTCATCCAGCGATTCTATCTTATGATCTCTAAGCAACGGCGTTCTACAATCAGTTTTCTCTTCGGCACTCTTATTCATGTATCCGTTCTTGTAATTGTTTACTCTAAGTGTGTTATCGCTTTCGAGAGATTGTTGACTAGAACGTTTGCTGAGAGTATCTTCTTTGTCACTGTCTTTGTCTTCGACCCTCTCGCTGTGGAAAGCCATGTTGTCGAAGCACTGAGCCGGGACAATGTTGACTGACTTCATCATGGGGAGAGCTATGGCCAGAGCTGGACTCATGTCCCGAGGGCTGGGGGACAGGCGTGTGGTCACTGACATGTCCAGTCCAGGCATCAGACTTGCGACTGTTGGAAATGAAATATAATTAGCAAGAGTCAATAGCAATATTAGACACCATCAACATAAACATTCATATTGAAGAAACGTTCATGCTGCCATGCCTGTTAAATTTTGGGTAATAGGAAGATTGTTTAACGTTATCAGTATTAGAAGTAAGGAAGAAGATATTTAATAGGACAACGAGGCCATTAATCCGACTAATGAATAACATAAACCCACATACAAAGTTAGAGAAATAGACAAAGAAAAAATTAAAATACAGTTAAGACACCATCTATTCTAGGCAAATATCGAACAATACGATTACTATTAAAATTGCTGTAAGAACATATTATTAAACATTTACTAGCTAGTTCACTTTTGCAAGATTCTGTGTTCGATAAAATAAGTTACAAGTTATAGGATCTGGTCTAAAAGTACAGTTTTAAGGCAGTTAGTGTAAAGCTTATATTTGTTTTGGATGTGTACCGCAGTGTTGGGAGTATTGGGTGTGTTGGAGGCTTCGGGAGGCGTAATGTTGTTTTTGATAGCTGTTTGGTGGTTGTTGCCTGAAAACATACTTCGGGGTCACTCGCAACTCAAAAACAATCACTACAAATATAATTATCAAAGCGCCCTTAATCCTAATGAATAACTAAAGCAATATCCGAGCACTGGTGACTGACACAGAAATTTAACGACACAGAAAATGTTAAAAATGACAAACGATGCAAAAACTAGAATGATTTTGAAACCTCCAGATATTATAATTGTATTGACTAACGTATCGGGTGCTAAGTTCACCATAAATTATTTACTAGCTATTCTGACACGAGCAAATGATAACGCTGTTTAAATGTGTGGAGAAGTAAAAAAGCGGCCAAGTGCGAGTCGGACTCGCGCATGAAGGGTTCCGTACCATTTAAGACGTATTAAAAAAAAATCTACTTGCTAGATCTTGTTCAACATTTTACCACTTTGGACACACATTTTACCACTTTGGAACTGTCTCTCGCGCAAACTATTCAGTTTAGAAAAAAATGATGTTAGGAACCTAAATATCATTTTTGAAGATCTATCCATAGATACCCCACACGTATGGGTTTGATGAAAAAAATTTTTTTTTAATTTATTGACGTATTAAAAAAAAACTATTCACTAGATCTCGTTCAAACCAATTTTCGGTGGAAGTTTGCATGGTAATGTATATCATATATTTTTTTTAGATTTTTCATTCAGTTATTTTAGAAGTTACAGGGGGGGGGGGGACACACATTTTTTCACTTTGGAAGTGTCTCTCGCGCAAACTATTCAGTTTAGAAAAAAATTATATTAGAAACCTAAATATCATTTTTGAAGACCTATCCATAGATATCCCACACGTATGGGTTTGATGAAAAAATTTTTTTTTTTTAATTTTTATGACGTATTAAAAAAAAAACTACTTACTAGATCTCGTTCGAACCAATTTTCGGTGGAAGTTTGCATGGCAATGTATATCATATATTTTTTTTAGATTTTTCATTCTGTTATTTTAGAAGTTACAGGGGGGGGGACACACATTTTTTCACTTTGGAAGTGTCTCTCGCGCAAACTATTCAGTTTAGAAAAAAATTATATTAGAAACCTAAATATCATTTTTGAAGACCTATCCATAGATACCCCACACGTATGGGTTTGATGAAAAAAATTTTTTTTTTAAATTTTTATGACGTATTAAAAAAAAACTACTTACTAGATCTCGTTCGAACCAATTTTCGGTGGAAGTTTGCATGGCAATGTATATCATATATTTTTTTTAGATTTTTCATTCTGTTATTTTAGAAGTTACGGGGGGGGGGGACACACTTTTTACCACTTTGGAAGTGTCTCTCGCGCAAACTTTTCAGTATAGAAAAAAATGATATTAGAAACCTCAATATCATTTTTAAAGACCTATCCATAGATACCCCACACGTATGAGTTTGATGAAAAAAGATTTTTTGAGTTTCAGTTCTAAGTATGGGGAACCCCCAAAATTTATTGTTTTTTTTTCTATTTTTGTGTGAACATCATAATGCGGTTCATAGAATACATCTACTTACCAAGTTTGAACAGTATAGCTTTTATAGTTTCGGAAAAAAGTGGCTGTGACAGAATCGGACAGACAGACGGACATGACGAATCTATAAGGGTTCCGTTTTTTGCCATTTGGCTACGGAACCCTAAAAAGGAAATGACTGGAGGTTTCATAATTTCTAGCACATTCATTGCTACGACAACATCGATTGGGTTAAAGCGGGAAGCGGCTATACTAGCGCGGGACAGGGTTATACAACCCAAGAATGTCAAATTCTCGAACCTTCGGTCTCTGGCGAAGCGAAAGAACCTAGGCGGCTCCTTGTGCTGCTTGAAGATTGCCGTTTGTGCAATGATTATGGGTTTAATGATGATTGATTAGTGAAGTCTAGATCATTCCTGTGAGCTAAGTCCGCGGGTGCAGGCGACAGTATAGAAAGCCTTCGGAGTTCCGACCGCGCCGATTTTGTGATGCTTCTAAAGCATGTTTAAGTTTTTTCTTTTGCAGTTGTTTGGTGTTGTTTGGATCATAGCCTCTAGCTCGCTACGATCACCATCTGTGGAGGATTACATTGCATAAGCTACAGTTAGTTTTGTGAGTAATTTACATTCGTATGATTCCTTTTAATTAACATTTTCAGCACTGCAGTTTTTGCAAGAAATATTATCTACTGTAAAATAGTTGAACCAATTACTTAATTCTAGCAACTGGAATATCTGAATCCAAAATAGACTGTTATATTTGTATGAGTGCTGAAATAGTTAATCCATTATCTAATAATTCAAAATGCAAACATAATATTAAATTATGAGTCGACTATTAGTTGTTATTTTTGATTTTGTTAGTGTGTTATAACAAAAGCTTCATTTTTTACACATCCTTCTGCTGCTGCTTGCCTGTAAATAATACATTAAGTGCTTCTGCCTATACCAAAAATCTAGGAACGACACACACATTCTAAAGTTGAGTGATGAATATTACACAGTCGGCATCAAATAGATGGTGACCGCCAAAGTAGCCAAATATAAATACATCCTTGTTTCGGTGTTTGGCCGTCCCTATCTATTTGATAATAACTGGAAATGTGTCAGGTATCCTATAATTAAACAACAATTACAGACATCAGTATTTATGAATTGTTTAACAAAAACTCCTGTGGCATTTGGAATAACCATCATTAATATTGTAAACAACAATAAATAATTTTCATACGTCCAATAAGTATATCTCAAATGACCCAACTTCTAAACCGAACTTTGTAATTGTACGACCAAACTTCCCCATTTCCTTGCTAAGTGCATAAACCCAAAGTTGCCTTGAAAAAATTGGATTAACATTGTAGCGTCCTTTTACTTGACCCAGTTTGTAAGATTCTGCGTGTTGAAAACTTCTTTGTTTTATGAAGCAAATCTTAGTATTAAATGCGTTTGAATGGATTTAGGTTTGTTGAATCCGGAAGGGCAAGTTTTTAAGTGAAAACAATTCAGAAGTTGTCAAACTTGTTTAATGACAAGCACGAATCATTTGAAAAGTCAATTCTTACACTTATTTTAATTTGTACTTGTTAGCTGATGGTGATCTAAATAATTAAAAGGATTTAAATGTCGATTGGATATTTAAGTTGAGAACTTTTAAACTTGTAGTTTTCTTTATAAATTGCCTAATCATTTCATTACATGTTGATCCAAAACGGACATTTATCATGTGATTTATGCTATTTTTGAAGATGCTAAAATTTTAATCCAAGTCTTACCCATATTAGGTCCTATGATGTCTTTGGGGTGGTTGGTTTTGATGGCGTTCATGCGGCGGTTCACCGCTTGAGGTCCCATTCCAGGAGGCAAGGCACCGCCGGGACCACCTGGTACGCCTGGTGCACCTGGATAGTAAATTTATTTGATGTATTCGTGAAATTTTTCAGATATTAATAAGATTAGGGGATATTAATGAGATTAGGGGTATGGTAGAAGGAATGGTATAAGATAAGGGTAGTATTTTGTTTACGCCTAACTTCACTCTAACTTAATATTCTAAATAAAACAGGAATAAAAAAATTAAGAGCATAATTTTTCTCGAACTGGAAAAATGTAGGAGGGAAAATAACGAGGAGATTTAACTCTAATGTGAGGACATTCCAGACTATTTTAAAATTACCTAGCGTTTAGAGCGGTGCGAAGTTACAAATTAAAATTATTAAACCATTCTTGTAGCTGAATTTTCTAGCTAAGTCTCTGTAGTAACAACATTTGAATTTTTGAACTTCGAGATCGTCGAATAACAATACAAAAGAAACCCTATTATTTACAAAGTTGCAACTGCAGTTTGTTATGCTTAACTCGACAGCTTTCTATTATCTAGCAGGATAGCAAATAAGCGTACCTAGCTCTATACTCTTTAACATCCGAATTAAAAAGCGGTCTACTACTTACGTCAACCAATACTTAAAATTAGTTGACGTAGCATGTATAGTCGCCATGAGCTTTATCGATATAAGGTGCTAATAAAATATCAGAACACCTTTATAGTCAAGACGTTAGTGTGTTCAGATATTTTGGAGCACCTCAGCCGCTCTAATAAATCTGATGAAGACAGTACGTAACAAAACAGTCATGTAGAGACAACTCAGATAACCCGTTGCACGAGACACATCATTGTACATTATTAAAGTAATGAGCGGCACTGCGTGTTTTTTACTAATGAAGCAAATTTACGTAAATAAAAAAGTAACATTTTTTGCATACAAATCAATACCTATTTTCCATCATGAATATAAGAAACACGCAATGAAATGGTGTCTCATGTATCTTGCTACAACCTACCACTACGCATATGCTGCTATGAGTTGCTGTGCGGTCAGTAATTAATTATACAGATTTTATACAATGTTTTTACACTAATAACACTAACACTTTTACACTAGACTACAATTTGAAAAGATTTTGTTTTACCTGGTGCTCTCCCCACGGCAGCTTGGGTGGAAAGGGATATACGACATTAAATAATAACTGTTTTAGAGGTACAATTTATTAGTAATTTTAAGAATTTTTAACATGTTGTGTAAAAGTGCATCTAGAAAAACACTAACGTGTAAAAATACAAGTGTTTGTGAATGCCAATATTTTAAAAGGAATTTCAAAAACAGTTATTGTGAAATCTAATGAGTGTATTCCAAATGCTTTAGTTTTGTTTAAAACAGTCATGTTTTTTAAATTTTAATGGCTAGAGTATTATTTAGGTAAAATTGAAGACATCAAAGCAACAAGGTGCACCAACTATTCTTAAAAAAATATTGGTGTTTCTAAATCTGAGATCGTAGATTCAAATCCTTGGATTTCAATACCCGGCTCGTACCAATCAGTTGCTCATGAGGTAGATCCCAACTAAATAATTTGTCATGGCTTCGAAGAATTTGATATGAGCTTGACGTTCGTCTTGGTGATTAACGCGCCTCTCACGTGCGACTTTTCATTTCGCATTACACCAATCAGTGTGAACAATCTTCAAGATCGTAGGTATCAAAATGAGATCAAACCCATAACAAATTTTATATCAGAATCGGGGTCTAGAATTATTTTACGAAGTAGCATTAGAAAATTACCATTTTATCTTACCCATTAATTATTAACAAAATTTAGATTTTTTACTACTTCTTTTAAATTCTACCATTACGTACAAATCTTTGTTTGGCTACCATCTTCTATTTATCTCTCTCTGTTGCTTAAAGATTAGCTGAAAGATATCTCTTTAAAGGGATAAGATCGCCTTTGTACACATTTATTGTATTCTCTATTTGCTATCTACTTGTTTTGTGCAATAAAGTTTTTTACTACTACTACTATTACTTATTTATTTATCGGGAACCTTGGTGTCTTATTAGCTTTTGCTTATTTTTGTATGACTTCCTATTTCTCGTAGACAGTTGGACCAATTTGGAAAATTCTTTACAGTTTGTTTTAACCTTTCAGTCCCTTTTTCATCGTGCCTTGATCTAACGGTGGGATTTTGAAACCGAACCTTTTCTAATATATTTTCGGCATGACAGTGATGATAATGATGGTAATAATTAAATGTTTTTCTAACTTTAAAGGTCATATTCTTTGGCGGTATCATATTAACATGTATTAGATGTTTGAAAACTTTTCCAATATAAATCGTCTCGTGACGAAACTTTAGTCGCTCTTAATCAGATAATGCCAACTTTTACTTTAACGATCAGGAAATTTGATGAAATGCTCGTGATATCAAATTTCAAAGCTTTGTCTTCAATTAGAATTCTAATTTAACTTTACCTTTGAGTTTATCTTGGTGTACACTTTAAGTAAGTAAGTAAATATATTTATTGCTTCGATAACAATACATTTTAATGTTAAATTACAAACGACTACCTACTTTATTGCTAGGTATTACTATATTTCGAATTTTACGTTAATGGTACCTTTTGTACATTATTGGTCCTTCATTTACGATGTTACGGGTATACATTTGAATCAGTTTTAAAATGTTCCTTTCTTTTCAAACCTTTTTTCCAATGATAACTATAAAAGGCGTAAAGGCTACAATGCGTTCATTTTATTTATTTAAACTTTATTGCACAAAAAACCTAAGTGTACAATAGGCGAACTTAATGCCATGAAGCATTCTCTACCAGTTAACCTTAGGGCAAAGCAGAAAAGATTGAAGGCGGTGCATTAGAGAAACGTAATAAATAAAAAAATATAAGAACCTCGTACAATTTATATAATACACATACATGAATTAGATAATAAATCTATTAAATACAGACCATTCTTACGTAAATATAAATAAATTATATATATACCCATACATACATTATACAAGGTGCTCGTAAGCATTGCGAGACATTGTAACTAAGCATTCCTGGTAATATTTAGAAACTAAAATGTCATATAAAATTTTCTGGATTAGGCCTAGTTTCAGAGATAATTAAATGTTTATTGAAAACATTATTTCGCCATAAGTCGGTACAAAACACATTTTTGACTGCGGTATTGCCACTTTGAGGTCTAGTCTGGACATACCTATTGGTTGACATCGAAAAATTAAAAAAAATGTATTCGAGAGGCTACCCCCCAATAAATAAATAAACTTTTTAGTTAATTTTAGGTTATGTGTTTATCAATAAAAATTACGTTTTATGTACAGGAATGTTCAAAAAAAAGAGAAAAAGAAAAAACAATATTTTTTTTTGTTGTCGAATTTCATTAAAAGTCATATAACATTTTTTGCTTCTGTTGCCATCAGGAATGCACTGTTAAAATCTCTCGCAATGCTCACGGGCACCTTGTATAAACCGAATGTGAGATAAATACTCAATTCTATTATTAAATATAAATATATCTATATTAATAAAGATTATATTAGATTAGAGGCAAATCAATTTTGCACTAATTGGTAAGTGACTGAGTGTAGAAATGATGTGTTTCCTTGTGGCAGTTTCACAATTTGACACTATTGTCTCTGCAAAGACAGTGCAGAAAATAGAGGTCATATTAAGAGGAAAGGGTACGACCGAATATCCCCACACATTAGGTCTGTAGAAGTGTTAAAATTAAAGAAAGCATGTCATGTATATTGACTATAGCTATGCCCCTTCGTTTGCCTTAATTAGATTTTTTTGATATTATAAGAGTGAGGAGCGAAAAAGGAATTCCATACAAAATGTTCAATGCTCCTAACTTCTATAGGTAATAATTAAAAATTCGAACAAAATCAAACAACATAGCATAGCATATAGCATGGGGCATAGCTATGGTCAATATACAGAAAATTGTGTAAACAAATTTTATTTAATATTAATA
The DNA here is from genome assembly GCF_033807575.1 of Cydia pomonella. Lineage (NCBI taxonomy): Eukaryota > Metazoa > Arthropoda > Insecta > Lepidoptera > Tortricidae > Cydia > Cydia pomonella. The sequence goes on along the minus strand of NC_084718.1, from coordinate 3,406,661 downwards.
TCGTCTTAAATTCGCTTCATGCCTCATAATCTGTAAATGTATATCTTCAAATGAAATTCGCTTTTTGCCTCAAAACTATGCGCGTTCAAATCAAAGAGAATTTAGCATAGAGGCGTATTGACACAGTAAATTTTGTAGTCGACTAAATTTGCTGCCATCTTTCGACACAGGACTAAAACTCGTAGACTGACATGTGGCTATTTGACCCATGTTCTTTACTGATATGTGTTAAATATCAAACGGTGTCGCCATCTACTCGAGTATAAGCCAAAGGTATATCGCAATCTATTCGAGGATACATTTTCTTTATTTTTCAAGGCACGTTTTATTCTTAGACTTTATTTATACACCGTGGGCTGGTAAAACCCGACAGATTTTAAAAGTGTATTCTTAACCGCATTTTGAGACTAAAATGTTATGCAAAGTTTTCTGAAATCGGTCTTGTTTTAGAGATATTGATAATTCTTGTGAAAATTTGTATCCGTAATAACCTAGTGAAAAACGCATTTTTGGCTGCGCCGCTGCCACTCTGTTACTTGGTTTTGACACACATACTGACAGACATTAAAGTTTTAAGTACACAAGATGTAAAAAGTAACAACGTCATGTGCAGACGACTCATTTATTTTTCTATAAAAATTTTTTTTGGCAAATTTGACCAAAATATATATTACATTTTGTGCTCTTTATAAACTCAGGAATCCGTGATTAAATCTGTCGGGTCTTACCAGCCCACGGTGTAAATATCTTTGGTTAAAATATTTCAATCCTTTTAAATGCAGGTATTTAAGCAACAATCACCTTTGCTGAAATAAATGCTAAGCTTATTTTCCAAACGAATAAATTTACGACTGTAAATAAAAGTCTTGTTTCTCGATTTGTTTCTAAATAATTAATGCAGCTGACGCCTGTGGCAGACAGCTGTTGCGAAGTTCTGAGTTTGGAGGGCAAACGAGTTTCTTAATTACAATTGAACTTTATTTTTGACTAGTTTTCGAACACATTTGCGACTTTTGAAGTAGGCTTTTAAGGAACAAGAAAGATACCTAATATTGAACTTTGAAAATAAGGGATTAAATTTTCATTGGTACATTTTTTTTTTTTTTTTTTATTGACTTCCATACCATTTAGCGATGGTGTTGTGGTTTAAAATATAAATGTAATGCATTTAAATATAAGCATAATTGGAAAAGACATAAAAATTTATATCAGTGCCGTAATTATGAAAAAAAAGCACGCCTATAATATATTTATTTATGCGCTAAGGTTTTTAATTCTATTAAGCTACGCTTTAAATTATTCCCGTTGGAGGAAGTGATTATTTGAAAGAAAAAATAAGGCAGTGATAGTAGCTTATAGTTCGTGTCATCCACGATGACGCACAGTTTTGTCAAATATAACCTTTAATAACATGATAATAAAGCGCTAGCGTCAAGGCTAGCGTCGTCGTGAATGACACGATTTTATAGTTGGTTAAATCAGTTGCTCAATTTAAATGATACCGTAAAACCACTCAACTAGTCCAATAATACAGTCACGTCTGAAAATATCTATACCGACAAAATGCGAAAAATATGTGTACACGACCTTATTACCCATATGTATATTAAGGTAGTGTAAACATATTTTTGGCACTTTGTCCGTATATATGTTTTAAGACGTGACGTATCAACATTGAATTAAGTGTCAATACCAATGTTATAATTATATAGTATCTTCCGAGTGTATTTCGCCATTTGAGAAATTTATATTATGTAAAAACTAAAATTCAAGTAAAATTCAAACTTAAACGAATATAAGAGTTAGTTTTGAAACATAGGTATAGATAGGTGGGAGAATATGGACTGTAGTTGGGTAGCTTTACTGTACAAAAGTTACACTGGAACCTTATCGTGAATTACCTAGTTCAATCCGGGTTCTATGCCGTAGTGCTGCGCCATATAAAACCATACACATGTAAAAACTGTAAATACTTACGCATCGGAGGCCTAGTCGGCTCAACGTTAATGACCCGCCGCCTTTTCTTGGGCAACTTTGCCCGCGCCTGCGTGTGGGAGTAGTACATGGCAAAGTTGGACACGATGACGGGCACGGGTAAAGCTATCGTCAGCACCTGTTTTAAAAAGTTGTTCACTGATAATTCACTTTTATGATAGTTCCAATAAGTACCTAAAGGTCAATTAGGTAACCTAACCTAACTATTTTCTATTTACCAGGTAGTCCCTTTATTTATTTATGTTGGATACTATTGACATATTGACTCGCATAAAAAATATATTCGTTGTAATAAAGCTATCTATCTCGTATCCTAAATATCATGCATAAATAAGAATGAGAGACAATTAAAGACAAAATAATTAGATACCTGATCCGTCATGGGACTTTTAATATATTTTTAAATAAGAATTGAAGACAGGCGACAAGGGGAGGATGAAGGATCAATTACATGGAAAGTAAATAAAAACGCAATACATTCAAGGAAGCCTTCATCAGTTCCACGGACGATTTTCAAGTGGATTCAATTAAATATAAATAAATATTAAATATTATACAACATTATTACACAAATTGACTAAGTCCCACAGTAAGCTCAATAAGGCTTGTGCTGGGATAATTTTTGAAAGTTTATTTTTGAAGGAGTGACAGTACAGTCAGGATCAAAAGTAGCGGATCAAATAACGTTTCAGAAGTATCTACCATTCTGTAACAGCTTAACAAAAAGTGATGTCTTTAATATAGAACAACAAAGACTGTAAAAGATATACTTTTGAGCGCGAGTTTTAGAAATTTATCTATATCTGGAAAAGTTATCCGGAATATCAGATACTTTTGGTGCGTTGTTCCATCCGCTACTTTTGATGCTGACTGTACATTTTAATAAAGTTTTGGACTGCATATTGCATCAGTTTGAAAGATGTGTCCGTAAACTTGAAGCTAACGAAATGAATTTTTTTATTGTAATGAACATCGATGATAATTATAAAACATCTCCAGATTTAATGTGTTTTTAACCATAGAGACTATACATCTCTATTGTATTGTAGTAATTATTTATTTTAAGATTATTATAATGTAATGTTTACCCAGGTATTGGCTGTTGTATTTATAAAATGTTGTTATGTATTTTTCATGTCACTATATGATGTTACTATAAATGTTGTATTGACTTGTAAAAGAGCCCTTGAGGCCTACTTGCAGAATAAATTTTTGAATTTTGAATTTGAATTTTTGAAAATTTTCTAAAACTGATCAGTGATTACCAATTCACTCAATGTTTACCTGTTTAAAACCAGATACATAGTGTGATTGCAACTACTCAAAGCTTGGAAAAACTTGACTACAAGTTGGCGAGAAACCACAAGTTTTAAACTTTACAAGCTGTTCACAGGTGTACCTACAAGGCAGTGACAAAGTTAATTGCCCTCATGTTTAAATTTAGTTTAAACCAAGTGTTGCATGATAATTTTATTATTGTGATTTTTATTTAGGATTAAGTAACATGTCCCATATTGTATGCCCTAACAGGGTATCATGTACCTACTAAGTCTAAAACATAAGATCTTTATGTACTGATGAACATGATAAAACAATGGATTAAATGAAATGAAAAAATTTAATGAAATGAAATGAAATATTTAGCTTCGTAAATGTAGCTGGAATATATGACCTGGTGCTGCTAACTTTGACTAGTTAGCTGAACTGTCAATAATTGGTCATTAAAGGGTCATCCAGATGGAAATTTGATGTAGCTTACGCATTGAAGCATCACACCTACATACATATGTAAGTACATGTATGTAAATCATGTTACAATATATCTCTTACATTAAACTTGGGATTTATTTAAATATTATAAATAAATATTATAGGACATTATTACACAAATTAACTAAGTCCCACAGTAAGCTCAATAAGGCTTGTGTTGAGGGTACTTAGACACCGATATATATAATATATAAATATTTATAAATACTTAAATAGATAGAAAACACCCATGACTCAGGAACAAATATCCATGCTCATCACACGAATAAATGCCCTTAACAGGATTTGAACCCGGGACCATCAGCTTCGTAGGCAGGGTCACTACCCACTAGGCCGAACCGGTCGTCAAATTTATATTTTAACATTCGGTGTTGTCGTTCTTTAAGAAACTAATTAGCGTGTGGTGAAACCAAGAATGTTTTAACAATAGCAAAGATATATTTGTCTTAAGTTAATGATAAAAATGTTTTTTTCTCATGTAAAATACCAGCATGTTATTCTGGAGTGGATTTATTGTATTAACTTACCTAATTATTCTACTTGCCATTTTTTCAGACTAAGGCGGGCAAAAAACAACCCGTGTGTTGGCTATTACAAGTTATATTAATCATAATATATTAATAAATAAACTGGTTTTTTTAATGGACTACCAAAAGGTAACGTAACTCTTCCACACAGGTCATTTTTATTAAAAAAAGGTAAAAATAAAGATGTATAAAAATTTCTATTTAGTACTTACACCAGCCAAAGCACATAATGCGCCAACAAACATCCCCACGTAGGTCTTCGGCGCCATGTCTCCATACCCGACCGTCGTCATGGTAACCAGCGCCCACCACAGCCCCAACGGTATGCTGTTGAAGTCGTTGTGTGGATTCGTCTGTATCCTCTCCGCGTAGTACACCAAACTCGCGAATATCACTATACCGAGCACTAGGAAAAATACCAGCAGAGTCAGCTCCTTCGCTGATGCTCTGAAGGTTTGAATCAGAATCTTCAAGCCTGACGAGTGACGCGTCAGTTTGAACAGCCTCATGATTCTTATTATAGAGAAGAATTCTAAGATATCAGCGTTTTCTACATGTGAAGCGTATTTCTGTAGAATAAGATCGATGTAGAAACTCATGGTCGCGATGTAATCGATGATGTTGACGGAGGATTTGATGAATTCGCACTTATTTGGGGACGATATGAAACGCACTAGGATTTCTAAGGTGAACCACGCGTTGCACACACACTCTATGTAGAAAAACGCAATGTGGGCGTTCGTTTGCACTTTGTCCAGCGCCCAACTCTGTGTTTGGTTCGCGGTCGTCACTGTGTAGTTTTTTATCACTGGCACTCTCATGTCCGGGTGTGTTTTTAAACAGAACGATATGATGGACACGCATATGAAAAACACTGATATCACGCCAACTACCTGGAAAATAAGAATAAACGTGGTTTTATAAACAAATTACAAATGAAGTTGAGAAAATCAATAATTTATATTTAAATTACAGTCAAGTTTCAAATCAGATACGCAACAGCCTAGTCAAACTAACAGTAGTGCCGATTAGTACATTAGAACATTGAATAAACTGTCGCTTTAAAATTGAATACGATAAATGTAAAATACAGAAGGTATTAAGCAATGACAAAAAAATCTTGAATAAAGTTTTGAGTAACAGTCTAAAAGAACGATAGTTGCAATCAATCGTTCAAATTCTATTCAAATAACTAATTAAGCATATAAATGATAAAGCATAGAACCTGTAATTGACTCTGTAATTCTATTGGAAGTTCTAGTTATATATAGCGCTGTTGGTTTTCCATATACTAAAAAAAAAATAACGATTTCAAGCAAAACAATTATAGCAATACTCGGGTCGTCAATGATATAACTAAAAACGGGACAAAGGAGCTTCTATTAGCATAAATTTAAATTAAACCAACTTGAATTGGGAAACACTCTGCCAAATCGATGTACATTGTAAGACCCTCGAGTCAACGGATTACAACCCAAAGGAATAATGCTTCATTTATTTCAAATTATTTAAACATAAGGAAATGTCCGTGAATTTAACTTAAATTTTGAGTTGTACCGCTAGTTAATGTAACGTTTTCTTGTTGTTGAGGTTTACAGAGAAATCCTTTAAGTTGTTTCGTTTCGTTTGCAGTGTTGTTTCAAGAAATGCTAAGCTTTTGTAAGAAATTACGGTTTCTAGATATTTATTTAGAGCTCTTTGCAATTTACTCATAACAATTTGAACATCACATAAAAGTAACTTAACTAACTGTTAACTTTTGAAGTATTCTTAGACTATATTTCATTTATTTTGTGCCAAAATAATAAACCTTGTATATATTAAACTTGACAGGTTATAGATCAGTCAGCCTTAACGTGAATGAAGTAAAGGAGGAAACAGATATTTTGTTATACTTACGTCGATCAAATATCATGTAACGATAAGCTTTTATTCAGTTCGTTTACTGTTGGCTTCATTCCAAACCGCGAGCCATTTATTTATCTTAAAATCGAGTCTAGTTGAAGATAAAGAAGAGCACATTGTTGGTGATAGATTCAAAGAAATGCATGGAGCAATGAGTAATCTAACAAGCTTCATAATTTGAACAGTTGAGTTAACATATATATTCAAATTAAGCCCACATAACCTAGTTGAATATTTACAGACAAATTCTGTCTTTAATCGAATGTAGGCCACTCGGGTGTCTTGGCCAATCCTCGGTTTTCTAGATAGTCCTACTAGATTTTCAAATTCAAAGTAACCACTTAAGGAATATTCTTGACCTAGCTGTTGTCAGTCAGAGCAATGTGTCACCCACTGCCACTCTCTGAGCTATTGATACTTCCTTAAACCTTGTGTCTTAAAAATTACTTAATGAAAATACCTTTGCGGCATTGGAGCTGTAAGGCTCGTCGAAGAGCGACCACATCTGCGGCTTCAGCTGCTGCCACCAGGACACGGTGCCCTTATAGTAGTCCTCTTCGAAGCCGAACTTGCGTGCCACTTCCTCATCAGAGGGTTTTTCTGTGTCCAGGTCTAAGCGGTCCAGGACTGCCAGCGTTTCTTGGGTGTCACGATGCTGCGGGCAAAAGAGAAAGTTAGTATTTTTAATCCTAAATTAGCATGTTAAATACTTCGGTATCCTTTGCTTTCCTAATATAATAATAAAGGACTTTGTGGCTGGAGACCAAACTGCAAGAAGAGTTACCCGTTATTAGTTAAAGCTGTTAGAAATTATAATAACCTGGTCTGGAGCCCCACAAAAATTGTCAACTTAAATATAATTAAGAACTGTAGTTTAATCAACGGACACACTAACGCCATATTTAACAGACAGAGAGAAATTCCAAACATCTACGTACATAAACCGAAAAGAAATAAAAAGTAAATCTATGCAAAATTAGGATATGAATGTATTCAAACTTCAAGAAGGGGAGGCCAAGTAAAAGAGTGATACCCAATTTTACGTTGAATTCGCCCCGTGGTTGGAGGGCCATTGAAAAGTTGGCTTCATTCCTCAAAGAGAAAAGTTTTACTAGGGAACGAGTATACGCTGTGGAGGAATTAATTGTAATAAATTTACTGGAAAGGCGATTAATGTGTTTGAGGGTTTTGTTACAAATGGGGATGAATGTATACCTAATGGGTGTTTCTCGGGAGGATTGTTTAATACTTAGGTATTTGCTCATTTGTTACCCAAGATTGTATTCTACCAACGTCTATTATCTTCGCCAGGATATTCATCAGGTCACAAGATACGGTATCGGAGACATTTTCTTCCTTAACCCATCAGCACCAATCACGACACGTTGTCGTTTTGCCTCTACGAAGCACTTCTGCTACATACCGGGATACCCATGTTATCGGCGTAGCTCAGCGGTGAATGTTTTAATCTCTCGTGTGCCGCGAGTGTTTTTTTTTCAATTGGTTTCTTCGTACGCGGATCCGCGTTTTGGCAGAGAACTTGAACATCCCAACTAGAATTTATTCTTTGCCAGTTAACTTTGTTCGAACCCGATTCGAACTTTAAGATACGTCTAATATTAGGCCTAGATACGATATGGATCGGATATGTCACTGTCAAAAGACAGTGATGTTTTTGTTTGGAGAACATATTCTGATGACATTTGATTAAAATTCTGTGCGATGAAGATTTGATTATTAAACTGGTTTTTCTAATAAATAAATAAAAATAAAAATAAAATAATTTTCACACAAACTGAAATGTATTATTTTCATTATCCTGCAGCAAAAACAAAGCTCGGAAACTTCAATGAATCAAATTCAATGCAATCTCAATTGCATAAATGCATTTAACTGCTTCGCAAAACCAATTTGTCCGTACGTAAAGATAATGAAGTCGATTCGGTTTTAACAATTTGTTATGGTTTTTTTTTCACACATTATTATTATTACTTTAAAAAACTCGCGCAGTAAGAAAATGTTGGTGGTGTGGCTAAAGTTGATATTCCTTGCTACACATCCTTGCACATCTTTGATGAAAACGCAGCCTTAATTAGTGTAAGCGTAGGCGGTTCAGTCCCGTTAAAGTATATAAAAGTTATGGTGGTTTCAGATTAGCATTTTATACGCGCGTATAAGCTCGTTTTTGGAAGCGAAATAAAATAAATAAATATTATAGGACATTCTAACACAGACTGATTAGGTCCCACAGTAAGCTCAGGAAGGCTTGTGCTATGGGCACTCGGACAACGATATATTTAATGTACCAGTACATAAAATACATAGAAAACACCTAAGACTCAGGAACAAATATCTGTGCTCAACGTACAAACGTACCGGGATTCGAACCAAGGACCATCGGCTTCATATGCAGGGTCACTACTTACTAGGCCAGACCGGTCGTCAGAACACTGAAAGAAATGTTTGCATAACTGTAACAAAATTTTGGTTACTGTTTACACAAAAATTGGGACTTGCGAACTATGTGTTATATGTTACAAAACCGTGTTTGGCTATCAGTGTTCAGGTACTGGGTATACACTACAAAATAAGTTTGTAAATTTATGCAAAGTTTATTTTCTTATAACCGTAGTTTAGTTATTTAGTAAAGTTACAAAACCAGTTCGGCTATCTATTTTTTTCAGTGAAATGTAGCGAGAAATGCTAAAACGACCAGATACGCGCAGAAAAAAACGCTAGTCTTTACTTGAACCAACCTTACATATAGTTTTCATTTATTTAGTAGCTCATGTTACTCACGAAATAAAATCAGTACCTCCAATACGCCCCGCTTGGCGCGCTGTTTCTAAATCCCATACAAAATGAGACTTAACGCAAACACGTACGTCACTTTTTGCTATCGAATAAATTTTCACTAGGGGTACAGAAGCCGTTTCATCAGTGAAATTCGTTTCTTATAAGTGAAACTTAACGTGACGTATCTCTACCCCTAGTGTAAATTTGATCGACATCATAACATGACGAACGCGTTTGCGTTAAGTCTCATTTTGTATAGGATTTTGAGTTTCCAAAACGTCCCGCTTGGCGCGCTCTTTCTAAATCTAATACAAAATGAGACTAAACGCAAACGCGTACGTCACGTTTCGAAATCGAATTTATTTACAGCACCCCTACAGCAGCAGCAGGGGTACAGTACCCCTAGTGTAAATAAATTCGATTTCTAATTGTAATAACCGGCCAAGAGCATGTCGGGCCACGCTCAGTGTAGGGTTCCGTAGTTACTCTTCCGTCACAATAAGCTAAACTGGAGCTTAAAGTGTAGTAAATGGTACCTTTCACCCGAGTTAAACAAATAGGCAAATTTGCATAATCAGTACCTAATTAAAGTAAGTCTTTTTACTATGAAGGGAAAACATTTTGCGATAACTCAAAAACAGCTAAACTGATCATGTCCGCTATAGTTTTCATTTAATGTCTTTCTTAAGCTCTACTTCCACAATTTTTTTCATATTTATTGGACCTATGGTTCAAAAGTTAGAGGGGGGGGACACATTTTTTTTTTCTTTCGGAGCGATTATCTCCGAATATATTCACTTTATCAAAAAGTGTTTCTTGAAAACCCCTATTAGTTTTGAAAGACCTTTCCAACTATACCCCACACTGTAGGGTTGAAGCGAAAAAAAAAATTCACCCCCACTTTACGTGTAGGGGAGGTACCCTAAAAAAAATTAAATTTTTAGATTTTATTGTACGACTTTGTCGGCTTTATTGATTTATATATCCATGCCAAATTTCAGCTTTCTAGCACTAACAACCACGGAGCAAAGCCTCGGACAGACAGACAGACAGACAGACAGACAGACAGACAGACAGACAGACAGACAGACGGACATGGCGAAACTATAAGGGTTCCGTTTTATGCCATTTGGCTACGGAACCCTAAAAAAGAGAATCAGCCACATTTTAAAACATTTATGCACTAGTTCGACGACCGCAAACTCATTGGAGCAGTGAATCAAACATTTATCGATACAATATTTTGTGAAATGAATGATGCGAAAAATGTATCGAGTGACAACAATGAGTGGGGTATAATGAAGTTTACGCCGCGGGCGGCCGGGCGACATAACCTATTTATTTCATCATGATTGTATATTAATACAATATATAATAGAGGTTTATTATTTGTGCCATCGAAGAGTGTAGGCACATTACAGACATTTTACCGAACTAATTAAGAGGGAAATACCACGTCCATACAAACAGAGATAACGTTTTTCCACTTCTAAATATATTCTATTCTACATTGTTTTTTATTATGATATTGATACAAAAACCTGGGTTTTCCTTTTATTTTCATAATTTGCAAAACAAAAAAAGAACAATTAAGACGAAACCTATAAACATAGAATATATCAGGGGTGGCCAACTTGATTAGACCCAAGATCTCCTGTTTACTAACGAAACCCTGTGCGATCTACCAATTACATACTTCTTGGAACCTTAAATGAAACTGTTTTGATTTTTGCGTTTATTGTTGCCCAATTTATATGCTAGGCGTCTGTTTATGGCGCATTATTGCACAACTTCTGAAAAATGTACATGGAAACACATATAATACGTGAAGATAGAAGTAAACAACAGGCGGCCAGACAACCTTTAGGTAGTGGAGAAATGAAACTTAATTTACCTAATAAGGAGGTGCAAAAAAACTAAATTAAAAATAAATAGCAGTAACTAAATAGCGAGAACCTTAATATGGAAAAATTACCTCTTAACCCAGAATACTTCCAAAGTCCGGCTTACTATAGAACCATGCGTATTGTTTCATTCCTTCGTATAAAACAAAAGGAAACCTTGTAAACACGACTTAGAAAGAACACAAGTTTGAATTGGCTCGGAGCGGTGAATTTTTCCGTTTTTCTTTTAATTCTTATTTGTTTTATTGACAATAACAAAATACATAATGGATATATACAGATGATTACTATAACTAGCTTATATCTAAAATAGGCCCTTGAGGCATTGTACCAAGGATGCTGGAGGCATTTCCTCGTTGTATCGCAATACTGATACGTTGTGCGAGGAAGCCGCCAGCTCTTCGGTCACCAGTTACGTCAACCGGACGTTTCGCGATTTCTCCAAAAAACTTGTGCGCGCTGGGACCCCATGGACCTAGGGTTTCAAAGCCAAAAGGTACAAAATGGTACTCTCTACCGAGGCTCTTATATTTATTACGTTTCAAAATTTCGGCGCTTTCCGCCGCTGCGCCCGCTTTTACATTAGTCCGTTGGAGGTGGGACGGTGCCAGTGTGTCTACGCAGGTAGCATCCCACACTAACATCCGTCCCAAGCTCCAAGGAACCAAGGACACCCCATCAGGCCTCTTGCCATCATCCCTGATAATGCCAGTTGGCTCAAGAAGAGCAGGCACATTGATGGTGGCAAGAGATCGACGAATTATGTCATTAAGCGACGCATGTCTTGAAAAAATGAAATCTAAAAAAAAAAAATTTTAAAAACGAAATCTCCCAACTCTCTAATACCTCTGAGTCGCCCCCGTGAAATAAAAAACCAAATTACTTTCCCCCCATGGAGTCCGATATCCCTTTACTAAAAGGCGAATGGTATAAAAATTGCCAAACTGACCTTCCTAATACCAGCAACGGTCGGCCAAATGGAATAAAAGCAAATTATTTTCCACGTTGTGAAATTAGTAATTCACCGAAACTCTGTTTACGAAATGTTTTCACCGGCACGCTCGGCGCTTTTATCAACAAAAAGTCCGTGGTTGCGAAAGCGAGTGTCGCAGTAGACGATCATACAGTAAACATTAAATGTAGCTATTAACTATAGTTATTAACCGATCAGACCTGAGCCTTTAGGCGGGGCAAGACGGGTTCGTATTAAACCAGTTGAGTTTTAGGCCAAAATCTGAGTAAGTATGACTCTAATGTTGCCAGTTTCTATTTAATTCTGATTCTGAGTAAGTTCGATAATGTATAGAGCATTTTATTAGTAAATAGTACAAGTAAATTGTACAGTGTTGTAGTCGTAAGTGTATTGTGTGTATTATACTAACAAATTATGGAACCAGAGTCCGAAATAAATATTTTTAATTAATTTAATTAATTAGTTATCCAAGTTCCTAAGATGTCAGGTTATTAAGATCTCAAATTCCTAGCTCTTCAGATTCTCATAATGCCGGATTCTGAGTAGGTCAGAAAATCACATAACCATTGTGACATTGTCATTAAGTACTATCTATTAATTACTTTATCATATTTAATCTTAAAGTGGCCAGTATCTCAGATATCTGCTGATTGTACCTGGCCTTTTCGAAATTAAATATACATAAAATCTGTCCTAGTAAGAAAGCGTTATTTCCAGAATTCATCATTAAAAGAATCTGCTTAATATTTTAATCGAATCGTTGCTAATCGGATGAGATAAGAAACTGCATAAATCCGATCCCAACTTATTACCAATCAGACGTATTACTGTCATGTCACGGGACCATATACGAATCTGACCTACTCAGAAATTGTTTTAAAAAGAAAGTGACTTCTATATCATAAGTCGTATGTCGATATTGTTTTGTTCAGAAAGATACCTATGGCGAATCTGGCCTCTACAGAGTCGGGCTTACTCAGATTCGGGCCCAAAAACGAAACTGTCTCAATACGAATCTGCCCTGGCCCGCCTAAATGGACCTGAGGCCTCCTGATGAGTAAACATGGTAAAAAATATGAAGTGACAATAAATACAAATTATCATTATAAATACATACATCAAATTGATAAACTAAAGCAGGCGCCTATAAAATGCTGTTTTAATACGACAAAAAGTAGAATAGTAATCTAAAAAAAAAATAGTAAGAGAACAAAAATCGATTTTCCTACCTCAGCGCGGGGCAAAATTGAAGAACTCTTATGGCTATATTGTAATGAGTAGGCATTTTCTAAGACCCGGGGGTATGTCCTTAAACTACGTCCACAAGAGAGGTATGGGCATTGTGAATGTCATCTCGCTTTGTGTGGTAGGGCACAGCACAGCGGATGTCATTCCAGATCTAGAGCAGAGCCCAACTGGGGAAGTACCTCCACCTTACAGAAAACCGCAGCCAAATAACACTAGACCCTACTCATAGTGTTGTGTTCCTGCCGGTGAGTAAGGTTGCCAGAGCTCAACGAGGGGTGGCAGGGGGTTAGGGTCGGCAACGCGCATGTAACTCCTCTGGAGTTGCAGGCGTACATAGGCTACGGATACTGCTTACCATCAGGCGGGCCGTATGCTTGTTTGCCACCGACGTAGTATAAAAAAAAATAAGAAAATTGAAATTAAGACATTAACAACGAAACATTTTTAAGCTAACAATTGAAACTAAACTAAAACTAGATATTTAACTACTAAAGAATTCTTTAAAAGAGGTTTATAATTAGTTGTAGTTAGGTTAATATAGATTTGTTTTTGTGTATTTTTACCGCAATTTTCTAATAAAAACTTAAAACTTAAACTTTTTACTGGTTTTAGAAAATGACTACTGAGAAATGTAATTTACTGTGTCCAGCCGAGTTTAAGGTTTCCAGCTAACTTCGCTCATTCGGACACGCTGCGAGCTGCCCAAAGTAAACACCGTAACTGAGTAACTTATTACAAAGTTATGATATTGCGGCTCAGCATGTTGGCGATATTAAAAGGTTGACAACACTTGATTTTAGTACTAACCTTCCCTATAAAACTCTGTACCTATCATTAGCTATTTAAATAAAAGTAAACAAACATTTTGTTAATTTTCGGGTAGTTATAACATTTATTGGTTAACCAACCAAATACAAAACCGCCTGGATCTGTGACTGAACGATCTAACTTTAACTTACATTATTTATTTGATCAAGTAATGTTTTCATCTACCCTCAACTGGCTTACCCTCCATGTGAGGGTAGATTTTGTTTACTATAATTTAAATGCCTAAAGAGATAGAGTATAGATATGAAATTTGTGACCAAATGTAGCTATGCAAACAGTTATTTTTTTATACTACGTCGGTGGCAAACAAGCATACGGCCCGCCTGATGGTAAACAGTCTCCGTAGCCTATATACGCATGCAACTCTAGAGGAGTAAGTTTATGTAATATCGTTTAATCAACTTTATATATTGGAATCAATTTGCTATAATAAGTTACGTTTCTCAATGTATTTCCTAAAATATTCAACAGACACGTTGCAGGCATAATGTAACTGCCAATAAAGCAGTACTTCTGTTAACACTTGCATTTCGTAATGTACTTGCAACGCTGTTGCTGATCGTTTCACACCCAATAAATTTGTCCTTCTCACTCAAAACAGCATAAGTTTGTAGGAAAGGGTTGGAAATTAGGCTTTTCTGTTTTTGGACACAGTGAAATCCAATACGGGCAATAAATCAAACCAGACATATAATTTACCCGAGTTATTACTTTACAAAAACACTTCATAATTAATTATTATTAATTATGAAGTGTTTTTAAGCTACACTTAATTATGACCCCCTAAAATTTTTTTTATGGAAATTTACCGAGCAACAAAACAATGTGTCAATCATGACGAGACTTGACATTACGAGATACGAGCTTTTTATAGTAACCACGAACAAGCATTGACAGTTTACTTAAAAAAGCTCGTATCTCGTAACTTGCGTGTTGTTTTACATTGCGGGCCGCATTATATGGTATGGTAAAAAATTTCATTGCAATTCTAAGCAATGAAAATCTCAATATACTCCTCAGGTCCTATACTAACCAACGTTTAAATATTCGCGCGTATTGAATTTACACACTGTGTGCTATACGGAGTACCTTTATACCTAAATATTTAATATTGACTTTTAGTAAATGATGGGCAATGATATTGTAACTCAAGATAGGTTGTTGGCTGTGTCCAAAGTTGGTAGGGGGGGGGGGGGATACAAGTGACGCCAGCCCGAAGCAGAAAGAGACAACAAGCTTATGTTCAACAATGAGTAAGGTAAATAATCAACAAAAACAGATTAATTAATAGATAATGAAATAAATATGGGAGTATTTTTACAAGCTTTTAGTGTCTATTACGTTTGTTCGGGACAAATCTTGCAAGTTAAATTAGGCCCATTTTCCATTATTGGATTGAGCTGAAATTTCACATACATATGTAAGTTAGGTGACAATCTTCTTCTTCCTCGCGTTGTCCGGGCATTTTGCCACGGCTCATGGGAGCCTGGGGTCCGCTTGACAACTAATCCCAAGATTTGGCGTAGGCACTAGTTTTTACGAAAGCGACTGCCATCTGACCTTCCAACCCAGAGGGGTAAACTAGGCCTTGTTGGGATTAGTCCGGTTTCCTCACGATGTTTTCCTTCGCCGAAAAGCGACTGGTAAATATCAAATGATATTTCGTACGTAAGTTCCGAAAAACTCATTGGTACGAGCCAGGGTTTGAACCCGCGACCTCCGGATTGCAAGTCGCACGCTCTTACCGCTAGGCCACCAGCGCTCAAGCGGGTCAAGTTAGGTGACAATACAATATTATGATACCATTGAGACAGGAGGTGGCCTTAGGAGCTATGTGATAAAACAACGCAAACAAGTTTTGTTTGGGTTTGTTAGAATTGTCTCGATGAGTATTAGTTGTTCAAGAAAAGTACAGTGAACGACAAAAGCTTGTATCAATTTTTTTACATGAAACTTATTTAACGAAATGAACACTCCTTTACTTATTTTTTTTTAATATCCTTGATGATGGATAATATTTTGGAATCATTTGAATATAGATCACTTTGTACTTTGATAATCATAACAAAAAGAGCGAATATCCCAAGTACTTTTAACTACATGATCTAAAATTAACTTAACCTCAGAAATTCACTTATTTGACCAACCCAACGAGTATTTTTGCGTCCAGAACTTTCACGAACTAAAATTAAACCCCTTAATATGTAAGCGCCCCAAAAGGACCGAAACGGTGACATTTGTAATCCCAATACATATTCATAAAGCTTGCCAAGCGATTATAAATCTTACATTGGTACGGATAGAATTTAAAATCACTATGACCTTAGTGTGCGAAGCCTTTGTAGACTATCGTCACATACGCCAAGCGATAGTGTACCTTACGTTAGTGTGGATAAAGCTTTAAGTCACATTGAAATCAGTGGATTACATAGTGTATATAAAAGAGCTTATTATCATAGGGAAACTGAGGCGCTTAAACCGTTATGGATGTGAATCTCTGGAGGCTGAAGTTCCTTCGTGGTGGACGCTTCACTGATTATGTTTGAACTAACGTGTAAAGTTGGTCGGAGACAGTTGGAGTTCTGACTTGACTGAGTTATATTAGCTAGGGATGAAGAGCTGTGTTCGTCAGATTCGTCTATTCGTCTAAACTACGATTTACGTAAAATGGGGAATTAAGTTTTATTAAATTACTTTCGAAGTATTAAGGACGGTATTGTCCTAGTGGTCTTATAGAAGTTTTGGCTAAAGTTGACATTAACATCTACCCTACAACAGTGTGCAAGTGCATAAACAAAACCAAGGGAGGGTAGTTCGAAAAACTTGTGCAGCTAGTAGATATTAAATTATGAATAACTTGTAAAGTTTTGAATATAATAATTATATTTATCATTTTTCATCGTTTTTTTTGGCTTCCATATATACATCCGAACTTTTGAAACTCAAGGTGAAGAAGAAATTTCTTCCACTTGACTCCATTTTTATCCCAACAGAGTAATAAAATAACGTAGTGACATTAATTCATCATATACTTACAGAAATAAGGTATTTTCTGCTGCACGTCTGAAAACTTAATCTAGTTAATGTAAAATGTAGATTACTTAACTTATTCAAAAGTGCACTAACTCTTAGAACTCCGGAATATGGAAATAAGCTACAACTATATGAAATAATTTTAAAATCTATATAATAATTCAAACTACAAATGGCACGAGTTTATCAAAGATAACCAATTATTTCTGACTGTGACCAGTTTATTTTAAAAATAGCTGTTTTCTCATTTAAACATAGTAAAAGTACCTATAAAGAAAAAAAGAGTAAACAAGTTCACAAAGCGAACGAGTCCGGAAATCGAACAGAAACTTCCATATAATCGGTCCAAAGTTTTAACGATTTTGCCACCGTCTTGATTTTGCGATTGCTTTCTTTTAACATATAGGTGCGAGTATTTGTACCACTGCGTGACATATTGCCCTAAAATTTGTGGCTATATGCTGATTGGAAAAGTTTGATTTCAGGTGATTTAAAAAAACTTCTAACGAAGCGTAGCGAAGTTGAACTTTTCTCCCTTGACGCTGAGCTCTCGATTCGAGAGTTTCGAGACGGCTCTTGATAGCTCCCGGGTTGGATCCAGTCAAGACCATCTTAATGTCAACTGTTGCGCCGTTTCAGCGTTTCAGAAAGCTTTGTGTTTTATTACGAATAATATTTGTTTCCGAGTTATAGAAGTTTTCCATGTATCTTACGTTAAGGCGTCTATGTTTGTGTTAGAGGCGGACCCAGTTTTCATTACGATCTCCCACCATCTCTCTCTGTTTGCAGACTGTTTGGCCCTCCCTTCTTAACTCAGTCGGATAATATAATGAAAAAGCACGAGTGTTATAATATACTGAAAAAGCACGCGTGTTTAATATCTAGGATTATGGGCCAAAAATCGTTGGAATAAAAACGTCGTTTTGAGCAAGTGTGTCGAAAACTAATATTAGGTAATTTACATACATTTGATACAGTAATATCATGTCTTCAGCGTCAAAGTAGACGACTGATATATCCATAGCATCGGATTAACTACGTAATTTACTGTGATTTTCTCACTGAGTGCTTTCACATGTAGTGAATTTCAGCTCATGTTCTCCGTGTCAGATTATGTAGTTTCAGATGTTGAAATTTGATTACGTTTTTAGCTGACTGAAGTAAAGGGAAAAGCCTATGACTTCTCACTGCATTAACGAATGCGTATTTTTGCATACAAACTTGCATGTCAAACGTAAGTATAAGACAGACAATAAATATTATTGGAGGTAATTTGTACTAAGATTAGAACCTGATGCTAAAGGATAGTCTACGGTGCAGTTATAGGTAAATTTAACATCTTGAAAAAGCCCAAAATACTCTTCTACTCACTAAAAAGAAGAAATAAAAACCGGCCAAGAGCATGTCGGGCCATGCTCAGAGTAGGGTTCCGTAGTTACTCTTCCGTCACAATAAACTAAACTGGAGCTTAAAGTATGGTAGATTGTTAACCAAGGGATGAACTGTGGGTGTACGTCTTTTTACTATGAAGGGGAAACTTATAGCGATAACTCAAAAACAGCTAAACTGATCATATCTGCTATAGTTTTCATTTAATGTCTTTCTTAAGCTCTACTTCCAAGATTTTTTTCATATTTTTTGGACCTTTGGTTCAAAGTTAGAGGGGGGGGGGACACCTTTTTTTTTCTTTCGGAGCAATTATCTCCGAACATAGTCACTTTATCAAGAAATGTTTATTGAAGACCCCTATTAGTTTTGAAAGAACTTTCCAACGATATCCCACACTGTAGGGTTGAAGCAAAAAAAAAAGTTCACCCCCACTTTACGTGTAGGGGAGGTACCCTAAAAAAATTTGATTTTTAGATTTTATTGTACGACTTTGTTGGCTTTATTAATTTATATATCCATGCCAAATTTCAAGCAAAGCCTCGGACAGACAGACATACAGACAGACGGACATGGCGAAACTATAAGGGTTCCTAGTTGACTACGGAACTCTAATAAGAAGTTCTTAAATTTAATTTTCATTCTTCATATTTCTTTGTAAAATCGATAGAAACAGTTTTGTTAACGTTAAAGATCCGATCCATCAAACTCACACTTAGTTAACAGATGTAGCTTAACAGCGATTAAATAAGGATCAATAGAGTGGTGATTAACTGCAAACAATTTGCGAAGCCTTCGGTCGGAGACGGTCAATCGACACTGTGTTCCTATTGGTTGCCGAGCGGTAGCGAATTGAAACCAATCAATTGTGATCTTGATAGCCTTTACTGTTAACGGTTATCACATTAATATCTGAGTGAGATAGCGTAACGTATTTAGTGTAGTCCCATTTACACACTAGAGCAACGTGCGGATTAGCATCCATATATTCTTCTAATATGAGAGCGCCGAAGAGATGCCTGGCATTAGAGCGCGAGTAGCGCGCAACGTAAGTCGGACTATGGTCGACTCTTTTAGTATGAGGGCGCGCAGCATTGGAGCGCGCGTAGCGCGTAACGTAAGTCGGGTTTAGCGTGAGTCTTTTATTATGAGGGCGCTCGGCATTGGAGCGCTCGCAGCGCGCTCGATTTGCCTAATATCTTTAGTAAGAAGGCGCCGATGGTGCCTGGTATCGGAACGTGTGCCGTGTGCTCCGCAGGTTTCGTTTGACTCATGCTTGCCATTAAGCTAATTACCATTATTTTAATATACATAGCGGTCTAACAAAATCTTAATAAGGAGGGTTTTTCACCGTAGTAGTCGGGTAACGGGCGGATAGAATCCTCGTTAGGGCTATGATGGTCAGCTCTTTATCATTTGTCACCATGCCTGTCACGTTCTAACAAGTATGTAAGCGCGAAAGTGATGGGCATAGTGACAAGGGATAAAAATGGAACCATGCTGCCACCGCTGAGCGCTTGCAACATACGATTGTCACACTTAGACCGTCATTTCTGACTTTTTTATTGCTCCAATGCAATGGGTTCCATATAGACATTTGATCCTGATTGATACAATTAATAAAGGCTTGTCATCTAGCCCATTATTATTTACACATATACGCAATCAGTGTGTCCACTTTTACTGGTTTATTGTGAGCTTCTTTGAAAAAGCTGGTGGAATGACCGTCTCTGGGTTTAGCATTGATTAATATCCCGATACATCTTTGACTAAACGGAGTCATTTATACAAGGAGAAATGGTGCTCCCACATTGGCTGTTATAAAATGTTACATAATATCGTGTGACAGGGACAACATAATAAATCACTATCAATACTATCATGATATCCCTGTCACACGATGTTGTATAACATTTTGTAACTGCCAATATGGGAGCACCAAAATCTAAAAAAGCTCGATTCGAATTTATCAATTTGTTATGGTTTTGGTCTTATTTTGATACGAACTTGAGTATCGCTCAGACTGATTGGTGCATGCGAAATGAAGGGAAAGTCGTGTGTGCGATGCGCGTCAACTACCAAGATGATCGTCAATTTAATGGAGTGCGTCGAAAATAAGCGACCTGGAAGACAACTATTTCATGACAGTTCTATTGGGTTATGTAATACCTACCTATCAAACCCATGTCCGATGTAGTTGGAAAGGTATTAACTGTTGTTAAGTGCGGTCTGAAAGACATACATGTGTAATATGCTTAAACTATATTTGATTGCTTTTAACTTTGTTAATTAAGTCTTGTTTTTATGGGCCGACATATTCGTTTACTCAAAAAAGCCCTCTTTAATAAAGAGAAAAAAATGTTCGTCAAGTAAATATCAAAACAACGATCACAACGATAACGAGTTGCTGAATCTGAATCGGGCTCAAGGATTTAATAGGGTAATAATACAATTATATGTAGGTATTTTAAATTACTGGATTCGTGTATAGTGTTCGATTTTTTTATCTAGACCATTTTATAAATTCTTGCCTAGAATGTAATAAGCATTTCAAAGATAATTAAAATGATGTCAAAATTAATCATTATAAAATGATCACTTTGGAACAAATTACATTTAAATATACAATCCTAAATCGTTATGAAATTTCTTAATTTTAGTTAACCAACTAAATATTCAGTGATTATATTTTATCAGACGTGACTGAACAGATTTAAGACGCTTCACTCGAAGTATTAATAAAATTTGCGTAAAACCTTATTAAAAGCTTAAAAGCCTAATTTATCATCGCCAAGCCTTTTTTGTAGAAATAAAAGCAGTTTTAAAATTTAGGGATAATTTTAATGGCAATTTCGTTGATGCTTTTAAAGGCTTTGGAATTAATTTCGTGAAATAAATAGGTGCGTAAGCTTGGGTAGCTCAGTTTGTTAATCCTTTCTGTCCTGGTGGTCATCAATACTAACCACATTACAATAAATAATAATATAAGTGAATATAGGATATTATTACACAAATTGACTAAGTCCCACGGTAAGCTCATGAAGGCTTGTGTTGTGGACCCAGGCAACGATATATGTAATATATAAATACTTACTCGGGAACAAATATCTGCGCTCATCACACAAATAAATACCCTTACCACCTTAAATGCTTTAAAATTGACCAATTATTTTTTTGTGTTTTTTCTTGTTTTAGTCATAAGACATGGGGTGACCTAAAGGATTAACAGCTATTGGACCGGTGTCTCAAACTTTTTTTTCGTTTTTGACTGCTATAATCATTGACTGATCTGTAAATATTATTTTTTATCTTTTGCCACACCTCTAGGGGTTTCATGTACTATACTATCTATACTGTGTAGTGTATTGAATTTAAATAAAGAAATGAAAATGGAAATATATATCATTCGATGGCATAAGGACATCCTTGCGATGAACCTCCATGGAAAATTGCAAGGAAGGTGAAACCGGTATATGGCCAAACTATTACTGGTATTTGAGGATTCAATAACCAAGCTAAGTAGAACTCCAGGCCAAAGGCATTTCTTGGATTTTTAGACAAGTAACTGTTTTTACAATTGTGTAGTTTTATAGAAAGCACCATAAGATCACCAATCAGCCGTCATAGAAAATGATGTATTAGACGCCTCGGCCCCTGCCCGGTCATATTTAACAATTACAAATCTGGTCATTACTCTTGCAGAAATATTGTCGACTGCATTACTGCAGGATACATCAAACACGTAATTTTATAAAGACATATACAATAGTACATTACGATACAAGTGCGAAAAATAGGAAATTCGAAACGAGTGGCGATAAATTAAAACACGACCGAAGGGAGTGTTTTAAATCGACACGAGTTGCGATTTACCTATTCGCACATGTATCGTACAACGTTTTACAGTACATATGGCCCTTTAAATGTTCGACACAGTAACATAATATGCTACTTCTCGCACTAGTGCTATAAAGTAGCCCCATATGTACTGTAATATGATTTTTTTATGTTTCCATTCGTAATGCATTACCTTAGACCGTTCATTAACCAGCAGTATAATGAAATTCCTGGTGGAATGGGGTTGTAGTAACCTGCATATAGCGCATATGCATATAGCATTTGACGACCGGTTTGGCCTAGTGGGTAGTGACCCTGCCTACGAAGCTGATGGTCCCGGGTTCAAATCCTGGTAAGGGCATTTATTCGTGTGATGAGCATGGATATTTGTTCCTGAGTCATGGGTGTTTTCTATGTATTTAAGTATTTATAAATATTTATATTATATATATCGTTGTCTAAGTACCCTCAACACAAGCCTTATTGAGCTTACTGTGGGACTTAGTCAATTTGTGTAATAATGTCCTATAATATTTATTTATTTATATAGGTCATTCAGCAGCACGGCTTGGCGTCCAGCCCCCAGAACTCCAGCTGTTCCCTACGTATATCTGTGTTAGTGAGTGGTTCTACATACCTGTGTATAGGTCATCATAAGCACAGCTCCACCGGGTTGGCGTCCAGCACTCAGAATTCCAGCTCCTCCATGCAGACGTCTGTGTAAATGAATGGTTCTACAAACGTGCGTACAGGTAATCCGAATGTCGCGCGGCACCACTTGGTTGGCATCCATCTTCCAGCCCCCAGAATCCTAGCTGCTCCCTACAGACGTCTGAGTAAGTGAATGGTTCTACTAACCTGCGTATAGGTCATCCAGCAACATGGCTCCACCTGGTTGGCGTCCAGCCCCCAGAACTCCAGCTCCTCTTCAAAAAGCGGCCCGCAGACATCCGTGGGGTAGTGCAACTTGCCCGTCCTGCATACAAGTTAAAAAATTTACTCGGAAATATTTTGCAAGCTTTTATTTGACTTGCAATATTTGTACCTATGTATGTAATGTAAATAAGTACGGGTCAAATCTTGCAAGCTAAATTAGATTCACTTTCCATTATTCAATTGAGCTGAAACTTTACACACATATGTAATTTTGGTCACAATGCAATTGGTACTATCAAGCTGATTAAAAGCGAAAAGGTGGTTATAGGTAATCTGAGATAAATCAACGTAACCTAGTTACCGTAGTTGCCCGTAGAAAGAAAAGTACCAAAAGTTTTTATGACAAATAAAATTGTTGTGATCACAATTCGCAATATAAATGAATAAAATTCAAATTTCTAATTCCTCCGAAGAAAACTTCAGAAACAGGAGAAACGATTAGGAAAAAGAAATAATATTCATAATACTTCCGAAGTTACGCTCTCAAATAAGATCATTATTCAAACTCCATATTCTTTAACATCCAAAGATATTATTTCTAAAAGACCTCATCTCTTCATGATACTTTATAAATGTAACCTTATTCCTTCTGAAATAGGGTATACAATTTAAAGAACGAGGAGGTTTACCTATTCACAGTTCATGGTTTCGTCGAATTTCAAATACGTTGTGCCTTTTGATCAGCCCATAAAGGTTGAATTTCGCGGTATGAGGGAGGGCCCTGAGGCAGAAACTTGTAAATATTACTCTAGAAAAAGCGAAATTCTTGCAATATTGTTAAGGCAATCAGTTGATGAAGAAAAGTAAATTTTGTTTAAGTACCTCCAACCATATTAAGCTTGATGTGGGACTTGGTACATACGAGTATGTTAAAATAAAATTGTCTTGTAATTGTTTTTTTTCATAATTAAATTATGAAAGTATGTTTATATAAATTTGACCATACGAAATACGTGTTTAATTAATACTGTTTTATTATAACCACGTAAGATTTATTTTTAAATTTAAAATCATTTCAATTTTGTTTTTGTTTCCGCTACCCTAATATTGTCTGGAAGAGATCGCTCTTTATCGATTAGACCGCCTGTTTTCTGCCTCTATCACTTATCATTTATTTTTATATAAGCTGTGTCTTTTAGTGAGGTGTGCCAATAAAGAGTATTTTATTTGTCTGTCTATTCTATCATAGTTTTATTATCTCTATGACACGTGACCGCAAACGCCGCCCGCCGGTTTTTTTCATGAGTGACAATACAATACAATACAAATCCTCTTTATTGCACAACCTCTGAAAAACATGAAGATAGAGGTAAACAACAGGCGGCCTTATCGCTACAGAGCGATCTCTTCCAGACAACCTTTAGGTAGTGGAGAACTGAAACTTAAATTAACTAATTAGGAGGTGCACTAAAAGACGGTGACGTCACTATAAGAGAAAAAAAAATTGCCCTTCACATTTGGCGTTTCTTTGTAAATCGTCACAACGTCCCAGGAATGGCGGTTGCGTTTTTGGCGCGAGCATTAATCGTTGAAATTTTAAACTTTCTTTGCATATAGGTAGCGATGTTATTTTCATGAAATAAAAATACGTTAGCTAAAGCTATACGAACATTTATAAATATATTTGAAATGTATGTAGAATAGCCTATTGCTCCTCTAAATGAAATACATATAGAAATTTAAAAAACTTTTCGACATAAGTTCATCGCTAGTATGTTACTATTGCACCGTTTGCCTCCTTTTATACATTTCATTGGTTACAGGACTTTACCACAAGGTTCCTTGCAACAAAAGTCCTCATTAAAAAGCAAGGATAAGGACGGGCGGAGACAGCCGAGCAAGGTGACAATTTTCGGTAAAATAATATTTGGACGACGCCCACTGTATTTCCATGGTGACATTTCCGCGTTTGTTTCTTTTGTTGGAGATGATTAATGATTGGCTGTTTGCAAGGTGTTTTTTTAAATGTTTAAATAACTTAAAAATTAAGAATTCTCTGAAGACACATTTCGAAGTTACTTTGCATTTATTATTAAGGTGACTATGTCAGCGCTTCAATATTATAATTCGTACTTTGTTTTAAGAGTCCCCAGCTAGCTCGGTTTTCCACACAAATTTAGTTTCGCACTCAATTGAAATCGACTAGTTAGGTTCCCCCGAAACTTTGTACTTACAATATGTTATGTTTTTTCTATGTTTTTGTATGTAAATAGTTGAGTATTAGATAGGTAATAGTCCAACACGTTAACGTTTCCACAAACATTAGTCCACGTAAACAGATTTCATCTTTAAGACGACGCATTGTACATTTCAGCGTCTTTTATCTCAGCAAATACAAAACTCATGAAAGTATTGTTCGATGAACTGGTTATTCGTGGCATCGACTTTATTTTTGTAGTTACAGTTACATGACTGGTTAACTTTTATAGCAGAGAAAATCGTATCAAAGATGCCTCTTTTTAAACAAACATTTTCATTGTACCCGGAAATGGGACCAATTCACGCCTTTAAATTTTCCATGTAGATTACACTAATACACACTTCAATTCTGTAGTTGTGATGTTTCAATTAATTCTTGTTTTTTTATAATTATACGGTGTTAAAACTACACTTTAAAACCCAAAAATTTATTAAAAGAAACAGCGAGAGAACAATTTTGCTTAATCACTAACGTCAAATCTGATTTTTTCTCATCCACCCTCATTTGAGTTTTATTAATAAAAACGGGTAAGTCAGGAAATGTTGCTAGTTGAATGAATGGAACCAGATTTGAATATTTTTTCATTAAAAATGCCGCGGCCCAAGGACTATATGGGTCCTTTAAACCGTGGAAAACATAAACATCTGAACTTTAACTTAAATAGAGTGAGAATGTACATAAACAAGCCTATAAACTATCACTTAACTAAGGCTCTGAAGCAGCTAGAGGCAGAGGGCACAGTTTAGTAACTGGTCTCTTAAACACACGATCCTTAAATTGTAGGGAGACTACACGCGTTACGCCGTCTGCTCCCGGGTGCTTCGCCACAATTCGTCCCAAAAGCCATTTACCTGGAGGTAAACGATCGTCTTTCACTAAGACAACCGTACCAACATTTATGTCGGGGTGATTCTGGGACCATTTGTATCGATGTTGTAACATAGTAAGGTACTCAGATTGCCAACGTCGCCATAGACTTTGTACCATACGTTGCACCTTTTGCCATCGGTTTAAATAGTCAGGTCGAGTATCCACGAAACTTTCTTCAGGGATAGTAAGCGGTGCCTCGCCTATCAAAAAATGACCAGGAGTCAAAGGAAGTTCATCAACAGTAGAACTAATCAACGTTAGAGGCCTAGAGTTGACACAAGCCTCGACTTGTGTGGTCAGAGTGCAAAACTCTTCGAATGTTAAGCCGGACTCACCTAAGACGCGTTTCAAATGTCCTTTTACAGACTTAACTCCTGCCTCCCACAATCCTCCAAAGTGAGGAGCGCCAGGGGGAATAAAATGCCATGTTGTGCTGTCATTAGCCAACAGTTGGGCAATTTCTTCAATAACAGTTGATTTGCTGTTTTTGAACGCGAGGTCTAATTCTTTGGACGCGCCTACGAAATTAGTCCCACAATCACTCCAGATTTCTTTACAATGCCCACGTCGAGCAGTAAAACGTTTGAAGGCTGCTAAAAACGCAGCACTGGATAGTGAACTGACCAGCTCAAGGTGAATAGCCTTTGTAACCATACACAAAAATACACTTATGTACGCTTTACAAGTTTTGGTGCATCTACCAGAGTACAGTTTCAGCGTGAATGGACCACAAAAGCCAACGCCGCTGGTCAAAAACGGACGTGATGGATTGACTCTGCACTGTGGTAAATTGCCCATCAACGGAGTCATTGGTTGTGCAGCTTGGGTAAAACAAGGTTTACATAATCTTAAAATCTTTTTTACCAAGGTTTTCGCTCTTAGAATCCAATATTTTTGGTGAACAAGATTTAATGTTAATGAATTTCTACCATGCAATGTTCTCAAATGAGCGTCAATTACAATCAACTTTGCTAAGTTACATTTGTAATGTAAAATTATAGGAGACTTCATATCATGTGGTATTTGAGCATTTACAAGACGTCCACCGACTCGAATAATTTTCTCATTGTCTAGGATCGGATTTAAAGAGTGAATGTTACTATTTTTTGGGATAGGTTTGTTCTGTAATAGCAATCCTATTTCACTTTCAAAGTAAACAGACTGTGACATTCGAATACAGGTTTTTAATGCATTTTTTATTTCAGCAGTAGTGAGGTATGTTGGTTTTGGGTTATCGTTCCTTTTTAGAACCTTTTCTTTACATAGTCGAAGAAATCGAAAGCAATAGGCTGTTACACGTATGAGTTTAAGTAGACTAGAGTATCTATTGAGGTACGTGGCACATTCATTGGCTTCAGAGGTGCATAAGTAACTAACTTTTGCTTTCGGTTTTGCTTCGAGTGTGGTTTCATGTATAGTGAAATTAGGGTAACAAATCTCAACAGACTCGCGAAGGAAGGCTGGACCTTCCCACCATAGTTGTGACTGCATCAGCTCGTCAGGGCTGATACCGCGTGAGGCACAGTCCGCGGGGTTGTCCGCAGACTTAATATGATGCCATTGACTACTATTCGTAACATTTAAGATTTCGGTAGTGCGATTACCAACGAATGGCTTCCAAGTATTTGGAGTTTTACGCAACCAAGCCAAAACTATTGTGGAATCTGTCCAAACAAACACACGATTATCATCAATATTTAGACTAGATTTCACATTTGGTATCAATTTAGACAATAGGACTGCCCCACAAAGTTCAAGACGTGGCAATGAGACCTGTTTCACGGGAGCGACCTTTGTTTTGGCTGCGACCAGGCTTACTTTTATCTCATTGTCCGTGATGACTCTGATGTAAATAACCGCAGCGTAGGCGGCGCAAGAGGCGTCACAAAAGCCGTGCAATTCAATTTTTACATTATTTGTAATCCCTAACCAACGTGGAAGCTGAATGGCCTGCATGTGTTCGAAGTTAGTCAGGTAAGTCTGCCATTCAGTTTTCAGGTCTTCGGGAAGTTCAGAGTCCCAGTCTAGGCCGGCCAGCCACAACTTCTGCATAAACATTTTTAATACAACCACGCAAGGTGCTAGCCAACCCAGAGGGTCAAACGTTTTTGCTATCGCAGATAGCACACTTCGTTTTGTGACAACGTCGTTGTCATGAGGTAAGTTAACTACCAGTTCAAATATGTCACTTTGTGGTTTCCAAGCTATGCCTAGAGCTTTCACTGAATCATCCATTTTAATATTCACTGAACTTTGTAATGCTTTTCGCGAATCGGGAATCTCGCTTAAAACTTTTTCACTATTAGACGACCACTTATGTAGAAGAAAACCACCACGTTTAAATAGTTCAGTTAAACGACATTGAAGCCGTTGAGTGTCTTCTTCGGTAGATGAGCCCGTCATTAAATCGTCCATATAGAGATCAGTTTTGAGAAGTTCAGCTTCAGGAAAATCTCCACGTTCATCCTCTGCAAGTTGATAAAGTGTCCTTATGGCAAGATATGGAGCACAAGAACTGCCATATGTAACGGTAAGTAACCGATATTCTCTAATCGGCTCTTCCGATGACTCACGCCACAAGATTCTCTGGTAATCAGTGTCTTGTTTTGAGATAAGTATCTGTCGGTACATCTGTTGTATATCGGCTACTAGACAGTACTTATGTTGTCTCCACCGTGTTACTAAATCTCGTATATCTTGTTGCAGCGGTGGGCCGATGAGTAGCTCATCGTTAAGTGAGTTTCCATCTGCAGGTTTAGCACTTCCGTCAAAAACTACGCGCAGTTTTGTGGTGAGGCTCGAGGCACGAAGAACAGCATGATGTGGTAGGTAATAAGCTTTATTCTTCTTTTCTGTCTCAGGGACGACCTCCATGTGACCGAGTGACTCATATTGGTTCATGAACTTGCAGTATTCTTCGTGAAACTCGGGTCGGCGCTTAAACTTATTTTCCATCTGATGTAAGCGCTTTAAAGCAAGTTGTCTGGAGTTGCCTAAATTTGGAGCGTCTTCGTCCTTGAAGGGTAGGCGAACCTCGTATCGACCGTCAGTGTTTCGAGTGTGAGTTTTCTTAAAATGCTCTTCACACTGCATCTCAGGCTGTGACAGAGGCTTCGCGTTTGGTGAATATTCATCGATCTCCCAAAACTGACGTAGTAACTGATCAACTTCGACTTGTGTATGCATAACAATAACGTTGTGTGACTGATGGCCCGACGGCGCAACCTCGCCGCATACCAGCCAGCCCAATCGTGAGTTCAAAGCGACCAGAGACTCATTATGTTTTACTACTCCACCAAGAATAATATGTGCGTATACAACGGCACCTAAGAGCACGTCGACAGATCCTGGCTTGTGAAAGTGTGGATCCGCAAGGTCTGAAATCTCAGAAGAAGGCCAGGTATCAGATGGGAGCTCTTGTGATGGTAATCTCGAATTTATTCGTCTAAGGACGTACGCCTTAGCTGTAATTATGTGTGATGGATTTCTAATGGCATGAAAGTTCAACTCAACTTGTGATTTGGTTGTCATTGGTACAGGAGATAAGCCAGTGATTTTTCCGTTGACTGAAGTGCGCTCGAGATTAAGCAGTTGAGCTGTCGCTTCAGTAACAAAGTTGGACTGCGAGCACGGATCAATCAGTGCTCTCAAGACTATCGTGTCGCCGTTCCTTGCCTTAACTGCAATTCGCGCGGTTGCCAAAATAACTTCTTCACTGTCGCTGTCAAACTCAGCCTTGTAAACTACGGTTGATGTGGTTTGGCTTGTTTCAGGTGTACTGGGTGTTGCTGTATCGTTTTCAGGCACTGATGTGGTCTTGTTAGGGTTTGTGAAGTGCAACAGAGTGTGATGTCGTCGACTACATTTTCTACAGGTGGTGCTCTGCCTACACGCATTAACGGAGTGACCCTTTACAAGGCAATTAAAACAAATGCCATTCTTCTTAATAAAATCCTGACGTTGAGGAACATCTAATGCGGCGAACTCTTTACAATGACAAATATAGTGGTTTTGTGAGCAATAAGTGCATTCGCTGTTTACTTCTGTGACAAATGACTTCATATTTGTGGGTTTTTGGGTTGTGGAATATTTAACTAAGTCTTTTTTCTGCGGTTGGTCTTTTTTGTGAGTGACATTTACCATTTCCATAGACCGGAAACGATTTTCTAAAAATAATGACAGACAGGTAAATGTGGGTATATCTTGAGATGATCCAAGTGACTGTTCCCATTGTTTGTGTGTCTCTAAGTCCAACTTGGATACAACTAAATGTACGATAATTGCGTCCCATGTGGCCACGCCGCCGCCGCACGCCGAGATTATCGAGAGAATTCAAACATTCCTTCGTAGTATCTAAAATTTCCTTTAAGCTTCTAAAACATTCTGTGTTCATCTTCTTTTGATTTAAAAGGCGGCTAATTATTGTAGTGACAATCATACGTTTGTTATTGTATCTACTCTCAAGTGTGCTCCAAGCCTTATCGTAATTAGCCTCCGTGAGTGCAAAATGTTTTAGAAGTTGTTCAGCCTCTCCCGATAAACTAGTTTTCAAATAATGATGTTTTTCAATAGTTGTTAGATGTACGTTGTCATGCACGAGAGCCTTAAATAAATCTTTAAAACTTGTCCAGTCGTTATAATTACCGGCGAACTTTGGAATAGATAAAGGAGGTAATTTAGTTCTAATAGGGGTGGTCTCGCCATCATTTGTTGATAAAAAACTATGCGCACTATTATTTGATTGTGGTTGACCTTGACCTTTCGAAAATTCCAACAAATAATCCTTTAATAATCCCTTAAATTCCAGGTATATGTCTTCAGTTTCCTCGTACAGACTTTCAGCATTAAAATGTAATTGCTCCAGTTCAGTTTTCGTAACTGTTGATTGAATCATCTCATATTGATTTTGATACTTAGACCAATAACTTTCTAATGTTTCTAAACGTGTTTGTAAGTAGCCAAGTGTATATCTTGATTTAGACGTCTTTTTAGTATTACTTTGTAACTTAGAAATACGTTCCGATAACGTTTTTTGTGATTCACAAAGTTGAGCCATTGTTTACGTTTATAACAAGAATTCACAACAAAATAAGTTCAAAGTCCACTTTCCCGTATATACTCGAGTTCAATTTACGTGAAGTTATATCTGGCGAAATAGTCTATAAATATGCAGTTTAAAATAATCAAAGTTTCTAATCACAAAAGTTCACGTAACGAAATTGCATTAGTTTGAAACACTTTCTTATTATTATTATAAATTAATATTGTTCAAGTATCAGCAGTCCAAAATTAGTTTCGCACTGTTTAAATGTCCAAATTAGTGAAATAGTTCATAAAGGTTTCTAACCTCACTGGTGCACGAAATCAAAGTTAATATTTACAGTCTAATCTTACCAACTCGCAGTAATTAACACTTAGCCTTTTACACTATTGTTTTTAGCACTTATTACACTTTCACAATCCGGTTCGAAGGACCAAACATGTTAAAACTACACTTTAAAACCCAAAAATTTATTAAAAGAAACAGCGAGAGAACAATTTTGCTTAATCACTAACGTCAAATCTGATTTTTTCTCATCCACCCTCATTTGAGTTTTATTAATAAAAACGGGTAAGTCAGGAAATGTTGCTAGTTGAATGAATGGAACCAGATTTGAATATTTTTTCATTAAACATACGGTATAACCTGTTTTTCCGCATACGACCATTATAGAATAAGCTAGCGCAAAAGCAAATTGACTACGCGCGAAGTATCGAAATGAGCGCGGGTTTCGGGAAGCAAGAAAGTGCCGCATTTTTAGACACTTTAACAAAAATGCAACGTTTAAAAAAAAACCTATAAGAAAAATAACCGTTTTAAAGTGTTCCCGATATTTTAGAAAACAGTTCCCGGTTACGGAACTTCACTAGGAGGCTGTAAACAGGAGAATAGACGATTTGAAACAGGAATATATTGCGTCGAGTCTAGATTCGCCTAGAGCTTTGGGACGTGCGTACTATATCCCTGAGAGCAATACAGAGAAAAAGGCAGATTTTTTTTTAAATATGTAGCATCTTTAAGGGCGGTTTCAGACTAGCGTATTTTTCTGCGATTAAGAGGCAACAGGAATGGTCATTTCTCCATACAAACGTACTCGACTGTTCCCTCCGTGGTTTTTGAAACTAGAGCAATGATTTTTTTAACACAGATTATTATTATTAATATCAGTGTCGGAATGTTTTTTTTTTTTGATATTTTTGTTTCTTAAGGCACTAGTGCACTTCGAAAATTCGCAAAAACGGCCTAATTTACTAGGCCGCAAAGAGAAGTATGGTATTCAAAACTGACATCAATTAGCCTAAAAATCAAAATAAAAGACAAATAGCTTCACTACGTACTTTTTTTACGCAATTCATCCATATATTTATTGGGTTAGTATATAACTATGCATATACTTTGTAAATCCCCATGGCTACGTCTGTTTGCAAATGAATAAAAAAAATATTCTATAAAAAAAACACATAATTATCAAACATGCGCTCAAAATTTCACTAGAATTGGCTCGAAAATGTGAGTTATAGAGAAGAAACGCCGAATATACAAAAATATTTTTTATACAAATAGAAACGAAGACGCTTCGCTCGCATCCTCACTTATTAGGTCAATAATACTGATGATGATGATGATCCTTCCGGCCGATTTCGACCATGGCGACCACTTCGACTCCTAGTTAGCTCGGCACTCGTGCGCCCGAAGATGGCTGACGTAGCCGATCTTCGAGGTGAACCCCCGTGCACAGTGAGGGCACGTGAGGACACCAGCTACGTAATGGTAGTCAATGGACGCAGGCTGGCGTATTTTCAGCTCATCGCGTTTAGCGTCGAGGTCAGCTTTACGCAATAATACTATTACCTATCGAAATTAAACTTTCATGAGACATATTTTAAACTATTACAAACGAATAATTCAAGTGAGTGTAACCGTGGTATCTAAATATTTTAATACTACCTATGTCTATGCTGGTATAGGTAAAAACCTTAAGTCACCTGTTGTATGTAGTTGTGACGTGTTCGAATAGACATTTGTTTTTTTTGTGTGTGTGTTTTAAACATGTATTGTCTATTCGAACACGTCACAACTACATACAACAGGTGACTTACTTAAGTTTTTTACCTATAGCCAAGTAAGGCATATGGCTTCCAAATCTAAAGTTGTACTTCAAACCCCGGCCCGAACCAATGAGTTGCCTAAAAGTTTGTTTCCGACATTTGTTTTGGAAGGCTTCTGCCTTGCCTTAGTTAAAATATACCAAGATACCTATATTTTTCTTATATGAATAATAAAGCAACAACCCTTTTACAATTCAACGGAGGCAGACGTTTTCCTAGTTTTCTTTGTGACCTTTCTTGACCCTAACCTTACCCAAAACCTTCTCTATGATATTTTATAAAAAATATAGTACATTTTCATCTTTACTTTACAAACGTGGTACGAATACGGGTCCTAGCCCTAGGTAGTATAATAATATACGTCTATTGAATAATATTACCTTTACGGGTACCACCAGTATGAAATATTCGCTAGCGTGTGCATTACTTACTTATGCATCTTTATTACTTTAAGTATCATAGCTGCGCTGGAATGTTCTTCATCATCATCTCAGCCATAAGACGTCCACTGCTGAACATAGGCCTCCACCTTGGACCTCCACATGTACCGGTTGGAGGCGACCCACATCCAGCGTCTTCCGGCGACCTTAATAAGGTCGTCTGTCCATCTTGTGGGTGGTCGTCCTACGCTGCGCTTGCTAGTCCGTGGTCTCCACTCGAGCACTTTTCGACTCCATCGGCCATCTTCTCTACGTGCAATGTGGCCTGCCCATTTCCACTTCAGCTTGCTAATCCGGTGGGCTATGTCGGTGACTTTAGTTCGCCTACGGATCTCCTCATTTCTGATTCGATCGCATAGAGACACTCCGAGCATAGCCCTCTCAATAGCTCGTTGAGCGATTGAGTTTTGAGATGAGGCCGATAGTGAAAGACCACGTTTCGGAGCCGTAAGTCATCACTGGTAACACACAATGTTCTTGCAACTCAAATATTAGCAAGATTGTTTGGGTTGTATTGTACCTCATACGATTGCATGTTATATATGCCGAGCTAAGCGTATATAATTAGTTTAACGTAAAAACCAGTTTTTAATAAAAAGGCTGAAATCGGGTTTTCCTTAGCTGTAACTAGTTTTCTGTATCACCTTAATAAACACACGGTTTTACTAATTACTAATGAGGACTAATTCCACGGTAAAAACTAGGTTTTATTGTTTTTTTTTTTTTTGTCAAAGCTAGTTTTAACAAAGTGCCTTTACGACAGATATACATTAATAGCTCTAAGAAATAAGATTCCTAGAATCAACGGGAATAAGTACCTACACAATAGATATGCCCACGCTAATATAAAAAATAATACTGAAGGTAAAAAAAACATTTCAATTATAAAAGACCGCAAAAAATTAAGTGCACTAGAAATCATTTTCCCCAAAAGAAGCCACGGTGAAGTGGCCCTCAAGATTGTGGCGATTTTCTTCTTTCATCCATTTTCAGCTCAAGAGCTTCATTTATGCCCTAGCACTACTTGAAAAGCCAATTCGAACGATAACTTTAGAGATTTCTTGGTTATTTCATTTGGTTTTCTTGGTTTCAGAGAGCGTAAAAATTAACGAATTATTTATTTTAAAATCTGACCAAAAAACCTGATATTTTTTTTACTGCGGCATATTGTTAATAATATTAACAACCGTTTCCGTTTGTGTATCAATGCAAATAAGAATTTTCTGTAGATAATATGTTTTGTGTTTATAAAATACTTGTACGAGTAAGAAATTTTTCCTAACATTATCATCATTCAACGTTCTATCATTGTCGGCGTATTTTTGGGTATGAATGGTTATGAATCCTGAATAAAGATTAAAAAAATTCTTTAAACGCGATAATTGAATATTTCAAATGTGCGTCTTTCAAAGTCGAATTATTCAGTTACCGATGCCTTCCCTTGTAATCGTCAGAGGAATGAAACAAAATTTACAATGTTTATTACTTACTAACAGCGCAGTTACTATTGACCAACAAAGCCTTATCAATAATTAAAATAATTTGCGCATAAACAAGGCCTTAATTTTCTAGGTGAACCGAACGGGTTAGTAATGAAAGCAGTATACCTACTCTTTGAGCTCAGTTCTATATTTGGTGACAGTGAAAATGTTGGCCGAGACTGTTGACTCAACACTTGAACAGGAAAGTAGCGCAGCGTACGTTTGCACTTGCGCAGGTCGTCAACTACAGAGTTGGGTAGCGTTCGGAAAAGTACTCGTTGAGCACGGAATCGTAGTTAGCAAGAATCTTAGTCAGTCCCGGATCTTTGACTGAACAAAGTTGAGGAGTTAGTTGACGAGCGCCTCCGTCAGCAGCGAAAGTATGACTAAACAGTCTCAACAGGATACGTTTCGGGGAGTGTGAGATAGGATTACATGAGCTAATCCTCCCATATCTGTTCTGCCAACGTGAGACTAGGCGCAGACTTGTGTTACAGATGAGCAAGCAACAAGCCGCGCTCGGAACGATCCGTACAGAATTGTCTGTTTTTTGAACAAACACAAAGAGGCGAGCAGTGTGCGCGGGGCCGCAGCGCGGAGGTTCGTAGTGAATACGTAGTAAGAGCGCGCTAAGCGAACACGCTTGTAACGAACATACAATGAAAGGTAGGATGATACATTTCATGTTACGTTTCACCAGACTGTATGCGCTTTTGTTATTACACTGCCAATGATTAGCACTAAACGCTTTGTTTTCAGATTTGTTACGCCAACAATGGCTAAAGAGTGGAACTCACTTCCTGCAAATCTATTACCAGCCCATAAAAACTTGTATCTTTTTGAGACTGAATAGATTCTTCCTAGACCACATGAGATTGTGATCAAATGCTTATATCCAATAAAAAAAACTTGCCTGTAGTAGTTGAGGACCTGCGTGAACACGCCAGGATGCTGGTCGAAGAAGTACTTGTTGAGCACGGGGTCGTAGTTGGCAAGCGCCTCCGTCAGCAGCGACAGTTTGACTCATTAGCCTCAACATTTTTGACTCAATACTTGCCTGTAGTAGTTGAGGACTTGCGCGAACACGCCAGGATGCCGATCGAAGAAGTACTCGTTTAGCACGGGGTCGTAGTTGGCAAGCCCCTCCCTCAGCAAAGACAGTTTGATTCAACAGCTATAACATTTTTGATTCAATACTTGCCTGTAGTAGTTGAGGACTTGCGCGAATACGCCAGAATACCGGTCGAAGAAGTACTCGTTGAGCACGGGGTCGTAGTTGGCAAGCGCCTCCGTCAGCAGCGACAGTTTGACTCAACAGCCTCAACATTTTTGACTCAATACTTGCCTGTAGTAGTTGAGGACTTGCGCGAACACGCCAGGATGCCGATCGAAGAAGTACTCGTTTAGCACAGGGTCGTAGTTGGCAAGCGCCTCCGTCAGCCGCGACAGACGGGTGGCGGGGATTTTCTTCAATGTCGCCTTGTATGTCTCGTGCCGGATCCCACCGACGTTGAGGACCACGCGGTTCTCCGCGTCCATGTTCAGGAGATTCATTTCTGGGGGCAAAGGAGAGGAAATGTTAAGCTGAGTCATTTTGCGATTTAATACACATATTTTTATTAACTACTAACATTGCCACCTTTGCCAATTGCTTACCTCTTCTTTATGTGTTGTATTATTTGTACTGTCTGGCCTCGTTGGTAGTGACCCTGCCTATGAAGCCGATGGTCCCGGGTTCAAATCCCGGTAAGGGCATTTATTCGTGTGATGAGCATGGATATTTGTTCCTGAGTCATGGGTGTTTTCTATGTATTTAAGTATTTATAAACAATTATAAATTATATATATCGTTGTCTAAGTACCCTCAACACAAGCCTTATTGAGCTTACTATGGGACTTAGTCAATTTGTGTAATAATGTCCTATAATATATATATATATATATATATTTTTTTTTTTACTGTTTCTGTATCGAGGTGTGCAATAAAGAGTATTTGTATTTGTATTGCATGAGCAGCGGATAACCGTGCGCTGCGTAAACTTTGCCGCGTTAGCGTAATGTTAGCAAGATTCACGACAGTATAAATTCAAAAAGGAATTGTCTTAAATTTTCGTACATTATAATTTATTCTGTCTTCGTTGTGTATTTTGGCCCTTTTTAAAAGCTTTTATTTAACTCGAACTGTTAGTATGTAAGTTTGTTAGTCAGTGTAGATCAAATCTTGAAAGCTAAATTTGATTTCCGATTGAGTTGAAAGTTTGCGTATGTAAGTCGGATGGCAATGCAATATTATGGTACCATCGAGCTGATCTGTATTGGAAACAGGAGGTGGCCAAGGGAACTCTGTGATGAAACAAAGCAGCCTAATTGTCCTTGGGCTTTTTAGAATTGTCTCGAGTATTAGTAGCCTGTAGTAAGAAAGTACAGTCAGCGATAAAAGCTTATGTTAAAAATGAAAGTTTTGCCAAATATTTATTAAGATCCCTCATTGTAAACCATTTTTTTTCCTTTAATATAAAATTTGCCTTATTATGTTATGTACCTATTGCACATAATACTGATTGCAATAACTTAAATGTAAAAGTAATCTTTAATGTCATCTACAACATTGACAATTCTCGCAGCGTTCTATAGGGGCTATCAGTCTTCTTTATTTACTAGACTCTGGTTAAAATGAAACAAACGTAAAACAAAGTAAACTAATGCAGCAACTCTATAAAATAGCTGATGTTTCCACAGAGTACAATGTAAAAATAAAACAGAGTATAAAACTGCTTTTAGCAGATGTATTTTTTGCAGCTGGACATTGTGTGAACACGAGAAAACGTAAGAAAAATACTTGGGTCCAAAAATGAGATTATAACGCAATACACTACTCCTTTTTTTAGGGTTCCGTACTCAAAGGGTAAAACTGACACTATTACTAAGACTCCGCTGTCCGTCCGTCCGTCCGTCCGTCTGTCACCAGGCTGTATCTCATGAACCGTGATAGTTAGGCAGTTGAAATTTTCACAGATGATGTATTTCTGTTGCCGCTATAACGACAAATACTAAAAAACAGAATAAAATAAATATCTAAGGGGCCTCCCATACACCAAACGTTTTTTTTTGCCGTTTTTGTAGATAATGCTCGTTTTAAATCATTTATTCAATTTTTCTTATACGATAGCGATCTAACACATTTTTTTTGCAAGAAATTGTTGACTTTAAATGAACAAATTATTACAGCTTACCTATCTAATAAATATGAAACACCATAGACTGTGCATACCAGCTGCAAGCAGACCTAATAATTTTATGGAAAAAAAACATTTTTAGTACAAGCTGACTGTATTTTTCTTTCCACAGGTAACTAATACTCATTGAGACGATTCTCACAACCCCAAACAAAATTAGTTTGCGTTGTTTTTATCACAGAGTTCCCATGGCCACCTCCTATTTTCATCATCAGATCAGCTCCATCTCATCATAATATTGTATTGTCATCAGACTTACATATGTATGCAAAATTTCAGGTCAATAGGAAATCGGGGAGTGAGTCAAATTTAGCTTCCAAGATTTGACCCACACTAACATACATACTCATACATACTAACAGGGCAAATTAAATAAAAGATTATAATAAGTTTTTGGCAAAAATTTAATTTTTGGTACAAGCTTTTATTTCTGACTGTACTTTTTTTCCACAGGCAACTAATACTCATTGAAACAATTCTAAAAACCCCAAACATAATTAGGTTGCGTTGTTTTATCACAGAGTTCCTATGGCTACCTCCTGTCTCCATCATCAGATCAGCTTGATGGTACCATAGTATTGCATTGTCACCCGACTTACATATGTATGCAAATTTTCAGCGTCATCGGAAACCGGGAAGTGGGTCAAATTTAATTTGCAAGATTTGTCCCATACAATACATACTAACAGGGCAAGTTAAATAAAAACCTGAAAAAGAGATGGATGGACGAGTTACTCAGATGCATTCTTGGACGCCGGATTGGTCGGAAAATACAGACGACAGGATTGAATGAACAAAGCGAGGAGAGGCCTTTTGCCCACGAATAGGACACTAAATTACACAAAAAAAAAACAAAAGCAACTTTACAAACATTAAATCTCAAATTAACTTTATGGACGCACAGAAAGTGCGTTTGGAAACAAAGCATTCAGTAAAAACGGGAAAAATGAGGGAAACCGAAGCGGTTCGCCAAATCTTAGGAGCTATAAATCAACAGTGTTGACAGGCCACGTAGCTACTAATCGCATTCACGGAGGAAATGTTTTTATTTTGACATAAAGCGTCGCAATATTTACCTATACTGAGGAGAATTCACAAAAGCACGTAAAGTAAAAGGAAATGCGTAACTTAATCTTACACAGTTCGAATTAGCCCCAAAGCAAAGCTTATACTATGAATATATAATAAAGTTATTTATAACTTAGTGTTTTTGTAAATATGTTTGTTTTTTTTTTTAATTTTTTTGACATTTCGACAATACCTAGGTTGTCCCTAGCTATGTATACATTGACATTTTCTTTTTTGTCGTGACATTTCTTTATTTATTAATTTTATATTTTTTGTTTTAATGTTAAGTTGACGATCTTTTAGTGAAAGCCTTTGTTTTATCCTTTTGTGTAAAATACTGTGTCTTTTTCTTTAAGAAATAAATAAATCTAATCTAATCTAATCTATGGGTACTAGGCGACGATATACATACGTATAAGGTATGTATAGATAAGTACCTAAATAATTATATACAAGGAAAAACCTCAGAAACAAATATCTGCGTTGATCACACAAATAAATGGCCTTACCGGGCTTCGAACCCATCGGTTTCATAGGTAGGGTCACTACCTACTAGACCAGTCCGGTAGGTACATTTAAGGGAACTGAATGGCATTGTCGTAACAAGGACATTGTACAAGTATTTAAATACACCAAACAGTTGAAAATTGTGACATATCGATGACATTTGGAGTATTACTTGCGTTTAGTTGCAAATGTAAAAACTAATACTAAACACTAATCAGTATGTTAACAGGATCTTAGGAAAGTGTACACGCTCGTAGGGGGCTTATCGCATAAAAATAAATCATTAATCTATCTCTCCCTCCCCAAAATGGAGTTGAGTAGAATACCGGTTTCTTGCAGTTAGAACGAGTCGAATCATCATCGAGTTTTGGTTCAGAAGTCAGATGAAAGAGCGAGCTTACCGATGATCTCCCGTGTCCCTCACACAGTAGACTACGGCGACCGACTTTGCCCACGCCTCCACATCACTGCTATGTAGTCGCCCTCAAGTCTGCTGAACCTGGTGTGGGGGCACATCGCTGCTGTTCCCGGCAATCCTGTTGACAATGAAACGTGGTTTTAAATACTGGTGATTTGCGCCAACTTTTTTTAAATTTAATAATCAGGAAAATTTTCAGCTTTTTAAATTATAAATAAGTATTTATCAATAGTTAAACTTTTTGACGCCAATGATGGATGTATCCGCACCGTTACGTGGATCCAACGCCGAAGACGGATTAACGCTTCGTCTAAGCACTGGTCAGTGCGGATGAATTTAAACTTTATGCTTAATACAATATAGATTTAAATTCGTACGCACTGATCAATGCTTAGACATACGAGGGGTTAATCCGTCACAGATCAAAGAGCAACACAGACCTACATGCATATTCATAACGTTCAATTTCAGTTTTGACGTGGCGAGTGACAGCTTTTGTGTTTGACACGGCGTCGAAAAGGTTAATGTTTTATCAGGTTATTATATGATTGTAGCCTAGTACCCAGTTTGCAACAAAAAGGCCCCGTCGTCGCTTGTTATCAAAATAAGACCATAGTGAACGACTTTACCATATGAACCTAGTCTCAATTTTCTTTCCTGGGCATTGACACTATTAACATTATGGATTGTTTTGACCTCTCTTTGTTCGTTTTTTAGGGTTTCTGAGACTGGTTTTATTTTTACCCTCCACATGCTAATATATGACAGTAGTCGCCTAGAAACCCTTATAGTTTCGCCATGCCCGTCTGTCCGTCCGTCCGAGGCTTTGCTTCGTGATCGTTAGCGCTAGAAAGCTGCAATTTGGCAGGGATACATGAATCATGCATGACGACAGAACGGTAAAATAA
The DNA here is from genome assembly GCF_033807575.1 of Cydia pomonella. Lineage (NCBI taxonomy): Eukaryota > Metazoa > Arthropoda > Insecta > Lepidoptera > Tortricidae > Cydia > Cydia pomonella. Next base: position 3,365,246 of record NC_084718.1, on the reverse strand, counting down.
AAAGTAGAAAAAAAACTTTCAATGAAAACTATAGCGAATATGGTCCGTTTTTGAGTTACGGAAAAAAGTCTTCTTCTTAGTAAAAGGACGTACAAAGCGCTGCGAAGGTACCATATTTACATTCACTCTTATTTTCACTAACTGCATTTTAATAAGGGCAAAAAGTCCAGTCAGCCGACCCTGACTGACCTAACAAATAGGTCGTTATTTCGGTGGTGGCGTGGCAACCGTGTATCGATTCAACTGATATAAGGTCACGCGTGGTATTTTGAACGGTGGAGGTGGGTGGTATAGTACTAGTTAGCTTTCCTTTTGGAAGGGGATCCACGGTTTATTATTTACTAAACGACCCTTATTTCCGAATATATAGACGTGAAAATTACCTCCGTTTTGAGCACATTGTACTTCGTTTTAGTAAATAATAAAGTGTAAAAACTGGTGGTGTTAGAGGGCGATATAGTGATACTAGTTAACTCTTCTTTTGAAAAAGAATTCACAGTTTATTATTTACTAAACGAGTGAGTGAAAATTACCTCCATTTTGAGCACATTGTACTCCGTTTTAGTAAATATTACCTGGGCGACCGAGCTTTGCTCGGTTATAACTATTTATTGTAATATGGTGGTGTATAGGTGATTATCTTAACTAATTTTTTTTACTAAATTAAACTTGTCTAAAACAATAAAAATTAAAAAAATATATATAAACTTGAACATATGAAAAAAAAGTTAGTCACAGGGCGAGATTCGAACCCGTAACACTCGTTTAGCAGTCGTTTTGTTGTAGATTAACTACAACACGACCGCCTCACACGTCTGCCCTGCCACGCAATAAACTACTTTATTACGACAGCATTAAGGTAACGTAATCCGCTGGACCAGACGGACAGTGGCCGGCAACACGAAATTAGCGACCATATTCTGCGTCTAAAGAAAAACGCATGAAAACTCGAAAACACGCGTTTTCCGAAACATAAGACTAATCTAGATCGATTGTTTACCCACAGAAACCCTCAATACCAAATTTCAGCAAAATCGTTAGAGCCGTTTCCGAGATCCCGGAAATATATATATATGAATGTATATACAAACGTGTAAAAACTGGTGGAGTTATAGCCTGGTATAGTGATACTAGTTAACTTTTCTTTTGGGAAACAATTTGCAGTTTATTATTTACAAAACGAGCCTTAATAGAAGAAGATACAGAATATAGAAGAACAATAATCATCGAAAGAACTTAACGCTATTACATAGTTCTGTAACTTGCGACCGACGTCAAGTTAACCCAAAACACGTCACTTCTGTTAATTAAGGGGTCTATAAACACGCGATCGATCGATTTAACCCTACAATGGCCACAACTTCGTTAATCCAGGCCGATCATCTGACGAGTGTTTTGTTGAAGCGGTGAATCGTATAAATGCTTGAAGTTCTTTGGATGACAATCTATTTAACACACATCGTTAATAGCTTTTAGACATACTTTTTAGTAATAGAGGGTAGTTATAAGTAGTATTTCAGAGTCTACGCTCGTATTTGACCAGAGCGTGATTTGTGTATATGTATACTTTAAGAATGTGGCACAGAAAACTTTCTTTATGGATAAAATGTCCTTTTGCCTACAATGTTTCGTAAAAAGTAAAAAAAAAAACTTTTCATTTTCCCGCCTAAAGTTCATTTAAAAAAATAATGTCATTTGCAATCCACGCACGGTATAAGCAGTGTACACCGATTTACAACGTGTAGTCCAACTTCGAATAAAAACAAATATGTGCAGACCTCGGGTAAAAACAAGTGACGACGCGACAGATTCAAGTCTGTTTAAGCATGGCTCATACTGACGTGGAGACAGCTCGCCTAGTTTACTTCAGTTACTTTCACAGTATTATGTCTTATGGCATACTGGCGTGGGGGAAAGCAGCTGACATAGAAACCATCTTCGTTCTTCAGAAGAGAGCAATCAGATCTATTTATAACATGGCTTCTCGTGACTCACTGAGAGAACGATTCAAGGAAATAGATATTCTCACAGTAGCTTCACAATACATACTAGATGTGATAATGTATACGCATAAGAATATAAAGTCCTTTAAGAAACTGTCTGATATCCATAGTTATAATACGCGAAATAAACAAAAGTAGTCTCCCAAGTTTCGTCTACAGAAAGTTAAAAAATCATTCATGGGAAACTGTGTAACATTTTATAACAAAGTACCCTTAGAGGCATGGAACCTGCCCTATACTTCATTCAAGCAATACGTCAAAAATGCACTTCTCAAAAAGGGATACTATAAAATAGATGACTACTTGGGAGACACGGAATCATGGCCAAGTATCCAGTCTCAAAAGCTGTAATAGTTTTGCGTGCAGTGTCCCGGAGAGGCATATGGCGCTGTTGTTTCTAGCTGTTCAACCTTATGTATTAATGTTTGTTATGTTTTAGTTATTTTGATGATGACATTGACATATTAAATACATAGTAGTTATGTATTCTGTAGAACTAGTTTTAAGATTGTTAGCTTAACAGTCTCTTGACGTGAAACATGTATTTCATACAATTTTTTTATTTTTATTCTTTGACATTTTGAGAACCTTTACACCTCCAAATCTTATTAATGTCATCACTATTGTGTATTTTTTTTTCCCAGACCGTGGGGACCTTATACATCTCCAAACTTAATGTATTAACCGTGGAGACTATACGTCTCTGTCATATTGTATAATATACTTGACTTGGTACGTATGTGTTCTGTAGCATTAGTTTATGATACTGCTAGTTTAACAGTCCAGACGCGGTTTATTTATTTGGTATAAATTTTATTTTGACACTTGGAGAGACTTTACATCTCCAAATTTTATTAGTATTAGTACTCTGACATTGGGGACCTTTTACATCTCCAGATTTAATGTGTTTTTAACCATAGAGACTATACATCTCTATTGTATTGTAGTAATTATTTATTTTAAGATTATTATAATGTAATGTTTACCCAGGTATTGGCTGTTGTATTTATAAATGTTGTTATGTATTTTTCATGCCACTATATGATGTTACTATAAATGTTGTATTGACTTGTAAAAGAGCCCTTGAGGCCTACTTGCAGAATACATTTTTGAATTTTGAATTTTGTATCATGTTTGCTAAGGTTTGCGTTGGCGGCGAGCAAAAAATATCCTATTCCTCACTTAAAAATACACTATTACCTATTCCTCCGCAGAGAATAAACGAGTGTTGCGGATATTTTCAAAAAATCCACTTCTATCATTGTGTTATAGCAAGTAAATTTGAAGAAAAAAAGTTAAAAAAAAATACTAGATACAATGAGATGAGAAATCGGTGTATGGTAAAAAAGCTTCTTCTTACTGAAAAACATATTGAAAAAAAGTTAGCGTGAGCGAGAGAAAAGAAAATCCGAGATTGAAATAATATATTTTACAGTACATATGGGGCTGCTTTATAGCACTAGTGCGAGAAGTAGCATATTACGTTACTGTGTCGAACATTTAAAGGGCCATATGTACTGTAAAACGTTGTACGATACATGTGCGAATAGGTAATTCGCAACTCGTGTCGATTTAAAACACTCCCTTCGGTCGTGTTTTAATTTATCGCCACTCGTTTCGAATTTCCTATTTTTTGCACTTGTATCGTAATGTACTATTTCCGATGAAATTTCTTTATGGGCTGCTAATTACTCGGCTTAGTATACGGAAGATAACAGAGTGCTCTTGCGAATCGAGAATAACCAGTAAAGGTGCATGTTTGAGGATGCTTCTAGAAGCAAGGTTTCGATCATTTGCACTTGTTCACCGATACACTGACGCCCATAAAATGACCAATATTGATTAAAAGGCGCTTGCCGCTATCAAAGCACCCAAAGCATTACGCTTCTTGGATCCCGCAAAAGAATAATGATCCTAAATTCTGGAGCCAGCACTGTACAGTCGCCATCAGATATATCTGAGCGGCCGAGGTGCTCAAAACTATCTAAACACGCACTCTAACGTCTTGGCAATAGAGGCGTGTTCAGATATTTGTGAGCACCTTGGCCGCTCCGATATATCAGACGGCGACTATACTGCATAAAACATTGAAGATGGCGTCGATGTTTTGGAATGGCCGTCACAATCACCCGACGCCAATGCAATACAAAATTTTTGGGCGTGCATGAAACTCAAATTACGAGGAAAGTCTTAGTGTTAATGACCTAACTCGAGAACTGAAGTCCGTGTGAACGTCTTAACCTTGTAGTTTTTCTGAAAATTTGTACGAAATTATCTCTCAAAAATGCCAATCTATTATTGATAAATCAGGAGACCGGGTGCTTTATTAAAAACAAAGCCTGAATATTACTGTAATTAAAATACTCTTAGTATTTGACATGATATCTCTTTTTTCTAAGTTTTACTGGTCACGTTCTTGTCGCAGTGTATGTAAGATAAAGATAAAATACATTTATTCGTGACAGTCATAAACATGTACGAACATGTACAGGTAACAAAAACAGACGAACAGAACATTAAGCGGGCATCTTGAAATGTAATGTATAATTGACAGAAGCAGCTCGATTCGGGCAACCAATGTCACTTTGACGTTAGAAATATCGTAAATAGATCTTAATGGGATCACAACGGAATCGAAATAAACGTTAATTTTGACATGTCGTTTAGTTATCGATCTTTCCAAGATCTTGAACACGTCATATAAGGTCATCGCGCCAGCCAAGTAAGTAAGTAGCAGAGAATATAAGTAGTCATCCTTTTTAACATTTTCTCCCATTACTCGTCTTACTCGGTATTACATATGTGTCTTTCGTCTCTCTTTATCGGCATATTATGCGCGATGTCATCGTCGCGTCACGTTCGAACATAATATATTATAAACGACCTGCCAATGATCTTTTACGACGCTATATTTGTACGACAAGAGTGGGGGCTTAAGTGGCATAATACTTTGGCATGGTAAGCGAAAACGTACGAGTATAGATCGTGATATTAACGACGATGCCTGCCGTGACTTGTAATGTCATGTTCTTAAAGGTTAGATTTGACAAATCTGCGCCATCGTGGACACGTGACACGAACTATAAACTCGTTCTAATTTTGTGTAAAATTACAGTTAAATTCTCCATATTGCCATTAGGTAATTTACGGCGTAAGTGGACATTAGAAATCTAAATTGGACATGTATGGAATTTATTGCGCGAAAATTTGGCAATAATGCGGACAAAAGTAGTAAGGCGCGTATTTTTTACAAGTTCATGTGAATAGCTGACGGCATTTCCACCGCGATACACCCGGCTGACGTTTTTTTTTTTTAAATTTAAAACAGTATTTAAATTATCATGTGACACAGTATCAATCGGGAGGCGCTGACTGAAAAAAAATTTTTTTACATGTTCATGCACGAAAATATATGCACGAAAACTACATTTGCAGAGCAGACCCCAACCACAACCTTCAAAAGTTAAAGTTGTCTGGAAAGACACACTCACTTTGAAAATCATGGCTAAATCGAACTCAAAACTATGCTCATATCTTTTCATATATTCGAAAAGGAAAAAAAAACTGTACAGTTCTGAAGAACATAAAAGGTTTCTCTCCCGTGGCCAATAGTTAACAGTTTGTAGGCATATAGATATTGATTTTATCATACTTATCTTTAAAATGTTTGGACGTGTAATGTTAATAATGTATCATGCATATACGAATTAAATGTATATAAATATGAATATAAGAGGAGTACCTTTTCATGTGCCTTTAACTTTTGGGTATGTCTACAGAAAAGACGTGAACATTCTTATGAGTTTGACCCAGCTACGCGGTCGTATTTTCGATTAAAAAGTATTAACTTTTCAATAAAATTACAAAGAACAAAGGCAGTTGAAAAGTTGGATCAAACTAATCTATTCTTCAGAAGATAAGAACTTCGAGATCAACCCCACAGTAATTAAAGCGGGTTACATAAAAAAGGGGTCGTTAAGTGTCAACTTGGGAAGTTCCTCACTTCAAGTTGGTCTTCACTTATAGTTTCTTTGTTACTTAACGGAGTTTTATGACTATATTAATCTACTTTGTGAGTGCGTCGAGTATGAAACTATTTAAAGTACATACAGTATTTAAAGTACAGTCAGCAAAACCAACAGTTGGCTCAAAAATACGTTAGCAAATATGTTTTCTGTAAAGTCTTAATTCAGGAAAAACTACCTAATAAAGTACAATATAGATAGACGAGTTGATTGATCCAATTATGGTAAAAACATAATCTAGAGAAATGTACAATTCAGTCATTTTTGGACACAATAATTATTTATTTAGTAAATCGAAAAACTTCAAGGCGTAATTACAGAGAAGAGGTCTGTCAATTACCGGACTTTTAATGACTATATTGGTATACGAATAGGTTGACTGTTTAAGACTATCTAAAATACAATTACGAAAGTTTGTAACTAGATATTTACTCAAGTTTTTATTTGAATAAATATATATATAATATATAATAATAATACCTATGTATATTAAAACAGGCCACTAACGTATTTTATTTAAGTCGAAGATTGCTCGACATATTTCGCTCCATAACGAGAAACTTCAACGGGAGTACGCCTTAGTTGAACGCGGTCGTTTCCAGGGCTTTGTGGGAATATGTGACTCACAAGCCAATTCGAACGCACACTGACATTAGAATGGTCTTTGAATCATTTTGTTAGGGTGTATATTTAGTTATCGTACGAACAAGTAAAAGCAAAATGCACGATATATGATTTTTTTTTACTACTTCGGTGACAAACAAGTATACGGTCCGCCTGATAATAAGCAGTGTTCATAGCCTATGGATGCCTGCAACTCCAAAGATGTTACATGCGCGTTGTCGAACCTAACACTCTGCACCCTCGTTGAGCTCTGGCAGCCTTACCCACCGGCAGGAACACAACACTGTGAGTGGGGTCTAGTGTTATTTGGCTGCGGTTTTCTGTAAGGTGGAGGTACTTCCCCAGTCGGGCTCTGCTCTAGATCTGGAAAGACATCTGCTGTGCTGTGCCCCACCCCACAAAGCTAGATGACATTCACAGTGCCCATACCTCTCTTTCGGACTTAGTTTAACCTAAGGACATACCCAGGTGAATGAGTTAGATGTCAGTCTGATATCAGTATACGTTTAAATTGACCTGTCACTAAGTACCTAACTAATTAATAACGGTTATTTTATATTATGATTTACCACAAACGCTCTAAGGGAAAAATCCAACACCAATGAGCCGGAAAATAGCGTATTATCATCGAAAAATGGAAAATCACTGTCCATTAATTATTTTTCTTGCGACTCAGTTAGCTGGAAAAATTGGAATCAATGTCTCGTTAAGGCCATATTAAAATATGCTGACCTATTGTGGGGTTGTTAAAACAATTAAAATTCAATTATAAACCTGACGACCTGTCTGGCCTAGTGGGTAGTGATAGCCTATGAAGCCGATGGTCCCGGGTTCAAATCCTGGTAAGGGCATTTATTCGTGTGATGAGCATGGATATTTGTTCCTGAGTCATGGATGTTTTCTATGTATTTAAGTATTTATAAATATGTATATATTATATATATCGTTGTCTAAGTACCCGCAACACAAGCCTTATTGAGCTTACCGTGGGGCTTAGTCAATTTGTGTAATAATGTCCTATAATATTTATTTATTTATTTTTAAATATTCAGGAAAACGGGATCTTTTCCTGTGAATGATATAGTAGGTACAAACTTAAATGCATGTAATATACGAAAGAAAAGGTGACCAATAATCCATTTCCCGTGGCTAGAATCGAACCAGCGTTCTCTGCATTCAAAATTTTTGATTTAATTTAATACCTTACATACATACTGTATATTATACGACATACAAACGATATCTATATCAGAACTTATCGTGATCGTATTTCATTCTTCGAATCGGGGCGTTGGCTTCTAACACAAGAGCACTCCACATTGCTCAGTCCAGAGCGGATTCACGCCAGCTTTCGCTGACGCCGAGCTCACGCAGATCTGCCTCCACTCTATCCGCCCAACGATATTTAGGATGACCAACAGGACGGCGTCCAGTTGATCGACCCAGGTAAGCCCTTTTGACTGCCCGATCGTCACCCATCCTATCGATCCTTTTCTCGAAAGGATGGAGATAATCTCTAAATATTGTTTAATAGTCATAATGTTTTACAAATTTTCAATATGGAGAAATGCCACTAAACTTACGATCTGCAAAAAGGGGTTTTGATATTTGATAAGTCACAAGTTGATTGATTAATCTGTATCACAGCAGCATCTGTGTTTTTATGTATGTATATATATTTTTTAAATTGTTTCGGAAGACGAAAAGTAGCTCTGTATTTTGAGATGGTTTCACACAATAAGAATTAATACTAAAGTTTAGAACTCTTAGTGTAAAATTCGATAGCGTGTCGTGACGTACGCGTTTGTGTTAAGTCTAATTTTGTCTGCGATTTAGAAACAGCGCACCAAGCTGGACGTTTTGGAAACTCAAAATCCCATATAAAATGAGACAACGCAAACGCGTACGTCACTCAATTCAAATATACTTTATTCATGTAGGCCTAGCAACAAGCACTTATGAATAGTAAGACAGTATTACATATAATTATCTTAATCTAATTATCAGAGCAATTTATTGATGTTGTAAATATTATTCCATATATAATACTAATGAATATAATTCATAGATCAAATTTAATACTAAAACTTTCACAAAATACAGTCATACAAAAAAAAATGTATAAAAAATACTAGTCTAGATTGTTTCTAGAATAAATTCTAAATGTCAAACAAATATAATAAAAACAACAAAGGAAATACATGCATTGGAATATCCATTTCATCATCATTATTCAAATATAATAAATAATTATACATTTCGAATCACAATTAATCCCACGTTGTTTTATCATTCATGTAGTCTTGTGTGGTATAATAAGCTTTAGAAATAAGTTTACGCTTTACATGATTCTTAAATTTATTAATTGGTAACTCAGTAATATGGTTTGGAAGTTTATTATAAAATCTCACACAATTACCCATGAATGATTTTTTAATTTTATGGAGCCGAGTGAAGGGCACGGCGAGCTTATGTTTATTTCTAGTCACGTCACGCTATCGAATAAATTTACACTAGGGATACAGAAGGTTCACCTAAGATTTATCTCTTAGATGTGTTTTACGTAAGCTAGTATAGTGGTAATATAATTTACCTCAGTATTTTGAGTTTCTTAATTTCAAATCCATCAAAAAATGTAAAAGTCTTCAAATGTGTCATTGGATCATAAACTGAACAAAAAAGTTAAGAAAATTATTTTCTAAATAGCTTTATAACAGAATATATCCACAATAACAAAGGATATTTTATAAGTACTTATGACCCACATATTTGTACGCCATAAAAGCACATCGCAAAATCATAAATACACACCTGATAATATCCCAAGGGCCGTGACGCCTGATACCCAAACCAACCCGAATGAAGAGTAATCGTTATCCATTATAAGCTGACCTACAAATCTTTAGAAATTGTGGGTAATCAGAGAGCTTCATCACATTGGTTTTTCTGAGCTGTTGGTTCTGGATTGTGTTACTTGATACGATGGGTAGGCGGAAGGTTTAAGGGGTTAAACCACATAAATTTTCCCGGTATCTGTTGCATATAAAATATCTGATAATATAAGACGCACTCTGCGGTTTTCAGTAATGGATATGTGGATAAAGTATTTAGTTAATGCTACACAAAATATAGTTTGTATAATAAAACTTTTTAACAAAAAATAAAACCGACTTCAAATATTACCAAAAGCGCCATACATGTACCTATAACATTTGAAGAGTTCCCTCGATTTCTCCAAGATTTCATCATCAGACCCCGAATTGGTGCCAACGGGACCATCTCGGAGTTATACCCGTTCGATTAAAAAAAAAATTTGAAAATCGGTTCACGGTTCTCGGAGATATAGAGTAACATACATACAAAAAAATAACAGTCGAATTGAGAACCTCCTCCTTTTTTGAAGTCGGAAAAAATTCAGTCGAATTTAGAACCTCCCCTTTTTTGAAGTCGGTTAAAAATAAGTATTATGATGCACGGAACAGACTCCAGAACGAGACTTTCATTAATTTGTTTCTACTCCTCATACGATGACAATTTTTTTCAATACCTTAAAAAAAATGAAGTCTTCCCACTTTTCATACTATTTGAATCATCATCTCTCCTAGCCGTTTTCGACCACAGCGACTGCGTTCTACCGCTGAGAGCGTCGCTGGTGCGCTCTCAGGTGACTGATATAGCCAATTTTTGCAGCAAATGTACGACCACACTCGTTGCAAGTCAGCACCCCTCCGACATAATTGTAAAGTATGGCCGCAGGTGGTCTGGCCTTCAGCTCGTCGCGCTTAGCGTCGAGTTCTGTGAGCCGCCTGGCTTCAAACTGACGCACCTGAGTCTGCACAATATGCCTCCAACGTGGACGGTCACTGGCTAGACTCTCCCACTTCGTTGGCTCTATATAAGCTCTCTTCATATGCCGTTTCAACACATCTTTGAACCGCAAGAATTGGCCGCCCTGTTTGCGCTTTCCATCTTGCAGTTCGCAGTAGAAGATGCGTTTCGCGACTCGGTCTTGGGACATGCGGGAGACGTGACCGCACCATCGTAGCTGTCGTCTCATTAGGTAGGCCTCTATTCCAGCAACATCGGCACGCCTAAGGATCTCCGTGTTTCTAACACGGTCAGACCAATGGACGCCCATAATTTCGCGAAGGCATCTCAGATGGAAGCTGTCTAATGAGCGAATATGCTTACGATACAGGCACCACGTTTCTGAGGCATACAAAAGATTCGGCAGGACAATAGCCATGTTTGAATACTGTGTAATTAACGTTGCTTGTCACGCTATAAACATAACAAAACTCGCAATACATTGCGTCTTAGAATAAACTTTTAAGTGTGCTAAAAAAACAAGTTATTTTTAAAATACTTATGCTGAACTAATGTTGGTCGTTTCGAGGAGTACAGCCTACAGTTTAATTTTATGCTCCTGCTGTGGCACCGGAATACACCGGGTGTAGCATGTAGGTTACACCCGGTATAGTCCTTAAGGGTAGGTGCCAAAATTTATAATATTATCTGAGGTAATAAAAAAAAATAACACTGAACGACACTTCACACGTGAACTCAAAACGTTTAGCAAAAAAAAAAGCTTACTACTCTGTAAAATAATTCCTGGATGAATGACTTAATATGTCGAGACCATAAAATTAATGTATATATTATAATATATCCTAAGCTATTTGTTTGTAATTGTTTCAATCGACATTATAATCTTTATAATTCAATTGGCTACTTGACAGTTTTTTGTAAATAATGTCAAACGATCTTGATTTTCCTGAGGATCTAATGTCTATATAGGACTCATGGCATTTAAGCAACACAAAGGTCAGAAATTAGGGTTAAAGTCTGACGCTCGCACTCGACGATTGAAACACCTCTAACAAAATGATAAAGTGATGTGACGTCACATCATATAAGTCTGTCCTAAATTATGGAAGATCAAGGAAATTGCCATTTTGGCCCTGAAATATTGCGTTTATGTGTATAGTTGTCATACAATTTATTTTTCAATAAAATATAAGGAATCGAATGGTACCATTTTCTTTTCTATTTTTAAAAGACAAAAAAAAAATTTTGAGACTTTGGAGCCTTGTATTTTTTTATAATCTCAATATAATTTTTTAATTTTTTATAATGGATGGCTCATTTTCTATCCATTTAACTAAATTTTGTTATAATATTCAACATGTGTCAAGTACCCAATTCAATGAAATTATGTTTAAATTAAAATACCTTAGTTCCTTTTATATTAACTTACATATAAATGTATTGACTTGCATACCTATAAATGTAGTATTAATTTAATTATCGTTTTGCTCGTATGATTGTATTTTTTTATATGAATATATACAATGAATACAAATAAAATCTATTCTATTATCTATATTCCGCCGCTTGGTATGTCACGTATTGAATACCACATTCTCTCTGACAGCAACGTCATATCGTATCACTCGACATTTTATCGGCTAATATTTTTAGAGTGCCACCTTCAGTTATAATGCGTTCAGTTATCTACTCCAATATTGAGGCAATAGATATATTAGCTTTTAGATAAGGTAAAATGTCAAATGAATGTGCTAATATTATTAAAACTTGATACTCGATTAAATGTTTATACCACGTCGGGAGCAAACAAAGTTACGGCCCGCCTGATGGTAAGCAGTCATCGTAGCCTATGGACGGTTGCAACTCTAGAGGTGATACATGCGCGAACCTAAATGTATCAAGACTAATCTAACTGGCCCAAAATGATTGTAACGGTTTCAAACGTACAACTTCTATATATATAGTCCCTATATATCAACCCTATTAAGTACAGGATGATTTTAAGTCGTGAACAGTAACCACATCTCCCGATAGTTTCCTTAAACTAACGCGGATAAAAAACGACTAATAAGCTCTTTAATTACTAGGGAGTATTACTACAATATTCTGCCGCCAGAGTGCAGCACTAGCACGTATCTTAAACCATAGATTTATACATACTGTGCCTTAAACTGTATTTAGACAAGTTCTCAGATAATAAAATATGAAATTGATGCATCAAGGCGGTTTGTTTACAAAGAGCCTACCGGCAACCCGAAAATCAAAATTTAGTTTTCTGCCTCTTCATCGCTCAAATATGCAAGAGTGAGAGAGAGGTTAGATAACGAAATTTCGATTTTCTTGTTTCGCGGTACACCCTCAGATTGTGATGGATTGTTGTATTGGCGCCCCCTACTCAGAGTTTTGCGTAATATTCCCTATTATCAATTTAAATAAAAATATCCCTATTTATCAACATTCAAGGTCACTCTACTAGTCGTGTGACTTAATTGACATTCGCAGCGTAATTTTATGACATTTGTCATTGCCAGTGTAATATTTTTAATGTTTCCAGCCAATAATTTGATTGGCTATGAATTAATGAAAGTTGTATGTAAAAAGAAGGGTAAACATGATACTCAGTACCTTAATTTTAAGTCAAACATTTCAATTAATTATTAAAACAGACTGTACTGAGTAAGAAACACATATTTCTGATCACAATTTATGAATAACCATGTATATTCGTTTAGCATAACAAATTAAATCTAAATAATTGAATTTTTCTTCTATATGAATGCTTTATTCAGCTAAAATACGGTTTTACTAACGGGGACACCCATTGCGTATTTCCTTTCACAGTGAAACCTAAATGGATTCCTTTGAAAGCCTACTTATGTGGTTTTATTTACAGCTTTTTCTTTCTATCCACAAACCAAAATGACGACCGAGATCAACCGTCTCTTTCACTCCTACTACTACTATGCAAGTGTGAATGAGAAGTCTCAAGACTCCGTTCGTCAGTTTCGTTTGCGGATAGTATACTGAATAATCCGTCCTACTATAATTCTGGACATTATTTCTTCTTTTATAATTGCTTGTACAACATTCAGCTTTCGTTAGGGTTTGCCATCCGAATACAAAATATATGAAATTATCCGGATCTAGTTCCAGATACCTGGATCTTCCCACACATTTCAGATCCGTTGTGCAAACCCTAACTTTCGAAATTGTAAATAATTTTGACAGAAATGGAGGTAAAAGAATTCTAAAATATTTGCTTATTTTTTACGAAAATATAAAATTGAATGATTGACTGTGATCAAGGAAATTGGGTATACTTTCCCTTCATAACTTCTTTCCCTAGGGTCGATGGTTGAGTTGCCTCGAGGGGTCAATTGGCTTAATATTCTCAACGAAAAAGGCCTTTATAGACGCCTATGATGAAGTGCGCCCTTCAGTGCTTAAACGGAGTCCACCGAAAACAAATGGGTAATTTAATCGAAAAAATGTTTTCATGTTTTAGACGCATTCGTGCTTTTACATGACTTGCTGGGATTAGGTTTTATCGAGTGAATGGACAAATTGAAAGAAACGGACTAGTGTGTCTCCTTTTATGTATTTACACAAATAAAGCTCATTGGCTTGTATTGGCTGATCGAACGGACCAATAATCTCGGAACTAATTTTTATCGAGCAATAAGTATCTCTGCGAGCAATAAATAGGTCTACAATTAATACAGGAAAAATGGGAAAATTCATAGTGTTGTGTTCCTGCCGGTGACTAAGGTTGCTAGAGCTCAACGAGGGTGCGGGGTGGTAGGGTCGGTAACGCGCATGCAACACCTCCAGAGTTGCAGGCTTGTTTGCCACCGATGTAGTATAGAAAAAAGGGCAAAACTTTAACTTGCGACTTTTCAAAACACCGGGTCCGTTCGCTCTTAACCAACTGAGCTACCAAAGCTTAACAGAAGCATGCGAATTTTTTCACGCCACTTAGATCTTTCTGAACCAAAAATTACTTTATTTATAATTTTAAGCTGATTTTTGTATCTAGTCGAGGAGGTGGACGGAATCGCGTCCTAGAGTTAGACCGCCTACCGTTCATTTTACTATTTTAGTAAAAAATATATATTATATTGTATTGTAGTAGTAGTAGTAGTAGAAATCACTTTATTGAATACAATACAGTTTGAGATACTTAAACTTTACAGAACTTGACGTACAAAGGCAAATTTACCTCTACAAATGCTGACCGCGGAAAACTAATAGTATTGTAATTCTTAAAACAATTCAACAATACAGCAATAACTTATAATCGGCGTAACCGATTAGGTTCGCTAAAGTTTTCCTTGAAAGTCTTTACTAACCTTTACTTTAACGACTTTTTTCATATTTTTTTTACCCATGGTTCAAAAGTTAGAGTTTTTGTGTATGAGAGCCACCCTATTTAGAAGTTTTCACCAACGATCGACAGACAGACAGACTCCTTCCTAGTTTACTACGAAACCCTAAAAATGAAGGGATAGTTTATGCTAGGTCAGCATTCTGTGTGCCTAAGGCAGGTCCAACGCATGGCTCGCTCTTTTCTTCCGGTTGTGAGTGTAATGTGCGATATACGTTCAATGCTTTCTTATTTCTACTCCCAGATAGTCATCCCCATATACATCTAACTTACATTTTCTGTTCAACATTATCTCACAAAATATATGCTACAGATTCTACGCGTAGGAAGATTACATGATAAGGAAAGCACATTTGTGGAAATGAGCAGGTGAAATAAAATGGAATTGGATAAGGCACTTCGTTTTACGCACAATTACGTGTGTTATGGGTTCCGCCATTGTTTTTTTTTTCGGATTATGAGCACCGAGGCCAATACTAAATGTCTTTATCTGCTTCTCTTTCGGTCGAATATTTTTTTAATGAAATGAAATGTTTATTCAAAAGAAAAACCTTAAAACTATATCACAACTTCCGCCAAACCAGAGTATGGTTTGTTGGCAGACGAGGCTCCAAATAACATTAAGTGAAGGTTCTTTGTCTTATATAGCTGTTAATATTCATATTAATAGCAATAGCAATATGCAAGAGCAATACATGGTGTAACACACAGCCTACACTTAAAATTTTTGCTCGCATTACAAGCTACACTCGGTAACCTACCAATAGGATAGGTACGTTAGGTTGCCTCAGGTGGCCGATGGGCAAACTGTTTAGAAATAGGAGCCCTGCGTAACGGCTCCTTAGATTCAGGGAACTAGCCAATGATTTTCACGTTTCACGATATGCCTAGGAATTTCATGATCTAGCGGATATTACGATCGGCCGCCGACATATACATTTATGCATGTCAATAACTAACACCCATTCTAATAGACCGCGAGCATTGAACAATTTCTATGACCAATCGCCTCGCGGCTGAAAATTCGTGTAGTGGGTAAAGGCTAGGTATGATGAACCCTCGTGGACGTCAGCTGCCGCTCCGTTGGTGGGTTGAGGAAAGGCAGCCACCGAAACACGTAAAACAAAAAAAATTGTCATCGCCTCCCGTTTGATACTTTGTCAAATGATAGTTCAGATGCTGTTGTTAATTAAAAAAATTGTCAGCCGGTACCGCGATACCGCGATACCCCGGTGGTAAGAACATCAGCTGGTCGCATGAACATGTAAAAAATAATCAATTTACACATTAAGCATACTTTGCCGCACATAAAGTGGTAGACGCATATTTTATTCATGTTCATTTTACAGCTGACGGTCATTCCACCGCGATAGAACCGGCTGACGGTTTTTAAAGTTTAAAACAGCATCTAAACTATCATCTGACAAAGTATCAGCCGGGAGGCGATGACTGACGAAATATGCTCCTGGCCCGTGGTCTATAACTAACACACAACTACACCCCCTACAACCCCTACACACACACAACACACACAAACTACAGCCCCTAGAAGATGCCACATTGGCATGATGACATGTTGAATTTTACAACAAATCAAGTTAAATATATACTACTATTTGACTAAAAATGGCCAAAAAGATAACCTATATAAGATTCGCTTAACTTCAAACTCGGATAAATCCAACTATAAGATTTTTCGATTTTAGTATCAAGATATATTTCCTAAGAAGGTCGAATGCATTTACCAGTTTGTTAAACGACACAAAGTGTGAATACATAGTGTCAATCAAGTCACGCAATTTCCAAAGCTTAAACCAAAGCCAAGTTGCGGCGTCCATAGGCTACGGTGACTGCTAACTATCAGGCGGGCCGTATGCTTGTTTGCCTAGTGGTATAAAAAAACTGTTGCTCAAACCAGTACACTTTCGTTCAGCAAAAACAAAAGAACCCTAAAACCGTGAGGCAAATAAAGATAAAAGAATAAAATAATTGTATGCCTCGCTGAAATGTAGGCGAAGCGGTGCCACTTTACATTTGCCGTTACGAAACTGAAACCGCATGGTACTATATCTATATCTTGAAGTGATAAAGACGAATTTTGTGTAACAGCTGCTTGAAATCAAGTTTACCAACGACAAAAAAGAATGCGACAGGGCTGCCCATTTAGTAGAAATTGTACTAATTTGGTTTACTTACGTGACTATGCTGGCGTGGAACGCCGTTTTACTGGCAACCCTTAAAGGGTTGTGTTCCTGAAATGATGAAAAGGATATTAGAATTGTGGTTATTGAACTTCAGGATTTTGGAATTGTTATGTGGTTATCTGCGTTTCATTCAGTAATCAAACCACAAACCAAGCAATGTATTGAATTTAATTCAATGTAATAATGTTAACTTCAAAGATTAGTCACTTCTTTTATTATAATGTCCTATATTCTTGGTACTTCTTCGCCCCTGAAAAACTAGGCTATGACCATGAATATTAACATTAGTATCTTGCAGTGGCGGCGCGTCTCAAATATTCGTAGGGAACCCGGAACTAATTTTGGTTTCCTTTTCTCCATGAACCGATCGTGAAAGTACTCAACGAGCTGAAATTAAAAAAAGCCGGTGGGAATCGAGTTCTTTGAACGATCCGTCACTGATATCTTGTGACAGTTTCACCATTTCTCAGCTAAATTCATGAGCGTTAGATATTAGCAATTCAGCTCAACCCATAAATTTGAACATCAAATAAAATTAATTCAGCTGAAATTCATTTAAATGTCAGTTGGAACAAGGGATGTTTCCATTAATGGAAACTGGATCTTAAAACTAACGGGGTTCTTTAAAATAGATACTAATATTTATTTAGTCACCTGCAATCATTTACGGGGTGAATATATCGGTCAAACTGAGCAACTTTTACTATGAGACCAACCCTGAAATCGCGAAAAAAAATTTACCCTCCCATAGAAAATGTGCTCAGGCAGCCAAAATGTATGAAACAGCCAATTTTTTTTCGCGATTTCGGAGATGGGCTCATAGTAAAAGTTGTTCAGTATAACCTATATATTCACCCCGTAAATTATTGCGGTGATTAAATAAACATTCTGCATAACTCATTTAATTTTAGTTGGTTATGTATCTGGGAGGACATTGCAATACAAATATCGGAATGGCGTTTTTGTTTTTATTAGATCAAGTTGAGCAGCAGCGTCTGGAAGACCTAGATGCTAAGAGTCATATCCGCGAGACATGACCTAAGCCATACCAAGGCTCGGAAACCGGTTAAATTTCTAAACCGTTATCATATACTTGACGCAAAACCTTTTAATTTCGGTTTTGCTCGAGAAATCGCTATTTTTAAACCGGTTTTTATGAGAACAGTTCTTGGCAAACTAACCGGTTTAGAGCAATAAAAACCAGTATCTTCCTATGTAAGTTTCTATGTTTAGTTATAGTTTGTTGAAATAATAAATTGTTTTTATAATATTTTAAGAATATAATTAAATTAAAGTTACAAATTTTTCCCGACAATTTTGATACGTATCAAATCTAGCTAGTAGTACGTATCTAGCTAGTAGCTATCCGATGTGAGGTATAGCTATGATGACGCGCGGGGTACACACTCTTGGGCTCTGCCCACACATTTAATGCACTACACATAACACGTGGCATACCACAGGCCGGCGGCGACATTTTTAGGTTACAATAAATTTCTTAAAACGTTCGCGTTCTTATAAAAGTTCGGAGGAAAACCGAAATAAACCGGTATTTTACAAACCGGTTCCGACCCTTGAGCCCTACACGTACACCAGCAACTCGGCTGCACAACTCCATTGCATATCGTGTGACAGATTCTTCAAGACAAAGTTTGGTTTTGCGAGCCACATTAGGGCATTTCATAATCCGGATAAGAATTTTTGATGGGTCGGATAAAACAAGGGAGATTGATATCGGAATTCCTGAAGATATATATTCTAGTTTTGGATTCAATAGTATTTTTTGCTATTTTAAAAAATGATCGTTTGTCCTAATCCTAAAGCTCATATGCCTTAATTATGATATTTTGGTAAATAAGTGTTATGACTACAGATCATTTGAGATATTACCCATTAGGACAAGTGATTTTTGGGGAAAAGTTATTAGATATTGCGAGGAAGACCCAGTTAGGTCTAGTTACCTACCGTACTCTGACAGGATATAGCAAATAGGAGAAGCTAGCAGTAATAAGAGTATGTATAGCGACCTAGATCATTTTCAAAACTTTCGAATGTAACATACGGCTGTTATTCGTGAAGCAGATATACTCCAAGAAACACATCTCGGTTTCTATGACACCGATTATTATCATACATGAGGGTTGTCACATCTGCAAAATGTCTGCGCAGAGTCACGACTACCAACAAACCATTTAAAACCTTACCAGACCTCGCACAGTTGTCATAGTTCTAAAGGTCAAGTAAGACTGGTTGCAGCTTGTATGCTGTAGTTTGTAAAGACGACCCTGACCTTCTAAATTGCGCGGACACTACGCTCGCGCGAGGCACAAAGATGGCGGTGCCTAAATAAATAAATAATACGAATCTCTGGATACGAGTTAGGTGCTTGGAAGCCGATTCTGATTCAATATTTGATGTAGCAAATTGTTCGCGTCCGTACTTCCGTCAAGTATTTTAATATAAACATTTTTACCAAATATCACGCGAGATGGCGTTGTACTGGGAGGGTTGTTTCTACATCACGCTATCGAAATGTTTATAGGGATTGTATATAAGGGTTTGAGATTATTTTGAATATATTGGCTTTATTTGTGACTGGTTGTTTATTTTCATAGTCAATCCTCCTAAAGTAAAGAGCGCCCTTTTTGAAAGAGTTAGGAGTACATACATTGGTCCTTCGAACCGGATTGTACTGGGCCTTAAGTGTTTTAGTGGTGCTTCCCTGCGTCAAGTGGCAACAGATTGTTGTCGAGTACATACACAAATTTAAAAGTGGAAAAAATTGCTGCCTTGCGTGAGACTTGAACTCACGGCCTCTGGATAAGTCAAATGGTAAGTTCAACTCTCACGCAAGACAGTAATGTTTCCACTTTTAAATTTATTCTAAACTTAATAGCATCGTGCAATAGCATGTGGTTTTTATCAAATGAAATATAATAACTATAGTAGTCTGATTCGAGTTCAAAAATGACTCCACGTGTATTTGTGTGCCACGGGCAATTCAACTGTACTGTGCACAACTTGACAATGTCAAATATTGTGTAAGACTTAGCACCACTTGCACCATTCCACTAACCCGGGGTTAACCGTGGTATTACAATGGTTCCCAGTACAATTTGACACGGGGTTAACGTAACCGGTTAACCTCGGGTTAGTGGAATGGTGCAAGTGGCGTTAAGAGTTTCATCTTTATATATTCTGTCTCTCGTTTTCATCTTATTTTGATACGACTTTGAGTGAGCATGCGCTGCTGCCTCAATCATCGTGGGTCGCTAATGCTGATTGGTCTTCACGAAATGCACTCAAAAGTCGTCTTACAGGGAATATCGGTCGCACATATTGGTGCGTTTGATACAGGTCCCGGCTAACTTCTTGAACAAGTGATCTTGCCTGTAAGTTCGTTTAATCCTATAATTATTTAAGCGACAGTCATCGAAAGTGTAACTTTGTTTTTCTACTCATCGACTGTAATGGTTGAATTAAGATTTCTTATTAACTTTAATTGCGTACTTTTCATGTATAGGCTCCTAACTCAACTATTCATTTCAAAACGGTTTAGTCAACTATGATGAAATTGACCAATCACAGCTCGCCGCGGTCAAGAGGACGAAACAAAATTATAGCTCAAATTAATTATTTATTTTAGGTTGTATAGTAGAAAGAATTGCTTGAGTCATAAACGCACATGTGACACCCTTAATTAAGCAACATCAATAGACTACGAGAGCCGCTTGGCGTTGCTTGTTAATCTCCATACGTTACGGTGGGTAAAATCGAGAAAAAACTGTCTAAAAATTTTAATTTAGTAAGGAGCAAGTACCGGGACCTCATGAGTTACGAGAAGGTGTTGTTGACCAACTCGCTAGGCCCTGAAGGCCGGGGCGCGTACGAGTATGAAGGTATGTTAAATAGCTGTATACTTTTGGTTTGTTGACATATATGATTATATTAGTTTAAAGTATTATTTTTGTTGACTCGTAGAAAAAGCATTGTAGGTATACAATAGTGATATAATCAAGCTTTTAAATCTCGTATCTAATAAGGCCACTCAGCAAGCTTCGTGGCCTTAACACGGTACTTGTCTGAAAGAATCTCCATTATTGCACGATTGTATAAAATACTATTATTTGTAATTCCATCTCTGTCGCGAAAATAATGATAGAATTAAACGAACTTAAAGGGTACGTCACTTATAAATTCTGGAACTTTACCGGCACCTATAACATAACTCAAGATCGTATCAAAATATGAAAAACAGAATAGGCCACACGAGCTGGGTGTTTGATGTTTTAGGGATCTAGTCAACAATGAAAATGGGTATTTTTATATGCAGATTCTGCATAAATGTGTCTCATGAGTGTACTTTTTATAAATGACGCTATCTCGAATTCCAGTGATATAGGATGTGGGATTTAAAAAGGGTCAATGAAGCAACAAAAAAACTAAAATAGCTAAAATTGTTCTCTTGCGGCCGATTTCAAAGATTAAAAAAAAAATTGTAAATATGGTGCCATTTTGGTACAAAAAATGATGAACAAAGCACAGACCTTTGATCGCAAACACGCTGTTCTTTGTACATCTATCCTATTATTTGAGACTAAGTATTTATTTCTGTAAAAAAAACTACTCAGATTTTTCACTTGCTTCTAAATACATACGTGGAATTGAGTGACAAAGAGTCGAACACACATAGACCCTGCCATACAATATGAAGTTTCGTTCATCGCTCGGAAACCGGATAAATTTTTAAACCGGTTTTTAGCAGAACATTTCCATAAAGTTCTCATCAGATTAACTGATTTCGAAAAATAAAAACCGGTTTCTTGCTATGTCGGTGTCTTTGTTTAAGCCGTCTTGTCGCTCGCCGAATAAACCGGTTTATTTAGGTTACAATAAAATTCTTAAAACGTTGGCGTTCTTATGAAACTTCGGAGTAAAACCGAAATAAACCAGTATTTTCCGCTATTCTTAAAACCGGTTTCGAGCCTTGGTTTCGCTCTCATTTTAAAATGACGTGCTTTAATTACATGAAAATTAGCGTAATCATCGATTGTATGGCTTTGTGGCGGCGAGTTTGTATGACTCTTGACAAAATATGTCATTTTCAACCAAAAGGATAAGGAATGAGGAGGAGGAAAAGGAGGAGGAAAGGAAGGAAGGAGGATTGTCGGTTGTCAATTAGGCGCTATTTCCTTAAAGTTTGAATTTTAAATCAACTTTATCAACAACTGACAGTGTTGATTGCGGCGAGTTTCCTGATTTAATGAAACATAGTAAAATAACTCCTTTATTTAAATCGGGTAGCAACTCTGACCCCACTAACTTTAGACCGATATCTGTGCTACCAACGTTCAGTAAGATTTTTGAAAAATTAATTCTTTCTCAATTAGTACGACATTTTAACGTCAGTAATTTAATGCATAATAAGCAGTTTGGTTTTACACGGGGTCGCTCGACAACCGATGCTAGTGTTGAGCTAATTAAGCATATCTTCGATGCCTGGGAGGAGTCACGAGATGCTATAGGTATCTTCTGTGATTTGTCTAAGGCCTTCGACTGCGTTTGTCATGAAACATTAATCAGGAAACTACACTATTATGGAGTTAGAGGAGCGGCACTGGATTTACTTAAGTCCTACTTAAATGGTAGAATACAAAGGGTCGATGTGAATGGACAGCGATCACCGGGGTCATTGGTCTCTATGGGTGTACCACAGGGGTCAATATTGGGACCTTTCCTGTTCCTTATCTACATAAATGACTTGCCATTCCTTGTAAAGACCCACCATGATATAGTATTGTTTGCAGACGACACTTCACTTATTTTCAAAGTCAAACGACAGCAACAAGCTTACAATGATGTAAACGATGCTATTTCTAAAGTAGTAAATTGGTTCAATGTTAATAATTTATTGTTAAATGAGAATAAGACTAAATGTATTAAGTTTGTCACTAATAATGTAAGGCATGTACAAACAAGTGTCATTGTGAAGGATGAGGAATTGGAATTAGTTGATAGTACAGTTTTTCTTGGTATAACTTTAGATTCTAAACTCCAGTGGGGTCCCCATATTGCTACTCTTTCGAATAGACTGAGTTCAGCAGCTTTTGCAGTAAGCAAAATCCGTCAGTTAACTGATGTCAAAACAGCTCGATTAGTATATTTTAGTTACTTCCATAGCATTATGTCATATGGTATTTTACTGTAGGGTGGTGCTTCAGAGATAAATACCATTTTTGTTCTGCCGAAGAGGGCTATTCGAGCAATATATAAAATGAACCATAGAGACTCACTGAGAGATAAATTTAAGGAAATTGACATCATGACAGTGCACTGTCAATACATTTATGAGAATATTCTGTATGTGCATAAAAATATTGCCGATTTTAAGAAAAATTGTGACATTCATAATATTAATACTAGAAATAAACATAAGCTCGCCGTGCCCTTCACTCGGCTCCATAAAATTAAAAAATCATTCATGGGTAATTGTGTGAGATTTTATAATAAACTTCCAAACCATATTACTGAGTTACCAATTAATAAATTTAAGAATCATGTAAAGCGTAAACTTATTTCTAAAGCTTATTATACCACACAAGACTACATGAATGATAAAACAACGTGGGATTAATTGTGATTCGAAATGATTAATTATTTATTATATTTGAATAATGATGATGAAATGGATATTCCAATGCATGTATTTCCTTTGTTGTTTTTATTATATTTGTTTGACATTTAGAATTTATTCTAGAAACAATCTAGACTAGTATTTTTTATACATTTTTTTTTGTATGACTATATTTTGTGAAAGTTTTAGTATTAAATTTGATCTATGAATTATATTCATTAGTATTATATATGGAATAATATTTACAACATCAATAAATTGCTCTGATAATTAGATTAAGATAATTATATGTAATACTGTCTTACTATTCATAAGTGCTTGTTGCTAGGCCTACATGAATAAAGTATATTTGAATTGAATTGAATTGAATTGAATTGAATTGAATATTTGAATTGAATTGAAGTGGTACCTTTAAGTTGAAAACGTGATAAATATAAAAGTTAACCCATACATTTTAAATGGAATATTATACTGACATTAAAATTTCGTATTTGTCCCATAGTAAAAATTGGCCAGTATGAACCTAAACATTAATGGGCTCTTTCTTTGCCTTTCTGTTACATGCTATATAGGTATATATTTATCTATGTACTTATATCGTCGGCTAGTACCCATAGTAAAAGCTTTGCTTAGTTTGGGACTAGGAAGATTTGTGTAAGATTGTCTCCATATAAAAAAAAATATTATAGGACATTATTACACAAATTGACTAAGTCCCACAGTAAGCTCAATAAGGCTTGTGTTGAGGGTACTTAGACAACGATATATATAATATATAAATATTTATAAATACTTAAATACATAGAAAACACCCATGACTCAGGAACAAATATCCATATTCATCACACGAATAAATGCCCTTACCAGGATTTTTACCCGGGACCATCGGCTTCATAGGCAGGGTCACTACCCACTAGGCCAGACCGGTCGTCAAAATATATTATAATAATATATTTATTAAATAAGGTAATAAATATGTCTAAAGTCTACTTCTAGTTATTAATGCTATTAACATTTAATGCTATACAAATATAATTTAGATTAACACAAACATAATACATAACAAATGTTGCATCCACAAGTGATTCAGCATGAAACCAAGTCCCGAAAGTTTCCATGTTATCACGTTATGCAATTGACAGTGACATAGGTATGTACCATGTATGTACATGGAAACAGCTGTTATACTATAATGAACTGTCAAACTTCCCATATGGTTAAATATTAAAGGACATAAATAACGGAAACAATACGCCCTTAGGGTCAGCTGTTGCAAACTGTCAGACTTACGTATGTATACCAAACTTTAAATTAATTGGTCCAGTAGTTTCGGAACAAATGGGCTGTGACAGATGGACGGACAGACAGGCAAACGCACGAGTGATCCTATAAGGGTTTCGTTTTGTGCTTTTGAGGTACGGAACCTTAAACATAAATCTGTGGCCCTAGTGAAAAAGGGTACAAGTATCTGGCAGCGCAGGTGTAAAGGGGTGTAAGTTCCACGTAACACTTATGCCCTTATACACCTAAACTGCCAGAGACTTGTACCCTTTTTCACTAGTGCCACAGAAATTATCTTTAACATCGACCAAGCAGCGATTGTTTTTATATTGAGTTTGTGATTGTGTTTTCTACGGTTGATAAAAAAAAATACGGTTAAGTACGGAATTTTTCGTAGATGACCGCATTCACCAAAAGCAAAAACTAATTTCATTTTTTGAGTTTAATTAAACAGAAAATTTAATTAAATCAATCCATACCTATCTATCGCATTAGGCTAAACCTGTAATGATAGATTTAAGTTTTATTAATAAATAAATAATAAATAAAAAACATACCTCATTTAGAATACAGGACGAAATTAATGATCCCAATGTAAATAAATAAACCATCATATTTATTGAGATCTAACAGCTGGGCTACCAGCTGTAATAACAGAAGGAATGCCAATGCAAAGCACCATTTCAAAATGAAGAGACTAGGAATAGAGTCAAGTGGGTGATGAAAAATTAAATATTTCACATGAAAACTGGTGGAATAAACTGTTGCCTGCGGTATTTTCGGACCGATAAGATCTTCAAAGCTTCAAGAAAAAGCGCACTCCCATCTTGACGGCTCTCTGGTGTTGAAGGTGTCCGTTAAAACGACGGGTCTTTCACCGCGATTGCATATCTCTCTTCTTATTGGGAAAACTATTTACTAATTGTAGATAAGATAAATTACCATAATATGACTGAAAATGACATTATACATTGAGGTATTAAGTCCACCCTTTGTTTTTTCTGCAATAAAGTTTTTAAAAAGAGCGCCTTCAACTGGACTTTTACATTCAGAGTTCTATGACAAACCCCTGTACATAAAATGGGTTTCCTTTTCACTAGCTCCCAAAAAAAAACCAAGTTTTCGCCAGTCTGATTTGATCTTTAAGTGATAATATTAAGACTCAAAATAGATTGAGTTTCGTTTGAGGTTAATATATTGTGATTTCGTTTAGCCCTGGCAGTGACATCTTTTTCTTACAATATATTAGTACCGACGAGATTTCACAAGACATATGAGGGTCGGTGAATCACTTGGGCGTTTTTCTGTTGCCATAGATGTTATACACCATACACCTATACACATATTACACTCTCCCACTAGTACTGTCGAATGGTAAAGCCCGTTTAATAAATTAAGATATTAAAATTTAGTTTTTTAGTTACTTTTAGTTAGTTTAAGAAGATATGTGTCTCTTGTTACAAGAAAAAAAAGATTGTTATTTATTTTATTTATAATTTTTTTTCTGGCTTGTGGTAGCCGAAATGTATCTTTTGGATAGTACGAAAAAATGTGACATGTAACTAATACAAAAGTTATTCAAGGCTTGGGGGGTTGTCGTTGAGATTCAAGATGGCGAAGACGTCTTGAGAAATATTTTTTCGTGTTTTGCTCATTAATTTTGTTTAAAGTGCATTAATACCTTATTAATCTTATTATGCAGTGAATTATCGTAGAAGTGTGCAGCTAATGAAAAACTAATCTTGAAACAGGTTTAACCATGTTTTAATCAACACCCAGCAATCCATCGTAGCTTTTAGTAAAGTCCAGCTATCTCTTTACTAAAAGCAACTACCAGACAACGTAATGCTCTACGAGCACACTTAAAAGTTACTCAAGAATAACGACACTTGACATTGGCAAAATCATCATAGATTTGATGGAGGCCATATTTTAAAAGAAGATTGAGGGCTCACAAAATGACCGGCATGATATTTGTAGGTACACAAGAAGGTATTAGTCCAGATCTCTGACTCTTTACATTGTCATAATCATCATCACCATCTCAGCTGAAAGACGTCCACTGCTTGACAAAGGCCTCCCCCAAGGATCTCCACAACGAACGGTTATTCACTGCCCTCAGCCAACAGTTTCCCGCGACTTTAACCAGATCGGTCCATCTAGTCTGGGGCCTTCCGACGCTGCGCCTTCCGGTACTCATATCTTTACATTGTATTTATTAGTCTGGATTCCTCACAACGTTTTCCTTCACCAAAAAGTGACTGGTAAATATACATAAGTTCCGAAAACTTCATTGGTACGAGCCACGGTTTGAATTTGAACCCACATTTCATCCTCCGGATTGAAAGTCGCA
The DNA here is from genome assembly GCF_033807575.1 of Cydia pomonella. Taxonomy (NCBI): domain Eukaryota; kingdom Metazoa; phylum Arthropoda; class Insecta; order Lepidoptera; family Tortricidae; genus Cydia; species Cydia pomonella. The sequence continues at coordinate 3,337,910 of NC_084718.1, read as the reverse complement.
CGCCCCCACCGTTAGGCTACCAACGTTTAGAATAATTACTTAGAATGTTGCCACATGTTCCTGATTGCCGGTTACCCACAAAACTTGGTTATTATCGGCCTATTTTCGTCTTCTTTTGTGTTTGACCCGTCGTCATAGAAACCGTGGTGTTACGGCATGACACGGGGTTTCGGTATAGACAAACATACAAACAGTAGTTAATTCAATTGAAATTAAATTAATGTAAATATAATTTATTTTCAGGCAACTGAGACCCAAAAATCAATCAATGTTATAGGGACATTCTTACACAAATTGAATTAGTCCCACGATAAGCTCAAGAAGGCTTGTATTGTGGGTACTCAGACAACAATATATATATATAATACGAGTATACAAATACTTAAATACAAAGAAAACATCCATGACGCAGGAACAAATATCTGACCCCATAGACGTCCCACAAACTAATAGTGTAACGTCAAACTTCTATGAATTTATGACATTTACTTAACACTTTCACAGGCTGGGCTATCAAAATCGCTGCTAACTTATCTTGGTCTGACTCTACAGTATTAAAAAATTTAAAATCTAAAAAACATTTCTGCGACGCAGTTTTCTGGTGCGCCACCTGTTCTGGTGCGCGATTCGGCACTTTCCTACGAAACCGCCGAAATATCCGCCCTTCCTTAATCCTTAATCCTTGTAGTTTGTTTTGGAAAGTATTGGTAATGCAAATTAACGAATTAAATACACAGATACACATGGAAGAGCAACTGGGTCAGACACACGGTTTTATTTTAAACAGTACTTAGAAAGAGTACTACAACTCAAGGTTCATGGGAACCCAGTGCGCACAAGTTTGTTGCTGAAATCTCGAAGCGTCTGGTTGACGTAACTCGTGACCGAAGAGAGCTGGCGGCTTCCTCGCACAACGTATCAGCATTGCGATACAACGAGGAAATGCCGCCAGCATCCTACTCCTACTACCTCCTACAGCTTGTTTTCGACAAATAATTTATAAAAATAGCAAAGGAATTCATTATAATGAATTAAGTTCATTCAGTTAAGGCCGTTTGTTCGTACGAACGCGGCTTAGTCAGAGTTTAAAGCTTTATTTCTTAGTCAGTAATGTCAGTATTCAAAGAGAGATAGACAGTAATAAGCACCTGTCCTCTTTTAATAATCATAAACCACCAGCTCAAGTCCATTAGAATGTCTTTAAAGCCAATTACAAGGAATAAGTGAGGGGTTAACTAGGCCTTATTACTTTTAAAAAGTTAATAAACGTCCTAACAGATATCGCTTTTACATTAAATACAGTCCTTATGTAGGTACATAAGGAAGCTAAATAAAATATCGAAATTTCGATTGTGGAATCCTTCTGGATAGACTGCACCGAAATGAGGTTAAACCAAATTCCTTTGTTTTTCAGAGATGTTCCAAATTTGAATGTAGGTAAATGGTAATTTACCTTCAAATTAATTATTAAATCAACATCGTTTTTATCTCAAGACGAGTCAAAAGGCAAAATACAGTGTGTTGTTCTGATATTTCTGTAGTAGTCTGTAAGTAAATTACCGCAATAAAACACAAAAACAAATAAAATAAAATTCCAGTGAGAAATAATGAATATCAATTAAGTACTCAATCGAGAACATTTTCTATTTTACAATAAAACACGTAAACTATAGTCTAAAATTTAACTTAAAAATACGTCATTATGTTTTATGAGTTAATTATTGTGACTTCATACTCGTAGGCGTTTTTGAACGATCCATTCTGACTTTTTCCTGGGGTCGATTCTAACCGTCTATATACGGTTGAATGACATTTGAACGTTTTTATGACTTTTTCTTTTCGCTAACGATGGGAAAGGGACAAAACGAATAGAATCAAAGTATTTCAAACTTGTATTAAGCCCATCATGTAGAAATTACATTCAAATTCAAGCACAAGCCTTATTGAGCTTAATGTGGGACTTAGTCAATTTGTGTAATAATGTCCTATAATATTTATTTATTTTATTTTTAAATGTAAAGGTCACTTGAATGTCATTTTGTCTCACTCGGTGAGCAAAATCACATTTTTCTCACTGTTTTTAAGCAGCAAAGTACCCTTGCTCGAGCCGCTGTGCGAAAAATAAGAAACTGCATTAGCATAGCCGCACATTTATCATTCCCTTCGACAGTTCCATTTTCAAACGCCAGTTCCTCCCATTGTAGGCTGTCACGAACCACTTACAGTTACTGACAGCTACACGTATTCGCGTTTAAGGACAGATGATGTCGATAAGTTGGGTGATTCGTGAAACAACAGAAAGAAAATTTAAATTTAACTTATAAAGACCATTACAGATTGTGACATTCGATCATTGTTGTATTTTGTAAAGAAAATTGGTTTGGTCCAGAAATAAATATAAATACTATACATATTATAAGGCCATTGCGCAAATTGACTAAGTCCCTCGGTAAGCTCAAGAAGCCTTGTGCTGTGGGTACTAAAACAACAATATATATACTTAATACACAAATAGACCTATACATATCAAGCCAGAATGTAAGGTTAAGAGGACACTCTAAAAAACTAGTCAAACCTCCATGTGCTAGCAACCCTAGGAAACACTTCTTGCCAAATCGTATAGTAAATGAAACTCTCTACCAGAAACTGTTGTTAGTGCACCGTCAGTGAACTCTTTCAAAAATAGACTAATACACATTTTAGAACATTAAAAAGTGCTAAATAAACACAAGTGCTGCGATATACACGCGTCAGCTCCAAGAGCTGCTAGTGTATCAAATAAAATAATAATAATAAATAATAATAAATACTTATATATAGAAATCATCATAAAAATACATGCCCTTACCAGAAATCGAACTCAGGACCATCGGCTTCCGCTGGTCGGTCAAAAGAGACAATACTTGCAAACTTAGTGGGGACAGAAAAAAATATGTACATATTATCCCGAGTGCCTATAATGCCCCGGGGTTCCCCTAATAATTTTAGACCGATTTTCGTTATGCCCTGTCTTACAAGACACGATTGATCAGTTCAAAAAGTTAATTAATACGTCGTGCGTGTGATACACATATGTATATGTAATACGTCGGTGGAATAAGGACAGAAATTTGAAGTAATACAAAGCATTAAAATAAAATTAACATATTCAGTGATCTTTAGAGAAACTGTAAACAAAAACTTACTTTTAATTAAATCCGGAATTAATTCAGAAACTTACAAAATGTAAGCATTCATATTCGGACACTGCGGCTGACACACACTTTCAATTCCCAGATCCTCCATACAAAAACGTCCGTAAATCATCTGTTAATCTTGAAACTTACGTCCTTTCGTTCAAACTGGTTTGTGAAGTAATTAATTTTCAATCCTCACGGCTCATTAGCGGACATTTCATCTCTGTTATAGGTACAATTTCCTAAAGCTTTAATAAAGTAACTTGAATATACTTTATTAACACGCTTTATTTGGTATTGAAATGATTTAAACTTCGAGTTCACAGATACCTATTTAATTTAATTTAGGATTTTGACACTTGGAAACCCTATACATCTCTAAGGATAATTTGATAAACGATATTATCTTTTAGTTCTGACACAGAGAAATTTACACCTCCAAATAATTTTGGATTTTTGTACCGTTTGTGTTTTTATTTAATATTATTATTACTGTTTTTTTTTAATTCGACATTAAGAGACTTTATACGTCTCTAAGTAATAATAGCAGGGATCGGAACCGGTTTTTTGCAAAAACATCGAAATAACCATATATTTCGGTTTATTTTATACTCTAAATGTAGGACTCAGTTGTGTTTTCAGATAACGACTTCGTATTATTAGATTGCCTAATTAGAAATGAAGTAATTAACAAAGAACGAAAAAATTCCGTTTTCGTTCCCATACAAAAAATACCGGTTTCCGATCCCTGAATTTGAAATTAATTGTATTTAATAATTGTTGATGTGCTTTTTTCTGTATATAGGTTGTATAAGGGTAATAAGCAAATTTTAGTGTTTATATATAAATATTATATCTCATACACACAACACTTAAGAGTCCGGTAATGATTATAGAGCAAAAATTGTTACGTAATATCTAAATAACAAGTATTGGTTTCTATTAGCACGTCTTCTAATCTTGCCTTTTAATAATGAGGTCGCAAGCGTGCGTCCCCGGTAATATGTGACGATATGGGGCAGTTTTTAAAAATTCACCAATAAATTAGGGTGATAAATTGTTCAAAACGATGTATAAGAACAGTTTCAGCAAATGTTGTAGATTGTTTAAGTACCCAGGTTGAAATGAAGTCGATTTTGAATTAATTTCTGGAGAAAAATTATTTCGTGTAACTTTCATTTACACTACTAATTATTACTAATTTTACATTTTTGCGACTAAAATCGATACCGGGCTCTTAAATTAATCTGCTAAAATAAATGCTTACCTAATGTCCTGACCGACCAACTCATCAGGTTATTCCCACTAGTTACCACCAAGTTGTTACCAGTGGTAACTACTGGGAAGAAAAATCCCAGTAGTTACCACTAAACCGAGTTGGTAGTAACTAGGGAGATTTTTTTCCCAGTAGTTACCAGTGGTAAAAGGTGGGAAAAAAATCCCAGTAGTTACCACTGGTAACAACTTGGTGGTAACTAGTGGGAAAAACCTAGAAAAATGACATTTGCATATCAGGTCACATTTATGGCGTATACAAGAATAATAAGAAGCATTTTAGGCATCTATCGTAGCATGCAAAAGCTTAGAAGCACTGGTTGGTAACATTATTTAATATGTTTTATTGGGTCGTGACGAGGCATTTTTAGCCCGTAACAAAGCAGGTAATTTTGCGATTACAATCTTAATCAAATATGTATAATGGCAGGGTTTTATCTAATATTGATCGAAAATGAAAGCCAAGAAGCTAGATAGTGCTTTTTAAACGAATACTTTGTACATAGGTAGGTATTAAATATATATTAAATTGAGTCACTCAAATATATAAAGTCGAGTCTGCGTCGGATCAGCAACGCGTGCGCTCTATAAAAATGCGCCTCGTTATGGAGCGAAACATGTCGAGCATCGACTTTATATACGTGAGTGAACCGGTTTAATATATATCAGTATATGATATACAAGGTGCCCGTAAGCATTGCGAGAGATTTTAACGGTGCATACCTGATGGCAACAGAAGCAAAAAAATTTGAACACTCCTGTACAAAAAACGTAATTTTTATTTATAAACACATAACATAACCTAAAATTAACTAAAAATATTTTTTTTTATTTGGGGGTAGCCTCTCGAATACATTTTTTTAATTTTTCGATGTCAATCAATAGGTTTGTCCAGATTAGACCTCAAAGTGGCAATACCGCAGTCAAAAATGTGTTTTGTATCGACTTATGGCGAAAGAATGATTTCGAATAACATTTAATTATCTCTGAAACTAGGCCAAATTCAGAAAATTTTATATGACATTTTAGTTTCTAAATATAACCAGGAATGATTAGTTAAAATGTCTCGCGATGCTCACGGGCGCCTTGTATTTTGATGTCAGTGTCTCACGGAAGTTCTGTTATTAAGAATACCTAGTTTTTTTTAATTATACTACGTCGGTGGCAAACAAGCATACGGCCTGCCTGATGGTAAGCAGTATCCGTAGCCTATGTACGCCTGCAACTCCAGAGGAGTTACATGCGCAATTGTTTAATTACAATCCGAACAACTATGAACCTAGTCTGATGGGAAGCGTTGCTAGAGTATAAAATAAAGCTTACTGTATTAATAATCATTCATTCAAGACAAATTTGTGCTTCATAAAGGTAAAGAGATGGCGGGACGACTTGGATGCGTTTCAGCGGGACTGGCGGGACCTTGCTCAGCACAGGGAGGATTGGAAAGCTAGAGGGGAGGCCTTTGCCCAGCAGTGGGACACATAAATAGGCTATTAAAAAAAAAAAAAAAAAGGTAAAGGTCGGATTCAGACTACACAAAAATAAAATCACCTTTCCGACGTTTCCTGCAGCATTTAGAAGTTAGTCACATTACACCTAAAACAACTCGACTGGGTTAGTAACTACTCATTGCTAACCCAATCGAACATATTCAATTATTATTACTTTCAAACCATTAAATGAATTTTACATCTACCTAAATACCTATAATATACTATGTCATTTTCCTAATTTATATCAAATATCAAATATCAAACATTTATTCAGCAAATAGGCCACAGGGGCACTTTTACATGTCCATTTTTACAAACAATAAATTAAAAAAAAAAACAATTACAAATATCGAATCTATGAAATAATAAATACTTTATTAGAGATGTATACTGTCTCTAAATGTCAAATTACACAAAAAAAAACTATGATAAAAAAATAAAACCATAAAATACTAAAATTCTTTAGAGATGTATAAGTCTCTACGTGTCAGAGATAAAATATAAAAAAAAAAAAAAAAAAAAAAAAAAATAAAAAATAAAAATATATATTAAATTATCCTTAGAGATGTAGAGGGTCGCCAAGGCTTGAATTCTTATATAAATAATTAAAAGACAAAAAAATTAAAACAGACAAGAACCGAATGAAGTGTCTCACGTTAATGTCACTCAAAAGTAAAGTTACATACTTTAACATAACCTGTACCCCGTGTAAGCTTAAACAGACCGGTCTCCACAAACAGTTTAAAAACATCTAACCACGTAAGCCCTGCTGAAGACGCGTTCGAATCCAATATGGCTCTAATATATTCTGCAGCGGTATCATGGTCGGATTTTTATTACCTGTCATGTCATGCGTCACTTTCGCACTTACATATTTGTTAGAACGTGACAGGCATGGTGACAAATGATAAAGAGCCGACCATCTTAGCCCCACTGCCGCGGTATCATGGTCGCATTTTTATCACCTGTCATGCCATGCGTCACTTTCGCACATACATACTTGTTAGAATGTGACAGGCATGGTGACAAATGATAAAGAGCCGACCATATTAGCCCTACTGGTCGGCTATTAATCATTTGTCACCATGCCTGTCGCATTATAACAAGTATGTTAGTGCGAAAGTGACAGGTATAGTGACAGGTGATAAAAATGTGACCATGATATCGCTGCAGGCTCCACCACTGGAGTATGGAAGGTAGAGTCAAGGAACAGAATCTCCATATACCAAAAAGTGTCCGACAAAAAACCATAAATAGGTGACCTACAATACCTAGAATACTTGAGAAAAAAATCTAATCATAGACAGCGCACTTCACTCCGTCAACAACGCCTAGGTTCTTAGCTACTCTAGCGCTACTCTGGAGAGATTTGGAACTATTATTTATAGCTGACAGCTGGACACTTTTGCAACAATTCTGCCTAAGGAGTTTCTGTTCCTTGCCTCTACTTTCCATACACTGGAGTGCTTTGTCACTTCTTCTTAATTAGTATATGACATTATTTTTTGGTATGTATAAGTAGTAGTGTGACTACTTTAAGAATAAACGAAAATATTCAAATAATTTAATTTGTTCCCAAAGTTACAAAACATCTCTTTAGAACTCCAATCGAATCATCCATTCGTAACAATTAAAACTTTCAAATCGAGTTAAAACACGTACAAGAACAAATCGAATTACACGGTTCACACAAAAACCAATCTACTCAGATTCAAATTACTCCACATAGTATTAGTTAAACACTTTAACTTAAACTGCGGCATTGAATTTAACAGTTCCGAGTTAATTCAAAAGGTTCTAAGAACCTTTGTTTACGTAGAACGTTAAGCTTCTCTTACTTGAAACGTAGATATTTGTTAGAAACAAATTCGAAGTTTTAGAATAGCGACTTGATTTGTTAACGACATGATATGAATTTGATGGCGTAGTGCAAACGCGCGTTTATACGTGCATGTGTGATTGTTAGATCACAACATTTCGCATTGGTGTGCGAGAGAATTATCCGATATCTCAGCCGCAATGATTTGTGTCCGCAAGATGCACTGCAACTGCAAGTAATGCCATTGTTCATTTTGATCAAAGGCGCGCACCACTTCAGCGCAGACCATCATCGTGAGTCGTTCTCAGTTCGATATTAAAACACTCACTTAGGGCCACTAGCGCTGGCTAGACGCTGACGGTAGTGTGGGGTTGCCATAAAGGCAGAGGCGCTTGAGCAGCGGCGATCTGCGCTGACCACTACGCGGCACGATGCGCGGCGCGTATGGCCGTATATGATGCGTCTGCGCTGACGCTTATCAGCACTCAGCTGCCGGCGTTACTCTAAACCACTTCCTAGACCTCATACATATTGCAGTGCCTAATAACGCACGCCGACGGTCAGCGTGATACTAACCAGCCTTAAATCAAATCAAAACCCATTTATTGTCAGTCAACATACTTTGCAGACAAACAAACACGCAATAATTATAAACTTGATTTTTTTGGCGACAACAATTTTTTGATGCGTCACCTTAGTCGTGCATTTGCCAAAGTCGTATCAAGCTTGTTGATGAACGTATCAAGCTGATATTTGAAACGTCGAATAGGCCTTCAGGATTAAGTCCTGATCCAAACAAACGGGGAGTGACAAGTTTTGGGAGCGTCTTAAATGAGTTAGGAGTTTGAGACGTCTAGTTAAATTTTGCGTTTAGTGACGAGTATTTGACAGGAACTGTTGATTAATAATTAATAACATTGTGCTGAATTCATTAGCTGTATTACTGGGCCCAAGGAAACACTGTAAATCAGTAATATCTTGAACACTTTTTTTAAATAATGGCCCGATTCGAAGAATGAAATACGATAACGATAAGTCCTGGTTTAGATAAGTTCTCATTTAGATATCGTTTGTATATCGTATAATCGTATAATTGACAGAAGCAGCTCGATTCGGGCAATCAATGTCACTTTATCGTTAGATCTTATTGGGATCACAGCGGAATCGATACAAACGTCAATTTTGACATGTTTTTAGCTATCGATCTTTTAAAGATCTTAAACATTCTTCGAATCAGGCCGTTAGTCACTGCAAATTTGTAACAATTATATAGCATATAAGTATATTCATTTTCATTATTTTAAATAGTTGCTATTTTTTAGTGTATTGAAAAATAAAGACGTCAAAATCGTGTAGTTTTTTCTAATACTAAAAATACTGAGATATCGTCAGGCGCAGAGAAAAGGTACCACCCCTACATAGAAGTTAGTACGGGTGGTACCTTTTTTTCTGCAACTGACTGTGCCTATATAGTATTTAGTTTTTGTGCACATTCAGCTTATAAAGCACCGTATCAGACGAGACGCGTAAAAAGTATGTACAATTCTATATATAACGTGTTACACTAGCTACTGAAACTGGGGTGGGTGCACGTTGTATAAGTCATACTGAGCAACTTTTACTATGATATTAACCCCGAAATTGCGATAAAAATAAACTTTTCCATACAAGATATCAACATCAGCCAGCCAAAATTTATGGGAGTCAATTTTTTTTTCGCGATTTTTTTGTTGGTCCCATAGTAAAAGTTTCTCAGTATGACCTATACAAGGTGTACCCATCCCACTCTCAGTGGGTCATGTAACAGGCTGTATAAATAAAAAAATTATTGCGACAGATACTTTTTAACGAGATCTCTGGAGATATCTCTATTTGGAAAAGTATTCCAGGATGGCAAATACTTTTGGTGCTTGTAAGTACCTATCTATATTTTCCTTTATGTAGGATAATACAATCATATTTTATTTACATACTGTTTTGAAAAGGGTCTCAATGCAAGTGTCCAAGAAATAGACTACCTACCAACAGACTTTGCATGTTTAAGCGTTGACCTAGATTATGAAATATCACACATAGGCTCTCTTTTACTTTTTTAATGTATAGAAGGCAAACAAATCGCAAATGCTGGCATTTCCCAAACTTGCCTGCAAACGAATCTTGAGTGGGTCCTGAAACATGAGACGGCATATCAACCGATCGGGCTATCTAAGCGTGACCAATAATATTTTATGCCCCTTTTTTAAGACGGCCAAGAGGTGGTTCCTGAATTTGGCAGTTTTTGTTAGATGGGGGGTCGGAGCCCAGTCAACTTTGGGAACTACTGGCCTAAGCAATTAGCGTCGCTCATGGACCTGCAACACCAGACAGGAATATAGCATTGTGCGACATTTTGAGTATGTCATGACCGCTACCAGGTGGTTGTTTTTGCTGTATTGTACGATTTTGATTTTTGTTCTACTAACACTTAGTTTTAAATCTTAAATGTTACTAACCATTATCAATCATTATTGTCTATTAAATAAATAAATTGAATTATATATTAGCTCTAAATGTTATAGCTTCAAATCTCTTAAGAAAAAAACAACTTGTTTTATCAAGTTATCTACGCCTAAAAACAAGTGATCTGCCGCCCAAAGTAATTTATCCCATGTAGAATCCCCAAGGCTACCCCTCGTCAAGGCCGAAAAGGGATATTTTTCATGTTCCCTTTATCCCTCAATGGACCGAGCTTGTTTATTTTGCTTTCTATTTTTTGCACAAAGCCTTATTACATACCTGTTGGATCGGATTGAGTTATTGTGTATAGGTTCAAAGATTCAATCTACAGTAGAGTTTCTTTAGGAAGCTCTATTTTAATGTACTGTACATGTATAAAATGTAATTGACTTTATACATGTAGAGACCTTGAGGCCTACTTGCAATATTTTTTTTTTAATTTTGGATTTCTACATTACTATGCATCTTCATTCTATTTTTCAAATTGTTCTACTGAGAAATTGGTTAACAAGACTATAGTTATTTTTTTGATATTTGGTATTTTAATGTACGGCTGAAAGAAAATGTAATTAATTTAAAATCAATTCATGTACGAGTATGTTGCCTATGAGGCCTCCACGCTCGCCGTATTTCTTGAAAACAAACTAGGTTGAGTCAGCAATACTATTAGCACCTTTGGTTACAAACTTCTATGCAGGAGGGTCACTTTTCTCTGCAGCTGACCGATACTTACTTAAGTCGTAAGCCGGTCAGCAGAATATTATCAGCGCGTGACGATAACTTGAAAGAGGGTTAATGATTGTATCGGCTTAGATTATGAATGTCACCACCACCACACTGTATAAGCATTGATTTACACTTACGACATAAATTAGTTTAAGTATAGCCTTCAAAGATAACTCATTATTCATCTAGCCCTGGCTCCAAAAATCATAGTCAATTTTTTTTACCTTTTTATTCACTAATTATTCACGTTCGCTATTCTATAATTGTGAACACCTATCAAGTTAAAATAAATCAAGTTTAAATATCAAGAAATCGTCTTTCGTTTTCCACATTACTACATATCAAGATACCTATCAAGTAAATGTTAGAGTTAACAAGTGCTCTAACATTATTGATCCTTTGAACCGGATTTGAACCAGTGACCTATGGATCTACAGTCCAAGTCCAGTCTTTTAAAATGATAAAATAATAAAAGATAATAAAAAATGAATTTAACCATTTCGCCGCCATTGACTTGATATAAAATACATTTCGTGCCCCACACGCCACGACTTCATATCAAGTCGTGGTTTTGGTCACGTTTGTATACGTGCAATATTTGACGTGCCGTTGCTGACACTTTATTACTCGTACTTCATTGATGGGGCGGCGAAAAGGTCAAAGTAACAGTTTTTTAGGGTTCCGTAGCCAAATGGCAAAAAACGGATCACTTATAGATTCGTCATGTCTGTCTGTCTGTCCGTTTATGTCACAGCCACTTTTTTCCAAAACTATAAGATCTATACTGTTCAAACTTGGTAAGTAGATGTATTCTATGAATCGCATTAAGATTTTCACACAAAAATAGAAAAAAAAAACAATAAATTTTGGGGGTTCCCCATACTTAGAACTGAAACTCAAAAATTTTTTTCATCAAAACCAAACATGTGGGGTATCTATGGATAGATCTTCAAAAATGATATTGAGGTTTCTAATATAATTTTCTTTCTAAACTGAATAGTTTGCGCGAGAGACACTTCTAAAGTGGTAAAATGTGATATACATTACCATGTAAACTTCCACCGAAAATTGGTTTGAACGAGATCTAGTGAGTAGTTTTTTTTTATACGTCATATAATTAAAAAAAATTTTTTTTCATCACACCCATACGCGTGGGGTATCTATCTATGGATAGGTATTCAAAAATGATATTGAGGTTTCTAATATAATTTTTTTTCCAAACTGAATAGTTTGCGCGAGAGACACTTCTAAAGTGGTAAAATGTGTCCCCCCCCCCCTGTAACTTCTAAAATAACAGAATGATAAAGCAAAAAAAATATATGATATACATTACCATGCAAACTTCCACCGAAAATTGGTTTGAACGAGATCTACTTAGTAAGTAGTTTTTTTTAATACGTCATAAATGGTACGGAACCCTTCATGGGCGAGTCCGACTCGCACTTGGCCGCTTTTTTTGTAACTAGACGAATCAGAGGCATATAGTTTTAAAAACACGATGAATAAAATAAAACAATTTCTTTTTAACGTGACACCTATTTGATGTTTGGTATTGTTTTTAATTTATTCATAATCCACCGAAACAGCTCCTTAATTAATTGTATAATTTCGTATTTCAAGACTTACAAAAAACTCTTATTGCTCTTTTCTGTTTCCATCTAAATCCAACTTTACATTATAGTCCTTAAATACTGTAACGTAAAGTTCAATTTAGAACTCGCAGATTTTTGGAGTTAGTTCCTTTTTATGTTCCTATTTTACTTTTTTGTTTCAATGGCAGAACGTTGTTATTAAAATGTAATCATCTTTTTGAAGTAACGTTAAATGTCATTTTTTTGTCAACTTTACGAGTTAATATTAAAAAGTATTCTTGACGACCGGTTTGGCCTAGTGGGTAGTGACACTGCCTACGAAGCTGATGGTCCCGGGTTCAAATCCTGGTAAGGGCATTTATTCGTGTGATGAGCATGGATATTTGTTCCTGAGTCATGGGTGTTTTCTATGTATTTAAGTATTTATAAATATATATTATATATATCGTTGTCTAAGTACCCTCAACACAAGCCTTATTGAGCTTACTGTGGGACTTAGTCAATTTGTGTAATAATGTCCTATAATATTTATTTGTTTATTTTATTCTTTGTTATGAAAAAACTTTTGATTTTTTTTTTCAGTAATTATAAGTTTCAAGACTGAGATATTAGTTAAAAATAAAGTAATAAAAGTAGTAGGTTAAAAATAAGTAGGGTAGGTAGGTTATTTTTCTCACTGCACCCACATTCGAGAATTTCTGTTTTTCCCTATGGTTGACTGGTAGAGAATGCCTTAAGGCATTAAGTCCGCTATTTGTACTTATTTTTATTGTGCAATAAAGTTTTTAAAAAAAGTAGTAGGTCTAACAAATTCATGTGTTTTGGGGTTAGAAGTATTCCTTTTTTTCTACAACATACATACAACTAAAGATAAAAATCCATTTATTTCATTACAATCAATTGAATCGCTTTATAGTAAACACCCCTATAATGGAACAGGCACCAGTAATGGGATGGTATAGACAAATCCTGTAAAACAAGTATTTACCATCAGTTTTTAATCGCTGCCAACATTTTACCATAAACAAGAGCAAAAGAGCTGCTTAAGTTTAATTTTTCATTGATATTATATTAGATTGAAAATAAATGGTGCCATACATCCCATGACTGGAGCAAAAAAACATAGTTAGTAGTAGTTAATAATATTGAAACTAATTGCAGTAGCTTTAATTAAATATATAGAAAGCATAAAGGACGAATTGGACATTCAACGTTTAAAGCATAAAGCGGTCGACATTTTACAGATGTCGGTGAAATATCAAAAATACGTCAAATTTTCTCTTAAATGTCCCATAATTGGGGCCGTTAACATATATCGTCAATGTACACATTTTATCTTAACCATGCACAACTACAATAAATTAACTGAGTAAATTGTAAAGAAGTGAACAAAATAGAAGAAAATCACAAAAAAAAAAAACATTTATAAATAAAAGTAATACTAAACTAAACTTAAAACATACGCATAAAGTGCGATTACTTAATGGGAGTTATGTGATTTTATAATCACAATGACATCAAATATCTTACGGTCACGTCTGAAAATATCGATACGAAAAATGTGCCAAAAATATGTATACACGACTTTATTGTCCATATATTAAGGTAGTGTATACATATTTTGGCACTTTTTTCGTATCGATACTTTCGGACGTGACTGTATCTCCTAGCGACGATACACGTACTTAAATAAAAGAAATTAATCTTTTTATTTTACCTACTACAATAATTAAGTCTAATGTCTCAAAATATCATCCCCTGATTGCGCCTTCAATGATTAATCCCCCAGCCCTAATTTTAATTAAGATCTTCGTTAAAATCATATATCCACGTCACGCTAATTAGTAACAATGCGTCATGATCAAGGAATTAACTAGTTAAAACAAAGTTGGTAAATGTTGAGTTTGTGATTAACTAAGATTAAGTAAAGGAGTAATGTTAACTTTTAAAATCGATACTTATTTAACCCCTCGTGCGGCAAGACGCCTCGAAATGGAGGTTCTAGGACAACCGCGTATGCGACGGCCGCCATTTTTAATATTGAAACTTGCCGCGAAATAGAGGAAACCTTGCTTTGCGATCCTAACGAAATAACGGTACTTTTTCTATGAAATTTCCATTTTGGGAGAAAACGGTTTCCAGTACTAAATCTTAACAAATCACTTTGATTTTGATGTCGGTCGCTTCAGCATAATTCTAGGTCATAGGTTTCGCTTTTTTAAATAAGGAAAACCTATAAACCTTATTTTTCATTTCGTCAATAGCATACAAATCTATTATGGAGAATAGAAAATATTTCGAAATGGAGAAATTTTTTCTTTTTTTGTATGGATATCACGTGGTATAATTTTCTCTTGACGGTTACAAATAACGCAAGTTAATACATTTTCATTTCATTTATTTCATTGCATTTATTTCATTTCATTTCATTGCATTTATTTCATTTCATTTCATTGCATTTTTTTTTCATTTATTTCATTTCATTTCATATATTAGTTGCAACCATGGTATTACAGATGTTCTTAAAATAAAGTGAGTACAATCATGGACCCCACAGCAATAGGGTGTAGCAACATTTTTATGCCTACTTATTTCTAAGGCACTCTCTTATAAGATAAATCTGTAAACAATAATGACAAATAGAATAATATATAATAATAATAATAATAACTACCGCAGGGCAGCTTGTGGCGAGCTGTTGGGGAGTAACGACCCCACGGACCCGAGTACTCCCGAGAGTCGGTCAGGGTCTCCGTCTCCGGCGTGTCTTCGTCGGTCGGAATGGACCCCAAGGGGACCCGCAGGACTCTCAGCTCTGGCTTGCCTTCATTGGCCGTCCAGAGAGGAGTCGTTAGAGCTAAATGCTCCAGGGGTGGAAGTGAAAACTTGCACAAGACGCGAGTTGGCACAGTGGCTGTTATCAGCCACTGGGTAGAAAGCGGCGTACACCTCTCTACACCCCTGAGCCGCCCACACCGGTGTTGCTCCTGGTCGTCTTCACGACGGCATTTTCAGGGGCCCATCTAGTGGGCGGCGAGTCACCGCCTGCCTCGATAACTAGTGGAAACATTGTTATGGCAGGTGTCCGGATGTCTTTGCAATAACCCAGTCTCATTGTCCTCCCAAACTTCAATCCATAGACCGTTATACTGTTCACTTTACTACAATAGTCCCAATGCCTGTTGCGACCGGTTCATGGGTGTCTATTGTTGCGCCCGTGAACGGGTTCCAGCAGGCGTTCTACATGACATTAAAGCTCTCCAAGAGGCCTCTACGTGTTGGATCTATATCCCCACGCAAGCCTATCAAAAGACCGGGATTTATAGGCCCGTGAAATCCAAGGAGATACAATATAATAATAATAATAATTCAGCCTATATACGTCCCACTGCTTGGCACAGGCCTCCTCTCATGCGCGAGAGGGCTCGGGCTATAGTCCCCACGCTAGCCCAATGCGGATTGGGGACTTCACATACACCTTTGAATTTCTTCGCAGATGTATGCAGGTTTCCTCACGATGTTTTCCTTCACCGAAAAGCTGAATAATAGAATAGAATAATAGGTAATTAAAATATTTACAGTATTACAATAAGTAAAATCAAATACAAATATATTATTGTTTGCTAAAATGTGGAGGCGGTGTGCAAATAAAAATGAAATCGGGTTTGACGTCCACAATGGCTGTTTACATTTGGATGAATTACGATGTGATATGATCGTAATTGATGATTTTAATGGAACAATCGGTATTATGAGTTTTATGATATAAATGGCAATAAATTATTTATGTTATTACAATATGAATCATCATGAGAAATTTCGACTAAAGATTTTGACTCAAATTAATTAAATTTATTAGAAATGGAATCAAAGCAAAAATAATGAATACGATGACTATCAATATCATGATACTCGTGATGAATAATATGATGATGCTCGTGGCATTAAGTCCGCCTTTTGTACTATAAGATTGTTTTTCTTTTGTGCAATAAAGATTAAATAAATAAATATAAAAAGCTTGATAACAGATTTCTAAATGAAAATGACAAGATAAAAACGTAGGTACCTATAAAGTTCTGTACAAAAGTTCATAAAGATTATTCAAAATTAGATATAGTAAACTGTACTGTGTACCATGGTATGTTAAAATTACTACCCATTTACCTAAAATACACTTAAGGGTCCCCAGAAAGTTCTCCATACAAACTTAGTTATGCTCTCATATTAAAACAACTAGCTGGATGGCTCTGTACATACAATAGTATAAGGTATATCTAGTCCTGTAATTAGTTTATGCAGCCTTCGCTTAAATAAATACAGCGAATTTAAGTTTTCATACAATACTTGTTTTTGCTCTATTTCGTTTGTTTTTTTTAAACTAGAGCTATCATTAATGAGTCATTGTATATGCAAAGTTTCATTACAATCCAATAGGTACTTTAAAAATGGGAACGAAACTCTGTTTGTATGGGAAGGTGTAATTCTGCCGAGCTTGCCGGGGACTCTTAAGCCTATACTTATTATTAATTAAAGATGTTATACATAGGTAAATATGCCAGATTCAAGGAATGTTTAACCAGGTCCAGTCAGCAATATGATCAGCTTAGCACCCTACGTATTTGTATACAGGGGTTCTAAGCTAATAGTTTAAGTAGTATTAGTAAGCGCTCTGAATGCTAGGTCACCTTGAAGAAACATGAGCAACAATTTCATACAGCGGAGATGAAAATACTTCGTTGGGCAGGTGGCGTAACGCGCTTAGATAGAGTGCGGAACGAGAACGTACGAGGATCCTTCAAGGTGGCACCTGTAACTGAAAAACTCAGAGAGGGCAGACTCCGATGGTACGGTCATGTGATGAGACGGGATGAAAACTATTCCGTTAAACCGTGCTCAATATTACCACCAAGCAAAGATCAGGGGGCAGACTTCCAGCGTCCTGGTGGTCTACTATCAAAAGAGACCTGAAGACACAAAACATCTCACCATCGACAACACAGGACATATTGTCCTGGCGCAGACGCACAAGAAGGCCCGACCCCAAATGAAGTTGGGAAAAGGGCAGGAGGCAGGATGATGATGATGTTCTAAGCTAATAGTTTAGTTGTCGCTCTCCGTTTTGGAATCTGGTCCGGTTACAGCTGTGCTTTTTGTTGAGCCCTGGTAGACTGGTTTAGAAAGCACGGCCTGCTCCTTCAATACCCCTCAGCGACATTCTCAGAAGGCCTCTTCAGCACTAATGTCCCGGCAATTCTAGCGCCCCAGATCGGGCGGGATGGAGGCAAATGCCCTGACAAGATGGCATTGATCCCCTGGAGTAGGCTGTGCGCTGGTGTGGGACGTAACTTGTATTGAAACGTTGGCAGCGTCCTACATTTAAGCGACCAGCAGAAATGCTGGGGCGTCAGTAGATGCCAAAGAGCGTTTAAGGCGCTCCAACGAATGTCTTTGTCTGAGCGCTATGAGTTTGTAGCTTTTGGTCTAGAAACTAGGTCCGTGGAGCAAAGGTGCGCGTGGGCTCTATAAGGGGCTCAGCTCGCGCGTAGCTAACAAGCCAATCGTTAACGTTCCGTATCAAACGAAAGGCAACTGTCACTGTCGCACTTATATGGAAGAGTAATAGAGAGAGATGACTACGCTACGCTACGGAGCATTAACGCGGGCTGGAAATGCTTAAGGAAGACAAAAGGGTACCTTCAGGCTAGCAGCTATCTAACGCAGTCTGGCTATCGCGATAAAGTGCGGAAATATTGCCTACATGATGGGCACCTTGCCGAGAGGCCAAATGTTGGAGGTTAGTTTTTAGTTGCATTGATTTTTTTGAGTCAGGTTTAGTCATTAATAACAGTTTTTTTCATAGTTCACTTAATGCTGGCTGTACCCCTTACTACCAACTTACCACTACAAATTTAATCGCTCCATAAGTTTCAAAACCGCATCGCAAATAATAATTACAACAGTGTACAACTAACAAAATTATTCAAAAGCTTCTTGCCAACCCTAGCACGGTGCCAACTCGGTGAAATTGCTAATTTAAACCAAGAGGTTTACAGCGCAAATAACAGATTAGCCACGGCTAAAAAGTAAATGTAATTTACGGAAATTTTCTGCTAAACATTTATATAGCGATTCAAAGAAACATGGAGCGGTATTCTGATTTTGAAATTTGTTAAAATACAAAGAGCGAGAAGAGGCGATCGCTGAAAAGAGCGTTTGAGGGAAACCGACAGCTCGTCGTCCGCCCGGCCGGTCGAACTAGTTATTGATGGGCGGATGTTGTGGACATAGATCTGCGCGAGCTCCAGGTTGAAGACTGACGGGAAACTGCACTGGACCGGGATCAGTGGCGAGCAGTCGTGTTGGAGGCCAAGACACATTTTGGGTCGCAGTTCCAGAGGAGTAAGTAAGTAAGTATATCAAGAGGAAGTAAAGACAAGGCGACGTTCGGATGTCAACTTTACTGCAGCTGTATTATTGTTGTTGCTGCCGCTGTATCTGTCAATTTCGTAAAATATGTGACGAAATGAACTTCATAATCGCGGCCGTAAGTATACGGTCTGAGAGGACGCGACTTGGGCGTGCAGCGGGGCGGGGCGTGCGGCGTGCATGTTTAACAAATGAAAGCGTATAGGAGCGGGCTTAGTTCATGCTGCTCAAATCACTTGTGAGTCCGACGCCACGCTGCACGCCCCGCCGAACGCTCCGCTTCAAGCGTCCACTCGGCGGCGGTGAACATCACTCTATTCATCAAGGAAATTGACATATACATATTAGCGGCAACAATGATGTCGCAACATCTTAAAATGAAAGGGGACGACCCCGAAACCACCTTTCCATACAAACAAAGCCCCATTTTCCTCTCTGGATATTAACATTATTGAAAATATTTTTACACAATTTGATGCGTTTTAATCATAGTTATGCCCGGCCGTTTGTTTTTTTTTTCGATTTTTTCAATATTATAAGAATAAGCATTTAAAAATTTGCATGAAACCTGTTTTTCGCTCCTAATAACTTTTATAATAATAAAATATATATATATCTAACCCCGACCGTTTGATTTTTTGATAGCTGTGACTAAAATAATAAAATTCTGTACAAATATTTTCCATAATGTTAATATCCAGGGAGGAAAATGAGGACTACGTTTGTATGGAGAATCGGTCGTCCTCTTTCCTCTTAAAACCGACATTCGGAGTGTGACTGCAACAGGTTTTGTACTAAAATTAACTGAAATTTTATTATTATCAGAATGATTGGAATCAATTTCAGATGATTTATATTTTCAATTGTGATAAAATTAAATGAAAGAGGTTTACAAATGACTAATGAAAGAGCTTATCGTCATAATTAATGTAGTATATTCAAGGATTTAGAAATTGCTTGGTATCGACATTTATAACATCTGGGTCGACATTATAAATAATTTTACTGGTACGTTTTTGCCCCAAAAAAATGGGGTATGGCAATAACCTGGCAACAGTAACGCTGCTCGTCGTCCGAATGTGCATTTCGCGGGCACTAATCATGTCAATTCCCACGGGTACTGGGCACGATATTCGGAAGATTGCGGGTCACTACTGGATAAGATTCGATCCAGACCGGGACGATTGATGTACTAGAAGGGAGGCCTATTGAATTGAATTGAAAATATTTATTTCAGATGTTTGTGATAACTTAGGAACTTCTGTTAATTTTGTACATAATAATACAATTATATATACCGAAACTAGTTTCTAAATTTAAGAAAGCCTATTGGGGAATCCAGTGCGCCAGTATGGAATTATCAAGCCTCTCTGCAATTACCTCCAGAATGCTGTTGGTACTGCCCTTAAGCCTGTCCATCATCGAGACGATTTTTTTTCGCATAACCGCGTGAAAATCGTTTGTGTGGGCCTCGGCGAACACGAGTGATACACTGCACCATGAGGGTAGCTTCACCAACATTTTGAGTACATTGTATTGCTCAGCAACGACGATAAAGGTCTGACATGATCAATCGCGTCAATATCAAATTTTTATCAAATTTTAACAGAATACGGCTCCTGTGAAACATTTGTATTTTGATTCAAATAAACATTGGAAAAGTTGTTCTTTCAAATTGTTGATTTGCATAAACCTGTTTGTGCATGTTTGAGGTTTGTTTTTGTGAAGTTTTTTGCGAATAAAATACGTTTTTTATCTGAATGAGTATTACGAGTGAATTTACGAGAACCTGTGTTAAATGTAAACATCAGGTTATTTTTGTTATATTGAAGTACTCGCCGTACACGCGCTTTAAAGTCCGTCCAATATCGTGCATAGGTACGTAATAAATTCGCATAAGTAGTTAAGGATGATGAACATGAACATGAACTGGAAATATAAGAGATATAAAGCCGATACAACTGAAAATTAAAAACTATTATAGCAAAAGGAGCTCTAAGACAAAGTCTTAGTAAGCTAGTCCATGTTAAAAAGCAGACTAAAAGAATATCTTCTCAATTTCTCATGATTATAAAATAGAGTTAATTAGGTGTAAATAATGTAAACAAACATATTTACCTTTATAACTGAACACACATACCAAGAAAGTTGTATAAAAACTGAGCGCATCTCGCCATCAAACGTAGCAGTTTGGTGAGAATATAAATGTTTACCAAGTAGGCTGTAAATTTGAATATCTAAAAAAATGCGAGAAATTTTGCATTTTATAATATGTTTTTTATTTATTTAGGAAACAAACAGTCACATATTAATATATATATATATATATATAAGCTTAAGTGATAACAAACAGACCTTTAGTTCCATTGAAAATAAAAGAATACATAATAAATTACAGATCGAAACAGGGAAGGTGTTAGGCATCTTCTTGTCTGTCACGCGTACAGGGACTTCAAAACATCGGTAGGTAATTAATAAATGCATGACATAGTACAGAATTTAAAATGGTATACAAAATAATTTAAAATATATGTATCGCTATAGTTGTTATGCGTGCAAATAATATATAGTTATAGTTACTTAAAAGAAAACATACAATATTTATAAAGAAAAGATTGAACTTCGCAGAATGCTACTGTATATGTATATGTATTTTGCATTGTTTTTGTATGTGTTTTTGCATTTTATTTTTATATTAACATGAATCCATATGCTCTTGTGAATTAATTATGATTGATTGATTGAAAAAAAGGCAAGGTTAGGTTAGACGACGACGGCTTCTGGAGGATCCGGAAAAATGCCGAGATCGAAGAGTTGGTGGCTGAGCTCAATATCATCGGCGTAACTAAATCCCACAGACTTCGCTGCCTCGGTCACCTACTCAGAATGGAGGAGGATCGCGTAGTCAAGGAAGCGTACTTGGGGCGACCAACCGGCCGTCGAGCGATCGGGCGCCCCAGGTACCGCTGGTGTGATGTCGTAGAGGCGGACCTGCGTCGGCTGAATGCAAATTCATGGCAGGAAACCGCGCTGGATCGGGATAGGTGGCGTTCTCTCGTTTCGGAGGCCAAGATTCTTTTTGGATCGCTGAGCCAAAGCAGTTAGTTTAGTTAGTTAGGTAAGGTAAGATATGAAGGTGTTATACTAACTAGTAACTGCACAAATACTAAATTAATGACTAGCTTAAATCTAAAAGAGGCCCTTGAAGCATTGTACCAAGCATGCCGGCGGCATTTCCTTGTTGTATCGCAATGCTGATAAGTTGTGCGAGGAAGCTGCTATTCATATAAATAGCCTTACCCAAGAAGCAAAATTAATAAAGATAATATCCATCGACTTCGAAAGAAACCGTATTTAAACTTCATGCACATCGAGTTTTCCCATCGGCACTACTTTATCCATCCTATTTCGCATAACTTCTTCAAAACTTTTATCCTCTTTCGCGCTTTGGGAATTCTCTAACATTCTTACTAAGTACTACGTTGCAGTATTTTAATAAAATACTCTAAAAGTCGATTTAAATAGTATTTTATACAATCGTGATATAATAAAGAGCTTTCCAGTCGAGTACCGTGTTTAGGCAACGAAGCTTGCTGAGTAACCTAAGTAAGGTACGAGATTGAAAAGTTTGATTATATCACTATTGTATACAATACTTTTTCTACGAGTTATCTAAAATGATACTTTCTAAGTATAAAACCTAAATAATTAATGAAAATTGATAAGTATTTCAGTAGACAGTAATGCAGTACAATAGACATTAACGCGCGACTATTTAGTCCTGCCCCGCGCCTGTTTAGTCTTTTCTATGGCGCGGCGGCACGTGATACATTTTTTCAAATTTGAGTTGGGAGTCCATACATCAAAAGTACGCAATTATAGTTTCGTGTACGAAATCTTTATTCAACCATTATAGTCGACGAGTAGAAAAAATAAGTTTTTTATAGAAATAATAAACGATGACGTAACATAATTTTATGCTCACCCCACTCGTAATGCATATATTATTTAACCTACGCAATGGCACCCTTTATGAGTTGCATTAGTAGTTTTATCTACACACATATCATAAATCCTCTAAATACCTATAATGCTTTAAATTACCGTGAATAACGGCCGGCATAAAGATAAACTGCTTTTCACAGTATATTCGTCACGTGCGAAAATGTTAACGATATAGGTAAAGTAGATATCGTTTTAAAAAGGAAATTTTCACCACACTTGCTCGAAAAAGTACTTATTTCATGCAGGTGTACTGAAGGACATTGGCCTATTTTGTTCCTGCGGGAGTTATGGATTGTGAAAAAAAAAAGCTATAACTCCCTAGGGATTTATAGGTTTTTTTAAATTATGTCACTTTTTCATACAAACCAAGTAGCATAAATGAGTTTTACTTTTAAAATACTGACGTTTATAATTTAATATTTTTGTTTAAGTTTAAAATTAAATAATTCGGTTAATTTAACAACCGTCTAAAATATTTTTACATAATTATTAATCGTGGCTGAATGCCGAATAGGTCTGTGCCCTCGATGCTAACCTATCAAGAAATTACAAAATGGCGGACGAATGTTTGAATGTCACCGTATTTAGGAATTATTTCGTTTAAAATATCGTTTTTTCTTCGCAAGTGTGATGAAAAACATTGTGTGTAACTCCGGGGGAAAGAATATTGCAAACTCGGGTCTTTAATTCCCTCGTATCCAAAATTTCACTTACCCCCCTCGTTGCACAATGTACTATTAAATATCGAACCTCTCTGAAAAACAAAGGAATGTGACCTCATTTACAGTAAGTATCAGTCGAGATGGCATTGTATTTGGAATTAAATTTCAATTTTATTGTAAACAGTGTGATTAGATGCCGGAATGGCGGTCGTAGCATATAAGCAGGTTCCTTAACATGTTATAAAAAAAAAAAAAAAAAAAAAAAATCTTTTATTTCGTGTAACAAGAGACACATATCTTCTTAAACTAACTAAAGCTAACTAAAAATCTAAATTTCTAAATTTTAAAAATCTTAATTTACCTATTAAAGGGCTTCACCATTTGACAATACTAGTGGGAGAGTGTAATCTTCCACAGTGTGATAAATATACACAATCCACCCTCTCGGCTATCATCTTCAGAATGATGTTGGGACTGCTCCGCACCCGACGCATCAGGGATGCGGTGCGCCCGCGCATTACCGTGTGAAAGCAATTTACGCGCGCCGCAGCGAACATACCTGACGCGCTACAGAAACGGGGCAGTCCCATCAACACCCTGAATGCGTTATTGTATTGTACACGGAGGGCCCCATAAGCCCGTTGCGTATACTGCGCCCACAGGCAGCAGGTATAGAGGGAAGTGCAGAAAGCTCTGAATAATGTTGCTTTCACCTCTATAGAGCATCCTGCAAACCTTCGAGCGATCATATTCGCCCGGACCGACAGGGCCCTTCGCTCTCTCTCCAAGTCCATATCGTCTCTGAGATCGACCGCAACTATATGCCCCAAGTACTTAAAGGAATCAACTCTTTCCAAAAGAGCGTCATTAAGGTATATAGATGGAAGCTCGATTGTATTTTTGCGGTCAGTCTCAAAAACCATATACTGACTCTTGCTCCCATTATATTTGAGGCCGTGGTCAGTTGCATACGCTTCACAAATTTTCAGCATTCGCCTGATCCCACACACTGACGCGCTCAACAACACCATATCGTCTGCATAACTCAAGTTGTTGACACATACCCCATCTATATGACATCCGACATGCGTATTGCTGAGCGTCTCAATTAACCCGTTAATATATAGGTTGAACAGTGTCGGTGAGCTCAAACCCCCCTGTCTCACTCCACACTCCAACCTATATTCGTCAGACATTGCGTTTGCCCATCGAACACTGTTGACCTGGCTCCCATACCAATACTTAAGGATATTTACAGTTTCTGGTGGAAGACCTGTGTCCTCAAGTTTTTTCCACAGTATTTTGTAGGAAACCAGGTCAAAAGCCTTGGACAAGTCCAAAAAACAAGCAATAACAGGTGTCCTCCTGGTAGTATAGTACTTCACAGTGTGCTTAAGACTCAGTATTGCCGCTTCCGTGGATAATCCTGGCCGGAAACCAAATTGGTTATCATGCAGCTCTACACGTTCACTCAACTGTGAATTAAGCACACTGTCAAGTATTTTTGCAATAATTGTCGCTAACGATATTGGCCGATAGTTATTCCTGTCTGCTAAATCCCCAGTTTTGTTTTTAACTACAGGAATAACAATCGTCCGCATTAGGTCATCAGGAAGGTATGAGTGGCGAATACACAGAGTGTAAAACATGGCTAACAACCTTGATATGTGGGGCCCGGCATGCTGCAGGTGCTCGATGGAGAGACCATCGTGACCCGGGGACTTACCTTTGTGCATAGACTTGATAGCCTTATCTATGCTTCTGGCAGTAATTCTAGGTCCTACGTCCTCACTACAGGTATCTCCATCGAATCCCTCCGGCATCGTAGGACCTAAGGGAGACTTGACTACAAAATGGTCCCTAAATAAATTAGCAACCGTTTTAGGGTCACTCACACCATCGACTCCACTGGGTAGGCCAGTCAAGGGTTTTAATTTGTTTGTGGACTTCCAAAAGGATTTAAAATGTTTTTTCGAGTGGTGTGAGCTTATGATATCAAGTTTGATTTGCTTTTGATGATCTTGACACCATTTTAACCGTGATTTAAAGATCTTACGAGTTTCACACATCTTTCTGTATAAAATACCGTTTGTGGGTTTCCCAAACACAATCCACTCATTAAACCATTGTCTGGCAACCATGTGAGCTTCTTTAACATGCCTATTCCAGCCTACAATACGTTGCTTAGCTTTACACTGTTTTTCCTCCCTACCAACAGTCGCAGCCGTTCTTAGAGAAAAAACAATGTCGTTATATAACGCGTTCAACACATGTCTATGACTAGGCTCCCGGCAACACTTATCCCCACACTGCCGTAAGTCAGATGGGAACTCAATTAAACGTAGTCTTTTATGACACTCTTTATTATACAAGTCAATTTGTTCCATCGTTCTTTCCCCCCATATTACATTTTTATTGCCTTTGTTTATTTCGCTAGTTATTTTAGGTACTATAATGTCCAAATCACATTCTAAAACTATAGGGAGGTGGTCCGACCAGGTAACACAATGCTTGACATATACTTTGCGCACAGATGGTACCGCAGCCTGTGTCAACACGAAATGATCAAGCCAACGTCTGCACAGATGTGCGTCACTGATAAATGTATACGTATCTGAGTTTATCCCTAGATTATTAACGTCTACACAACACCATTTTTGCTCGTTGCAATAGTTAATCATTTCATTGTAAAACCGTTCATTGGGGTGGGCGTTAAAGTCCCCCATTAAAAATACCGATTCTATGCCGTGCTCTTCTATTATTGCACTTACCGCGCCCAAACAGTCTGTGAACTCGGCTAAGTTTTCACTGCAGTCGGTGGGCATATACACACTTACCACAATAAGGTGACGATTATCGTTAGTCATTATCTTTACCGCACACAAACGCATATTACTGCACTGCACTACGGAAACACTTTGAAACGCCGTACGTCGCCACAGAAGACCCACACCTCCGTGGGGCCGCCCGCGCAGCATGCCCGCCGCTGTGTCCACTGCCGAGGTGCCCGTGGAGCAGAAGTTGTAGTCAAAAGTATCGAGATAGGCTATATCATCAGGCATAAGCCAAGTTTCCTGCACAGCAACCAAGTCTGAGTTCTGACACAGCTCTCTAACAGTATCCACAGAGCGCTTCACACCTTTACAGTTAAAACTAGAAAATCTATATAACATAATTATTAATTCATTGCTACCTCTTCTGGCTAAGCCATAGTAGGTTTATTGTTTGCCTTGCCGTACTCGGAATGTGTTCCAATCGAGTGTTTGTACTTAAAATGCACGAACCTTCTGAAAACAATACCTTTCGGCCAGATATTTTCATCCAAAAACATTGACAGTGTACTCGGATATACATAAAACTTGTACGCTTTATGGCCCTTATCTATCTTAATGTCAATCCGTTCGAGTGTGACTTTTTGTTGCGTTTTAGAGAAAATATACTCCTCTATGTCCTTATCCTGGGCGTCTTTGTGAATGTTTGAAATAAACATAGGCACTTTACGTTCCGCAGCTTTAAATTTCGAATCCAACTCGTTTGCCATTCCAAATTGACCTATATAGCGATACTTCGATTTCTTTTTCCTATATGTTACAGTTTCAAAACCGTCATCGTCAACATTTAAATTCATACTTCGCCTATTTTGATCCGTCCGTTCCATAGCGTACTGCTTATCAACACAGCTAGTTTTTATGCCATTTGTTATTGTAGCGGTTTCAAGTTCACGCAGCTGATCGGCCGCATGACTCATCTCGCTCGCTGCGCCCGTGCCGGCCGGCCCAGGAGCCGCGGTAGATTTTTCGCTCGCTTCTTGTTGTGGGGTAGATCGTTCATTCGGTCGTGCTACGGATCTATATTGAAGTTTTTCCTCACTCTGAATAGGAGACGTATTATAATCCTTTATTATTTGTTCGCTCGCAGTCGTTTCATTCATATGAGAAGTGTGAGACAATCCGACAGGGCCGCTATTCATACACCAGGCTCCGCGCCTATTGTTTACCTTACATATGCACAAGCGCGCCGGCGGCGAAATAGTATTTATTTCTAAAAATTCACTTTTTAGAACGTCAAGATCACTTTGTGTTACGTAGTTCGCTTTAACCGTCTCAAGCTCGGCTTGAAGTCGTACCATATCCTTTAGTAGTTTAGTGCAATCCAAATGGTCAAAGGTGACCGGCGGCAATTTTTCTAATGCCCTTGCCACAAATATAGGCATCAGGTCCGGCTCTGTAGTCTTCATTAATTGTACAATGTCGTTTATGTCCCGTTGACCTTTGCCATCGCCTTTTCGCTGCACTTGTCGCTTATTTGTAGGCAGCGATTCGAAAAGTAACGATTTCGACGTTTGAATTTCGCCACTAGTAAACGCCGATGTGCACAGCCTTACAAGCGTTTCCTCGCCCATCACTGAGAGTTTATTTTGAATGTAACATAACAATTCATTGATAACTACTCGACACGAATTACACTGCACCGTATTCGACATATTCCACGACACTCGTATCTGCGCCGCGCACAAGAGAAACCGTGCGTCACTAGCGAGCGCGCACACGAGACTGAATTACGTTATATATTATTAAGTTATACGTAGAAAGCTTGACGTGTGTCATAGTATGTCATTTGTATATTGACACACCAAGGGATTATTCGGCTAATGTTAATACTTAAAAAAAAAGATGTTTAATTATGTTTTTGAGAGTTGTAGTCCTCTGCTCTGGAACTCTGGAGTGCCGTAGGTCAACACATGCGATCGAGTCCACAAACATCTTCAACTACACGACCTTATTATCGGTGTCTAACTTGATCTGTACTCCTAGTGTAAATTTATTGGACAGCGAAACGTAGAAGTACGCGTTTCCGTTAAGTCTCGTTTTGTATGGGATTTTGAGTTTCCAAAACGTCCCGCTTGGCGCGCTGTTTGTAAATCCCATACAAAATAAGACTTAACGCAAACGCGTTCTGGTTCTGGTAGGTCTGGTCTTGACGTGACCTGGTCCTGGCAGAATATCAGTGCTTTTGTTTTGCTGCGACGCATACGGCATTTTTTATACAACATGTCTCTACCCTCTGGACATAAATGAATAGAACGTGTCGATTAGGGTATTTCTAACCTATGTACAAAGTCTTATTCCAAACGCCACAGTATCAACGGAGAAATTCATGATTTAATACCTCGGAACAGCCTGTATGTAGATACACGGTACATATGTCATATCACTAGTTTCACTTTAATATTATCGTCTTTGTAAACGACTAATACAGTATGCTCCCATTTATTGATGATTTATTTCAATTAATTTAACTAAAAAAAAAATATATTCATATTTTTTTATGTATATCTAATCAAATAATTTACCATATTAGAACATTCCTGAGAAGGAACTCTACTCGGGTTCTCGATCAATGTCCAGAGAGTAGAGACACGTTGTATGTATAAAACGGTATTTCAATACATTTTTTCTTTCTACTTTTATTTTGTAAAAATCTGTTTGATTTATATTATCTTTTTTTGCCATTTTTTTTTCTATTTTTTGTGTGTATTGTGGCAAACAAATAAATGGATTATCTATCTCTATCTAAAAGACGTGTAAGTATATTTTCGGAACGTTGGCTTGCTTGTGAACTCAACTGGTTTACTATTGGTTTAATATCGACCAATATTTTAGCTATTGGAACAACGCCACTGCACCTGCCTGCCCCCGAGTCGTTAACGTCACGTGTCCGTGATGCATAAATAACTATGGCTACTTACATTTACGATGATATAGCACCCTCGGTGGATTTGTGTTGGAATTTACCTGGAAATAATGACAGCCGTTAACATTATTGCACAGTTTATGCAAATTAAAATGTGTAATACATATCTACATCTTAATAAAAATACAAGAATAATATTTGCAAAATTATGTTTTTTTTTTTAAACTAATACAAAACTACTCAAACTCGATATTGAAAGGTATACAATACTTTTCTACGAGTCATAAAAAATACAACTGTAATATAAAACTTAAATAAGTAATGGAAATTGATTAGTATCTCAGGAGACAAAAAAAGAGTACAAAAGACATAAACGCGCGAGCCCCCATCCGTCCGTCCTCCGTTCTATGAGAGCGCGGCGGCACGTGATTAGTATTTTTTCTATATAGTTGAATACAGCGTATCGAAACGAATATTATAGTTGAGTTTGATGCCCATGAAAAGTACGCAATTATAGTTCGGTATACGAAATCTTAATACAACCATTACAGCCGACGAGTAGAAAATTTATATTTTAGATAACTTAATTTATGAACAAAAAGCTTCAAAATATTCTCAGGACGCCATCGCCATTTTGAAGCTCAATTGGAAATCCGACCTTATTCTCTATTCCATGAAAAAACATACAATGAAAGTCGTAACTAACGCTGAAATATTGTTTCAGATTTATACGCGCGAGTACGGCAATATTTTACTGAATATTATAGAAGTTGCAATAATCTTAGAATTTACTATCAACTTACTTGGAAACATATAGTCGATAGTTTAGTGTTTCTGTTCGTACAATTGCTTGAAAAATGAAGTGTTTTGTTTGAAAACGGATAAACATTTTTCATGTATTTGAAAAAAATTGTACAAGTAATAAATGTGATAGGTATTACAAGCTTTTAATGTGTGTATGTATTATCAGGACAAATCTTGCAAGCTAAATAAAAACTCAAGGATATATTCAAGAAAACATAAGGAATTTAATCAAAATCAAGCATTAATAAAATAATGACAAATTCATATCCGCAACGCAGGCTTCGTCAGGAGGGTAAAACCAGAAATCAGCAACAGGCGTCGTCATTGCATACAAACAATAAATCTATCCGCAACAGGCTTCGTCATTGTTAATACAAAGTAATTTCATTGAAAAAGGACCACCCCGAATTGCATCCGATCCAAAAGTTGCCATTACGCTAGCAGCGTTTCCACGCTTTATAAATTCCCTGCACCAGATACGACCCGGAGCGTGGATCACGAATGTTTGAATGTCACCGTATTTAGGAATTATTTCGTTTAAAATTTCGTTTTTTCTTCGCAAATCGCAAAAAAGTCGGCGACCAAGTTCTTTTGCAAAAGCCTTAGACCCTTCTTCTTCTTTCCGTGCCTCTTCCCATTATTTGGGGTCGGCCCTCCTCGTTCTCAAGCGCCAGGTCGGTCGATCCTGGGTTGTCTCTTTGTTCAACTGGGTCTGGTTCAAATCTTGATGGAACACCGCGTAGCAGGTGGGCAACCTCTGCTTCTCTTATTGTCCGGTAAGCTAAATTAGACCCAATTACCATTAGGTATGCGCTAATGACGACTAACTAACACGATTCCAATATCATTCTACAAATAATATCGGTTTAATGTCAGTACATCGATTGATCTGGAACTCTGCGATAACACAACGCTGCGCAACCTAATTGATGGCTCGTTTCGAACTTTAGATACGTCAAAAATTTTGAAATTTGGATTAGAATATGTCAGTGTTAAAAGTGACGTTTTTGTTTGAAGTACAATTAAAAAATTCGATAAATATAACATTACTGCACAATTTCGATAATTATTATGAAAAAAACACTCGTGCTAAATAATTAGGCCTATGAGTTATGAGCCTAAAAGCGGTACAACAAGTTCAACGTTACGAGCAGATGTGTTGAAAAAAAAATCAAAGTATTAAAAAATTGACAATCTCTCGTATCCCTTAAATCTTTATTAAAAGAAGATAAAATAAAGTAAAAAACGTGTTGGTTCAGCCCGCATGGCTGCGGCGGATTAATCTGGCGAACATTCTGCTTTGTACAGGTTTTAATGTAAGAATTTATTATTAAGTCGTGGAATGCTCGCTATACATAACAAATGAGTTGAAATTGTAATTCTACAAGCTATATATATATATATGATGTTGAAATTTTGAATAAAGTTGTGTACTACTGTGCACTAAGCGATAGACGGAATACTATTTTTGCCTTGACTATATGACTTAAGCCACTTTTTACTGCGTCATATTGATGATCATTTTACTCGTAACAAACTTTTGCCTATGTGTATCACACTTAAAGGAAATAATTTTGATGATAACACGTTTTGCTATAGATAAATGATTGTAGTTAGACATTCTGCAAAGACGTATAAGTTCAGACATTCTGCAAAGACGTATAAGTAACAAAAATATTCCTAAAAATTCTTTGTCAACTTATCCCTGGGCCACCGTAGAGGCTTGATAAGAAGTTTTATTGTGAAAATAACTGTTATTAAACTGGTATAGCATTTTTTGTAGGATACTACTAACTGCACGAGGCCATGCGCTTGGCTAGTAACAGAACCTTATGGAGGAACTCGGTTGTCAACAGAAGGAAATGATGTCATGATCCTCACTATTGAGGGACTAACTGAAGAAGAGAAGAACTTCGGGGAACATTTAAGGAAAATGAATGGCGTAGTTTATTGTCGTAATACGGACAAACAATAACACTTAAACCCACAAAACAATTGAAAATTGTGACATATGAAAGACATTTAGAATATCATCTTCTGAGATAGTATCTCCTTGCGTTTGAAACACCAATCAATATGTAAGCAGGCCCTAAGGCAAGTTTATACGCTCGTAAGGGCGTTATTAGATAAATAATAAATCATTGGTTATCTCCAAAATAGAGTTAATTAGAATACCAGTTTCTTTGAGAAAGTTACTTAATTTAAGCTCAGAAATGCAAACTTAATATAATCAGACTTAAAAACAAACGCCATGTATATGTTCAACTGCATTAAGGCCTCGGGGAACCCGATTCAGATTTAACTATTTGTTATGGTTTTGATCTTATTTTGATATGATAGCTGCATGTGAAATGAAGTAAAAGTCCTGTGTCAGATGCGCGCCAATCACCAGGACGATTGTCAAGGAAGTATCCAAACCATAATAAATTGTCAAACTTAGGCCCTCAGCACACGGCGCGTAAGCGTAAGAGACGCGTAAGCGTATCGTAATACGCGCGTAGAACGAGAGCACTCCGAGCACGTACAACTTCAAACAAGTCCGCACACGAAGCGTCATCGTAGCGTAGCGTATGAGATTTCTGTCGTCATTACAACAGGCGTAGCGTATACACGCGTAAAAAACAAAACTTATGACAAAAAAATAATCTTCATCTGACAAGTAAGATTGTAGTCCGCCGAAAACTTCTGATGCCAATGACTGATGAATTTCAACTAATGGGATTTCACACGTAAAACGTGTACATGCAGGCTTTGGAGCAACTACCGCCTGGCCATAAAGAACCTTGGCCAATTTGGAAGTCCTTAAACAGGCTCAGGTCCCAAGTTGGTCGCTGTAAGCAAAATATGGCCAAATGGGGATTGCTCCGTAGCTCCTCGACTCAATGTACCTGCGACACAGCAACGCAAACCATGGCACATCTACTGGCGTGCCCCACATGCCCGCATCAATTCACTGCTCGGAGCTGGATCTGAGGGACGCGACAGCCAGGGCTGTCAACACCGCTGCCTATTGGGCTTCCATCGTATATAAAAAAAAGGAACCTCGACACGAAAAGAAGAAGAAGACACGTAAAACGATTAGGCTTACGCGACGCTTGGTGCGCAGAAATCTACGCGTCTCGTACCTATTGAAATTTTCCATGATTTTATTATTTAATTGCTTTATATTGCATGCCTTTCATAGGGTAGAACATTAGGACTTTTTATTCTAAACCACCAATTGTATCAAAATACTCGTAACGTTTTTACGCTTAAGCTCCGTGTGCTGAGGGCCTTAATTAGAATCGAGCTCATTGAGTATATAAGCTGCATTTTTTTTTTTATTAGGACTAGGATTAGCAAGAACTGGTTTCACTTTATTTACTGCAGCTGCTTTTCATCTGCCTAACTAGCGTACAAAATTAGCCTAGCTGCAGTTTATAGCCCCTGCATTTATGACTAATCTCACGCCATGCCGGTGCATTGGAGGCGTGCACTAATTGGGGAAATTGCGTTCATAGCTATTTTAGGGGTCCTACTAATTTGAGTCTACTTTTCTCATAAAATCAATTGAAAGTAGAGGCATTTCAACTTCCTCTCGCAGACGCTTCGGCTGTAGAATAAGCTACCTGCCCAGGTTTACCGAAAGTCTTTTTCAAAAAAAGGAGTGTACATGTAAGTCCTCTGGAGTTGCAGGCGTTCATAGGCTACGGTGACTGCTTACCATCAGGCGGGCCATATGTTTGTTTGCCACCATTATTTTTCTGTCACTCAGCGCCATGGTAATGGAGAAAAAGAAGAGGCAGGAGGACCTGAGTCACTCTAAAACCCTGGTTTTTTAAACGCACTTTCATCTAGGTAACTTCACTGCGTATGGAGCTGATCTAATGACGCATTCGGGATGTAATGTATCGAAGGAACTTCTCGGCGGTGAAGCACAATTTTATCATGTAAAAAATATATAATAATTTTTGTGGTAATGAACCATCTATATAATAAACCTTTTGGGCCCTTTTATGTCCTTAAACTTCGTCCAAAAGAGAGGTATGGGCACTGTGAATGTCATCTCACTTTATGTGGTAGGGTCGTACAGCAATGTTATTCCAAATCTAGAGCAGAGCCCAACTGGGGAAGTATCTCCAACTACAGAAAACCGCAGCCAAATAACACTAGAGCCTACGCAGTGTTGTGTTCCTGCCGGGGAGTAAGGTTGCCAGTGCTCAAAGAGGATGCGGAGTGTTAGGTTCAGCAACGCGCATGTAACATCTCTGCATTTGCAGGCGTCCATAGGCTACGGAGACTGCTTACCATCAGGCGGGCCGTATGCCCTTGTAGGTACATATACACATTTCACATTTACACTTACACATTTTCCTATACCTATATTATATTTATACATTTCCTAAACTTATATACACACCTACGTCAATATCGATAAACCGTATCGACTATCGATACTATCGACCTCACCTCCGCCCTAGAGAAAACTGGTCTTGTAGCTAGGCCCGGCGTTCGCGCAGCAGAGGTCAGTTGACAGTCATTGCCATGATACGACGCGGAACGCATGTCTCTTTTGCTGCGACCTTAATGTTTTGCTTTTCGCTTCCCGCTTGTTTACGTTACCTATTTCTATCTTCTGAACTGTTCTACTTCTACTTTAAAACTGTGCCTGTGTGTTCTACCCTTCTGTGCCTTCTGTATTGCTTGTGTATGGATTTTCCGTGTACTTTAATGAAGTATACCACTTGAACTGTAAGTCTGCATTATTATTTACGAGATCCCAGTGGATAGTACATAACCCTGACCATACAACTATACTGGTGACCCCAAATATGAGCCAAGATAGGGAATTTAAAGATGCACGCGGTACGAGTGAGGCATCCGGAAATAGTGCGGGGACAGGGTCGACAGAGTTGATAGAATCGACAAATGTTTTTAAGGTTGGAGTGAAAGTGCCGCCGTTCTGGGCAGAAGAACCGGAGATATGGTTCGCCCAAGTAGAGGGTCAATTTCAAAATTCTGGTATTACCAGTGACGTCACAAAATTCAATTATGTGATCTCCCACCTCGACAACCAGTATGCTCGCGAGGTGAAGGACCTTATTATCAACCCTCCCGCGTCGCAGAGATACGACAAGCTTAAAACCGAGCTGATCAAGAGACTGGGCATTTCCAATGAGAGGAAGACCAAGCAGTTGCTGATGCATGAGGAGCTCGGTGACCGCAAACCTTCGCATTTCTTCCGGCACCTGAAGGACCTGGCAGGACCTGCAGTACCAGATGATTTTATCAGGTCTATTTGGATGACCCGCCTTCCTCACGGTGTGCAGATGGTGCTCGCGGGCCAGCCATCTTCGGCTTCGCATGAAGACGCCTGCGACCTAGCTGATCGTGTCAACGACTTGGCCAGTTCTACTCCGAAAGTGGCCGCTGTGGGTAGCGGAGCTGCGAGTTCAGTTCCCAGCGATATTGCCAGAGAAATCGCAGAGCTAAGGAAACAGTTCCAGCAGTTCCAGGCATCCGCATTGGGCAGGAGTAGCAGATCCAGGGCGCGCGCACCTCCAGGCAAGTGTAACGCATCCAGGCAACGATCCCAGTCGAACTATTGCAAATATCCTCTCTGCTGGTACCACGGGAAGTTTGGAGACCAGGCCAGCAAGTGCGTTCGACCATGCGACTTCAAGCCGGCGGAAAACGAAAGGGGCAGTCGATAATGGCGACTGACGATTGCCCATCGACATCTACTGGTCGCCTGTTCGTCACCGACCGCACTTCAAAGACGCAGTTTTTAGTCGATACTGGAAGCGACCTCTGCGTCTATCCACGGTCGGCGCTGTGTGATCGTCGTTCTAGGACTGGGTATAATCTGAGCGCTGCAAATGGTTCTAATATTGCTACCTACGGCTATTTAACTTTAGATTTAGATTTTGGCTTGCGCAGATCTTTTGTATGGCGTTTTGTAGTGGCTGATGTTACCAAGCCAATCATTGGTGTAGATTTTCTTAATCATTATAATCTGCTAGTAGATTGTCCCAATAAGCGCTTGATTGACATGTTAACTTTAATAGCTGCCATCGGCACCACAGCCAATTGTAAAGACGTATTTTCCGTTAAAGTCGTAACTGGCGAGTCCCGGTATCACAAAATTCTTGACGAATTTCCCGAAATTACTCGACCAGCTGGCAAACAAAACACTAACATACCCCATAACACAGTCCACCATATACGCACCACACCAGGTCCCCCAGTTTCCTTACCACCCCGTCGTTTAGCTCCTGACAAGCTGAAAATCGCCCAGGAAGAGTTCCGGATTATGCTGGCTTGTGGTACAGCCAGGCCGTCGGAGAGCTCTTGGTCGTCACCCCTCCACCTGGCCCCGAAGAAGGGCAACGGATGGCGGCCCTGCGGAGATTATCGCAGCCTAAATGCTCGCACCGTGCCTGACAGGTACCCGATTAAGCACATCCATGATTTTTCGTATGATATAGCTGGTTGTAAAATCTTTAGTACACTAGACTTGGAAAAAGCTTACAATCAGATACCTGTCAGTCCCGACGATATCGCGAAAACCGCCATCACGACCCCCTTCGGGTTATTCGAGTTCCCGTTTATGACGTTTGGCCTACGCAATGCGGGTCAAACGTTTCAACGGTTCGTCGACGAGCTTACCAGGGGCCTCGATTTTGTATACGCTTATCTAGACGACTTCCTAATATATTCTAGGAGCGAGGCAGAGCACGAGGAACATCTGCGCGTAATCTTTGCTAGGCTGAAGCAGTACGGCATGCTGGTAAATACCTCAAAGTGCGTCTTAGGAGCTCAAGAGGTAACATTTCTAGGGTACCTGATTTCAGCCACCGGATGTAAACCCCTCGAGTCGAAGGTTCAGGCAGTCATGGACTTCCCACCACCAACTAACATCAAGCAGCTACGGGCCTTCTTGGGCATGATCAACTTTTATAGGAGGTTTCTTCCTCGAGCAGCCGAGATACAAGCCCCGCTGCACGCACTGCTGACAGGTTCGGTGAAGGGATCGCAAGCAGTCAACCTTACTGGAGATACGTTGAAAGCATTTCAAGCCTGTAAGGAGAGCTTGTCGAATGCAGCGATGCTGGCGCACCCTGATTGCACTGCAAATCTAGCGGTGGTCACGGATGCTTCCGACAAGGCTCTTGGTGCGGTACTACAACAATTTAAAAATGGCGCTTGGGAACCGCTAGCCTTCTTTTCCAGAAAGCTCAGCCCCTCTCAGGCCAAATACTCGCCCTACGACAGAGAGCTATTGGCCATATACGAGGCGGTAAAATATTTCAGGCACATGCTCGAGGCTCGTCACTTCACTGTGTACACTGACCACAAGCCAATCAGTTTCGCCTTCCATGAAAGGAAGAGTAACTGTTCGCCTAGGCAGTATAGACACCTTGACTTCATATCTCAATTCACGACAGACATCCGCCACATAAGTGGCAAAGACAACGTAGTCGCGGATGCGTTGTCGCGAATTGAGGAACTAGAAGCACCTGTAAGCCTCGAGACAATAGCCCAACACCAAGCCTCCGACCCCGAACTTCAACAGCTCCTGAGCAGTGGTTCATCACTGCATCTGCAGAAACTTTATGTTCCTGGAAGCCAATCCCCTTTGTACTGCGACGTCGGTACACTGGCTACCAGGCCTTACGTACCTAAGTTTCTACGGAAGAAGGTCTTTGATAGCCTCCATTCCCTAAGCCATCCTGGTTGTAGCGCTTCGGCGAAGCTAGTTTCCGAGCGTTTTGTCTGGCCAGGTGTTAAAAAAGATTGCAGGGAGTGGGCGCGTTCCTGCTTGCCGTGCCAGCGAGCTAAAGTCAACCGTCATGTGACTTCCTCGCTGGGCACTTTTAACTTACCGCGCGCCCGCTTCAAACAGATCCATATAGACCTGGTCGGGCCTCTCCCGCTTTCCCAGGGCTATCGGTATTGCCTCACAGCAGTAGACCGGTTTACTCGCTGGCCAGAGGCAGTGCCGATAGAAGATATCACGGCAGAAACCGTTGCAAAAGCACTGCTGTCCTCCTGGATTGCTCGGTTCGGCTGTCCTACAAGCATTACAACTGACCGTGGCCGTCAATTTGAATCGGCCCTATTTCAATGCTTAGCTAGGATGGCCGGATTCGAGCATAAAAGGACGACAGCATACCATGCTGCTTGCAACGGTATGGTGGAACGGTTCCACCGTCAGCTGAAAGCGGCTATCGTCTGTCATGCAAATGACAGATGGACTGAGTCGTTGCCGTGGGTCCTGTTGGGAATACGTACATCCTTCAAAGAAGACCTGCAAGGATCTTCGGCTGAACTGGTTTATGGAGAGCCATTGAGACTCCCCGGTGAGTTCTGGGAGCCGAGCGCTGGTACAACTTCGGATGTATCCGACTTTTCCGCCAGACTCAAAGGCTACATGGAGAAGCTACGACCTGTTCCTGCTTCACGACATTGTAAGCCCAAGGTATTTGTACACAAGGAACTGGAAACCTGTAGTCATGTCTTCCTTCGCGATGACACTATTAGAGGTTCCCTCACTCCAGCTTACTCCGGCCCACATAAAGTACTCGTCAGAGAAGACAAAATTTTTAAAATTCTTCTCAATAACAAGGAAGTGACAGTGTCCATTGACCGGCTCAAGCCAGCTTTTATGCTTGACAATGTCAAGGACACTACCGCTCCTGTGACAGAAACACCTCAGGTACCTGAAACTAAAAGAACTCGTTCAGGCCGTACAATACAATTTCCTGATTATTATCGTCCCTGAGGGACTCTGGTGGGGGGTGGTGTAGGTACATATACACATTTCACATTTACACTTACACATTTTCCTATACCTATATTATATTTATACATTTCCTAAACTTATATACACACCTACGTCAATATCGATAAACCGTATCGACTATCGATACTATCGACCTCACCTCCGCCCTAGAGAAAACTGGTCTTGTAGCTAGGCCCGGCGTTCGCGCAGCAGAGGTCAGTTGACAGTCATTGCCATGATACGACGCGGAACGCATGTCTCTTTTGCTGCGACCTTAATGTTTTGCTTTTCGCTTCCCGCTTGTTTACGTTACCTATTTCTATCTTCTGAACTGTTCTACTTCTACTTTAAAACTGTGCCTGTGTGTTCTACCCTTCTGTGCCTTCTGTATTGCTTGTGTATGGATTTTCCGTGTACTTTAATGAAGTATACCACTTGAACTGTAAGTCTGCATTATTATTTACGAGATCCCAGTGGATAGTACATAACCCTGACCATACAACTATACCCTTATTATATCTATATAGTATATTGCCACCGACGTAGTATAAAAACATTGCGGTACAATGCTGCAGATTGCAGATGCAGCATGACTGCAGCATGTTTGTGGAATGGTGCGTTACAATAATGCTGCCGATTGCATTACTGGGGAATTAAATCAATTAAACGAGTATAATTATGTTACTTTTCCTATTTTTTTAAAATGTTTTTGACAATATTTTATGATGTTTTGATATTTAGCGAGTATTTTGAACCTTTTGTAGTTGCTTAATGTAAATTTACAATTATAAAACAAAAACATGAGATATTAAAGAAAACAACCTTGTTTCCATACTTTTGGCCTAAGGTGTACATCTCATACAAAAAACTCCACTCTCATTCGAAAAACAAGACAACGAATATAATTCTGACCCTACAGAATATGACGCATTGAATATGAACGTCTTGATAAAAAATACGTTTTATAACACAAACGATTTCTAGGCTAGCATCAATACAAAAACCTCATATCCAGTCATATCACCATAATCTTCAAATGAAGATGTCGTTCCCACACCCTACATTGAAGCCATTTCGAAGCATAAGTTCGTCACAACGCAGGAAATCTTGTTTCCCCAGAATTGCTTTATTCATTCCCTATTTTCCCGCTTCCGCCGACGGTGGAATTCCGGTGATTTATGATGTTACTCAATCATTTCACATCAGGGTCCGATTTGAGTCGGCTGAGTGACAGGTGTAATGTGGCTGCGATATGACTACAAAGTATTAAGAAATCATTGACAGCTGAGCAAGAGGCGTCCAACAAAGGGCCATGTTTCGTAGTGTGACCTGTAAAGTATGCAATAGCGGAATTTATTAAGTGGGTGAAGTCAACAGTCACAATCTCTTAACAAAAAAAGTTGTACTAGGATTATGTCTTTCCCATCACGGAACAATGGTGTTCCGGACCTTTGGAAGGCGTGCGCGGAGCCGAAGCCAACACGTAGAGGCCCTTTTGACACTTTAATGAAATGTAAGGGGTACACCTTGCGGATGTTGCCCTTGCCCGCGTCATGGGACGCACGCAGAGGCAGCACCCGCCAGGGTGTAAGGACTATTTGAGAATTGATGGAATCTAAAATGGACTGGGTTATTGGGTGAAAGCGATGGACTAAATACTGGGCTATGGGATAAAAAACCGGACGCCTGCCTAATAAAACGGTATTCAATTTTATTTCCGGCAGACGGTGACTCGCCCCCACAAGATGGGCCTCCACAAAAAGCGACATCTAGGATGGCTCAAGGGCAACACCGGTGTGAGCGGCTCAGGGGTGTCGAGAAGTGTGCGCCGCTTTCTACCCAGTGGCTGCGAGCAGCCACTGTGCCAACTCGCGTCTTATGCAATTTTTCACTTCCACCCCTGGAGCTTATAGCTCTAACGACTCCACTCTGGGCGGCCGGCTAAGGCAAGCCAGAGGCAGAGAATCTAGGATTATTATTATTATATTAGGATTATTAAGGCTTGCTCTCTTAGCTGCCTTGACTGCTGATATTTTTTTATTAAGGTTTTCCCACAGGTATAATATTATATTAAATAAGATTTTATTTAAAATATGTCAATAAAAAGTAATTGATTGAGTATTCATCCAATAACAGGCAGACCCAATATACATAGCTAAATAATCTCATATTAACTTACATATAAAAACCACGACGTACACTACTTACACGACTTATTTGACGACCGGTTTGGCCTAGTGGGTAGTGACCCTGCCTACGAAGCTGATGGTACGGTTCAAATCCTGGTAAGGACATGTATTTGTGTGATGAGCATGGATATTTGTTTAAGTATTTATAAATATTTATATATTATATATATCGTTGTCTACTTAGACAACGATATTAATAAAGCTTTATTGAGCTTACTGTGGGACTTAGTCAATTTGTGTAATAATGTCCTATAATATTTATTTTTTATTTTATTTATTTTTATATGAATAAGCTTTTAGCAATAAAATCATTTTTGGTGCAAGCTTTTGTTGCTGACTGTACTTTTCTTTCCACAGGCAAATAATACTCGTCGAGACAATTCTAACAACCCTAAGCACAATTATTCGTTTACGGTGTTTTATCACAAAGTTCTCATGACCACCTCCTGTCTCTATCATCAGATCAGCTCCATGTAATAATAGTATTCAATTCAATTCAATTATTTATTTGATTCGAATCCATAATAGATCCATAATTGTTAGTAGTTACAACAAATCTTAAAATTAATTAAGGTTAGTAACATACAAAATAATAATAATAAATCTAATCCGCAGGGCAGCTTGTGGCGAGCTGTTGGGGAGTAACGACCCCACGGACCCGAGTACTCCCGAGAGTCGGTCAGGGTCTCCGTCTCTGACGTGTCTTCGTCGGTCGGAGTAGACTCCAAGGGGACCCGCAGGACTCTCAGCTCTGGCTTGCCTTCATTGGCCGTCCAGAGAGGAGTCGTTAGAGCTAAATGCTCCAGGGGTGGAAGTGAAAACTTGCATAAGACGCGAGTTGGCACAGTTGCTGTTATCAGCCACTGGGTAGAAAGCGGCGTACACCTCTCGACACCCCTGAGCCGCTCACACCGGTGTTGCTCCTGGTCGTCTTCACGACGGCATTTTCAGGGGCCCATCTAGTGGGCGGCGAGTCACCGCCTGCCTCGATAACTAGTGAAAACATTGTTTTGGCAGGTGTCCGGACCTCTTTGCAATAACCCAGTCTCATTGTCCTCCCAAACTTCAATCCATAGACCGTTATACTGTTCACTTTTACTACAATAGCCCCAATGCCTGCTGCGACCGGTTCATGGGTGTATATTGTTGGGCCTGTGAACGGATTGCAGCAGGCGTTCTACATGACATTAAAGCTCTCCAAGGGGCCTCTACGTGTTGGATCTATATCCCCACGCAAGCCTATCAAAAGACCGGGATTTATAGGCCCGTGAAATCCAAGGAGATATAATAATCTAATAATATATCTACAAAAAAAAAAATTGTATTGCATTGTCATCCGATTTACATTTGTACCCAAATTTTCAGCTTCATCGGAAACCGGGAAGTCGGCCAAATTTAACTTTCAAGATTTGACTCGTACTTACATAGGTACATTGCAAGTTAAATATATATATATATATATATATATAAACATATATAAATAAAACACTTGTAAAAAGCATCGTAAGTCAAAAAGTATTTACGAACAGCAGCAGAAATCCAAAAGTATAGTCAATCTTGGCTAATAATAGCCCAAAGCGGCCAATACCAGTTGATTGACCAATTGATGCCAGAGCCCTGTGCCCAGTGTACCCAGCACGGGGCCATGTATGTACAGTAAGCTGCAGAAATAACTGACCGTCTCTGCAAACAAGTTTATATGCAGTTGGGGTCAGTTATATG
Source organism: Cydia pomonella (assembly GCF_033807575.1). Classification (NCBI taxonomy): domain Eukaryota; kingdom Metazoa; phylum Arthropoda; class Insecta; order Lepidoptera; family Tortricidae; genus Cydia; species Cydia pomonella. The sequence goes on along the minus strand of NC_084718.1, from coordinate 3,295,067 downwards.
GAAGGCCACATCACATCTTAATTTCACTTTTCAAAATAAATATTATTTTCACAAAATCTAACATATTGCTATTTTTCTGCAGGCATCCATTCGAAAATTCGTGAAATTAGACTTTATATCATGTAAACAATATTGTATCATTATCACAAGTTATAAATATATATACACTTACGTCCCCCTGCACGTGGCAAGACACATCAATTGATGTATGTTATACCTATAAATATTGAATATCTTATTTGAAAATACTCAAAAGCAAATCTTGGTTTTTGCTTTTGGGAGCTGTTGTGAAAAATCGGGAAAATTAATTATTTTATAAATGTAGGGTAAACCGTCTATTACTGGCTACCCTCCTATTACTGGCCACCTTATACTAAAATGGCTAAAATAATAATTTATTTATTTATTTACACAATTCAAGTAAACTAAATAACTATCGTTCTGATGATTAACTTAAATTGTGTGATTATTAAAAAGAATCCCTTTTAGTATAGGGTGGCCAGTAATTGGAGGGTGGCCAGGAATACACGGTTTACCCTACTCTGGTTTGATCGAATTGTAGTATATACCTGTTTATTGTAAATTTTTGAGGTATTACCAAAAAAAATGTGCAAATGTATCTGAAAAAATAAAAATAAATACTAGTGTGATTTACGGTTGAGTTTCCTCAACATCTGAGTAAAATAGCATACAAATAATATAAAGTGAAGCTAAGTAAAAGTAATAGCTTGAGTTTGGTTCTCGACACCGACGTAGTCGACGCTTGTCTACTACGTCGTATTTTTATATGTAAAATATCTGCGGTGGCTATAAATTTAGACGGCACGATGCACGATACCGCACCGGGTGTTTGTGGTGAAGGAATACATACAAAGTGGGTTCGAATAAACAGATTTTTACAACGAATTCTTGACAGAATTCAGACTAGATTTTGAAAAATAAATTAGAGGTATCACGGGTAAGTTCAATTTTATTCCCTGTTTTTGTATATTTGTGACATTCCGAGGGTAAAGATACCTTATGGCGCTATTATTATCGACGATTCAATACTAATTAAGGCTGTCAATACCTAAAACGCGCACACTGTCTATTTGTGTCGGAATAAATGAGATAGCACTGTCGCATGTTACTGAGGGCGGGTTTTTTTTTTCGATTTTTTGTGTAATATTGCTCGTTAGCGGCTTATGTAAGATGCGCTAGCGGGTGGAGAGCATAGGTGTCAGATGGCTTATGGTGCGGCGGAATGGCAATGGGATGGCCACAGTATCGGTTTTTCGTCCGCACATCAAAGGTAGTGGGCCAGCGATAGTGCATACGCATCTACACGTGGCCCATTCCATAGTGTGTGCTCTCAACCATCGCATGGTCATCTTGCTAGTCCAGCGCTGAGCCATCGTGTAGAGGAGCCATAACCACCGCATGGCCATGTCGCTGCTTCAGCGCTGGGCCATGATCTAGAGGAGCCATAATGAATATTAACATAGATTTTTATTGTTTTAGTAAATCAAATAGGTTTTCTTAAAAAAACTGCTTAACAAACATCAATTTCAAGGACATTGGGTGTTAAAAGCCCCTTAATGCGGTGCTACACGACGTAAGCAACAGCCAAAAGGTATCTTTACCTGTCGAACGTCACAACCGTTTTCCGAATGTAGGCAGTATCTTATTTCGCAATAAAACCGAGCAATAAACTTGTTTTAGTAGACAATATTATTGACTAATAACGGCTGCCTTTATAGTTTTCGCGAACTAGTTGTGCTTGTTTTTGTTATAGATAATAAATATAATGTACATATTATTGGAACTGAGTGGTTCTACGTTAACTGGAGAAAATGATGGTTTTATGTAAATATAATTCCTACTGCAAATATTATACAGGGCGTCCCAAGACTATGGGACATCAAGGGAAAGCACCTTAAATATCGTAGATAGGATATTTTGCTGAAAGAAGACTACGTTATTTTTAAAAGTCAGTAATTCTGCATTTAAAGATATTTTAAGAATTACTTGCTTCATCTGGGAATCGAACCGACTTAATAATTGTCTTGAAATTTGACTCAAACATTTTACGTTGTTCCTGTCTTTTAAAATACTATGTTACTTAAGAAGAATTATTATTTTTTGCCCATTCTTTCGATTGGCATCATAAAAATAGGGGTAATTTTTTTTCACATTTAAATTGGTTCGATTCCCAGTCGAAGCAAGTATAATTCTTAGAGTCTTTAAATGCAGAATTTCTGACTTTTAAAAATATCATAAAGTCTTCTTTCAGCAAAATATCCTATCTACGATATTTAAGGTACTTTCCCTTGCTGTCCCATAGTCTTGGGACGCCCCGTATAATGATACCTAGTACTAGATGAGCGGTAAAATGCGCGCTGTGTGCAGCTTTTGAGACGAAAGTTTTATACGTATTCCTCATTTTACTGTCTGGATATTAACATTAATTAAAATATTTTGACATAATTGTGAATATCGACCACCGCTATGCCCCTACGTTAGATTTTTTCCGAATTTGTAATTAAGAGTCAGGAGAATTTAGAAAATTTGTATGACGTTTCGCTCCTAATTTTTACAATAATCTAAAAAAGTCAAATGTAGGGTCATAGCTATTGTTTTAAAGCTAGTGTATAAAATTCAATGTAACACTTTTATAGCAAGGGCAATATCCATGAATATAATCACACGGAAACTCAACTATATTTGTAAGGGGAGACTCCAACCAAACTTATCGTTTATTTTCGGTTGTATATGTAGGCCATAGCAGCATAATTTTAGTATTTAGTCTGCGTTTCTACCAAAGCCGTGCGAGGTAGCTGAGCGGTGCGAGGATGCGTAGGGAGTACGTGGAACGATGTGAATGTTCTCACCAGAGATTTGCGAGCTGAGCGTGCGATGTGTATTGTGTAGCAGGCTCTTTTCAAATAAGCGAGCGGGGTTTCAAATTAAGCTTTTTTAATGTTTTTCGCTCGCGTCCGTACCTCGCAATACATTTCATTTAATTTCATTTATTCAACATTAAAAGTCATGTGCATTACAGAAGATGTTAGTTGAATGTAGTCAGTACATGACACCCGGGTAGGGTGCACAATGTTAGTACTTATGAGGTACCTAATTACTTACTTATATACATACTATAGTACTATACTATACTATTACTCGCTCACATCCTTCACTTGCTTTGTATGTACAAAAACCTCGCTCCGCTGAGCTGTTTCCATTAGAGCTGCGCTGAGCGACGATAGGTGAATGAAGTGTTTCTATTGGTTAATGAAAAATACATCCCTCACTACGCACATTTGGTGGAAACGCAGCCAATTAGCTATTAATATAGCCAAGGGATTTGATAAGTAAAATTTTAAACAGAAGTATAATTTTCCGAGTAATTGAGAACAAAGGTGCTCGACGGCCATATTTTCCGTCGCAAGTATCCCTCGGCGGCCCATATTTTTTGTTTACTAATTTACTTTACGCTTTACCGAATTATTATTTAGCCACATTTCTAATATCCTCACCCTGTTCTCATTTTAATCCCGTCTCCCACGCCATCCTGTATAATGATTCAGGAAACGTCACTTGTTATTTTCATAAGGAAACTATCTCGCATGTCTGAGGGCGAGAAAGGTCGGGTCTTTTGTGTATTCAATTGGAACGAGACGCGGTGACAAGGGTTAGGCTGATGCGAAGTCTGAGGGGGGGTAATCATTTGCGCTAACATGTATGTGTAAAGCTGGTTGGTGTTTTTTTCTAAAATTAAATGAAGATACACGCGCAAAGCTCGACACAGTTCGCGTTGCAATCGTTTCACAAAAGTATTTATTTATTTATTTAATCTTTATTGCACAAAAGAAAACCTTATAGTACAAAAGGCGGACTTAATGCCATGGGGCATTCTCTACCAGTCAACCTTTAGGCAAAGCAGAAAGATTGTGGGCGGTGCTACTTTAACAACAACTACCAAATATAATACAATAACATACCATACATACATAATACATACATACATAAATATACATACTTATATTTCTTATAATATATACATAAATAACGACAAAACATGTAGAGCTTACCCATACATTATTATTTTTTCATTCTGCTAGCAAAGAAAGCACGTAAGGATTTTTTAAATGCAAACTTATTTTGAGCATTTTTGAAGTCCGTTCCAAAGACGGGCCGCCTGCACGGAAAACGAATTCGACATGAGTACACGTCATTACCTCTCGAATCTAGCTAACTAATAAAATATTGTCTTTCCCATCACGGAACAATGATGTTTCAGATATTTGGACGAGAAATATGTATAACTGACTTATATACTTCAGTCAAAAACGTTCGGGAAAGCTGGCTTCTTTCCTTTGAACAACACGAGTTACAGGTTTGGGTGTGTTATACTGAGGCTTTAACCATACAGCTTTTAATTAGTAGAAGGCTGGAACATGCATTTAACGGATAATTAGAAGTTATTTTGTTTTATGATGTATACAGCAAACACGCATAACTCTTACCTACTATGTTAACCCTTCACGATGATAACAGTGACTCATGATTTAAATTGACTCTTTCTTTTAATGAAGATCTAATGGTTATTAAATGATAAACCGCGGACTTTACCTAATTAAGCAAATAAATAATTTTCAAGAAAAAGAACCGACTTCAATGAGGGAGACCGGTGAAAGAAGTTATTGTTGATTTTGGATTTCATACATTGAAAAAAAAAATCGCTAAACGTGAATTATGCGTCGTTGAAGAGTTCCATTCTGATCAACACTTTCATCAAATGTCACTTTTTTAAATGTAAATGCTTGATTTGTTGATGAAAATACAAAAATCACTATATTTACACCTTTCACATTCGAAGTTTCCTCGTTTTCTTATGAATCCCATCAACAAAACTGAGTTATACAGATTGTACACCGTGGCCCAAAATTACGTTGACAAAATTAAAAAGTAAAATTTTTGAATTTGGAACGCCAAACGAATTCGGTTCATTTTCTGTTACATTCTTACACATATTGGCAACGTTTTATGAATAATAGCTTGTTTGAATTATATGAATATTTTTGGTTTTTATGATATCTACGCAGCGTAAAGCAATAATTTCCTTGCACGAAGCGGGAAAACGACAGTGTGAGATAGTTAGATCGCTCGGTGTCAGTCGTCAACTGGTGTCCAAGACTATTGGGCGGTATAATGAACTCGGGCATCTTGCTGACCGCCCAGGAAGAGGAAGAAAGAGGACTGTTAGGACTCCGAGGCTTCGAAATGTTATAAAAAAACGGCTTAGTCGTAATCCACGGACCAAAGTGCGAAAAATGGCTCGGGAACTGGGTGTAAGTCGATCAACGGTCCAACGTATTGTCGCTAATGATCTAAAATTAAAGGCATATAAGCTACGTAAAGCTCAGCTTCTAGAAGATAAAGATAAAAAAGTTCGTCTACAGAGATGCCGTTTGATTACGCGACGTGCCGCTACTGAAAAATGGAAAAATATCCTTTTTACTGATGAAAAACTTTTTTGTATAGAACAGGCCCACAATCACCAAAATGACAGAATTTACTCTTCTAGTCGCCCCGGAGAGGTCGCAGTCATTCCCCATCGTCAAAAGCCGGATTCAGTTATGGTTTGGGGTGGTATTTGCTCTACAGGCAAAACTCCTCTCATTTTTATTGAAAAGGGTGTAAAAATAAACCAAGAAATATACAGGAGAGATATTCTGGAAGCTGTAGTTCTTCCTTGGAGTCAACAACATTTCGGCAACCAGCCGTGGATATTCCAGCAGGACTCTGCTCCATCTCACAGGGCCCGAAGTGTGCAGCAGTGGTGTAAAGACAATTTTCCAGGGTTCATAAGCTCGAAAGAGTGGCCGCCCTACTCACCTGATCTAAATCCAATGGATTATAGTTTGTGGTCTATCTTAGAAACAAGGGCCTGTGCTACAAAACACAAGAGTGTAGACGCTTTAAAAGCGAAACTTACCCAGGAGTGGGCAAAAATAACCATGGAGGAGCTGCGGCATATCGTTGAAAATTTTACCAAACGTTTGCGTTTGTGCATTAAAGCCAAAGGGGGCTATTTTGAAGACAATTGATTTTTCTTAAATAAAAAAGGCTGTATTTTTAATTTTAAGTTGTATTGAATAAGTTATGTAAGTATTTAATATTAAAACTTAAAAAAATCTTTGTCAACGTTTTTTTGGGCCACCCTGTATATAAATATATAAATTCAATAACAAAAAAATTAAAATCGGTTCAGAAATGACGGATTTATGAAGTAACAAACATAAAAAAAACATACAACCGAATTGAAAACCTCCTTTTGAAATCTTGAATTCGGTTAAAAACATTACCTTTTTTTCAACAACAAATTGTTTCCTGTCAAAGGCACTGCTGTAAGCTATATATGTACCTACTTATAATGCTTCATATGTTTTTCCTCCTGCCTAGCTAGAATCACTTAACTGATTTTCCCCAGTAAGTAAAATAAATATCCTATAGTTTTAGTATTAAAATGTTTAAACAGAAACACATCACGCAATCAGGTTAAGCGAAACAAACACGCACATCCAAACCCCTTATATCCCCCCCCCTTTCTACGCAAGGGGGCAAGTAATTCCCATCACGCTTCGTTCCCCATTTCCCACCTTTATTTATTCATACAAACACACATATTTGACGTTTTATTCTTTTAAGAAGATGAAAATAATAAAATTAACTCGAATAGCGACAATATTTCACGTTGTGACAGCCCTATTAACTTTCTCGGCCGAGATCTCTAATTTATACAAAAAAAATTGGTATCAAAGGGATTACGGTAAGCCATAGTCCTGCGGCATTGCGGTGTTAGGGTTGACAAAAAATGTTATTTTGTCGGAATTTAAAATATGACCCAGTTTGTCTTATTCTAGTTATGGTTTCCAGAGGAACCTTATTAGGGCTGTTTCTCGCTGAAAAGTTGGAGTTAATTTGCTGTCTAGAAAAGAAAATACAATGTTTTTGCCTTAGCTAGATTGTTTTAGGAATTGCCTTTAAGGATAAAGCCTGTAGGTCTCAGAGGATTCATGAATAGGTTGTATTTCGCTGAGAACCGCATTAAGTTTAATTAAAACTGAGTGTGCTTTATTTTTGTCGTAATTTAGGTGATCTATATCTGTTTAGTAGATTAGATTTATTTCTTTCACAACATATGATTACAGTACAAATTACATTCATGTCGATTTATAAGAATCTATATTGTGATCGTCAAAAATAAATTCAAACAATAACATTCATCTGAAAAGGATCGTCAAATAATATTAATAAGAACCAAAATTTACTTAGTAGGAAACAAAGTAGTCTCAAGGAAGTCTCTCCAGTTTGACTCTCTATTCTACTAAGTTGAGTTACAATAATTTGTCTATTCCGATAACTGATATTTAAACAAAAATATTCCAATACCTATAACTGAACGTGTTTCGATAGCTATAAGGTTCGGTATTGGATGCTCAATAAATTTAAAACATTTTGCGTACTGTCACAGCGATGGTTTATTTGCAACTGGACTGGCTTACATAAATAGGCATCGATATATTCGATATTAGTCTTACGGCGACATGCATGTGTGTTTGTGCGTTTATTTGTCTAAAGTAGTCGAAACAGAACGTATTTTTGTCTGTACGTATGGAATTTATTTAAGGCCATTTGAAATAGAGGTGGATTGTCAATGAAAACCTTGTAGCCACAGTAAATTTACTGCCATAGAATAGAATAGAATAGATTTTATTTGTATTGATAAATTGAATTGAATTGATTGTATTGAATTTGTATTTTATTTGTATAAATATAATAATAATATTTCGACACATGATTAAAACTTTTAGATCGCGTAAAATAATAAGGATCTAAGTTAAATAACTTAGATCCTTAATATTTTACTGATATGTGTTAAATTTGTTAAATATCAAAAAGCGGCGCCAACAAATAAAAAATAACAATATAACAAACTTCCACCTTCTACTTCACCCCCCGGGGCACAAGGATAATTTCTGAAATTATATTAAAGAAATGAACTCAGGTTATGAACTATCTTTTATGCCAAATATCATAACAGATTTGATTGATTTACAGTTAGTGACACTAGGCTTAAATCGACCGGGATGTAAACCGTGATTACCTTTTTAGGGTTCCGTAGCCAAATGGCAAGAAACGGAACCCTTATAGATTCGTCATGTCCGTCTGTCTGTCCGATTCTGTCACAGCCACTTTTTTCCGAAACTATAAAAGCTATACTGTTCAAACTTGGTAAGTAGATGTATTCTATGAACCGCATTATGATGTTTACACAAAAATAGAAAAAAAACAATAAATTTTGGGGGTTCCCCATACTTAGAACTGAAACTCAAAAAATCTTTTTTCATCAAACCCATACGTGTGGGGTGTCTATGGATAGGTCTTTAAAAATGATATTGAGGTTTCTAATATCATTTTTTTCTAACCTGAATAGTTTGCGCGAGAGACACTTCCAAAGTGGTAAAAAGTGTGTCCCCCCCCCCCCCCGTAACTTCTAAAATAACAGAATGAAAAATCTAAAAAAAATATATGATATACATTCCCATGCAAACTTCCACCGAAAATTGGTTTGAACCAGATCTGGTAAGTAGTTTTTTTAATACGTCATAAATGGTACGGAACCCTTCATGGGCGAGTCCGACTCGCACTTGGCCGCTTTTTTTAATGAGGGTAGACCGAGCGCGGTCTACACAACTTCGACACCCATCCGCTATCTCCAGTTACCCGTGAACAAGATGCATGTAACTGCGTCGAGATATCGGGAGCTCAGAAACAATATAAAGTTTAAGTCTACCCAAATATCATCCTTTAATGGAAAAATCTTGTTCCAGGAACCAGTGATATATTTGCAAAAGCTTATTACAAATCTCCATCTGGGCAAAAACAGCTCGAAAATATATAATAATGGACTCTCACGAATATGAATGAGGACCAGTTCCTTTTAGTTTATTACATGGAACATTTCCCGCTAACCCCTCCCATTTTAGAAAAACTTACAACTTATCTTCAACCGTAAGTGAACGGGATAAGGTATTTTTTTACTGAAGAACATTCAAGTTGGACTTACATATTAGATTGGTTGTTACTGATGTTAGAATGTTTTTAGGTGAGTTTTATGATAATGTCGTTTTTGTGAGGATTTTCAGATTATCGCATGGTTCTAACGTTCTAACTGTTCTTTGAATTGTAATGTTGAATTTCTTCGTCTGTTTTTTCATGTAGTAGGTATTTCATTCATTAATTCTTTTAAAATTATGGCTTTAGTCCAGTGGGACTATTTCGCCAGTATCAAGGTATTAGGAGCTTTAAATACGACTAAAATTTACGGTTAGTACAAGACAGTGTACGGTAATTTTATCAGCGCTTGTAAAGCGATAGCTGGACTTTACAAGTAGCACGTGGACTACCGGCCGTTGACTCCAAGATGGTGGTTAAACGCGTTTCAAGATTTATTCTCCATTCACTGCATACTACCAGATTAGATTTTTTTTCTTTATTGGGAAACAAACAGCTAACAATCTTACATAGATATGAATTAATATTAATAGAACACAAGCCAAAACAGTTTCCACTATTTAATTAAAGCAGAAAAGCTCAAAGGGAACTTAGTAAAATACAAAAAACAAAACGTATTACTTATCCAAATCAATCAAATAAATCGAAAGCTATTTAACAGATATTTTAACAGACACTTATGCTTGTTAATTTGGGAGAAGAAAAGGTACTACAGTGCAATATTTACGTTAGTGTGTTAGGTAGCTTGTTGTTAAGTGCTAAGTTAGGTTTTTTTCATTGGGATAACAAATTTACCCAGCTTCATATTGAACACATCAAAATTGGCATATTTAGAGTTATACATTGAGCATGCTCTAACTAGATATGAGTTTTTGTAGTACTTTTTACGACAGAGTGGAATTGCGAATAACGCTTTTGATCTAGTTCGGGAATTAGGACGTCTATATGAAATGCTAATAAGATATTACGACTAAATTAGATGGTTTAATAATTTAAACAGATTTTTTTTATCTTTTAGAGACTTACCATGTTATCACCTTCAAACAATTCAAACATATATTTCATCCATTTAATCAATTTATTTTGGATCTTTTCGATGGCATTGATATGCACCGAATATTGAGTTTGAAATAGTTAACGGTATAATAAGCTATCGATATTACACTTTAAACAATTTAGCTCTTTTATAAAAAAACACAAAACATGATAAAGATTTGTAACTACTACATCGACTTCTACTACACAAGTACATATACATAGTATGTTAATCTGGTATGTTATTTATTTGGTTATTTATTCCTTCACCTGAAAACATAAGATACAAGTAAGGGTAAACGTCTAGACCGTATATTGTGATATTTGCGAACACGTTTTTCACACTTGACTGAGCGGTTTTATCAGTCATCCAGACAGAGGAGAGTCGGCTATATTGTACCGCCGGTTAAATCGTAAAACATGTTATTTTTCTATTAAACTACTAGTTTATTTATACGTGAGGTACAAAACAATGCAGGTTTATCACTCCCTCTCTGATCAGTAATGGCATAGGCCTAAAATAATGAAAGAGAGAGAAAACTAAGACTTTGACGACCAGTCTGGCCTAGTGAGTTGTGACCCTGCTAATGTAACTAACAAAAAAACGTAAGCTAACGGTCTAGGGATAACTTTTCTAAAACATTTTCAACACTAAGCTTAACAAACTATGTAAAATCTTCTTTTACAGGTAATTTACAATGCATAATATATTTTTTTATATAAATACATAGATGATATCTGAGATATTATATAAGTAAAATTTACCTAGTTATTTTGCTCCGTTTATTCATATTATATTGTTGAAGTGAGTTCATTCGCTTGGCTAGAATCTAAGTAATAGGGGAGAGTCGGTTGCATCGTACCAGTTTTTACATAAACGTCGATATTTTGTTTATGAAGGCAGTTAAAAATATAGAGGAATATGCATATAAAAGTTCAATATCTTGGCTATATTAAGTAGACGACGAGTTAGTTAAACCGTATCATTAAAATCAAAGTAATATCCATGAAGTAATTTGCATGTTTGTAGCTTAGGTACTGTAGCTTTAAATATGAAGTATTTTTGCATGATAGGTATCGAAGTTTTACTAATACTATTCTAAAATACTTGGTAGTGTAAACTATGCCAGTAACCCTTAGGACGGTTTAAACGACAGGTATTTCCTTTGAATAATCAATATGAAAATAAACACATAAGACAACCTTTAAAACCTACGCAATACGCCGTTTATATGTATTTGTAGTAAATTCATTTTATTTTGTATTTTTAACTTATAATAGTAACTTATACTAGATAAATATAAAATAAATATTATACGGACATTCTTACACAAATTGATTAAGTCCCACGGTAAGCCAAATGGCTTGTGTTGTGGGTACTCAGACAACGATATATATAATATACAAATACATAGAAAACATCCATGAATCAGGAACAGATATCTGTGCTCATCACACAAATAAATGCCCTTACCGGAATTCGAACCCAGGACCATCGGCTTCATAGGCAGGGTCACTACCCACTAGGCCAGACCGGTCGTGAAATTAACAAATAAACGTTTAAATAACTATAGTTACGTTGACTAAACATGTAAAATTAATAAAGTTTGTAATAACCATTGTACCATGTTTAATACAAATAAATGAAATGAAATGAATAGTGTCTTATACACAGACCGACTTAAGTAACACACGCTTTATCTGTATTATTAACATTTGTATGAAAATACGAGAATATTTACCGTCCCGTACCCATGTTGCCGGCACTGAAAGAGAGCGGTGAAATATTAATAATGTAACCTTTAAAGCTCGGGTTTTAGTTTGGTTCCCTTTTGTTTTAAACAATACTGTCGCATGAGCATATTACGGACTTTTGAAGCTATTAGAAACTACGAAAATGTTTAGATTTGAGTCTATGTATTATACAGGACTTTTTTAGTCACCTGAAATAATTTATGGCTGGATATATAGGTCACACTGAGAAACTTTTACTATGGGGCTAACTCCGAAATCGCTGATCGCATCTTACTATGGGGCTAACTCCGAAATCGCTGATCGCATCTTACTATGGGGCTAACTCCGAAATCGCTGATCGCATCTTACTATGGGGCTAACTCCGAAATCACTGATCGCATCTTACTATGGGGCTAACTCCGAAATCGCTGATCGCATCTTACTATGGGGCTAACTCCGAAATCGCTGATCGCATCTTACTATGGGGCTAACTCCGAAATCGCTGATCGTATCTTACTATGGGGCTAACTCCGAAATCGCTGATCGCATCTTACTATGGGGCTAACTCCGAAATCGCTGATCGCATCTTACTATGGGGCTAACTCCGAAATCGCTGATCGCATCTTACTATGGGGCTAACTCCGAAATCGCTGATCGCATCTTACTATGGGGCTAACTCCGAAATCGCTGATCGCATCTTACTATGGGGCTAACTCCGAAATCGCTTAATCAAATTGGCTGTTTCATACATTTTGGCTGGCATGATATTTTGTATCGGAGAAACAAGACGCGATTGGTGGTAATGAAATCAAATTTTATTTTAGGTAGGTACTTTACATTTCATAAATAAGAATGGCAGAATACCGGGCACAATACCTCGGTTCTCTCCCAGAAGTCGTCGGCAACATCAAGGGTCTGCTAGGCTTCCTGGTAGAGTTGGGTTGGCAGGAGTAGTGCCGACAACCCACCATCACGCAAAATAGACGCGAATTACGACGTCGAGTTGCGGAAACCAAGCCTACGAATACGAATACGAATGGTAAGTAAATAATACTGTAAATGCTGGGGACTCTGAAGCTTATCACAAATGGTTGAGTGACAAAAATAGTTAGAACCTACCAACTGCAGCGGTATCATGGTCGCATATTTATCACCTGTCATGCCATGCGTCACTTTCGCACTTACATACTTGTTAGAACGTGACAGGCATGATGACAAATGATAAAGAGCCGACCATATTAACCCTACTGTCTATATTTTCAAAGACACGGCGGTTAGAATTCTATTTCTGATTCTGAATGAATAAAAATAAACAAATTCTTTTCCATAACAGAGAGATTTATATGCTTCATTCGCTTCCTGTGGAGTTCTAGTCAAATGTGCTGCAAATAAATGTTTATGTTTCAGCGTGTTTACCTTATCCTTGGGTTAGAAATATGTGAAGTTTTGTATCTTGGAATGAAATTGAAGATACTGAATCAATTCAGATCTCTATCTGATACTCTTATCCGCTGTCTGAGTGCACTACATTTTTTATAATTACTTTTCATATAATAATATTATAGTTTGATATATCGTCATTTTGAATAACGTTTTAACAGGCATACTACTATTTTTTATACTACATCATATTCATTCTTCATTCTTCGACAGTAAAATTGTCTTCTTCTTCTCCGAAGCTTTTTTCCCATCATCTGGTGTCAGCTCTCTTTGTCTGTCTTTTCCATTTTTGTCTATCCTGCGCTGTTGCTGCGTCCATCTCGGTCTCCTTCAGATCTCTCTGGACCGTCGTCAGCCAGGTGGCGGGGGTCTTCCGTGGCGACAAAATAAAAAAAGGCAGTAAAATTGTGTGTCAACAAAATATTTTTGACGGTAGCTTGTATCTAATTTGGTACTCTCATCAATCTTCCTTGATTAGTAGTCTGTCAGTAAAGGTCCAGAAGCTCTAACAGGGCTAGAAGGGATAATCCGAGCTTTTGTTACGACTCGAGCTTTGGGAGAGCTTTCCGTGACGGATGTGAATGATGCCGAAAATCTCGCGTCGGCTTATCGATATTTAGTAGATAGTTATGTACACTCAAACTATAAGAAATAAATCAAAAAACAATAATGCTGTTTTCATTCTAATAAGGGATCAAAAAAATAATGCTTGATTTAATTAATGATTTAAATAGTTACCTATTGCGGATATTCCCCGATGAATGATTGATGATTGGACCCGGGTACGTCCTTAAACTACGTCCAAAAGAGAGGTATGGGCATTGTGAATGTCATCTCCCACTTTGTGTGGTAGGGCACAGCCAGTGGATGTCATTCCAGATCTAGAGCAGAGCCCAACTGGGGAAGTACCTCCACCTTACAGAAAACAGCAGCCAAATAACACTAGACCCTACTCATAGTGTTGTGTTCCTGCCGGTTCAACCTTTCCAACATTGAAGCTTGCAAAGTTAAACGAATTTTGCTACCAAGTGAAACGCACAAAGTCACCACACCAATGCGACGAAAATTATGTCGGGGATAGTGCAATACCGCGCAACTAACAAAGTCGTAAGAGTTCGAAATTCAAACAATGTACAAGGTAATTGGACCTTACTGCATTTGTTAGTTACGCGGTATTGCACTATCCCCGACGTAATGTCGTCGACAGTCGACGAAAAGTCAATTCTACCAGCCAATATCAGGAAACAACTTAACATTTTATATATAGTTTTATTTATTTATTAATTTTATCTTTATTGCACAATACATGAAGGTATAAATGGCGAACTTAATGCCTTAAGGCATTCTCTACCAGTCAACCAACGGGATAAACCAGAAAGTTTAAGTAGGTGCAGTGTCTTTTGAAGTAAATGAATTTGTAGTGTTTTTGGGATAGGTTCGAAGGTAAAAGTAAATCAATATATTTTTTTAGATCGTGTCATCCACGAAGACGCGATCTATGACACTAGACTCAGATAGCAAACGCAGTGCAAGTGTTATTTATACGTCATAACTTCATAGACTGCTGACTTATCTGCTTTGCCTACAGGTTGACTGGTAGAGAATGCCTTACGGCATTAAGTTCGCTTATTGTACAGTGTGTTTTCTTATGTGCAATAAAGATTAAATAAAATAAATAAATAATAGATGTTTGTCGTTTAAAATAATATCTGTTATCGATAAGTCAGTCATAGATTAATTAAAAGGTGTAACTTCTACTTGCTGTAAATTACCGAGAAATAACAAGAATAAACATCAATTACAAATCGGTACATAATTTCTTTATTAACTACATATATTTAGTACTTAAAAATAAAAACGTAAACTGTAGTATATAATGCCAAAAGAATAGGAAACTACCAATATATCAAAGAAGATATCGTACGTGTTGTGTATTTTGCGGTAGCTATCTTCTCATACAATGTTAAAACTATCTACAGTGTGTCCCTAGCCATTGGACAAAGCCGAAATGTACATATGCATTAGGGTATTTAAAACCATTATTCAAAGTATCATAACAACCGGTGTAGTGGTTTCGAAGAAATTAACAAATTACCATTTTTTACTTTGGAGCAGCCTTTATGTGTTAGTAGCTCCTAAGGTAATATCCTCAAAGAATAGTATGGAACCTTCTTCAGCCTTTTTGATTATATTTTTTATTTATGACACTAATAAGCTTCTGACTTTTGAAAAATGTCATCATTATCAAATATTTCGAACAAATTGTCAAAAACACTGCCAAAGATTAACACAGTGTGTTTCTTTTTGTTGTCGATTATTGCAAATAACTTTTGTTCGAATTTTTTTTTTATCTTTTGTTCTAATAAAAAAATATTAACGTCAACATTCCTGAGAAGTAACCCTACGTGGGATTTCAGGGTCACCTGTATAATATTAAGGTAAGATCGATAACGTTACGGTCATGTCGATATTTCATTTTGTCAATGTCCTTATTCTGCCACCAAAACTTCTATGTATGCTGCTAATTAACGCATATGTCTATATTACTACATAGCTAAAAGGTTGTACACTTGTACTGTAAGCGATTAGGAAGTAAAGTGGGGTGCGTCTTCGTGGATGACACGATATATATACAGGGCGTCCCAAGACTATGGGACATCAAGGGAAAGTAACTTAAATATAAGACATAGGATATTTTGCAAAAAGGAGACTTTATTTTATTTTCAAAACTGAGTAAAACTGCATTCAAAGATTTAAATAAAATAAGTTACTTTGTTTGGAAATCGAACCGACTCAAATGTGGAAAAAAAACATTCTGTATTTTTATGATGCCAATCGAAAGAATGCATAAAAAATAAGTCATCTCAGAAATATGATATCGCAAAAGAAATAAATAGAGTAAAATTTTTAATTCAAATTTCAAGATTCGGTTTCATTCCCAGATAAAAGTATGCAATTTTCAATTTTTTTTTGAAATTCTTTGAATGCAATATTACTTACTTTTAAAAATAAAATAAAGTCTTCTTTCATCAAAATATCCTATCTACGATATTTAAGGTACTTTCCCTTGATGTCCTATAGTCTTGGGACGCCCTGTATACCTTGGAGAGTACCTACGTTTATACAGTAAATATAATCATTGTCAAAGTTGTTGATCGAATTTTAAAGAAACACGTTTTAGGGTCCTAATCAACTAACCGTTTATATTCAAGGGACTTTTCGTTCTTTAGCGAAAGTTATTTCCGAAATCCCTTCTGCTACAGAGAGAAGAGAGGTAAAGACGTTTTTCCCATGGCCTAATTCTTTACTGGTAAGTTCCTTGTAAATACTTAGACCTGCTGCATTCTGAAAATAAAACTAAAACAACTTATGGATCCAAATGAAAATTAAAATATGTACCGTGAATTCAATGAAACATTTCATACGGTTCATATCGCGTATAATGAAAATTACATATATATTATACATACGTAGAAACATTAGTATGTATTACTTATTCATTTCACGAGATATAATCCGCCTACATTGTTTTATTTCATGATAAATTAACCGATGACAATATTATATTGTATTTGTGAAATCTATAACAATTAGTAGGTACTCATGTTATAAGTTTACTTAAGTAAACTGTTTCATTGCATTACTATCGCAATAACCGAAGACAATAATAATTTTGCATTTTTAAATTTCTGCTTGTATTACAAAAAGGTGAATCCCTATATCAAATAGGTCCCTATACAATGTATGTTTCTACCTACCATATTTCATATCATCAATTAAAAGGAAACGTGAAATATAAACAACAAAAACAAATAAAACAATACATTCATTGCAATTCCAATGTTCGTATTCACTACCGAATGCCCATTGTTCAGATATCAAGCTTGGCTTTCAATTTTTCATTACAACCCAACATATATTGGGCAGAGTATTTTTAATTCCGCAAATAGCATAAAAAAACTTACACGAATTAGAAATAAAAATTCTCACTATCTACCATTGAGTTATGTATCATTACGAGATATATTTCCTTGACAAACTTTCATCTTCATCAACTTAATGACTCACACTTGGTATAATTAATTAATTATGTATGTATTAATATATGTATGTTTATTTGTATTGAGTATATGTGTAAGTTTATCAATATATATTTTTATTTTTTATTTTATTTTATTTTATAAGACACACCAACAGTACATAAACAAAGCTAGCAAAGTAACAAGTATAGTGGCCACGTATAATATCTATGCACCAATAACAGGTGTGCAACAACACTCAAACAGTTCGAGGCTTTTTACACTACATTATTAACTACAACTATACATTAATAGATTAAGTGATTGAAACATGCATAGGAAAATACTAACTACTACTAATAGTACTAATATAATATTACAAGCATATTAAGTTTTTTTTAAGTTTTTTTAAACAATCTGCGCTTTAAATTTTGAATAGAATCACTAAATATATAGTTTATATTCATATATAGTCTCGGTTACAAATTCATTTACTTTAAAAGACACTGCACCTACTTTATCTTTCTGGTTTAACCCATTGGTTGACTGGTAGAGAATGCCTTAAGGCATTAAGTCCGCCATTTGTACCTTCATGTATTGTGCAATAAAGATTAAATAAATAAAAAATATATAACAGAGAAGCCATACCAAATGAAATTGTCATAATCGCAACCTGTCCCACGCAATCAAAACGTTGTAAGCGCCGTAAAGCGCCGCTTCTATGGTTTTTTGTCAAAAAAACAACTCATGGCGCAAAATACTGGTTCTCTGTGCTCGTAGTTCAAAGCCGATGTTTGACTATGAAAGATCCGTGGCGTTTCCTCTGTCACTGTCACCTTTGTTCCACACAATTCTAAGAGATGGCGTTAACCTTTTCGTACATCTCGCTTCCGGAGCGAAATGCCAGTTACTATAAATACACCCAACCAACTCTCATTGGACTTTCAGTCCTCAAGCCCACGCACCTGGATATAGTATCTCATCTCTATTGCGCTTTCTACAGGTCCAATTTATTATTACTTTCCAATAGTTCCTATTTTTTTTTCTGGCACTTTAGGCTGATTCAAACGAACACATTATGTTTGGGAGCCACAACTGATGACACCCCGGTTTAGGATCATTCTACATAAATCTCATTCCCCTGGCTATACCTATTCGAAAATTCCCAAAAAAATCTGGCAATGTGACTGTGTAGCGTGCCAAGTTCCATCTACAACCAAAACAGCTAAGCAGTATCTCCTGGGAACTCACAAATAGGTATAGCCAGGGCAATGAGATTCCAGGAGAATGATATTCCAGGGAAATGATATTCCAGGGGAATGTTAATAGAATGATTCTTTACCGTCGCTAAGACTTAAAAAGTGAAATATCCTTGAGCCCGACTCAGTTTTAACAACTAGTTTTGGTTTTGATATTAATTTGATACAACTTTGAAAATAACACACGCTTATTGATGCATGCGAAATAAAGTGAAAGCCAAGCGCTTTTTTAGATCACGATTCGGTTGCGAAATTTTTGTTTAGCTATTTTGAGGCTTCTCTAGTAACGTTTATCGATTCGAATCCTGATTTGTTGACTTACGCTCGATAGAAAAAACTCACGAACATTATATCTAAAACGCACATTTTTAAATACTTTTTGCACAAAGGTTAAAAAATATGAAAATTGCTTTGAAAAATAAGCAATATTATGTTTGATCGAACAAATCGATTTTTTGTTTAAACTAACAAGAAATTAAAATTCAAATACATGATATCTGCGATTCCGGGCATGTACAGCCATCTCGCTTACGCTTAGTGACAGTGCAAGAAGAATATGAACCTTATTTCCTTAACCTTGGTTCTATTTTCCTTTAAAATTCATTTGTAGATTTACATGTATGTAAAATGTATAATTGTTGGTGCAATAAAGAATATTTACTTACTTACTTACTTATTTCAAAACCCGCAACCTTCGCTATCTGTGCATGTATACATAAGTGATAGTATGGAAACATTTGCGAGGGTCTGGTAGGCTTCCGTAGCTCAATTGGTTAAGAGCAGACGCACGGATTACGGAGGTCGCGGGTTCAAATCCTGCCAGAAGCGTCTTTTTTCATTTTTACCTTTAATATAAAATTTGGAGTATCGCTCGCAGACGTATCAGTACCCCTAGTGTAACTTTAGTCGATAGCGAAACGTGACGTACGCGTTTGCGTTAAGTCTCATCTTGTATGGGTTTTTAAACAGCGCGCCAAGCGGGACGTTTTGGAAAGTCAAAAATCTCATACAAAATGACACTTAACGCAAACGCGTACGTCACGTTTCGCTGTCGAAAATATTTACACTAGGGGTACTTTGTTAAAAAATTACTTTCATATGAACCTTAATACTAATATCCAGCTTTTAACAAAATGGAAGTGTTTAATAAAACAAACATTATCAATCAAGTTTAGCCCAAACCCGAAAACAAACTAAATATAAACCCATAACTAAAACAAAAATGCCATACTAAAATAAAACCTCAAGCCATTCGATTAAGGTACATTTTGCCGTGTTCGAGTTTGAGCCGATTAAGTTGATGAAATCGCGGAATCGGCTTTTCCAACCAGTTTGCCGTCAAAAGAAGACTATGTAGGATATCTGAGGCCGGATTATAGTGGCGCCATCTTTTATTAAACTATAGAAACTAGCGGTTCTATTAGATGTACCTCGCACACCACCATAAGTCCGTTATTTTGAATAGTCGCCAATATTTAAATCCATAAAAGAACTTCATATAATCAGACATCGCATTCAAACGTACACTGATCAGAATTATATTTTAAATTATGTTATTGAGTTATCATGCATCTCGCCCGCGCCAATATAATATTTATATGGTCAAGTAGGTACGAGCGAAATGCACGATAGCTGGATGACATCAGTTATTGTCAACTCCATAATATAACGTATGTAATGGCTTTCATACATTTAATATGATTGTCACGTAGTGATTATATGCTTTTTGATGATTGTGTTCACATTACTCTGACGCAGCGTGCATCTTAAAAATGTGAACGCAACTATTTTTGAATTTCGAACGCTCGATTTCGTCGCTTGAAAATCTGTGGAAAACGGCGAAAGGCAATTTTTGAAATACCAGCGATAGAAAAATGGGTATCTAGTGAATATTGGCCACTCGTTTTCATTTCTATTAGTAGAATTTAAATGCCTGGTAGTCGAAAATTATTAAAGGGAGAACATGAAACCGAGCGTTCGAAATTCAAAAATCCCTGATGCGTTACGACACAACACAACACGATATTTTTATAACTAAGCGAACATAGTCATAAAGTATTATTTGTTAACTCTCTCCCTCTCTTTCTTTCTTATACACGTTCTGTATTGCTCTATTCTGTTCTGTTTTAGTTTTTAATTTTGGGCGTCGCGTCTAACAGACACGGCTTGTGCTGAGCGGCATCCTATTTGGGGTAAGAGTCATTATTTGCTATTGTTTTTATGCCAAATAAATATTCTTCTATTCTATTCTATTCTTCTTTTCTTTACGTCAGACAAATGTGAATCCGGCTTAAATGCCTTAATTAAACCGACTTTGAATAATAACCGGCCAAGAGCATGTCGGGCCACGCTCAGTGTAGGGTTCCGTAGTTACTCTTCCGTCACAATAAGCTAAACTGGAGCTTAAAGTGTTGTAAATGGTACCTTTCACCCGAGTTAAACAAATAGGCAAATTTGCATAATCAGTACATAATTAAAGTAAGTCTTTTTACTATGAAGGGAAAACTTTTTGCGATAACTCAAAAACAGCTAAACTGATCATGTCCGCTATAGTTTTCATTTAATGTCTTTCTTAAGCTCTACTTCCACGATTTTTTTCATATTTTTTGGACCTATGGTTCAAAAGTTAGAGGGGGGGGGACACATTTTTTTTTCTTTCGGAGCGAGTATCTCCGAATATATTCACTTTATCAAAAAATGTTTCTTGAAAACCCCTATTAGTCTTGAAAGACCTTTCCAACGATACCCCACACTCTAGGGTTGAAGCGAAAAAAAAAATTCACCCCACTTTACGTGTAGAGGAGGTACCCTAAAAAAAATTAAATTTTTAGATTTTATTGTACGACTTTGTCAGCTTTATTGATTTATATATCCATGCCAAAATTCAGCTTTCTAGCACTAACGACCACGGAGCAAAGCCTCGGACAGACAGACAGACAGACGGACATGGCGAAACTATAAGGGTTCCGTTTTATGCCATTTGGCTACGGAACCCTAAAAATGAGTTATTTTTGGGATTTTCAAAGGTTGCTTACCGGAAAAGCTTGTATACCACCGAAAGAATATACATAACTAGGTAAATAGCGACAAACTTGTGACACGCATACAACATTATATAATTGTTCAAAGTTTACATAACTTCACAGTATGGCAAAACATCACATCTTATTGGGATCACAGCGGAATCGAAATAAACGTCAATTTTGACATGTCGTTTAGTTATCAATCTTTTAAAGATCTTTCCAAGATTTAAACGAGTTTAATAATTCTTCGAATCAGGCCGTATATGTGTATTAGAAGAAAGGTGACAATGCCTTATGTATGTCAGTGAACATGAATAACTCTAAAAGAAGCGTTCAGATTCACACTGCACCAGCGTTACTGCCGCAGTATAACAGCGCGACATTACTGCCGAAACGATTGAGATTTGCGGCAGTAATGTCGCGTTGTAGTACAGCTGCAGTAATAATCTCAAAAATGTCATAATTTTATTATTATCGAGATATATTACATTTGACGTTTCCTACAGTAATACATCTACAGCATAACTGCTATTGCAGCGCGACATTACTGCTGGCTCCATTGCTGGCGCAAATGTCATAATCTATGTTTTCATCAAGAATTTTGACATTTACGTCCGTCCGCACTACTACAGCGCGAATACTGATGCAGTCTGAATCCGGACAGTACCTTTAATCTTTATCTAAAAATCACTATTATCTAAATTCAAATAAAAGTTTTTGGCAAAAATTTAATTTTTGGTACAAGCTTTTATCGCTGACTGTACTTTTCTTACTGATCTCACTGATCTCAGTTCCAATTTCAAAGTATTCTTTGTAAAAATAACACCATAAACTTTACTAACTACCCTGTCTAGTCTACTGATTTCTATTCATTACTAAATGTTACCACTCAAAATTAATTAAAAGCAGGACCACAATATCCCTTTCATGCATTCCTCATACAAACATACCTAATACTAAATAAAACAGGTGTAAAATCATTGCAATTTTATTATACTTATGACGTTTTTCGATTAACTCTGCTGGTAACTTTCAAAGCTTCATATCTTATGTTACTTACCAATCAAAGTTGAACTCTATACCGTTAAATTACAATTTATTTTACAAGCATAGGGCGTAGAAGATCATACCTCGAGAAGGTTAACTTTCAAAACCTCATATCTACTGCCACCTAACATTCAAAATTGAACTTTATTAACGTTAATATATAATTGAGTTTGCAAGCGTAAGGTGTAGAAAGAGCAGACCCAGGGAAGGTTAACTTTAATACTTAAACAGTAGAATTATAAACAGTTGGGAGTTGAATTAACGAAGTTTCGTGGAAATTTGTGAATTGGTTTTATTTACCTCAAGGCCTTGCACGCAGTTGATTCGATTGATTACTTTGTGAAACTCGTATCTGTGCTCCAAAATTATAAAGTATTCTACAAGAGTGTTAGATAAGACGGCTACTTTAAAGAATAACGCTAGAGGAGAATTCCATGAAATTGTCCATCCGTTGTCACCAATCACCAGTCATAGAAAACGAATTATCGGATGCCTCGGCCTGGACCCGGACCGTTCTAGGAGCATTCTACGGGCTGTCCCGTACGGATGCATTTTTTTCCTGTGTTCCGACTTGTTTTCGGCATTTTAAGTAAGATATTTTTTTCTGAGTTTTGCACGTACAAGAGCTTCCTTTTCTGTGGCTAATAGTCAAAAATATGCTCAGAAATATAATCACCTGCTTTAAATGCGGAAAACAAATCGCAACACAGGAAAAAAATGCGTCCGTATGGGACAGGGCGTGGAATGCTCCTAGAACGGTCCGAGTCCAGGCCGAGACATCCGATAAGTCAAGTCAAGTCAAGTCAAAATATTCTCACTTTTAAATCGTCAAATTTTACAAATATAATCTTAATCTAAATATCAGAGCAATTTATTGATGCAGTTATTATTGTTTAAAAAAAAACATTGAATTATTATAGATATGGTAAACTTAATAATAAGAATTTCACAAAAGGATCGTCAAACATCAAAATTGTATAAAAATACTAGTCTAGAAACTTTCTAGAATAAAATCTAAATGTCAAAAAATACGGTATATATATATACATTGAATTATCAATTTAATCATTATTAACATAACTATAAATAATTCATTCTTTACAATCACACTTAATCCTACGGTGTTTCATCATTCATGTAGTCTTGTGTGCAATAATAGGCTCTAGAGATAAGCTTACGTTTTACATAATTTTTAAATTTACTAACAGATAATTCAGTTATAATATTAGGAAGTTTATTGTAAAATCTTACACAATTACCCATGAATGATTTCTTAATTTTATGGAGCCTAGTGAAGGGCACTGCGAGCTTATGCTTATTTCTAGTATTATTATTATGTATTTCATTATGTACATACAGAATATTCACATAAATATATGAGAATAGAGATAATTCGTTTTCTATGACTGGTGATTGGTGATCTCTTTATACAGCGTGTATGATACGATCGCATAATGGTAGGATAGTTTAGGCTTTAATTAACAACTATTCGATATTCGGCCTATCCGACCACTTTGCCTAATATTGCGTACTATTAGGCCGAATATCGAATATCTATGACACGTAATTATGAAGAAAAATTTATTCAAACTTTATTGCACAAAATATACACAACAATGTACCCAACCATATAGCTAAACAGAGATACCTACTATTAGTGCAGAGAAAGAAATATACAATACAATACAATACAAATATACTTTATTGCACACCTCAATACAGAAACAGTACAAATATTACAACACATAAAGAAGAGGTAAACAACAGGCGGTCTTATCGCTAAAAAGCGATCTCTTCCAGACAACCTTTATTGAGATAGTCAGATATATGTCAGTTATCTTGTTGTTTTTAACTAGCAATTCTATCCATTCTTTGAGACAAGACAGCTGACTTCATAATTGAATATAGGTCAAGCTTGGCCCCTGTATAACACAACGCAGATGCCGTTACATAAGATGCATTCACGAGATTCAATGCAGCCATATAAAATAACACTTCTACCCGCGATCTCGTCAGCGTGAGATGATGATGATTGATTGAACTTATGTTCTTCCTCGGGTCTCAAACTGACTCCGTCTACCAATTTTCATCTAAGTAAATAGCTTCAATGGTTTTAGCGTGAAGACTTGAAGTGGTTAGGTTTAAAGATTGATTTTATTATTTTTATATTTATCAGAAATATTTTGGTTTGGTTAAGGATCTAAGTTGCTATATGTCTTTATCTAAAAATACACAGTGTTTTAGGGTTCCGTAGTCAACTAGGAACCCTTATAGTTTCGACATGTCCGTCTGTCTGTCTGTCTGTCTGTCCGAGGCATTGCTCAGTGGTCGTTAGTGCTAGAAAGCTGAATTTTGGCATATGAAAATATATTTTTTTAGGGTACCTCCCCTTTACGTAAAGTGGGGGTGAATTTTTTTTTTATTCAGCATTACAGTGTGGGGTATCGTTGGAAAGATCTTTCAAAACTAATAGGGGTCTTAAACATTTTTTTATAAAATGAATATGTTCGGAGATAATTGCTCCGAAAGAAAAAAAAATGAGTCCTCCCCCCCTCTAACTTTTGAACCATCGGTCCAAAAAATATTTAAAAAATCGTGGAAGTAGAGCTTAAGAAAGACATTATACGAAAATTATAGCGGACATGATCTGTTTAGCTGTTTTTGAGTTATTACAAAAAGTTTACCCTTCATAGTAAAAAAACGTACATCCACAGTTCATCCCTTGGTTAACAATCTACTATACTTTAAGCTCCATTTTAGCTTATTGTGACGGAAAAGTAACTACGGAACCCTACTCTGAGCATGGCCCGACAACACCGTTAACTTCGGGTTATTGGTAAGTATAGTTAAGGAACCTGAACGGCATAGTTTTTATTTTTATTTTTTCCGGCCCGCCTGATAGTAACGTCGCCTTAGCCTATGGACGCCTGCAACTCCAAAGATGTTAATGCGCATTGCCGACCCTAATTAATACTCCGCACCTTCGTCGAGCTCTGGTACCCTTACTCACCGGCAGGAACACAACACTATGAGTAGGGTCTAGTGTTATTTGGCTGCGGTTTTCTGTAAGGTGGATGTACTTCCCCAGCTGGGCTCTGCTCTAGATCTGGAGTGATATCCACTGTGCTGTGCCCTACCACACAAAGCCCATATCTCTCTTTTGGACGTAGTTTAAGGATATACCCGGATCGGAGGTTTCCATTTTATTTTTTCTATGTCTTTTTTAAGAAACAGCTTTACGAGGAGCCGATATAGTATTTTTCTATGGTATTTCTGTGAGATAAGCCAGCTTCCGTAGTTACGAGTATAATTAGAATGTGGGTCAAGCATGTTTCTTTTATAAAACATAGCTCTCCTTGTATAATTATGCAACTATGCAACGCATACCACAAAACTGTAATACGTAAATATGAACATAGTATGTACCGTCTTCGACTAATGATCATTTTGTAATAAATGTAACGACATAACGATAACATCTTCATTCAATTCTTTCAAATTCGCCTTTTTAACTTGGAAATCTTAGAATCATTCTCTTGGCAGCTGTTTGTCGGTGGAGGTCATGTAACTAATCTATCAATAGTGAAATTATTTATTTCAGATTTGCATCCATATTTGTTAGTATAACTTAGGAACTAATGTTAATTCTATCTATTTTCTAAATTTACGTAAGCCTATAACTTGGAGAATCCAATGCGCCAGTATAGGATTCTCAAACCTCTCTGTAATGACCTCCGGAATGCAGTTGGTACTGCCCCTAAGCCTGGCCATCATCGAGATGATTCTATTTCGCATAACCGCCTGTATGGGCCTCGGTGAACATGCGCGATGCACTACACCATGTGGGCAGCCCCAAGTCCATTATTATATTGCACGCGCAGGGCATTAAAGCCTTTTTTCGTATACTTTACCCACAGGCTGCTCGAGTAAAATATATATACAGTCGGGAATTTATGCAGTTCCATGCAGTTTTCTATTACTGCAATAATATTAGGCCTATTATTCTCTCCCCATCCCACTATCTGAAGTGACACGTCTACAATCAAAAGATAGTCAAGTTCTTCAGACTCGACCATTGCAAATTTAAAAGTAAATCGGGCGCCTGACAGCTGTTTCGGTAGAGGTCGGCAGAATATCTTTAAAAAAAAAAGAATAAAAAAACATTTCATATATATTAAATTTCAAAGTATTCGATAGAGAATTTATTTCTGTACAAACACGTTTATTCCTAAATTGAAAAAAATACTACCACAATTTAATTCTATCTTCATTCCACCTTTTAACATGACACGTATACGTTCAAAGGTTAGCCCAAGTTCAGACTAGACTATTAAATTTCCCCACACATGCCGTTTTGCTTTGCCAAGTGTCAAAAGTTGAATTGAATACACGTGACGGGTTAACTTGGAAATGAGGTTGAGTAAAATGAGATTGAAAGACGTGAGTATGTTATTAAGTTATCTTTGAGAGTTTTGACGTAGAAATTAAATAAGGAGTATTTGACAGGCATTTTGCGCCGTTGTCTATGACTTATCATCATTGACATATATCTAATGACGAGCCTACTAAGGGCCTAAGAACGGTGCTAGTTCAGTGGTGTCACTCAAATTCGAGCTAATCGTGCAGTCTAACGCAACTAGTTGCGACCAATCGTGCGTGATGTGCGTGACTCATCAACAAACCACGTTGTGGCGTTAGACTGCACGATTGGCTCGAATTTTTGTGCGTGACACCGCTGTACTGGCCCCATTGTTATTGCCCGTAAGGCCCATCCTAAGATATATGTCAATGTTTGCCACAGTGAAATAAATCTTAAATAGTTTAGACTAATTGCCTGGCCTTTGGTGATCCAATTATAGATTAACCTCTTCCCCCTTCTTTCACTCGTGTCGATCTTGTGCCCGATTCATCCAGTCCCGACCTCCGTGTCGTCGGATGTCTCCCACCCAGCGCTGCGGTGGTCTACCGTTCTCTCGGTTATCTGCTCTGGGCCTCCATTCAAGGACTCAATTTGCCCATTCTTGCAATGTGCCCCGCCTATGTCCACTTCCTCTGCGCTATGACGGCCATGATGTCTCTTACTTTGGTCTTGCTTCCGGATTAGGTATTAGGTGCCGAAGCAAGCGGCGCCTAATACCTATTCCTAATTAAGGATATAGTGACATCGCCTGTTTTGGCACACACCAGCATTAAGCCGCCATGCTAAACCTATTTTTCTCTTACCAAATAAAATCGTTATGGACATCAAAATAAGCTCGAACGTTATTATTTCCCTCTAGTTATTTATCGATGCTAATAATATCGATAACACCTAGTTGAGGAATAGCTTTTATCCCCTACTTAAGGCGAGCCCTTATCGATACGATCTGAGCTATGTTGTTACAGACGCTTGGCGAGTTGATGGGCGCGTCCACACAAGCAGTCAAATTTTGGAGAGCAATGTGGAGTATTTTTTATTTATTTATTTATTTAAACTTTATTGCACACATAAAGAAAAATGTACAAATGGCGAACTTAATGCCAAAAGGCATTCTCTACCAGTCAACCATTGGGTCAAACAGAGACATTTGTGTATGTTGGTGCAGGAAACAATAATAACAAATAATAAGGAAAAAATTAAACGTGAAGTCAAATAATATTAAAAATATATAAATAGTTAAATACTACTACTTATATAATGTATAAAAGATAGACTAATACATATAATTATGTACATATACATGATGGTGAACCTTATTTAAGTTCTTCTGACAGAAGATGCTTGCGAAGTAGTCGTTTGAAAACGGGTTTGCTTGGGGCTTGTCGAATAAAGAGTATCACTGTGTTACACTGTTACCTGGGAGAATCAACTTTTTAGCGTCACTCGTTGCCATGGTTACGATTAGTTGTCCAGGGGACAAAAGTTCATTGAAATACTGATTTTATGGTACTTAAATGTATTAAACTTGCGTTTTTGTGGTCGTTATAACCAATGTCCATAATGGGCCCCCTACTAAGCATGTTAATAGAACGGCATACAACGTCTTTCAAACAAACTGTGCCACTGTTGTCCCTTGGACAACGGGACAGGATAACAAAACAAAAAAAGTTGATTCACCCACCTAACAAGGCAAGTTACTTAGCAAAAATACGTTGATTGAGTAAGATCCGTAAAATCTTGGACAATTTTGTGCTTCGAATTTGTACGGGTAACGAAATGGCGCTGTACAGTTCCATACATTTTGCGGTAACTCTGATTGACAAAAGTTGAGCAGTACAGCGCCATCTGTTTTGGATGTCAAACTAAGTGGCACGTTTTTTTCTTAGACTTTTCCTCTCTGTTACAATCGATAGTCTTTGTACTTAGCTAATGTTAACGTGTGGCACATTGTTGCTCTACGAAAGTTAACTGACGGTTTCTTAAAAAAAAATACACGCATAAATTTTGTACTTTTTCATAAATTTTGTTTTTTTCTATTCAGAATCACGGGGCCTTTTGATCCTAATGGGATACAAAAATGTCCCGGAATTGTTTTCCTATTGTGTTACCATTTCCCAATATACATTGTATTTTGTATGGCAGTAACAAAAAGGAAAGTTTGAAAAATGTATGGAAAATTTTGAACACTTTTTTTTCTCCTATAAGGATGAAAAGGGCTCACAATCCTGACTAGAAATTACTCAAAAGTGGAGAAACAGGACACATAAAAAAAGTTAAAAAAAAAAACGACTGCGGAGTCGATGCACCTAATTGCTTGGGTAAACCAGTATAAGAGCTGAAGGTAGCTAGTTGTGATAGAAACTCGAGACTACTCTTAATTTGAAGAAGTCGAGGCTACAAAATTGCATGGAAAAATAATGAATGAATTCATTGATACACTCGAGTTAACAAACATATAATATACAAGCCAACGTTCCAAAATATAACACGACCTTATTATCAGAGGCATAGAGGCGTATAAATATATTATAGAACGTTGGCTTGTGAATAAGTTTTAAAAATCGACTGTCAAATCGAATGATGATTGTTATATAATATGTCAGGAGGGTACAACCATAAATCAACATCAGGGGTCGTCATTGCATACAAACAATAAAGCTATCCGCAACAGGCTTCGTCATTTTTAATACACAGTCATTTCTTTTAAAAAGGACCCCCTTGAATCGCATCCGATCCAAGAGTTCCCATTACGCTAGCAGCGTTTCCACATTGTATAACCAATGAAATCCCCTGCACCAGATACGACCCGGAGCGTGGATCACAGCCCCTATCCCTAAGTCAAAATACAAAATACAAAATTATTTATTTGTCCAACATAGGTGTACATAGGATGTTACAGATTAGTCAGTTTCACTATGTGGGGCCTTACGGCATACAAATTTTGAGAGCATGCATGTCGGAATATAAATGTATGTACATATTTACAAGTCATTATCATCTAAAAATTCTTTTATAGAGTAGTAACTCTTTTGAACTAACAATAGTTTTAAGGCATTTTTAAACTTGTTAAGCTGTAATACTTGAATGTTTTGAGGTATTTTATTAAATATTCTTGGGGCCATTCCAACCACATTTTTTTGGAATAACATTGTCTTTGGTACAACGGAATGTAATATCGCGTATAATTGGTTATACAGCAAGTCGGCGACCAAGTTCTTTTACAAAAACTTTAGCCTCTGTTCCCAGGGCCCCGCAGTCTCTACTGCAATTGGCACAAAATCGTACATTGGGTGGTAGTACTGATAGTGTTTTCTTATGTTGTCCCTTTTACACGATGTTATATATTTTATAACATAAGGGTCACAACACATCGGTGACCGAGACTCGCCTGCTCACAACAAATGAGACGACCTTTTAGGGAGGTTACTTATCCAAGAGCCTTTTTCTAATCTTATCCGGTGAGATAAGTTTAGCAAACGGCTCTTCGTAGATAAAATCGACTTATACCTTCTACGTGCGATCATAAATGAATTAAATTAGATGTGGATTACCTCGAAAATCATGACAGAACTGCTTATTAATAGTAAAAAAATTAAGCACCCTTTGGCCTGTCGGCCCTAGTTTCCTACGTGTACACGTTCAACGCAGCTGGGCAACTTTATTGTCACGCGTGCAATAGAGTATTTAAGAGCAAGTTCGGCCTGGCCAGCCACATTAGGGCTCATGCAAGACAACGTCCATAATGTTTATTTAGGGTCACCGTCATCGAAAACGATGAGGAGGACTATATATAATAAGTTATATTTTTATTTACACAAGCTTTTATTTAACTTGCCATCTTAATATGTAGGTTTGTTAAAAATAAGACGTTTGGAAACTTTACGTGTTGCTGTTTTCGTGTGTAGAAAATTCCGTTTTAACTTGTACCTGTAACAGAAAATAATTAATTGATAAAAGGTTAATATAACATTTTAAACTTTCGTGTGCTGATCACACTTTAAAACATAACCGGAGGTTATCCGCGACCACAACCAGTGGAATCTGCTTCGAAACGTCGGAAATAAAGGTAATAAAATAAATTCGCGGTAAATAATAAATATTTGGGGATAATCTTACACAGATCGACCCAGCGCCAAAGTAAGCAAAACATAGGTACTAAGCGACGATATACATACATATATAGACAAATACATACTTATATACATAGAAAACACCCATGTTTCAGGAACAAATATCTGTCTTCATCAGTGAAGAGAAGAAGAATTGGCCACCACATCTGTAGCAGATGATTGTTGCAGCGTCGGGTAAAATCAGGTGTTGCGGGGAGGTTGATTGCAACGTCTGCGATGACTGAAGAGTCCAATACCAGAGCGGCATCTTCTGCCACAGCAATCACAAACATGACGAGAGTCCAAGGGAGGAGGTCTAGCAGCGCGGAGTCTTTTCTGCCTAAGGTTCTCTAACCAGTCCTTGTCATGCTTGTCTACACCCGCTTTGAGATCTCGACGCCACTCTGGCCTCATTTCAGCCTGAGATTCCCAATTGTGAGGATGAACACAAATAAATGCTCTTATCGGGATTCAAACCCGGGACCATCAGCTTCATAGGCAGGGTCATTACCCACAAGGTCAGACCAGTCGTCATTATATAAGAGAACTAAATCACAAGATAGACCCGGATTTGAATCATCATCATTCGCTTGCCCTTATCCCATTCATTTGGGGTCGGCGCAGCATGTCTTTTCCTTCCATATCTTTCTGTCACCCGTCATCTCATCGTCCACTTATCTCATCGTTAGACCCGGATTTGACTATGTTTTAATACAATAAAAGGTAAGTTTAAAAAACGCTTATAATAATTTATTCTAAGTCACTCGGGACACTGCTTCATTTTAGTTCTTTTTCCGCAACTTTTAGAACATAACCAGAAAAGCAATAAGCCAAGAGATAATACAAATAATAGCATGTACTTTTTTGTCTGTTAGGGCAAATATGGTGGCCCGCAGGTTTGCTCGTTGCTCTGCCGAAGTTAAGGTAACTCTATTTAGACTCTTTCGAACAACTTTTTACACGAGCAGCCTGTGGATCTCTTATACCCAGAAACGGTACAACGCCTCCCGTGTGCAATACAACAATGCCTTCAGGATGATGATGGGGCTGCCTCGCTACTGCAGCGCATCGAGGATGTTTTCTGAAGCTAGGGTAGACTGTTTCTACACCACAATGCGGAAGCGGTGCACATGCCTATCGCGTAGGGTGCGGGACAGCTCTAACATCATCCTGAGGGCATTTGCGAGGCAAGGTTTGACTGTCAGTACATAAACCATTGCCATAATATATGATACATGTACTGACAGGCAAGCCAATATACTGTATGTATAAATAGTATGCTATGTCTTGTGTTTACTAACCTTAGTTGTAGGAATACTAATTATTTCACATTGCTACTAATACATATAATGTATTAATGTTAATGTTAAATTTTAAATATATATGAATGTTATGATTTAAATGTATATGGACCTGGTCTGAAATAAAGAATATGATTGATTGATTTATTAAAACGTAGCATTTAAAAAATGGTATTTTTAAGTTGACTAAACATACAGTTGCCGCTTGATCACTCAAAACAATAATAATACGAGAAATTGGTAACAAAATGACATTCGGCGACATCATTTTGGGCAATAATTTAGAAAACTCTAAGATGCAAACGTGTAACATATATCAGATTGTGACGTCACCTAGCATGTTGCGGAAGGTTCCCCGGATAATCCGGGGCGAACACTAGAATAGTCGTGACCGCGCCGGACGCCGGATATTCCGGCTCTCTGTACGGCAGAAACCGGTTTGCAGTGGTTCAGACTTCAATACGATGCTTATCGGAGTAGGTAAGATCAAAGAGAATTTAAAATAGAGGTGGATTGTCAAAGAAAACTTTATAGCTGCAATAAATTTACTGCCATCTTTCGATGTATGATTAAAACTTTTAGAACGCCATTTGACTTTGATCCTTATTCTTATCAAATGCCAAAGGTATGGCGGCATAGTTTCGAGCGTCAAAAGACACACGACACGAACGACAAAAGTTTTATATCTGAAATTATGAAAATGATGATAGACGCCTATATAACCCATTTGACAGTTAAGTAAATTTATCTATGTTAATTTGTGCACACTCACTTGCTTTTGGTAACTGTGGTTTCCAGCTGTCACCCTTATTTTATTATTTTATTTTAATAATAGAAGTTACTGAAAAATATGAAGCATGTGAGTGGCTAAAGATATAAGTAAAAATGTCTCAAACGATATTAAAAACTTATTATTTGGCCAGTAAAAATAGTTAACCGGCAGTGAAAGGTTATTTGTCATACGGCAAAAATATCCAAGTTAAGATTAAACTGAACTGACAAGTAAGTAAAAAACCTTAAGGTTCATTACATCGAATAACTTTTCATCTAATCTCCACTTTTAATTTTTTTTTAAACCAAGTCGCTTAGTTATTTAACTGTGCCAGTGATTCTTTAAGGGCCTCCGCTAGCTGGCGCGGGCGCACGGAGCGGATGAGCGGGTTAACGAAAAATAGTATGAGCAACGCTAACTGAAGCGGACGCGTGCGGCGGATTTCACCTACAAATAGCACCCGCGTGCGTGCGCACGTGGCGGGCGTCCGCGTCAGCTAGCGGAGGCCCTAAATCATCGACTGTAGGGTCTGTGCGGAAAGAGAAGAGTCGTGGAATGTATGGGGCCCAATACATTGCACGACTCTTCTCTTTCCGAACAGACTTTATAAGCGACACTAAAGTCGTCAGATTGGTACGAAACCTAGTCCATTCGATGCAGAAAAATCTGGCGATTCCAACGATGTATAGGTATATAACTCAATATCTCTAAAAAATGTCGCTTAACCCATTTCTCCTTCCAGCGTCGATATGTTGTAATTATTCAATGCCAATAATGGTTTATATTACTGAACTGGCATAAGAGCAAGTGATAACTGAACCTACTAAATATTTCAGCTGAATCCACCACACACACACGTAGACGTTCTCACAAATCAAGGGGATTTCAACATCTTCAGATGTTTAACATTAGTTCCGTTTATTTACTTAACTCTGCTTCAGATCTGTCGGCAATGTACTAAATGTATTGCTAGAGTAATGCAGATCTTATGGCTATGGATTTAGAGTCCTTTTTCAACATTTTAGTTAATGAAAATTGGAAAATTTGGAAGTAATGAAATCTGCTACAGATGAATAGATTTTTGTGTCAATGCCTGGGGAGACAGCGTGCAGGGTGACAGGGTGGGGGTAACAAATATTTTATTTAGGTACTTATTTAAAGCTATATGGCATATATAGACATATTTGTCTATATATGTATATGTAATAACATCATTTCTGTAACATTGTAAATAATGTTATTAATGTCCAAAATTTTAAATAGTTTTTCAAAATTACTAATAGTTGTCATTTTTTCTGAATTATTTTTCTCACTGCACCCACATTCGAGAATTTCTGTTTTGCCCTATGGTTGACTGGTAGAGAATGTCTTAAAGCATTAAGTCCGCCATTTGTACTTATTTTTAATGTGCAATAAAGTTTTAATAATAATAATGATAAAGCTAACCTAGTCATTTATATTAATTGGTTTAAATACTTAATTTGTATAAATCAATTACCTAACCATTTTAAATTTTATCCATCTTATCGTGAGTAAATATTTTATATTGTGCACCATACAATTAAAAATACACAGGCAATGAAATACACATAAAAGCTAGGTAGCACCAGGCGGTATTATTGCTAAGAAACGATCTCTTCCAGATAACCTTTGGGTAGCAAACTATGAACTTACAACATTGAACGGGTAGTGCCGATATACTTATAATTCAACAAACTGAAGATGCAAACAATTATATATATAATAAATACATATATACATACTCGTAAAAACATATATTACTCAATCATAAATAAAGGCAAGTTAAGGCAGCGAAAAGTAATGAGATTTTAAAAGATTTTTGAAAATGGGAAGGGATTTTAGCACGTCTACTTAATATCTAGCGGCAAAGCATTCCACAACCGAACAGTACGAAATGCAAGAGTTGCTATATAATTTTGATGAAGATAATGGTGGAGCAAGGAGATTTTTCTCTGCACGCCGGACAGAATAAAGATAGTTGAAACGCTCTTTAAGATATAGAGGGGTAGTAGGGTTGAAAAGAATATTAAAGAAGTACAAGAAAATGAGAGTTACGGCGATGGCGAATAGGTAGCCACTTGAGCTGATAGATCGTAAAGGTAAACAAGAATTATATGTTTTTGAAGACATTGAATTTAACGTTCAATATAATAAATGAGAAATCGAATCGAAAACTAACAAATAATATAAGGCATCATTAATATCCACTCTAGGGGTTTAATTCTACACTGAAAATGACTAACATGGTCTTCAGCGTTATATTTTATTAAACATTTTTTTATTTCCAGAGGAGCTACATGCGCGTTGCCGACCTTAAACCCCTCCCCCCTCGTTGAGCTCTGGCAACCTTACTCACCGGCAGGAACACAACACTATGAGTAGGGTCTAGTGTCATTTGGCTGTGGTTTTCTGTAAGGTGGAGGTACTTCCCTAGTTGGGCTCTGCTCTAGATCTGGAATGACATCCGCTGTGCTGTGCCCTACCACACAAAGCGAGATGACATTCACAATGCCCATACCTCTCTTTTGGGCGATTTTTTTTTGCCTTATAAAATTCTCATTACTTAGGGTCTGTTTCACAATGTCTGTATAAAGTATTAGATAGCTAATTAACAAATAAATTACCTGCCAGATAAAACTTCTTACAAAACTTAGGAGTTTAAAGTTAAGCTTATTTCAAGATTGTAACGCCAATGATGACTTTATTCGTCAGATAGTCGTAAGTATCTTATTCAGGACTTTACTTGGATATTGCTAAACAGACTCTTACTGACGCCAGAACCAACACAACTAAATAAAAACTCGTAAAACAGCTCACTGAAACTGTTACAGGTTCCCAAAGTTATAATGCTACAAACAGCCACAGGCTTTAAAACTTATAACTCGTAGCTGCCTCACTATAAAATACAAATACAACCTGGAACTGACGATGGTATAAAAGTATTTCAAACATTACAAAGTTTTACCGAACTATCACTTCCCAGAGTTGAGTTAACAAAACGTTCCGCTTGGCGCGCTGTTTCTAAATCCCATACAAAAAGAGACTTAACGCAAACGCGTACGTCACGTTTCGCTATCGAATAAATTTACACTAGGGGCTCAGAATTCCGTCCGAAACAAGTCAACGAATTTTTTTTTTATAATGTTAGCACCTTATATACGTAGTAGGATATACAACTTTGCCATAGTTTTACGTTATATAAAATCAATACAAGTTATCAAGTAACCGTTCCATCTTTCAATGCATCCGATAAAAGGGTTTCCTCACGTAAAAGCAAAATAAATGGCCGGGTCAAAGCAGTATTTACTGAGCCCCATCGGATCCAAGGAACGATTTGAGAGTCCATCAACTATGTAAACACATCGTTCCAATATATTCAATACAGGGGGAGTTAAATGTTGTACAGTCCGCGACAATAGTATAACCCACCCCCCTAATTTTTTCATATCTACTGTAAAACTAAATATAAGTAAATATATTACTAACGCGTCAGCATTGTTCACTTAATTCTAGTATTATGGTATGTATATAGTTACGATCCGATGCTACTTTGTTACGCAGCGGAGAGATTCTTTGTTTCATAGCGCGACAAAAGTATAACCCATTCGTCTTATTGACTCAAGCAGCTCAGTGCACTGGACATGTCAGTTC
Organism: Cydia pomonella; assembly: GCF_033807575.1. Classification (NCBI taxonomy): domain Eukaryota; kingdom Metazoa; phylum Arthropoda; class Insecta; order Lepidoptera; family Tortricidae; genus Cydia; species Cydia pomonella. The sequence continues at coordinate 3,258,176 of NC_084718.1, read as the reverse complement.
ATGTTTATACTTATTTTGTGTAACTTGTGAGTTTTTACGTATAAATAATTTGCTTGAGTTAATATTTTTTTATTATTTTATCAAAATGCCACGGGGAAAACACTTAAACGAAACTGAAATTGCTATAATTAAAAAATTGCATTCTGAATATTATTCAAAGGCCAAAATTGCAAAAATCATTAACAGAAGTCATCGTGTTGTGCGAAATTATTTAAAAGATCCTGAAAATTATGGTAAGAAAAAACGGACAGGTCGACCTAGAGCAACTACACCAAGAGAAAGAAGGTCAATCCTAAGAGTTGCGTCCAATTCTACGCTTACCGCGAGACAAATTGCAGTGCGGGCTGGTGTTAACACTAATTTAAGAAATGTTCAACGTATTATACGTGAGTGTGAACATTTAAAACGTAAGAAATTACGAAAAAAAACCGCCATTGTCTGATAAACATAAATTACTTAGATTACAATTTGCAAAAGATCATGTTCAATGGAAAAAAAGTGGCGAAAAGTTATTTTTTCTGATGAAAAAAAGTTTAATTTAGATGGACCTGATGGTTTTAATTACTATTTTCACGATTTAAGAAAAGATAATTTTATATTGAGCCGTCGGCAAGCCGGAGGTGGTAGTGTAATAAATGATATGGTCTGGTATTGGATAGGTACTCAGGTAAAATCAGGGATATAAAGTTCTGTTCTGGAAAAATAAATAGTAAACGATATATAGAAGTGATAAATGAACAGATTACGTCTCATGCAATGCGAATTGATGGTCCTAATTTTATTTTTCAACATGATAATGCCAGCGTTCATCGTGCAAAGATAGTAAAAGACTACCTTACTAAAAAAAATATTCAAGTTCTTGAATGGCCAGCGTATTCCCCTGACTTGAATATTATTGAAAATTGTTGGGAACATTTATCACGAGCTGTTTATCGTGGATCAAGACAATTAACTTCTGCTGAAGAGTTAAACAAAGTGATAATTGACGAGTGGCGAAATATAAATCAAGACATAATCAAAAAATTATATGATAGTTTACCAGATCGAATGATCGAGGTGATAAGTAAACGTGGTGGATCTACTAAATATTAAATTATATGAATGATTATTGTTTGTTGTATGTTTCTTAAATTTTTATCTAAATTTCATTACCTGGGTTATACTTTTGTCGCACCGCAAAACCCACAATCATTTATATTTGGGTAATTATGTATTCAATAAATAATGTATTGATAGTATTAAAAACTTACTAACGCCCAAATTTAGTGTATTTAGTAATGTATCAATATAACTATAATTCTTTATCAGATATGGAAAAATTAGGGGGGTGGGTTATACTTTTGTCGCGGAGTGTATAAATACGAGGAATGGTTCATATTCATGGTCAAACACTAATTATGACTTCTGTTTTTGCTCAAGGAATATAATTTTAATACCTTTTCTTAGTGACAATTATACGAGGACTTGAGGTCTACCGCTGTTGTGTTATGCTGTTGTGTTGCGCACCGGCTGTGTTCTGGGGAATTGTTTGACGTGATGCCAACGGCCGCTTTCTATCACCGCACCGCTCGCCGTCGGCAGGTCGCGCACTGTCCGGTTTAAGAGGAATTTCCTACCGCGGACACTCCGGCTGTGGAATGAACTACTGCCGAGGTTTTGTCTACAAGAGGTTCTTAAAAAAAAGAGTTTACAGGTTTTTAATAACTGATGATCGGTTTAGACTCATCATTGAATGTCAAAGGTGACGGTTGACATCATATATTATGTTCAAACTTTAATTTCTTCTTTCCTTGTAATAAAAAAACCGGCAAACTGCAAGTCGGACTCGCGCACGAAGGGTTCCGTACCATTACACAAATAATGGCAAAGAAAAATCATGCTTGTTGCACGGGAGCCCCACTAAAATATCTATTTTATTGTCTTTTTAGTATTTGTTGTTATAGCGGTAACATAAAATACACCATCTATGAAATTTTCAATTATCTAGCTATCACGATTAATGAAATATAGACTGGTGACAGACAGACAGACGTACAGTGGAGTCTTAATAATAGGGTCCCGTTTTTACCCTTTGGGTAGGAAACCCTAAAAAGTGTAAGTATATTTATTATATGCGTCAAATTGTCGTAGATATAATATATCCTGAGGCCTGGATCCGGGTCTTCAGTCAATCATGATCATTCCAGTCCAACCCGCTTTCCTCCTACGCAGCCATATCGTACTTACTCAAACTCGTATCTGATAAACGTATGTAATATATAGATACGAGGTTGAGTAAGTATAGCCACGATATATGCCTACGAAAACTCGCGGTCGCCACAATCTATCGCTTTTATAAGTATGTACTTGTATTGTTATGTACTATGCAAGCCGTATTTAATTTATATCTCGCACTATCGCGTTTTTGTGAAAAGGGAATCACTTTTAAAGGTACAAAATTAGATCAAATAAGGGACGGAGGACATTTGGGGTAAATGTAGCTAACAAAATATTAATAATGCAACGTTGTGGCGTTGTAGTCTTTGCGTAGACAACCAACTAGGGTCATTCTTTTATAACTACCTATTTTTTTACATTATAATCTACTGTCTAAAGAAAAGTAAAGTCCCATGTGCAGAGTGTTCATGGAAGAAGAGGAAACAACAAAACACATTCTGCTAGACTGCAAACAGGTTGAAGTAAACAGAAGCAAATACCTAGGGACTCCGTGCACATTAAGGGAGGCCGTTAGTAACTTGAAAACATTGCTAGGCTTCGTGGAGGAGCTGGGGTGGTTAGAGTAGCGCTACCTCGATTTCACGCGAAATAGGCACAATGGTTGTCGATTTGCGGAAAATGTCCAGAAGCACTAACCACTGTCTAAAGTTAGATTCCCGCTTGTTTTCATTAGAGTTCATACATTCGAATCGCCAATGCGCGTGTCATGTTATACATGCAGCATCTGATGGTAAAAGGTCTGTGACGGCCATTTTGTTCTGTTTACGCCTCAGCCAAATAAAACTGAAACTAAATATTTACGTTAACGCCCGATAGTTGTAAGTTCGCGCTGAATAAAATCAGGCCTAGGCAAACATTCAGTTAGGGTAAATAATATGTGACGTAAGATTTAAATAAACCTGGTCTAAAACGTCTAATCAAACGGAAGTTTTAATTTACAAATATTCTTTGTTTAGATCCACCCCACCCCACCGATCACACGGCAGACCAAAAAGCGATGGCTCGATGTCGTGAACGTAAACAGGATCACACGAGAGGACGCCCAGGATCGTGCAAAGTGGAGGTAAGAAAGTAGGAAAACGGACCTTGGCAAAATTCCGGGATAACGCTAGGTAGAAGAAGAAGAAGTTTGTGTGTTTAGACCTTCAAGAGAAAATTAAGGTAAAAAGTTTTGATGATAGAAATAGCTCCGTCAGAAATGAAAAAATTCTGATATCTGAAAGTCTGAGAATACAATACAATACCTATTCCCTAACCATTGTACGCCTTCGGTGATATCAACACAATAGTCCTAAGTTCCATAAACGCTATTGGCACTTAACGACAGAAAAATTCAATCTGACCTGCTCGCAAAATTTCACTAAAACCGGTAAAAAAATGCGTCTTATACAGGAAAACATCCAGACATACAAAAGTATTTTTTCCAAGCGAAACGGATGTCCAAATGTTTTTCGTGAAATTTTGCAAACAGGTTCGGTAGTTAGATATATTATTTTTGCCGATTCGGTTATGTTTTTCTCTAGAGGTCGCATTTTTTAACCGATTTTCGTGAAATTTTGCAAACAGGTTCGGTAGTTATATATATTATTTCTGTTGTTTCGGTTTTATGGAACATGTTCAAAATGGTCGAAATTGGCATAAATAACTTAAGTGCCAGTAGCGTCTATGGAACTTAAGACCAGTTTTATCATATCATATTTTTCTCAAAAGTGTCATAAGATCTTATTCGAGTACGTGTACTTCGTAAAGACCAGCCCTTACGAACTCTATGAAGTGGGCCAGATCATTGGTGCGCAAATTAAGTTTGCGCAGATTTTCGTTGATTGATTTTTTTTTCAATAGGTGGCTTGCAAAGAGGTCTTAAAACGATTTGCAATATGTAACTACATTACATATCCACATTGTGTCTGCAAACTGGCATACAAAGCATACAAATTGGTGCCTTTTTCGTTCGGCATAATATGAATGACGACCGGTCTGACCTAGTGGGTAGTGACCCTGCCTATTAAGCCGATAGTCCCGGGTTCGAATCCCGGTAAGGGCATTTATTTGTGTGATGAACACAGATATTTGTTCCTGAGTCCTGATGTTTTCTATGTATTTAAGTATTAGTATATTATATATATCGCTGCCTGAGTAACCCACAACACAAGCCTTCTTGAGCTTACCGCGGAACTTAGTCAATTTACTACTTACTTACTTACTTACTTTACCTTACTTTTGAAATTTTCAGTTGGGCAACCCAAATGTTGTTTTTACTAGAAACCTGCAGTAGTGAAGAATATTATAAATATATTAGATACTAGCTACTATATTATGCAACCTAACATATGCTCGCAAATCCAAGCCTACAAACTCAAATCCCCGCGTCTATAACCGTAAATAAGAAACACTACAAATTTACAAAAAGACGAAAGTGTTCTTGAATCTGTACGCTTTTACGTCCTTTTGGAATTGAGCGGTTGAAGAGTAGGTCAGCCTCCATCTACGCTCGATTTAACGAATATACCCTTATCTTGGTTCCCTTACAAAAAATAGTAATAGATTTTTATAGTGCCGTGCAAAAAAATGGTTTTATGAAAACCTAGAAGTACCTATTAAATGTGTATTAAATGTAATATACCCGGGTATATCCTTAAACTACGTCCAAAATAGAGGTTTGGGCACTGTGAATGTCATCTTGCTTTGTGTGGTAGGGCACAGTACAGCGGATGTCATTCCAGATCTAGAGCAGAGCCCAAACTGGGGAAGTGGCTCCACCTTCTTATAGAAAACCGCAGCCAAATAACACTAGATACTCATAGTATTGTATTCCTGCCCGTGAGTAAGGTTGCCAGAGCTCAACGAGGGTGCGGAGTGTTAGGGTCGGCAACGCGCATATAACTCCTCTGGAGTTAATCCGCGCGAATACGAAATCTTCCGTCACATTTGTTTCGCGGCGCGCCTAACTTTTTAATTATTTCTAATTTATTGGCTTTATGGCTCCTTTTAATGTGTTTTATTGTAAATCTTCTACTATGTAACTAGCGAAAAAGATAGATAAAAGGGTATCCCCACTATTGACGCGGAATCGTCAATAGTGGGGATACCCTTTCCCCGTCGTCGTATTCTTAACAATATGTAATGTTAAATTATTTGAAATGTATTATTTCTTAGTTTTAAGTTAACATTAGTTTATATGTTGCTGTGTCCTTACAGGACGTCACTAAAACTAACCACATAATATGTACCACCTTTTATAACTGGTTTGTGATATGCAATAAACAATTCATTCATTTATTCATTCATTCAATAGCGGATAGAAAAAAGCTTTGGAAAAAAAAGTCTCATTACAAGCTTTTATTTACCTTGCCCTGTTAGTATCAGGTATCTTAGTTTGTCAGTTAGTGTGGGTCAAATGTTGAAAGCTAAATTTGACCCACTTTCCGATTAAACTGAACATTTTCATACACACAATGCAATATTCTAATGACATGGAGCTGATCTGATATGGCTCCTCTACATGATGGCCCAGCGTAGGCCAGTCCTAGGGACGCATTTATGCGTTAGAGGGAGCAAGTGATATTGCTATCTCATTTCATCGCATAGCTGCGTCCCTTGGACTGGCCTACGCTGGGCCATCATGTAGAGGAGCCCATAGAGACAGGAGGTGGCCATGGAACTCTGTGATAAAACAAGGCAAACTTATTGTGTTTGGGGTTGTTAGAATTGTCTCGATGAGTATTTGTAGTCTGTGGAAATAAAAGTACAGTGAGCGATGAAAACTTGTACAAAAAATTTAATTTTTGCCAAAAGTTATTTTATTTTATTATCCGCCAACAATTGGGAAACATGCAAAAATAATTTATCCTTTTCGATGGCCTATAGTGTAACATCAAAGGTTAGGGCATAACGCTAAAGTATTTGTTTGCAATAATCCAAGCGGAAAATTAAGACAAAGCTTACTTTGAGGCCGATTTACAGTTTGTGAATCTCAACTTGATTTGTACTAATAATTAAAAAAATATGTTTTTAAGTCAATCTTACACCTAGGCCCTAACTAAGCAAAGCTTGTATTCTTCTCTTCTTCCTCGCGTTGTCCCGGCATATTGCCACGGCTCATGGGAGCCTGGGGTCCGCTTGACAACTAATCCCAAGATTTGGCGTAGGCACTAGTTTTTACGAAAGCGACTGCCATCTGACCTTCCAACCCAGAGGGTAAACTAGGCCTGGTTGGGATTAGTCCGGTTTCCTCACGATGTTTTCCTTCACCGAAAAGCGACTGGTAAATATCAAATGATATTTCGTACATTAAGTTCCGAAAAACTCATTGGTACGAGCCCGGGTTTGAACCCGCGACCTCCGGATTGCAAGTCGCACGTTCTTACCGCTAAGCCATCAGCGCTTTAATAAAAGGGTCACAACTCAGCATGTAGCTGGCAAAGCCAGCGCTGTTCTTCCGTTGTGACCCAGGCGTACGCCGTTCGAATAACTATAGATATTATTATTTTATTTATTGTTGGGGTGTTACGGGGCTTTCAGTGCCACGTCGACCAAGCAATGATTTATTGTGTCGGTCCTTTAAAGTTCATTACTAATGCCCTTTAAATCCAGGAAGTTCCAGATTCCTTGGGTCGTAATGTTCTGTACCTCATAGGGTTGCAATACATGTCGCCCTAAGTAGGTACTTCTTTTAGATATTAGTGGTCCACAGGAACAGAGAATGTATTGCAGTCTCCTCGGACTCCTGACAGAACTATAGATAACTATAGATCGTTTGAATAAATATAGATAACTAACTATCTAACTATTTTGGCTCAGTGATCCAAAAAGAATCTTGGCCTCCGAAACGAGAGCGTGCCACCTGTCCCAATCCTGGGCAACTTCCTGCCAGTTACCTACTGACACAAGTGACTTATGAATTGCGAGTGATAGTGACTTTCTAATATAGATAAACACCTTAACATAAATAAATGCCCTTAGCGGGATTCGATCCCGGGACCATCGGCTTCATAGGCAAGGTAACCACTAGGCCAGACTGGTCGTCATAATATAAGAGAACTAAATCACAAGATTATTTGTTTTGCAACCTGATATCTACTTTGAATCGGCATATGTATGCATAAAATATCAAAAAATTGAATTAATTAAATTTAGAATTTTACAGCAAATTTTGCAGCAAAGTTTGGCAATTTTTCGGTAACAAGTCAAGTAAAGATTTTTAAGTTTCGAATGTGAACCAATCGTATCTTCGCTCACAGCCCTGACAACCAATTTCTTTGTTCGTTATTTGAAATTTGATAACGGAAAAAATGTTACTTGCGAATATTGTATTGAATTGGGAGTTATTATTATTTTCTGGAGATACATATTTTATTCATTCTTTTTTTAATTTTATAAGTTTTTATTTAACATGCAGTATATGTATGTATACAATTATGTTTGTACGGGCCAAATCTTGCATAATAAATATGACCCACTTCCCGGTTTCCAATGAAGCTGAAAATGTGCATAGGTACATATGTAAGTCAATGCAATATTATAGTACTATCGAGATGATCTGACAGAGATAGGAGGTGGCTGTAGGAACTTTGTGACAAAAGAACGTAACCTCGTGTTTGAGTTGTTAGAATTGTCTCGATGATTATACCATTCTATTACAAAAATTAATTTATCACAATCTGTTTTTCCTCATAATAAACCGCGAAAGAAGGGTGATTTACTTGTTAGTAATCTATATATACTAATAATAATAAACTATATGCCCGCAGGGCAGCTTGTGGCGAGCTGCTGGGGAGTAACGACCCCACGGACCCGAGTACTCCCGAGAGTCGGTCAGGGTCTCCGTCTCCGGCGTGTCTTCGTCGGTCGGAGTGGACCCCAAGGGGACCCGCAGGACTCTCAGCTGGCTTGCCTTCTTTGGCCGTCTAGAGAGGAGTCGTTGGAGCTAAATGCTCCAGGGGTGGAAGTGAAAATTTGCATAGGACGCGAGTTGGCACAGTGGCTGTTATCAGCCACTGGACAGAAAACGGCGTACACCTCTCGACACCCCTGAGCCGCTCACACATGGGGCTCCTGGTCGTCTTCACGACGGCAGTTTCAGGCGCCCATCTAGTGGGCGGCGAGTCACCGCCTGCCTCGATAACTAGTGAAAACATTGTTATGGCAGGTGTCCGGACGTCTTTGCAATAACCCAGTCTCATTGTCCATTGGTCTGTGGATTGAAATTTTCAATCCATAGACCGTTTTACTGTTCACTTTTTCTACAATAGTCCCAATGCCTGCTGCGACCGGTTCATGCGTTCTACATGACATTAAATCTCTCCAAGGGGCCTCTACGTATTGGATCTATATCCCCACGCAAGCCTATCAAAAGACCGGGATTTATAGGCCCGTGAAATCCAAGGAGATATAAATAATAAACTATATAATATATACTGGTAGCAATTTATAGTTAACAACGTATTTAACCTTTAACTGTGAGCTAAAAGCGAGTCTTCATTTAAAATAAATCATGAATACATAAAGAAATGACAAAAACTAACCTTCAATTAATTTTATCTTTATTCCTAATCTGCCATAAGCAATTATATCAGCCTCTAATCACGGTCAGATTATTACCTCATAATATTACCTCATAAACCGCGGTCCCGGTTTATTACCCCGGTTATTATTACCCGCGATCTTATTGCACGTAAAACTTTTTCAACTGTTAAAAACGGCGGTAAACGGTATTTTTAGAAGCGTGAGTAAATGGGTTGTGGATTATCTAACGGTGTTTAAATGTTTAATACCAAGGAAGTACCGTCAACCGGGGTGAATAAAATAAAAATTAGATATATCTGCGTTTTTAATGTGAACCCACACAAACTCTATAATTCGATTAAAAATAATTGTAGATATTTTGTTTATCTATTCAACCCAGCCGTCCCTATTCACCCCATTTTACGGTATTTAACGTTCATCATGACTTCTTAGCTGTTTTGGGCTACAGCGACTGCGTTGTACCGCTGAGAACGTCGCTGGTGCGTTCTAAGATGACTGATATAGTAAATTTTAGCAGATATAAATATAAATGCTGATTGTACAAAAATAGTAGATTGTTAACCAAGGGATGAAATGAAAGGCACCCATTTCTGTCGAGGTAGTTTGGCGCTCGAACACAGTGAGAGTGCGAATAGTCCGAGACTGAAATGGTAGCCTTTACCCGTGTCAAACACTCTACTTTTTATTTTGAATATGAGGATAGTAAAATATATATATATATATAAGTAATACAATTAACTAAACTTAAACTACTATATAAAACTTAAAATCTAAATCTAAAATGGGCCCCCGTGGCAAGGTACCGAGGATGCTGGCAGCATTTCCTCGCTGGATCGCTATGCTCAAGCGTTGGGCGAGGAAGCTGCCAGCTCTCAAAAGAAATTAAAATTAATAATTATAATAGGAAAGTAAAATTCATGGGCATTTAACAAAAACACAGCTAAGTAAACATTTCAGTAGCATTTCTTGAGGGTACTTTTAATTAACAATTTAGGTAAAAATATCGCTATTTATGGATGGGGAGTTTATTATCAGAATGGAAATTGTACAACAAATCCATTGAAAACCAAGTCTTTAATTGCTTATCATAATAAAAGAAAAAAAAAAACGTACTTAGGAAGTACAGTGCTCTAGAGCAGAAAGTCTCATTATCTGCACACATTTTAGAACAACAACGACCCACTTTCAGAGCATGAGAAATGAAAAATTATTATTAGATGTAGTACTGAAAACAAAATAAAGATTTACATTATAAAATGGTGGCACTATTACCAAAGCGCGTGATTATGTTATAATGTATGCCATTGCAGTACTAGGGCGATAAATAGATAATATCAACGTGCGAACAGACACCGGTATTTAATAGAGACTGTTAATCTTAATACAAAATTGGACCCGGAAATTAGAACGCTTCACTTTTACGTAGCTTCGAAATGAATGGTGTTAGGATGAAGACAAAGAGTCAAAAATCTGACGCCATAAGAATTGAGAAAACGAGAGCAAAATGCGTAATGATACAATAAAATTGAATAAGACGCTAAAAGCCAAATGTGTAACACTGTACCAGCGTTTTTAATAGTATGCATTTAGTCTCCACTACAGCGTCATCCACTATTTATTTTGATCGACTTAGCGCCACTTGCACCACCCCACTAACCCGAGGTTAACCGGTGAAACCGCTAACCCAGTGTCAAATTGTACTGGTAACCATGGTAACTTGAGGTTTAACCGGTTAACCCCGGGTTAGGGGGATGGTAACAGTTGCGTTTAGGCAGGTCACAGATTGCGTCAAAGTGAATATCCTGAACTTAAAACCACCGCTTACTGCGGCTTTCTATAACAATTAAGCTTAGAATAAATTTAAAAGTGGAAAAATTACTGTCTTGGGTGAGACCTCTCACCAAAACCTCGTCCATAAGCAGCACATTTTCTAAATTTTCTTTTTTTTTTCTATAACAATGCAACCGACCATATGAGGATAGGTTAAAGGAATTGGGCTTGACAACCCTAGAGCAGCGAAGGTAACGCGGTGACTTAATATAAACATACAAAATACTTACAGGACACTACAACGCACCCGCATTGAGTGATATTTTCACTCGGAATATGTGTGACAGACTGAGAGGACATTCTCTGAAGCTGACACGGACGCAGAGTAGTAGCAACCCAAGACGACACTTCCTGTCTAACCGCGTAGGGAAAGTGTGGAACAGTTTGCCCGAATCCGTAATCAGTGCACCCTCAGTGAATTCTTTTAAAAATAGATTCGACAAACATTTTATAAATGGACAAAACACAAGTGCAAGACATTGATGTGCACATATCAGCTATAAGCTGCCTGTGCATTCATAAATAATAAGTACCTGGGCGACCGAGCTTTGCTCGGTTATAACTATTTATTGTAATATGGTGGTGTATAGGTGATAATATTAACTATTTTTTTTTACTAAATTAAACTTGTCTAAAACAATAAAAATTAAAAAATTATATATAAACTTGAACATATAAAAAAAAAAAAACAAAAGTTAGTCACCGGGCGAAATTCGAACCCTTAACACTGGTTTAGCAGTCCGCGTCTTAACCCGCTGGACCAGACGGACAGTGGCCGGTAACACGAAATTAGCGACCATATTCTGCGTCGAAAGAAAAACGCATGAAAACTCAAAAACACGCGTTTTTCCAAACATAAGACTAATCTAGATAGATTGTATACCCCCAAAAACCCCCATATACCAAATTTCAGCGAAATCGTTAGAGCCGTTTCCGAGATCACAGAAATATATATATCTATATACAAGAATTGCTCGTTTAAAGGTATAAGATAATAATAATGATTGGAAAAGTACCATGTTCAATGGAGTTTGACACTCCTTATTGTATATTTATCTTTGGCATAATGGGTGGCGTTGTATTGATTTTACATGTTTTTGTTTCAACTGTTTATTATTACAATGGCGTGAGTGGAAACCGTTCATGTGGAAATAACATGTACGGTCGATGTCAAACATATATTTTGTTTATAATTATATACTTTATTCCATAGTATTGTATTTTGTTAGTTGTTACTATTTTTACCTGTCTTTTTCTCTCTCAGTAATCATCATTCTGTTTGATTAGCTTAGCATCTAGTGTTAGTAAATTTAATAATTGTATTTAGTATCTTAAGAGTAAGTTAAGTGTAGTAAAATTTTCTGTTATACATGTTTTAGTGAGAGCTGAGCCCCTAGTGTAAATTTATTCGATTTAGAAACGTGACGTACGTTACGTTAAGTCTCATTTAGTATGGGATTTAAACACAGCGCGCCAAGCGGAACGTTTTGGAAACTTATAATCCCATTCTTTATCGTCCACGGTAACCTAAAAGCGACTGTCTACAATCTCATACAGATGTAGTGAATAATCCTTTCCCATCTTATTTTCTCGGAATCGTTCGCATTTTGTCACACTACTTCAATCAACCTCATAACTTTTTGTATTGAGACTTATTTATTTATCGTAAGGTAATTACTACTACACTGTACATTGAATATCTATTAGTTAATAATCTAAATTTATATTTCTCCAAGTAGCACTAAGTAAGTAGTAGTAGTAGTACTGAGACTGAAATAGTATGATACATTCGAACGTTTCCATAAAAAAAAAACGATGGGCCTGTTTCATACTTTAACTAGAACAAAGGCAATCAACAAATAACTAGAGTAAAATGTAAATTTAGGTACAATTCAAACTTAAACTAATTAAAAACTAAGAATCTATATCTTAAGAGAGCCCCTGAGGCATAGTGCCAAAGATACTGGCAGCATTCCCTCGCTGAATCGCAACGCTTATTCGTTGAGCAAAGCTGCCAGTTCTTTTGTCTTCAGTAACATCAACCAGAAGTTTGACCAAATCTGTAAAGAAGCTCTGAGCTCCCAGGCCCCACGGACCGAGGGTCTCGACACCGAACGGAACAAAGTTGTAATAGGCGTCCAAACCCCCGTATTTCGGCCTTTAATTATTTATATTTCTCTTTAAAAATAAGACAAAATTTAACACGGGTTTTGAAGAGGTGAAAAAGTTTTATGTATACATAGGTTATAAACTTAGAAACCGGTGCAGGTGCCCTATACCTGACCCTACGAGGTCAAAGCTAATAAAACCGTAAAGCATTTCAATCCTCAACTATTTCATTTCTTTATCGTCGACAATCAGTACAAAATCACAATTCAAACTGAACCTAACACCCTTAAAATAAGGTCAGTAGTATAATAGCAAATATTTGGCTAGAAATAAGGTACGTTGGGTTGATTAATGACTTGCCATTTCCAGATGTATTTGGTAAACGTTATTATTTAGTACTTAGAGGAATCATAATGGCATCAATGCTTAAGCTAACTCCAAATTAAATATCGCTGAGATATGTAAGAACAGTGAACGAAAGAGTATACACAAGTAGACTAAATATTGAAATATAGTCTTAAGTCTCCCCAGCAAACTCGGTTCTTCGTATAATATCATAAATAAATATAACAATAACTAGTTAATAATAGCTACATATTTAACAGTCTGCTGCAAGCTCGGACAAATTTCACCTTCCCATACAAATGTAGTTACGCTTTCATTTTAAAACGACTAGCTAGATTGCTTTGAAACTAGGTATGTACTTGATTGTTTTTTGTAAATCATGTCAAACGATCTTGATTTTCTTGAGGATCAAATGTCTACGAGTATATAGGACTCATGGCATTTAAGCAACACAAAGGTCAAAAATGAGAGTTAAAATCTGACACGCACTCGACGATTGAAACGCCTCTAACAAAATGATAAGGTGATGTGACGTCACATCATATAAGTCTGTCCTAAATGTATGGAAGATCAAGGAAGTTGCCATTTTTACCCTGAAATATTGCGTTTATGTGTATAGTTGTCATACAATTAATTTTTCAATAAAATGTAAGGAATCGAATGGTACCATTTTATTTTCTATTTTTGAAAAACAAAAAAAAATATTTTTTTGAGACTTCGGAGCCTTGTATTTTTTTATAATCTCAGTATATTTTTTTAAATTCCACTTTTTTATAATGGATGGCTCATTTTCTATCGATTTAACTAAATTTTGTTATAATATCCAACATGTGTCAAGTACCCAATTACGTAGCTTCAGATACCAAATTAAAAATTTTACAGCGAATCTACGTTTTTCATACAAAATTTGTTATTATTTCGTTTGTTTTATGCGCTGGAGCTAAATAAACTAAGTATACGCATTGATATACCTCATGTCATTGTATGTGCAAAGTTTCATTACAATATAACACATAGTTTTAAAATGAGAACAAAACTCAGTTTGTATGGGAAGGTGAAATTTGTCCGAGCTTGCTGCAGACTGTTAAATTTGTAGCTGTTATAAACTAGTTATTGTTATAACTATTTATGATATTATAATAAGCCTTTTTCATCCTTTTTCAACTGTGTTAGGTGTTTTAATACAAAAGCGGGCGCTGCGGATATCTAGGAAACCTTACGACCACCCAGCTAAAGAACTATTTGTACGCAATAAAGTGTTAACGCTACCTTCTGTCTACACATTGGCAGCGTGCCAGTATGTCAGGTCTAACCTCGCTAGGTATAAAACCAATTCTAGCCGTGGTGATAACAACCGCAGACAGCCAATGTTGGTTGCCCCCGTAAAGCGTCTTGCTAAGCTCAGGAATTCACTCAGTGTCATTGGGGCCAAGATCTACAACTTGGTTCCGCCTGCCATAAAGTCAGCGGAAAGTGATCCTGTGTTTACCAAGAAACTTAAAGCGCTGCTGATCGCACAGGCATGCTACAGCGTTGACGAGTTTCTTCGTGGAGTTCATAACTAACGCGTAAAAATAGTGTCATCTTAATGCTTGATTAATTATACATATAAGATTTAGTTGTAAATGTTATAATTTGTAAATATTATTAGTTATTTAATCTTATTATGTAAATATTTAATGTAATCCTGACTTGTAAAACAACGATTTTACCAATAATAATCAATTAATCAATCAATTAAGCAGTATCCGTTCGTGACTATATAGTATGTGTGTTATATGAATGTAATTATTATATGTGACGTTATCTATGAAAAGGGACCTTATTGTCGATGCCGCTTTCGCCGTCATAAACGATGCTCCGATACAAATACAACGCTGCGCGACGCAGTGCGGCGTAAGCGCTATCGAAAATAGGTCCCTTTTCATAGATAATGCCACATATCAAAGAAATCAAATCAGGAAGGTGATAATAATTGCTCGCCCTTTGAGATAGTCAAATGTATTTAACGGCCCTTTTCGAAGAATGAAATATGATAACGATAAGTTCTGGTTTAGATAAGTTCTCATTTAGATATCGTTTATATTGGGTCAACCGCATTCGAGGGGAGCCAGTGCTGTCAAACTGGTCTAACTTGACAGACATTCAGACGTACTCTTAGAGTAAACAACAGTTGAAGCGCTATATGTCGTATAATTGACAGAAGCAGCTCGATTCGGGCAACCAATGTCACTTTGACGTTAGAAATATCGAAGATAGATCTTATTAGGATCACAACGGAATCTAAATAAACGTCAATTTTTACATGTCGTTTAGTTATCGATCTTTTAAAGATCTTTCCAAGATCTTAAACGTATCTTAATCATTTTTCGAATCGGGCCGTAACGTTTCAAAAATTGCATATACTCGAGAAGTTGGAATGACAAAACTTCCGTGAGATATTAACTGCGTCGGTCCGCCAACGCCGCCGTTGAAGCTACTCATTTTGGAGCGAAATATGTCGAACAATCTTTGATAAGCCAAGGTTTCGATCATGTTGCGTCTTTGAGGCGTGTAAATATGTTTTAGGAATGCAAAGCTTATTTATTAAGCGTTTATTTTAAATTCGATTTTTATATACCTAGCCGACGACCGATCTGGCCTAGTGGGTAGTAACCCTGCCTATGAAGCCGATGGTCCCGGGTTTGAATCCCAGCCCAGTAAGGGCATGTTTTTTATGTATTTAAGTATTTGTATATTATATATAGCGTTGTCTGAGTACCCACAACATAAGCCGTTTTGAGCTTACCGTGGGACTCACGATTCGATTTGAAGAATGATTAAAACACGTTTAAGATCTTGGAAAGATCGATAGCTAAACGTTATGTAAATTGACGTTTATTTTGATTCCGCTCTGATCCCAATAAGATCTATCTACGATATTTCTAACGTCAAAGTGACATTGGTTGCCCGAATCGAGCTGCTTCTGTCAATTATACGACATACAAACGATATCTAAATGAGAACTTATCTAATCCAGAACTTATCGTTATCGTATCTCCTTCTTCGAATCGGGCCGTATGTGAATTCGAGTGTACCTATAGCGTGTAGCCGCCTACGCCTGCTACGGGGCCTACGCAGGCTCTACGCCGTAGCAAGAATGCCTTGGGGCCGGCTTTTGTAACTGTTAATAATTAAGTTTGTTAATGTTTTAGGGTTGTCACATTTATCATTTACGTTTAATTAACGTTTTGATAAATTTCATTAGAACAATAACTTTCCGTGAGACACAGGCATATTAAATATACTTATTAAAACCGGTCACTCGCGTATTTTAAGTCAGAGAATATCATAACGACAAGGTGTAAAGAAAGCACATTGAAACTCCTCTTTATGGAGTAAATAAATGTTAGTGTACGCAAATGTACTTGCAGAAAATATATGCAAATTTAAAAGTATAATCTTGAAGTTAACACAATTGAAGTTAGAGAAATAAATAGTGAATAGGTAATTTTATTCAATTTTGTTAAATTAAACTAATAACTAATCACTAACTCGGGATTAACCAGTTAAACCCGAAGTTACTAATACAATTTAACCTTTTTTTAACGGTTAACCCCGAGTTAGTGGCTAACCCTGGATGGTGCAAGAGTGGCCCTAACTGGGTGATAACCGTTAACGCAGGGTTAAATTTTACTGGTAACTCCGAGTTTAACCGGTTAACCCCGATTAAGTGTCTAACTCTGGATGGCGCAAGTGACCCTAAAACTGAAAACAAGTGGCGAAATTAAAATCAATCTTATTTATAACTAAATAAGAACGATGTTCATATAACCTGTCTCAAAAATATTTCACATTCGGCTCAAATTCAATTAACGAACCTCTGTGAATAAATAATTATCAGTCAAATGAGTCGGTGACCTAGATACCGTTTCTGACGTATAAAATAAAATACAGTTTATATAATTATAAAACCTTCATCTAAAATATAATAGTTACGTTTTAAAAACACACGCAAAAAAGCAATTAAAAAACCAACCTGTATAACGCTTACGAACACACGCACGCTACCACCGCAGTGGCATTAAATATTCAACACAAAAAAAAAACAAACACACTGTATAGCAAAACACTATTTTGTAATAAGAATATAGATGTCACTGTTCGAATTCGATATTCATATTTGAATGTATAACGGTTCGCGGGACGTGCGTTCAGCTCGGCGGACGAAGCGGTACTGAAGAGTTCGCTTTTACACGCATGCGTTGAGGTGCGCTTGTGTGCTTCTGCTGTATTAGGAATACTTTCCAACTTGACGCAAGCTATCTACTTTAAAAACCAGCGTAACAATCGTAGGGAACGCTTTCGTATTTCTTACGGAGCTGGATTGCGATTATACTGGTTTAATTGAGGCGAACGCTTGCGTGCGTTTGCAAGACGTTTGGAATACTAGTCCTGAATTACATCGACACACACATAAGCAGTAAAATAACCTATCGTCAATGAATACGTTATTGAAATATAAACCTTATATGGTTGGTGTAAAGTTGAATTTAGGCTGTGGTTGTGTAAAGGGTAAGATTGAAGTTTGTAAAACGTTAATGTTTTTGTCCTTCTTACGCTACAGGTTTACCCGTACGAATTTTAATTGAGCATCACTGCGATTGTAGCAGTGCGCCTTAAGTGTATCGACTTCTAAATCTCATATCTATTTTAAGCGTAATTTAAAATAAACCGAAATTAAAAGGGGTTAAGATCGTTTTTGGAATTATAGCGTAGAAAGAAATAGGATGTTTTGAAAATTGGTTAACCTAATTTAGTGAAACGTGGAAATATAGGGTTAAGTAAGCGGAAACCCGTTAACGTTACAAAAGGTGTTTTCAAAGGATTGGAGGGCGTTGAAATAATAAATCTATACAGGGTGTTTGACATATAGTGTGACAAAGGACATAAGTAGGTCGCTTGGAGAGACATTTAGGATCGACGCATGATTTGTTGAGTGTGATTCTGTAAAGATCACAAGATATTTTTATGACACATATGACGACCGGTTTGGCCTAGTGGGTAGTGACCCTGCCTACGAAGCTGATGGTCCCGGGTTCAAATCCTGGTAAGGGCATTTATTCGTGTGATGAGCATGGATATTTGTTCATGAGTCATGGGTGTTTTCTATGTATTTAAGTATTTATAAATAATTATTGAGCTTACTGTGGGACTAAGTCAATTTGTGTATTAATGTCCTATATTATTTATTTATATGCAAAATTGTATTTTCCTAATGCTAGGAATACCTACCTACTTGATTTTTATGATACCTATTTTGTTAAAGATTTTTAGAACCTGCCACCAACAAACTGCTTCACAGTTTTATGTGGAAAATATTAGGCCGAAATAACGACCCGATTTGAAGAATGATTAAGACACGTTTAAGATCTTGGAAAGATCTTCAAATGTCAAAATTTACGTTTCATTTGATTCCGCTGTGATCCCAATAAGATCTATCTACGATATTTCTAACGTCAAAGTGACATTGGTTGCCCGCATCGAGCTGCTTCTATTAATTATACGACATACAAACGATATCTAAATGAGAACTTATCTGAACCAGAACTTATCGCTATCGTATTTCATTCTTCAAATCGGGCCGTAAGTATACTTTCATAGATATTGAGGTAAATCGTTATAAACCCGCGCGATGGTCATATTTTCCGTCGCAATCTTTTGTTTCATTCTAATTTCCTATTGTTACCTTGTTCTATTTTCCCTTAAAATTCAATTGTACATGGATTTATATTTGGATCTAGATAAAGCGATAAAGATTTTTTACTTTCCTGACTTTAAGCCCCATTTTCAGGACCGGTGCTAACATGCCAATCGCTACGTAGCGAACGAAACGCAACTGTCACTGTCGCACTAATATGGAAGAGTGATAGAGAGAGATGACTAGCTACGCTGAGTGTTAACGATTTGCACGTTGGCTAAGCACCCAGTTAAGATGAGCCAAATAGCTATAACTCAAATAGACGTAGAAAATATGAGCGATTTGCCGAAAATTCACGAAATAGGTAACAATCACAAACCATGACGGAGTTTCCAAAACACCACGCGCCATTTACGATGTTTAGCAAAGCTCACTCACAAATCATTATAATGCGTACAGTCGAACCAAGATAACTCTGCATGACATTTTCAATGAAAATGTCATAATTAATTTTATATGATTATACCATCCTCACTTTGTTCTACAATTCCTGTTCTGCCATCTCAGGCCAAGAACGTCTACACATATACCTAAGCGATTATTGCAATAATTGATAATGGGCGCTAAAGTTTTTAATAAGATTCCTGAAGCAATTAGAAACGTGAACACGGAACGTCAATTTATAAACAAGCTTAAAATGTATTGTTTGATAAATAAATATTATAGGACATTATTACACAAATTGACTAACAATAAGTCCCACAGTAAGCTCAATAAGGCTTGTGTTGAGGGTACTTAGACAACGATATATATAATATATACATATTTATAAATACTTATACATAGAAAACACCCATGACTCAGGAACATCCATGCTCATCACACGAATAAATGCCCTTACCAGGATTTGAACCCGGGACCATCAGCTTCGTAGGCAGGGTCACTACCCACTAGGCCAAACCGGTCGTCAGTTGATGAAGGCTTATTAGTCTTATTACACCGTAAACGAGTTCTTTGATGAGTAAAGAGTCCCTAAAGAACCATATCATTTGTCTTGACATAATTACATTTATATTTTTTTTTATGTATAATTATTATTTTTAATTTTAATTTGTAATTTGACTGATTTCATTTACTATGGTATTAATTTCCGAATTGATAATTGTTATTGTATATACAGCGGGTGCAGTACAACAACGCGTACAGGGTGGTGTTCGAGCTGCCGCGACACTGTAGCGCTTCGGGTATGTTCACGGAGGGACGGATCGATGGCTTCCACGCGATCATCAGGAAGAGGTGTATCTCGCTGTTGAGGCGGTGGCGCGCCAGCTCGAATACCATCCTGTGCACGTTGGCCGACTGGTGGGACTCACTGCGGCTGAAGCACTGGGTGCAGCTACATGCCCTTTTATGTAGGAATTTGTAATAATATCATGTAATACTAAGATTTAAGTATTTGTATGTTACTAACACAATATGGACATTGTTCGAAAAAAATTGTTTTTGATTTGATTTGATATACCTATAATATTGACATAATTTATTGTACATATTGAATTTTGATCATAATTGTAATTTTTAACCAATGTTGACAGTGTATGATTAGTACCAATAAAACTATCTATCTATCTATCTATCTACCGCCAATGGCCTGCCGGCACCTCTGCGACTCCACACTAGCAGATGAGAGTCGTCAGTTTTCGCCCCAAGGCAAGGGACTGTCCGGCCGATATCTGTCGACGCTGACCGGAATCGTCAAGCGACTACACACTCTCGGTTCGTCGTCAATCCGAAACCTTAAGTGTGTTATATTTTAGCGCTAATGGCCGTGAAGAGCGTGTGACTTGCAATCCGGAGGTCGCGGGTTCAAACCCCGGCTCGTACCAATAAGTTTTTCGGGCTTACGTACAAAATATCATTTGATATTCACCAGTCGCTTTTCGGTGAAGGAAAACAACGTGAGCACCAGACTAATCCCAATATGGCCTAGTTTACAATACAATACAAATCCTCTTTATTGCCCAACCTCAAAATAACATTTACAGAGAGACATGCATAATACATGAAGACAGAGGTGACAACAGGCGGTCTTATTGATAAAGATCTATCTCTACCAGACAACCTTTAGGTAGTGGAGAAGTGATAATATTTATTTAACTATTTAGGAGGTGCAAAAAACTAGATTGGAAACTACATAGCTCTAAAGAAAAAACTTATAAATACTAAACCTACAACAATATAACAATACTTATATATACATACTACTTACATACATATATATATACGTTTACAATACTATAAATTGTACATTTAAATATTGATTATAACTGGAATTTGTTATTTGCTTCAATTTAATGTACTACGAGACTACGATGTATATATAACTTATTTTCTACAGACGTATCAAATCACTGATTTACATATTTCAAGTATTTGTTATTATAAAATACAGATTTAAGTATTTTTGTTTTTTGTAATAGCCACGGACCTGTTTATATTTTATTTCTACATATGAAACTATAGGTCTATTTTTTGTCTATAAGTTTGAATCAAAAATTGTGTATGACTGTTTGTTTCTAAATAAATAGAAAAAAAAAAAACAAAAAAACAAATTGTTTACCCTCTGGGTTGAAAGGTCAGATGGCAGTTGCTTTCGTAAAAGACTTCTACGGCAGTTCTAGGAATTAGTTGCCAATCGGACCCTTGGCTCCGATGAGCCGTGGCATAATGCCGGGACGACGCGAGGAAGAAGATGGAGGAGTGTGTGACCTTATGCGATTAACTGATAGACTAATATCATCAGGCGAACTGATAATATGGCCTACATATTTACTTTTCAACTAATTAAAAAAGACAAACGATAGCTATCATTAATAGTATTAAAATGAATTTTTACTAACATGCAATATTTTGTGCCAATAGAAAATAGATATTCATATCATAATTAGAATAAGTAAACTGAACTGGACTGTGTATCTCGGTGAGAACTGTCGTGGAGGAAAATGCATGTTTTACGTGTAAGTTAGTTTTAATAGAACCTTATGTGCATTTTACTCTGTTTGTTCTCCTAATAAATAAAATAAAATAATTGTGTGAAAATATTTTCTACAAGGCCATCCGGAGAGGAAAATGGGACTATGTTTGTACGGAGAAATGGTCACATGTCATGATCTTCGAAGTGTCGGACGCCTCGGCACGGACTCGCGGCCCGATTCGAAAAATGAGATACGATAACGATAAGTTCTCATTTAGATATCGTTTGTATGTCGTACAATTGACAGAAGCAGCTCAATTGGGGCAACCGTATCTCATTCTTCGAATCGGGCCGCGAGTCCGTGCCGAGGCATCCGACACTTCGTTTTATATGATGAGTGATCGAAGATCATGACATGTGACCGTTTCTCCGTACAAACATAGTCCCATTTTCCTCTCCGGATGGCCTTGTAGAGAATATTTTCACCCAATTCATTTTCATAATATTAATTATAGCTATACCCCCTCGTTTGTCTTTTTTAATTAGTTGAAAAGTAAAGTGGCCTACATATTATCAGTTCGCCTGATGATATTAGTCTATCAGTTAATCGCATAAGGTCACACACTCCTCCTTCTTCCTCGCGTCGTCCCGGCATTTTGCCACGGCTCATCGGAGCCAAGGGTCCGATTGGCAACTAATTCCTAGAACTGCCGTAGGCACTAGCTTTTACGAAAGCAACTGCCATCTGACCTTTCAACCCAGAGGGCCTTGAGAGGTAACTGCGCTTTTAGTTAGGTGCTTATAACTTCAGCCAATCTATACACCATTTTGCGCTGTGTCCGATCTTGGGTTACCTAAGTTATAAGCACCTTCCTAAAGGCGCAATTTCTACTACACTACAAGAATGTGATAGACATCTTCTACTGATCCGCAAATGTCGCAGTTTTGGAACGTTTTTAAACACAAAAACGTGGTCTGGTGTTCCGTTAAGGCTAAAAATACCTTTAACAATAATAAATAAAGTAAATAATGGCACTGAACAATAAGATTGAAGAGTTAAAAATAAATTACGCAGTATTTGATGGAAACGTTCTACGGATCTAATTGCGCCTTTTGTGAAGGTGCCATTAAAAAGGGTTTAATTTTAAAGGCCCTTTTAGCACTTGAGTCCCTTTTGTTGATTTTCAAAGAATATTACACAATGTGAAGGTTTTGGTGCAAATTATAAGCTAGCACGAAAGCAAAATCATTACGCGCGAAGTATCGGGACGCAATTTTAGATTTTATTGTTTATATAATAATTCTAAAAAAAAAAACACGCTAACATAATCGCGCCAATGGACCGTCCTAGTACCAAAATAACACCCGAATCCCGCAGGGAACTCATTTCATACTAACTTCGAGAACTTTAAGGGTCACAACTCTAGGGCAGGCTTTTACCTCGTTATTTTATACGTGTCGAAGAAAAAATAACACAGAGCTTATGTAATTTAATTTTGTGTAAAATATAAAATATCAATATATATATATATATATATAATTAAATCATATTTCAATATCCTTACAACAATTTAAACTTTTGTTTACATATTATGAACGAATTTTGTAAACATATATATACGAAAATCGCATTTACAATAACAATATACATAATGGATATATACTGAGGATTACTATAACTAGTTTAAATCTAAAACAGGCCTTTGATGCATTGTACGGTCACGTCTGAAAATATTGATACGGACGAAGTGGTAAAAAATATGTATACACTACCCTAATATATGGGCCATAAAGTCGTGTACACATATATTTGGTACCTCGATCGTGTCGATGTTTTCAGTCGTGACTGTACCTAGGATGCTGGCGGTATTTTCTCGTTACATCGCAAATATTACTTTAACTTTATTGATATAGGAAATTCCTTACTGTCATTTTTGCTTCCTAAAATCCGATGATTTCTTACGTATATCATTTACTTTATTCAATCACTCTCTCCTCTTTCAATTAGACTTTCACTTAGACGATTTTTGACGACCGGTTTGGCCTAGTGGATAGTGACCCTGCCCACGAAGCTGATGGTCCCGGGTTCAAATCCTGGTAAGGGCATTTATTCGTGTGATGAGCATGGATATTTGTTCCTGAGTCATGGGTGTTTTCTATGTATTTAAGTATTTATATATTATATATATATCGTTGTCTAAGTACCCTCAACACAAGCCTTATTGAGCTTACTGTGGGACTTAGTCAATTTGTGTAATAATGTCCTATAATATTTATTTATTATTTATTTATTTACTTACATTCAGTAATTAAATTGAATTCTCAGTGAAAATAAAGTTAACTGTGAAAAAAACTTATTTTTATCCGCGAACAATTTCAAAACGGTTGAAGATATTTCTCTCTAAGAAATAAAACTACTTCTTGGCAAGCCGAGACGCTTTGGTCCTGGTTTGAATCACTGCAGAAGAAGCGGTACAATTTTGTAGAATAAGAAAAAATTAAAAGGCTGAGGCACAATGCCTATTGTATTAGAACAATTCGAACGATCGTTTTTATTGCGAAGTTATATTTTAAATAAAAGTTCCTTTATTTTACAAATTTTCTATAGAAATAATCACGATAAATTTAAGAGGATTTGTGGTAATTTTTCCATACAGACGTTTTCGATATTTTTATCTCTTTTGGATTTTGGCCCTAGATTAATCTTTTTATATATGAGTCCAATATTAACATTACCTGTGTCTGTACGTTTTGCTTTTTTTGATATTCCGGTTTTTATAAGAAAAGGTGAGTAAGGTTGCCAGAGCTCAACTGGGCGGGATGATAGGGTCGGCAACGCGCATGTGACTCCTCTGGAGTTGCAGGCGTACATAGGCTATGGAAACTGCTTACCATCAAAAAAAGAAATATATATAAGAACTGGGTTACTTCAAACAGCGCTAAAACGGCCAAAATCGGCAACAATCAATGCAAAATCAAAACGGTCAAACACAGCTAATTTCTTTCGCATTCCGTTTCCAAAATTTCGTTACGATTGGTTTTGGAGAAGGAAAATGTTGAGAACGAGACCTCGATTTCTGATATTTTTACTCAGGATTTTTGTATAAGCTGCCGTTGTCCTTATCGCACTAATTTTAGGAGCCGCGATGTCAGCGCGACGGAGATATTTACTAAAAAATTCTCAAATCTGAGAAGGGCATTTCCTCCTAACACCTACTGGGTGATCATAAGTCATGATTTGGAATGACAAAAATTGATAAAGATGGTCATACTAAACAAATTTTCTTATAGGGCCAATATGATCATTATCATCATCTCAGCATCTATCCCATATCCTAGGGTTTGGGGTCGGCTTTCCGTATCATTTTGCGCCATTCTTCTCTATTTTGTGTCATGTCAGGGCTTGCACCTATCGTCCTCAAATCTCGACTCTTTGCTCATCCATGTCGTAATGGGGTGGCTTCTGCCTCTTCTACTTTCGGGAATGTCATTTAGGGCTCTCTTAGTCATATGGCGGTCGTCTCTTCTCATCGCGTGGGATATACGGCCGATATGATATTCTCAAAAAAGTAGGCACCGCTGTCTTCACTGTTTCTGTTATTCTAAGCTGTGCTGATTTTCGCTGAATTGGTTTAAATAAAATTTGGTATGAAGATATCCAGAACCCAGGGAAGAACATTGGATAGTATTTATGAATCATCATTACCTATATAATATATATTGCCGTTGAAACTATAGGTTCATGGGGTCCCAGCGCACACAAGTTTTTTGCAGAAATCGCGAAGCATCTGGTTGATTTAACTGGTGACCGAAGAGCTGGCGGCTTCCTTTCACAACGTATCAGCATTCCGATGCAACGAAGAAATGCCGCTGGCAGCCTTGGTACAAAGCCTCATGGGCCTATTTTAGATTTAAACTAAGTATAGTAATCTTCTTCTTCCTTGCGTTGTCCCTGTATTTCGCCACGGCTCATGGGAGTCTGGGGTTCGCTTGACAACTAATCCCAAGATTTGGCGTAGGCACTAGTTTTTACGAAAGCGACTACCATCTGACCTTCCAACCCATAGGGTAAACTAGGCCTTGTTGGGATTAGTCCGGTTTCCTCACAATGTTTTTCTTCACTGAAAAGCGACTGGTAAATATCAAATGATATTTCGTACATAAGTTCCGAAAAACTCATTGGTACGAGGGTACGGGATTTGAAACCGCGACCTCCGGTTTGCAAGTCGCACCCTCTTACCGCTAGGTCACCAGCGCTTCTACCTAAGTATAGTAATACCTCTGTTTATATCCATTATGTATATTGTTATTGTAAATAAAATGTTTAAAAAATATATATAAATAGTTAGAGAAAAAACAGTCATAACTCCGGAACAAATCTTTGAGACAAACACTCAAATACATGACCTAATCAAGATTCGAACCCTGGACCTACGGCTTCATAAGCTGGGTCACTAGGCCGTCGGTAAATGTGCAATGTTACGTCATGTATAATGTAGTGCAATACTAGCAGTTACCTAACAGTATATTACGAACTCTGGCTTAAAGCGAGTAATGTGTTTGCCGGGCAGTAAGTCGACACAAAGCCCTCGCCTAACTAGGAGCCCAATTAATTTTACTTTTATAAAAGGAAAAATATCACATTTCTAGCGAATGGATACAGCACTGTGGAAACTGGCGAAGATGCTTGCAAACACTCTCAACTATTAGTCCAAGATCCCAGAGCCGCCAGACCTTACTTATTTTTTCATGAATATATATATATAGTATAGATATAGTGTTAGTATGTACTTTTAATGCCTGCATACTTGCTATATTGGCCCGACGGCCATTTGTCCGGTACAAGGTGCTAAAGGTTCGTAAAAATATGACTAACTATTACTAACACTCTATTCCATACATTATAGTCATGAGAAAATAAGTAAGGTCTGGCGGCTCTGGGATCGTTTACAAGCGTAAACAGCATAAAATTTCTTATTATGCTCTAGAGCATAAAGTAAAATCATCTATTACGACTCTTATTAACTTAAAGTCCAATATCTGCCATACAAACTGCCCCCGCCTGCGCGTCCCCGACCGGCGCGCCCCAACCGGACTGAGCAGGTACGATTTTCTTAAGCTTGAAAAAATGACCTAAAATATTGGATATTTTTGTACAATTTCCTCTCAATCGAAGTGAAAAGCAGATTGTATAAGTTAGGCATAAATGTCCATTTTTATCCTCGACTATATATTGCTTCCGATAAAAATGGCTTATTACAATCTACTATTTTCTATCGTGTCCTTTTTTGAAAAATATTCAAACTGGCGGCAATTGGTATTAAGGACTTAAGCACCAGTAGATTCCATGGCACTTAAGACCCCCCCCCCCCGCCCCCGTAAGGGGTAAGGGGATGTAAGTTCGCCGTAATAAAGATTTTACGAAGTACCTAGAGTTGGACCAACATAATTTGGCAGCGATTTTAATAGCCCAGCCTGTGCAAGTGTTAAGTAAACGTCATAATTTCATAGAAGTTTGACGTTTAAAATAACACCTGCACTGGCTGTCAAAATTGTTGTCAACTTGTTTTGGTGCGACTCTGCTTATTTTTAGGGTTCCGTAGCCAAATGGCAAAAAACGGAGCCCTTATAGATTCGTCATGTCCGTCTGTCTGTCCGTTTATGTCACAGCCACTTTTTTCCGAAACTATAAGAACTATACTGTTCAAACTTGGTAACTAAATGTATTCTATGAACCGCATTAAGATTTTCATACAAAAATAGAAAAAAAGAATAAATTTTGGGGGTTCCCCATACTTAGAACTGAAATTCAAAAATGTTTTTTGCATCAAACCCATACGTGTGGGGTATCTATGGTGTGGGGTATCGTGTATAATAGGTCTTAATTGATATTGAGGTTTCTAATATAATTTTTTTCTAAACTGAATAGTTTGCGCGAGAGACACTTCCAAAGTGGAAAAATGTGTATCCCCCCCCCCCCCCCCTGTAACTTCTAAAATAATAGTGCAAGTTTCTACCGAAAATTGGTTTGAACGAGATCTAGTAAGTAGTTTTTTTTTTTTTATAGGTACGTCATAAAATTTAAAAAAAAAATTTTTTTTCATCAAACCTATACGTGTGGAGTGTCTATGGATAGGTCTTCAAAAATGATTTTGAGGTTTCTAATATCATTTTTTTCTAAATTGAATAGTTTGCGCGAGAGACACTTCCAAACTGGTAAAATGTGTGTCCCCCATAAACAAATATATGGATATACATTAGCATGCAAACTTCCACCGAAAATTGGTTTTGTGCGAGATCTAGTAAGTAGTTTTTTTTAATACCTCATAAATGGTACGGAACCCTTCATGGGCGAGTCCGACTCGCACTTGGCCGCTTTTTTTATAAATTTTAGCTTATCGTAAGGCCTACAGCTCATATAGCTACTAGTCTGTAGATAGTCTAGCAAACGGGTTTATATCCCGACAGTTAAACCTGAGTCTACCTACATTTTATTTTGTTACTCTGGAACAAAACTACAATGTATTTTTATTTTCTCTGCTCATTTCAGTACCACGTGATGGGACCACAGAAATCACATAGAAAGTATGTGAGAGAATTTAACTTTATGCTCACACGACATTGTTTAAGACTCAGAAGCCGCTACCATACAATCGATGTTGTGCTCTCATTTTAAAAATACATTCTGAAATAATACTAAATTTGCAATAAAAATCAAGTAACATATATATTTGCCTAAGTATGTGATTTAACCAGTAGCCGGAATTTTCGTAGCATTTTTGAATTGTCTTATTGATATCTCATATCGATATACATAAATATCGATACAATATAGCCCACAATATATAAAAAAAGAATAAAACTAGAGGTAAACAACAGACGGTCATGTCATATCGCTAAAATGTGAAAAAAATTCAGTTCTTAGTTAAAAATGCTACGTTCAATCAGTTCAGTTCAGAGTTTTTTTTTAATTTTATATTGAAAGTCTGTTTTAGTGCTAACACAGTTGACGCACTTATGCAGGAACCAACCCACACGATGGCAGTTTAAAAAAAAACCGACTTTTGTTTGTAAGGGGTAAACAAAAAACATGCAAAAGTTAAATCAAAAAGTTTGATTGAAATATCTAACAAATCCATATTTTCTATACTTTTTACTGGTAGCTTGCTCAAAAAACAGAATGTATACTGTTTTTCTATCTTAAAAAAGTCGATGGTTCCTTTTAACTTTACTAGTAGGTAATATAATGGTCCATTAAAACAATACCTAATAACGTATTATATAACGTACGATAATTTGATAGAACAGTGTTATGCTTTTTGCGTATTATACATACTAGAACATAAAACACAAAGGAATAACATTTCTGGGCTCAAAATTTAAATAGGAAAAGAGGTGAAATATTCTGTCCGACCAAAAATATAAATCATACCTTAATGTGTTTTTCGCTAAAAGACATGGCTAATAATTTATGTTTTAACAGATTTCCGAGATTCAATAAATCACTTTCATTCAATTGCTATTTTCGCTGTAAATAGGCACCTTAATGTATTGATGCTTGTTCATACTGGGTGAGTGGGAAGATTTGGTAAAATATAACTTAAAATTACTAAGAAGGGTAGTTTTTTTGCGATAATTAAAAAATAGCTTAACTAATCATGTCTGCTATAGTTTTAATTATAACTCTTTATTTAGCTTTACTTTCATGATTTTTTTCATATTTTTTGGATTCATGGTTCAAAAGTTAGAGGGAGGGACACATGTGTTTTTTTCTTTCGGAGCGATTATTTCCGAAAATAATCACGTTATCAAAAAATGGTTGTTGGAGACCCTTATTTATTTTATAGGGCCTATCCAACGATATCCCACACTATTGAGATAATGCGAAAATTTTGTTTCTTAAAATAAAAATGTGTGGGAGGTACCATAAAATATTATTCTTTGATTAATATCCATGCCTAATTTCAGCTTTCTAGCACTAATGATTACGGAGCAAAGCCTCGGACAGACAGACGGACATAGCGAAAGTATAAGGGATAATTGACTACTGAACCCTAAACAGGAGATATAAAAAGGTGATGTCAAGTTTCAATCGAAGTGAATATAATAACTTAAAGTACGGTTATAACTATTATATAAATAAAAGGACTCCATAAGCTCCCTATTTTATATGAAAATGAAACTAATATAACATGAATACAGTATCCTCTAAGTTATGGCGCATGAGGTTTTAAAGTAATAAAAAGTTTTAAAATATGGTCCTCGAGGATTTACTTTATATTAGCTGCTGAAACTAGCTTCTTACTTGTACCAATTTCAGTAATGAACGGTTATCCATGCGAAGATTTAAGAGGTTTATGCATTAAGCCGACCTAGATACCCACGATAAGTATACTTATGGGCTGGTAAAAACCAACAGATTTTAAATGTGTATTGTGGCAGCAGGAAACATTAAGGCACGATACAAGTTGCTTTTGATAATGATTGTAGGCGATTATAACTATGTATTTGTTCAGTAATTATATCCTTTATTTGTCATTTTTCTTAGGCTAGGCTTTTTACAATATGTATATAAAACTAAAATATAAAAACATAAAACAATACAAAAGATATAAAATATTATAAAAAACCTAACCTAGGGTGCCGCCAGCAGCGGGGCAGGGCCCAAGCTGCCGGTGGTCAGGGCCGCAGAGAGAGGAACCGCCGGACTATCCGCGCCATGTCCAAGATCACCGCCTTCTCCACATCCCACATGGCGGTTATCTCGTGAGCTAAGTCTAGGTCCTTACACTGGACTTGTCCTTTTCGGCTTTCACGAGATTCTCATTATGTAGGATGGTGATGTCGACGAGCACGGCCCGGCGTTGCGATCGATCTATTATCACGATGTCAGGCTTATTGGCTACAATAGTCCTAGACTTAAACCGACCGGGATATAAAACAATATAAAAGGTCATCACGGTTTATACCTATCCCGGTCGATCTAAGTCTAGTGAAACTAACCGTGAATCATTCAAAACTGTTATACAATAGTTCTGTCAGCGATAATAGATCGATCCCAATAATGCGTGGCACGCCCGTTTTCGTTGGCGCAGGTGAGTACTTATAGTACGGTACTTTGCGCTCCACAAGGCCGTATAGAAGAGCAAAAAAAAAAACAGAATTTTAACAAAACTTATATAACATTTTTTGCTCCGTATGACGTTATCCGTATGATGTTAAAATCTGTCTGGTTTTACTAGCCCACGATGTAAGGGAATAATTAAGAAGCTGTTAAAAAAAAGGAAAAGATGACGTTCATTGCCTCTGCCGAGGTTTTAAGCAAAATCGAAAGATAAAATAATCTTTTATATTCGTTATACTCTACAATACAAACCAATGTTACAATAATTAAAACACAACGCCGGCCAAAAATAAGACACAAAAGGGTTGCCATAATAATGATGAGTCCTATTCAACCAGTCAGTCGTAAGCTAAGATACTTGAGATAATGAGATCTTCTTTTATTTACAATAACAATATACATAATGTATATATATACACAGGATTATTATTACTAGCCTAAATTTAAAATAGGTGCTTGAGGCATCGTACCAAGGATGCTGGCGGCATTTCCTCGTTGTATTGCAATACTGATACCTACGCTGTGAGAGGAAGCCGCCAGCTCTTCGATCACTAGTTACATCAACCAGATGCTTCGCGAATTCTGCAAAAAACTTGTGTGCGCTGGGATGGACCTAGAGTTTCAAAGCCAAATAGTACAAAATGGTACTCTCTACGCAGGCTCTTATATTTATTACGTTTCAAAATTTCGGCGTTTTCCGACGCTCCGCCCGCTTTTATATTAGTTCGAGATAATTATAAAAAATAAATGTTTGTTGAAGACCCCTATTAGTTTTGAAAGACCTTTCAAACGAGATACCACACTGTAGGATTGAAGCAAAAAACAAATTCACCCCCGCTTTACGTGTAAGGGAGGTACCCTAAAAAAAAAAATTAGATTTTATTCTACGACTTTGTCGGTTTTATTGATTTATATATCCATGCCAAATTTCAGCTTTCTAGCACTAACGAACACGGAGCAAAGCCTCGGACGGACAGACAGACAGACAGACGGACATGGCAAAACTATAAGGGTTCCTAGTTGACTACGGAACCCTAAAAATAGAGTAACATGAAGGACAAAGTGCAACGGAGTTTTGATGACAATTTAAATATTTATCTCTCTCTACTTCGTATTATTTAGCAATTTTCAAAATTGGAAAACTAGAAACTACACGAGGAATTTCATAAGCAAGTTTCCACTTAGAAAATTTTCTTTCAGATTAAGGGTTATTACTCAGCGTACTATAGCCGTACCACGAGTTGACATTTTGACATTTACGTTATACTGCGTGAACTCAACAGCATATATCTCTCTATCGCACCAATACATCAGTGCGAGCGAAATGGACTTCGATCGAGTTTATACAGTTTTTAACGTAAAGGTCCAGTGTCTGCTGGTAACCATACTAAACAGCTAGGTAACAACTGTTTTATCTGACAATGGTGACATACATTGGTTTATATTTCAAATGGTCTAAAAAACCAAGATTATCCGTCAGAATGACTGGTAATAGAGGCCAACCCACTAGCGTCTTTTAAGCGTCGGCCTCTAGTCAGCGCTATCGAAAATGGCGTCGCTGCGCAATAACGCCAACGTTGACTTGAGTTGACTTAGACGCCGACGCTTGGGAGACGCTAGCGTGGGGTGGTCTTTAACGTTCAGAAAAATACTGATAACTTACTCTGAGAATTTTGTATTTTTTTTATTCTCTTTGGCGCATTCCTACTTTGCACTGAACACGGAAGCTGTTACAAAATGACTTGAACACGGAAGTGCCTATAAACATCTCTCGTTCGAAGTTAATTGGAAAAATGTTTTGCTTTTCTATCGTACCGTGATCGTAACTGTATTCAGGAAATAAAATTTAACACCAATATAACACCAATTCAGTATCAATGATTTTTATACAAACTACAGGAGTTAATAGAGTGTATTGTATATATATATATTGTAGTTAATTTACATGTATTTAGTAAGTGTACGAAAATCAAGAAAACGAGCCGGTTTAGTGAAAAGGATCTATCGACAAAAAAATTGAATCAATCACTTGCGTTTCAACAAAGCTTCTTTTTCAGCCTAGTGTTTTCCCCGCCTAGCGCCAGGCTCTGGTTTCCTACTCAATCTTCTCCACTTTGCCCGGTATTCGGCATCGTCAGGTCGGAGATTTTTCTCTTCCATGTCCGCTATCATGACGTCGAGGCCTGCGCTTCTTAAGTCTACCACGGCCGCGTGATCTAGGGCCTTGGACAGTGAGGTCAAGGCATCTGTCTATTTCCGACGTAGTCAACCAGTCTGAAGCTCATATTGCGAAGCGATTTTCTGTGTTTCAATAAATATAAAAAAAGTGGATTGTATCCTTTTTTCCAAAAGGATCCAACACACTCGCACCGTCCCACCTCCAACGGACTAATGTAAAAGCGGGCGCAGCGGCGGAAAGCGCCGAAATTTTGAAACGTAAT
Organism: Cydia pomonella; assembly: GCF_033807575.1. Taxonomy (NCBI): domain Eukaryota; kingdom Metazoa; phylum Arthropoda; class Insecta; order Lepidoptera; family Tortricidae; genus Cydia; species Cydia pomonella. Next base: position 3,224,931 of record NC_084718.1, on the reverse strand, counting down.
AAATATAAGAGCCTCTGGTAGAGAATACCATTTTGTACCATTTGGCGTTGAAACGCTAGGTCCATGGGGTCCCAGCGCGCACAAGTTTTTTTGAGAAATCGCGAAACGTCTGGTTGACGTAACTGACGACCGAAGAGCTGGCGGCTTCCTCGAACAACGTATCAGTATTGCGATACAACGAGGAAATGCCGCCAGCATCCTTGGTACAATGCCTCAAGGGCCTATTTTAGATATAAGCTACTTATAGTAATAATCTATAATAATATATATCCATTCTGTATATTGTTATTGTAAATAAAGAGATTTTTATTTTTCCAAAAAAATTTTTTTTTGTAGAAATTACACTGATTTTTCGCCAACACGTTTTCTGTATAATTTTATACGTATAATAGACAAAACAGAATGGTCTCACTATAGTAGTTAGCTCCCAGTAATGAGTTCCGATTCTTTTGCATTTATTTTCTCTGTTCTGTGCATCTATCAGCTTTTCTGCGAGAAATGGGCGCATTCATAATTTTAAGTTTCTACACCGTTTGTGTAACTTTGATCGTATTAAATATTGTCTACGACATACGTTGATCGGTTTTGAAAATATGAATGTTTACATTATAATCATCATATCAGCCGCTCTGCTCAATGGGTGAAATGTTTTTTTTTTATACTACGTCGGTGACAAACAAGCATACGGCCCGCCTGATGGTAAGCAGTATCCGTAGCCTATGTACGCCTGCAACTCCAGAGGAGTTACATGCGCGTTGCCGACCCTAACCCCCTCCCTACCCTCGTTGAGCTCCTCGTTGAATGTATTTGACCCATTTAAGATAACAGGAGAAAATGAAGACTAAACTATCCAATGTTATTCTGCGCATCATTTTTAATATACCTACTACTATACATTTTATTATTCGCTTGAAACATAACGCTCTTTAGCATTTTATATAAAATGTGTAAAACCCTGGGCTATGCATGCCATAGATTGTAAAGGCGTGATCACAGAGAGAAAAGTGCTAACGTTTCATCTTAACGGTTTGCAATCCTGATCGAAGATGGATGGAATTATCTGGAAAAGGATCTGACCTATTTTCCTTACATTTTGGATCTGGATTTAAAATCTATTACATACATTGCACCTGATTGATTTGAAGAGCAGTTAGAGTTCGTCTAAGTTAACTCTGCGCTGTTTTTTCAGGACAAATTGTGAAGGTAATAATCGTCATATTTTCATAGAATTTTATGATAATAATTACACACATTGTCATTGCTAAGTATGCTTGATTCAAAGTCCATATCGTGTGACTTCTAAACCGGTGGTCTAGGTTCATTCCTCGACACACCAATACGTTTTTATAAGCTAAAATAGAAAACATCTTTAAATATTTACTTATCAGTTACACTTTGAAGATGGAAAACATCATGAGGCATTTAAACGATATATTATGAGAAGAAATAACTCAAACTAATACAAAACAAAAATTGCAATTGCATTTAGTGGAATTACAGGCAAATTAATGTTAATCAAATCAAACCACACGATCCTGATATCTGACCACAGCTCGCAAACTAATTGGACTGGCAAAATTAACTCGTGTAAAGTTATACACACGCGGTTTTATTTAACGATTGCATTTTAACATTGATTGGCAATACAGAACAGGATATCGTGTACTAATTCAGAATAGATGTACGAAGTGAATGTAACTATAGATAAATAGGCATTTTTTTTTTTTTTTATATAACGATAGGCAAGCGTTTGACCACGATCTCACCTGATGGTAAGTGATGATGCGGTCTACGGTGGAGCACGCTTACCTATGAGATACCTATTTACCCTAGCCTTGAAGAGACCCAGATTGTACTCATGCAGAAACACAGACTCGGGCAGGGCATTCCACTCCTTGGCAGTTCGCATAAGAAATGTTGAAGCAAAACGCTTCGTGCGTATTTGTGGAATACCAACCATGAAGCGATGCCGGAGTGCCGATTGTCTGGTAGTCCGATGGTGAAATGGGGACGGAGGAATAAGGTTGTGCAGTTCCTCGGCACACTCTCCGAAATGTATCCTGTAAAAGATAGTTAGGCTGGCAACCTTGCGACGATGCTCCAGACTTTGGAGTCGAGCATTCGTCAGATCGTCATCATTAATGATTCTCTTGGCTCTCCTCTCAACTGACTCGAGCGCCAATACTCGCATGATCCTTTTAACAAACTCATTTCATTCATTTCTTAAACCCACACTCGTATTTTAATGTCTTTAATTATGTAGCAGTCACTTAAACTACTATTACCATCGTATTTTCAAGGAAACGCACAAACGTGTTATGTTATTTCAGTCAGTCTCAGTACAATAAGTACTGAGGTTCACTGAAGTAAGATGACAAATATGAACGATTCCGAGAAAATACGATGGCAAATGATTGTTCTCTACATCTGTAAATATTTTTTTAAATTAAATGTGAACTTAGAATGATAACCAGACATATATTTTGATGGCAGCTATAATTATGTCCTTTCTACACAAAATATTCCAAGAACGTAGTATAACCTTTTCTTTTACCACTAGCTGGCTACTATTTTCACCTCGCTGACGAGACAGAATAAGAACAAAAAAGTTTCTGGCATTTTTTTATCGCTAAATATACATTTCTTTCCACTGGCAATTAATACTCATCGAGTCAAATCTAACAGTCCTAGACACAATTAGTTTGAGTTGTTTTATCACTGAGTTCCTTTGGCCACCTCCTGTCTTCATCATCAGAATGACTCCATGTCATCATAATAATTGCATTGTCATGTATGCAATATTTCAGCTCAATCGGAAATCGGGAAGTAGGTCAAATTTATTTTCCAAGAAAAAAAATCTAGAAAATGCTACCATCTAATTTGTTGTACCACATTTCACGCAAATAAATATATTTTTATTTCTATTTCAAGATTTGACCCACACGAACAAATTAACATACTTACATACTAACCGGGCATATTAAATAAAAGCTTGTAAAAAAATAGGAAAATGGATCTAATTCTAACAGAAATTCTCTTCTAAACACAAAGTTGATCGCTTTCGTAAAAACGATTGCCTACGTCAATGCTTAGGATAATTTTACCGAGCGGACTTTAGGATCCATTGAGTTATTGCAAAATTTCAGAAGAAACGCTAAGAAAACGAACCTTTAGATGTTTCATGTTTACATATCAAAGCCTCGGCGAACGCATACATATTGCACCGTGGCTGCACCCTAACACTGCACTCAAATGAAACCACTAACGAGTCCTCTAAGAGCCACTCGCTAAGCTCCGGTCTCATTTAAATCTACGAATATTTTAGTTTTGCTTAGCAAATTAGCATAACTACTCTATAATATACATTATTAATGAATATATATTTTAAAATGTTTTTTGAGGCTATTCCCTTAAAAATATTTTAAAGGGTACCGTAAAACCACCAACTTACTACTTTAATTAAGTATCAATATCGATGTTCTTTTTGGTTTTGTCTAAGTTTTTTCTTCCATTTATGAAAATATTACCTGTTGCCCACGACTTAATCCACGTGGATTTTTTTCTGAAACACACTTTTAACCCCTTTTAAGCCTTAATAGGAGCTTTTCAAAAGCATTAAAATCATTTTTCGTAATACTTAAGATTCAGATCAGATTCAGATTCTTTTCTTCCTAGTATTTTCAATTCTCTACTCAAATCGGTCCCGTTACAAACTTTCACCCCCTTTTTAACCCTATTAGGGAATGAATTTTCAAAAACGCTAAAATTACTTTTCTCTTATTTTATGAACATGTCTTATTACGAAGTTTCAAGATCCTTACTTAATATACAACTTGATCCCCATACAAACTTTCATCCCCTTTTTAACCCTTTTAGAGGATTAATTTCCGAAAGCGCTGACATTACTTTTCTTCTATTTATATATAATATAGTTTCATGAAGTTTCAAGTACATAACTTAAAATAAAACTTGACTTCCATACAAACTTTCTACCCCTTTTTAAAACCTTAGGGTATGATTTTTTCAAAATCGCTTCTTATCTCTTGTACACTTTATAAATGTAACCTAGAGTGTGCAAATTTCAACTTTCTAGTTGCTGTTGTAGTTTCGGCTCTGCGTTGATGAATCAGTTGTCAGTAAGCCAGGTCACACATATTTATATATAGTTGGTCAAACCAATTTGTCAGTAAATAAGAACAAAAAAACTATACTCATCCTTTTCTTTTGGATGCCAGTACTAGTGTAAGACAAAGATAGTATGACTCCCTCTGTCCATGTTTGAAATGAGATAGCCCTTTGACAAACTATAGATACATTTTGCCTTGGAACTACGAACTTTAAATAAAAGTCACACCTATATTCGTAACATGAGTCACTGACAGTGTCAAAACTGACATATACGCTACCGAGAACGTAATTTACTTTCTATACATCTCGCTCGCACTTATATGCGAGTACGAGCGAGATCAATAGAAAGTAAGTTACGTTCTCGATAGCGTTTATGTCAGTGCTGGAATGGTGTAGCCACACTGGACGACTATATAGTTAATTTTGAACCATGGTTGGGAGTTTTTAGACTATGTTTGGGTAGATTTAGGGTATACTATTATATTAATATGACGGCGGGGTGGCCAAAAGCGGGGGTCGCAGTACGTCTGAAAATATCGATACGAAAAAAAGTGCCAAAAATATGTATACACGACTTTATTGCCCATTTATTAAGGTAGTGTATACATATTTTTGGCACATTTTTCGTATCGATATTTTCAGACGTGTCTGTACCTCAATGTAATAGCTTCACAGTTTAACTAGCACGCTAGCAGTTCATGAAATAAGCATTCGGACCAAAGGTACTAAAGGATAAAAATAACTTATCGTTCTTGAAATCGTATTCAATTCAAATAAAAGAATCACAAAAACCGTTCAGATCTTTATTTCACGATAGTAAACTTCTAATGGCACACAGCAGACACGAGGGTGGCTAACGTCCGTTCTCTAGCACGGTCAGTTCAAGAATGCCAGCGGCAGAGCCTGTTTCTGCCTCGTCCAGTCTACCAACATAGCGACAAAAATGCCACCTCGCACCGAACTACATCCAAGTTAAACCACTTGACGTTCCAAAGCCTTCTACCTGTCGTCTTAGTTCAGCAATATGCCAATAGATGGCGTTGCTCTCAGCAGAACTTGATGAATTTCGTTACAGTTAAATAATACGTTAATTTGATAAAAACTATGAAATATGAATTGTAACGCTGCAATACTTCCTTCAGCAGTCACGCTTAGACACATATTTAAATACGGATGTATAAAATAAAACTTGCGGATAAGATTGATCAAAGTTTTTGAGTTGCCTTTAAGAGCTTACCCCTCTGTCGGAAACCTCGGCTCATATTTATTGTATGGACTGACGTTTATCTGACATGGATATTTGGACGTTACGTTCAAATAGCCATACATTTGACGTGTCCTTCCACGACTTGGCTTCGTAGCGTAGTCATATCTCTCTATCACTCTTCCATGTTAGTGCGACAGTGACAGTTGCGTTTCGTTCGCTACGGAGCGTTAACAATTGGCAAGTACCACAACCTGAATAGTACTTACCTTTTCAACTAAATTTAGTAATTAAAATTACCACTTTGTACGTCAAACAGAATACCAGTTCAGGGTTTATTAGATATCGAACTAATCAAACATTCCGCAATTAGAATTTAATATCCTGTGACCTAAGTATCTATTAAAGTGTGTAATCGTGTATAGACCAGGAAGGATCTTGTGAGAGGATATGTGGATGGATGGGGTTTGTTTAAAGTCAATAATATAAGGCAGATAAAACAGTTTACATTGCAAAAGCTCGCTTAACCGCTTGTCTTGTGTGAAAAATAAATTACTCTCAGGATTCAACCGAGTAAAAAAAAAGTAAAAAAAAAAAAAAGTAAAATTTTATTTTTTAAACATCAGGGACAATTACATAAATTTTGTGGGTCACACTAGGCTAAGCCTGTCCCGTGACTCCACGTTTGCGTATTCTGTTAGAAACGACTTTCACATATATTTCACATACACCATTTGTCATTATCACTATTTCAGGAATCGGTCATGCATTATACATAGTTTCATTAACATCATTAGAGTATAAATGTAATCTTTGTATTTTTTTAGTATGATTTTTTCTGCTATTCACAACACAGACGAGGTTAGGACCCATGAAAGGTTTTCGTCTACCATCCATTACTTGATTGATACGAGGGGTTTTGTGAGCTGTAGACCTCTTGAACTCGAAATTTTTTTTTTTAAACTGAATTGATAATAAAATCGAACCGGGACACAAAATTCTACGGGAATCGAGTAAAGTGTCACCTGTTAAGGAAGTAAATACATCACATCTGTGTAAAGTAGTGCCTGTTGTTTACCTCTATCTTCATGTTTTTTATGTGTTTCCATGTACATTATTTTCAGAGGTTGTGCAATAAAGAGGATTTGTATTGTATTGTATTGTATTGTAGTTCCTCTGAGCCGTGAAATGTCAATAACCTGTCAAAGGTTTCAATTTACACCACAAGTTGGTGGAGCCTCCTACATTCATTGTTCCTATTATTTCGCTATTATTAGAATATTGTACTTGCCAGACAATTAATTGGTGTTCTGAAAATTAATTAATAAATTGTTAAGACCCGAAAATTATTTAAAGAGCATGGTTATAATTCACAAAATAAACTTTGGAATACCCTACGACCGTCAAACCTTTAAAAAATGATGGCAGCATTTTAGTACCGGCAACGCTCTTTTTTTATATACTACGTCGGTGGCAAACAAGCATACGGCCCGCCTGATGGTAAGCAGTATCCGTAGCCTATATACGCCTGCAACTCCAGAGGAGTTACATGCGCGTTGCCGACCCTAACCCCCTCCCGCCCCTCGTTGAGCTCTGCAATCCCTTGCAAGATGCGTGTTGCAGATGTTCATGGGCGACGGTAAAAACTTACCAACAAGCAACTCATCTAATCCTTTGCTCATATAAAATAAAATAAAAAACCTCCGTTGGCTTAACACGAGTGCATTGTGCCAAAATCTTATGCTCGAAAAAGGCTATCTTCAAGGGTGTCGCCATGAATATATGGGGGGCATATATTCATATGGCCGATGGCCAAGGGGACGGGGAAGTAATCTAGAGTAGGGAAGGGGGGTAGTAGAGTATCTAGTTAGAAATTTAGTTTCCTAGGGAGGGGGTACCCCTTTTCCCTCTGCGAGACGCCCATGGATACCTTCCTGTCTAATTATTAAATTAGAAAAACTTGGAGACTATATCTTGCGGTATGACGATGATGATGATGTTATCCTGTTATTCCTCATTAGGGACATAGGGTTCGCAGAAGAATTTACCATTTTCGCGTCAAATTGAAAATTATTTGACGCGATCTTGAGCGGCTACTTCCAGCTCTTTCCAGGCGAGTCCAGTTGAGCCAGCCTCCTCAACTGATCGCCTTCATGTAGTACGAGGCTGCCCCACATTTATGTTGCGGTATAATGTAGTCTATTACTGATATATTTAAAATAAACTTCCTATTTTTTTCGTATTTTACAGGATAATTCATATATTAATTGCGCGTTGCAAACTTACGTCAAAAAATTCATAATGCTGCTATGTCGCCCCAATATATCTTGTAATCAAATCATAATTTAATAATAATCCCTCCATCTTTATAAGCGACACTCAGTATGCAGATATGTCTACTGGGGGCGTGGCCTTTGATAGGCTCGATCCCGTACTAGTCGACCTGTACAGCTGGCACTGTTCGAGGTGGAACTATTGAAACCTCCGGCCAGCCGGTTGAGAGAGTCGTCGACTGCCGCTACTCAGGAGCTAAGCTTTTCACCTTTATCTAAACTTAACTGAAACCACTTACCTACCTTTTAGTTATTACCCCTCGGGACGTACGGTTATTATAGCGCAATCGACCAAGTATCACCAAAAACTTGAATCCTTTTATTCCGATAGTCTAACCCTAATTAGCCGACCAAGAGTTTGTTAATGTAAAAAAAGGGTATTAAAAATAAATACTTAGTTGTACTTTAATAAGCATGGCAAATAAATTGTTTATCCACTATCGGGCTTATTTGTTTGGCCTCCTTCCAATACCCTTAGTTAAAAATTTGTATGACAGCGGCACCATACTTGCCATCATAATCGTACTGAAAACAAAAATGTACAACTCTAGACTTAAATAAATCGACCGTGATATGAACCGTGATTACCTTTTGTATTGTCTTCGAGCTCCCGATATGACGCAATTACATGCATCTTGTTCACGGACATCTCTACAACCATGAATTTAAATGACTAGAAAGGAATGTAAAATAGTTAAAGGTTGACTTAATACCATTTTCCACCGCACCACAGCACAACAGTCAACCGGATGAGATCTCCTGCAGGGATAAGTCCTTTACAAGCACTTAAACCTATTTTCGGATCAGCAATACCTTGATAACTAAGCATAAACCGTTAATTAAAACGAGCGGAACGGGAGGCCTATTCTGCTTAACTAATTTTGTATTGTTTTAGTTTCAAATCTTAGCTCGTACCAATCAGTTTTTTGGAACTTATGTAGGGAATATATTTGATATTTACGACTAGCTTTACGGTTACGATAGTATCATGAGGAAAATTGCAGTCATCCGCGAAAAAATTCAAAGGGGCATGGTGATATCCTCAACCCGCGTTGAGCCTGCAGCAAGGGAAAGGGAATTAAAGTAAGCCCTTTCACGCATGAATGGAAGCCTGTGCCCAGTAGTGGGACGTATACGGGCTGACTTATAATAGTTATTATCATACTTTTTTTTGCCATAAAGGCCATGGATGAATACTTCCAGCACTGGCGCCTACGTCCAAATGCAAATAAGACAGAGGTCTGTTGCTTCCATTTGTCGAACAGGTTAGCGAAAAGAGAATTAAAAGTGAAATTTAGAGGGACACTTTTGCGCCATAATTTCTGCCCAAAATATCTTGGTATAACCCTAGACAGGAGCCTGACGTATAAAAACCACCTTAGCAAGTTGGCTGGAAAGTTGAAGACCAGGAATAACATAGTTCAAAAGCTAACAGGAACTTCATGGGGTGCCAGCGCTGCTTGTTTAAAGACGTCCGCTATGGCCCTCGTATTCTCAACGGCGGAATACTGTGCCCCCGTGTGGATGAACAGTGCACATGTGGCCGGTGTGGATGTTGAGCTTAACAGTACAATGAGAATAATCACGGGCTGCATCTCGCCAACGCCTTTGTATTGGCTGCCGGTCCTTAGTAACATAGCACCACCAGACATCCGGAGACAGAAATGCCTAATACGAGAGGTCACAAAAATTTCTGATAATTCTTCACTGCCGATACATAAGGACCTGAGCAGTCTTCAAAACACCCGACTCAAGTCTCGAAACCCACCGGCCAAAATCTTTCACACCCACAACCCATCACATCAGGACGACCAAGCGTGGATGAGAGAATGGGAGGCTCAGCACAGTGTAGACAACACCATTTTTGAGTTAGACCCAGGGAAACGGCCCCAAGGGTTCACGGAAAGCCGAGAAATATGGTGCAGACTTAACCGCCTCAGAACTGGCTTCGGTAACTGTGCGTACCTCTGGCACAAGTGGGGGTGGAGCGAGTCGGCGGCGTGCGAATGCGGACACCCAGAGCAGACAGTGCAGCACATGGTATTCGAGTGCCCCGTTACGAAATACAACGGACTAGCTGAGGATTTTAAACACCTGACAAAAGATGCGAGTATTTATCTGCAGAAATGTAAATTTTGAATTAAGTTTTTTATATATGTATAACCAGTGTGTAAACGCCATACGATAAATAAATAAATTTGCCCTTGCCTTGTTGTGGTACTTATGAATTATACGACCTTACGCCGCTGCACCAATCGGAGTGAGCTGCTAACGCTGATTGGTCCTCTCGATGCGATCAGGAGTCTGATAAGCTATCTAATTCACACTTATTGGTGCGCATGAGATGCCTGATGCCCTGACTCAAGGTGTATCAAAATAAGGCCAAAATCTTTCCAAATCATTGAATCAGAATAATTGGAGGTCCCTTCTAACTTTTGTTCTGGTTTTTGTTTTGGTCGGTTAGCACATTCACTGCCAACGTTGTCGTAGCGCTACGCACGTTTCCAAACCCAGCGTTTTCCCGCTTTGTAGAGGAAAGCGATAACGAACAGAGAATCCACTGAGCAGGTTCTGGTCTTGATATGACCTTGACGATCGTCTCAATCTTCAAAGTATGAAAATTTTAACAAATTGTAACATCAGAATCGGATACCCGGCCTCCGGAACGAGCTTAGGCCGTAAGCTGTGCCTCAAAGGGCTGGGTGATTAAATTTCGGGCCCAATCGAAGGCTTGTGAGGCAAATATTTACGGGGCTTGATGGCGTATTAACATGCTACGAAGCACTAATGCTATTACGTAGTAGTGGGTTGTTATACCTCAGGCCCAATTCAGATTCAACAACTTGTAACGGTTACGAATGAATATCGTCGCCTAGTACCCATAGTACAAGATTTGCTTAGTTTGGGACTAGGTCGATTGGTGTAATATTGTCCCCAAATATTTATTTAATTGCTTATTAAATTACCCCGCTTTCGATTTTAACTTTAGTATGAAGTGTAGGTAGCAACTAGGTAACAAAAACGCAAAAGGGTAAGTTGAAAAAAATACAAAAATATTCTTGGTACTGGTTTATTCAAACATTTTCATGAAAGATAAAAACGTGGTCAATCTTGTAATTGGGCTTCTGATTAATATTAATTTTAAGTCAGATTGAATTTAATTTTAACAATTAAAATTCCATTCCTGAATCCTAAGAACGACATTTTTTTCTTTACATTCTTTTCTTCGAACCATAATATAAATTAAGTCTAAAAAAAAACGTGCCTCGAAAAATAAAGAAAAATGTATGCTCGAATGGCGATATACCTTCGCCCTATACTCGAGTAGATGGCGACACCGTTTGATATTTAACAGTGAAAGATCATGGGTCAAGTAGCCATATCTCATTCTAAGAGTTTTAGTCGTGTATCGAAGGATGTCAGTAAATTAAGTTGACTGCCAAATTTACTTTGACAATGCGCCTCTATACTCAATTGTGTTTGCTCGAAGTTAGCAAATTAAGTCATTTAAAAGTAGCGAGCTTAGGATTTTTCAACACATGGATACATTGACGCAGTAATGCTTAAAATAACACAGCTTGAAGAATCTGTCTATTTAAAAAACGGTTCTGACTTATCCATAAAATGTTTTAGCTACAATTAAATTATAACTCATGATTGAATAATTCAACTGTTATTTTAAAAGCCTCAAACCGCTAATGAATTCGAAACCAATTTAGTACTCAATTATATAGTAAAGTTAGTTGGCCGCTTTCGTAAAGTGTATTTATAAAATTATTTGGCACAAAACACAACTCCATTTTTGAGCATTTATCTCTCATTATAATTATTTAACTGATTTTGTAGAAATACATTTCTCATTAAATCCAATCTGACAAAACAATGAAAACGGTAACATTAGAAAAATATACTAGATCCTATGAAAATTACAATCGTTAGTTAACACCAATATTACTAACCAATGATTGGGGGAATTCCACAAAAAGGTCTTCTTTGTCGGTGACGTAACGCGTATGGGAGCTACATTAAACTTGAACGCCATCTGTCAAACCCACGAACGTCATGCATATGCCAATATCTCTGGCATAAGCTAGCAATAATCATGCTGGAAACCTTTCACGGTTACTTTGATTGGCACTTAGCACCTATAGGGACCGTGCGCATTGGAGATAATTTGGCCTGAATCGGAAATATAAACATGTACATTGACACTTCACGCTAAAGCCAGTCCTGCCATCTACTGTTCTTGTGCAAAGTTAGGTTCTGCCATCTTGTGGGCTACATTGGAAGCATAAATTTCACATTTACACTTTGCGATAATAATCTGATATCTCCTGCGCTGTGCTCCAGTTTATGCACACTCCGTATAAGCGTTCTTGGCGTCACGGGCACAACATTTTACGACGCCTTTAAGGATTCTTAGCTTTATCAGAAGTGTTAAAAAAAGCGTCGTACCCGACATTTTTTTGGAATTCCCCGTTGGAGCATCTTCGTACAATTATTATTCTATAATTTAGGAATATTAAAGATATATGCTGGTGTACACTAGAGCTATATAACGACATAGCTATAATAAAATATTGTAAACTTAAAGGGAGAACCAATAAATCTTTTAAAATCAATGTATTCTTATTTAAAATGGAATCCTATTGACCGTCTGAGGGATTAGTGCTGGATATTTTATTCGAAGCGTCTTTGACCTCAAAGATATCTTTGTGATCGCATCCAATGACGACATCGTAAAACACATCTTTTACCATATCATATTATTAAGCACACGTCATAAAGCTCTAGGGTAAACGCAGCGTAAAGAACAGCCGTCTCCGGGCCCAAGCCCTCTACCCTAACAACCTACTTACATAATTACATCGCTTGGCACATTCGTGTGAACCTTACATTTACCCTCTCCGACTTAGGCGTAACGTAGACGATCGATTTTAATTCTCCAGTTGAAGCTTGGTCTATAATGGAATTAACTACGCACACGCGACTTTAGAAATATTTTCTTAGGTATATAAGAATGAAGAATTGAAAGTGTCTTAAATTATCATGTCATGTATACCGATCGAGCGTTATTAGCGAAGGTCTTCGTTGCAGTTTGAGCAGAAATGTTTTCGTATGTCCGGATGTTCTCCTCTACAGGTCATAATTCTCAACCAATTCACGTGAAATTTTGTGGGCAGATTCGATAGTTAAATCGTTTTTTTTTTCGATCCAGTTCCGGTGTTGGAAGTTTTTCAAAAGGGCAGAGCCAAACATGTAGAATGAGAAGAGTTGCAGTGGCAACTCTTCTAAAATACAAGAAGTTGTTGAAATATCTCGAAGAAATGGCTTTAATTTCACTTCATGTTTATGGATATACGATTACCGTCTACTTCATTTTTATATTATTTATCATTACGAAGTAGAAAGACATCCTTTTTGCTAGCACAAGAGATTTTTAATCTTATTTTAGCAAAAAGGAAAATCTTAATATAAATTGACTTGATTTTCACTTTACATTATTATTTTAATCATTTTACTGGAAAAAAGTTAAAGTACGTTCATTATATGATCGATTAAAAACGAACCTCTACGTCACACCTTAGAAACAATACCATAATTGTAGTATACCAAGATTGAATAAGTATTAACAATTTGTACAATCACTGAGTATAGCTTACAAAACATTATTTTCCATCTATATTTGGCACAAAAAGGGCTCTTAAAGAAAACTTCTAAGAAAGAATATGATTGTTCATGGATAAAAATAACATTTCAAGAGCTATACACTCGTTACTTTAATACTTTTGAAAGAACTTAATGACATTTACTGAGATTTTGAACACTTCTATTTACATTTATTTTATTGGAATAAAAATCCATTCCTTTTATTAAAGAAGGTATGCATAAATATGTAACATATTTAACAATGACTAAGGTATAAAAACAATATTAATTATTAATACAGGAAGAGATTTCCTCAAATTACCCACTATTACGTAAAGTATACAATATGAAGAGATACTGAAATGTTTAGCTATGATGGAGTTGTAGCTGAACTTTTTAGTAAAAATGTTAGTCAAGAGATCTTAGGGAAGCAATGATTTTTCTAATCAGATTAACAATCGGAAATATTTAGCAAGAGTCAAAGTCGACACTTTGCTTAGATTACAAGCAATCACTGTATCGTCTTTCATTAACAAAATATACAAAAATTGGATACAAATAATATGTATCACCAAAACGACATTCGTTTGCATCATCATTTTGAATATAATTGACAAAAAAATTAATGTGTCTGTTTTTGAAAATTAAGGTAAATACTACAAAGTTATATTAAATAACTTACTCGTAATAATTTTTGATTCAAATTAGACAATACACAACTATGTTCATAATTGATGTCAGTTTTTTGGTATCACACACTATAAGTAAACCAATATTTACCTACAGGGGTTTGGTCGAGATACATTTCAAAATGTCCAACTTTAGCTTTACAATTTTAATAAGTGAATTAATTTGAAAAACCTACATTATTTCTAATGGGAGACTTTAAAAACTTGGGGTTTTACTTTTATTATATTTACCATCGATCTATAAACTAGAATCGTATTAATAAGAATTGTTATTAGGACTATCATCATTTGAACTGCTCACTACACTAGTTTCAATCGTTTTGGCATCAATTACATTTGAGTTTATTTCATCTTTGCTTGAATTGTCAGTAACATCATTATCTAGAGTATAGTTTTCACAATCTACTTTAACGCTATCCTGTGTACTATCTAAGTTTTTACATTCACATTTAGAGGAACTGTCTGGGGTAGAATCTTTAGTTTCTCTGTCGGGTGGTCGAACAGTGGACATGGTGCTGGTGAGAAATGAAGATTGCAGGTTGTAGCCTGGTAGTAGTTTTGGTTGCAATGGTAGCATGAGGTCTAGGGCTCCCGTGGTTGCGGGTCGCGGTTGCAGGGGTGGGGCCGTCATCAGGGGTGGTTGCAGTGATGCTAGGGATATGGCGCCGGCTTGAGTGTTCACGATTGGACTCTCGACTGTAAGAGAAATTGAGCATTTTTATTGTATTCTATATTTCTTACCATGATTTTTCTAACTTTGTCAAGTACAATCAGACTATAATCTGATTTTTGGAAAGAAATATTTAAAATAGAAGTTTTATTTTAAGATACTAGTCATAAAAAAATCTTTGGTATTGGAATTTTTTATAGGAAGTGGGGGACATCTTCTAGGGAAAGGTTTGTCGAATATGATGCAATGCAATGCAGGAAACTAAACGTCGATATTTGACTGACCCACACGACGTCATCTATATATGTAATAATATGCTATCAAAATACATAGTTTTTCTGTTATATTTATACTGGGTAATAAAAACTGTGAACGTGCATTCTTTAACACAATGTGTATTCTGTTTATATCCATTGTCACACACACGTATAATAAACATACTCAACATACAACACTTTCGTCAATATCTTGTCAAAAAACAAATTAATTTCAAATACTTAAATGAGGACATTACCCTCAAATACCTTGCATTCTGCTCTAACGTTGATACATTACAAAAGTGATGGACGCTTAAACTACAGGAGCACTATAGTGGGACGGCTCTGCCTCTTATCAAGGGTGGGGGGTGGTTCAATGATCAGGACGGTTGGTTTACCAATAGGAGCCCGTGCTTGCAGCGGCTGCGCCGACGCTGTCGATGGTCGCGTTAGGATATTTGGCGGGCCCTGCAGCGCAAGGCTGATCATGTTCATCCCGTTAACTCCTAGGAAAGAAGGTCATGTTAACGATGTTTTATCTCAACGACACCGGAATCTCAAGTTATATAGAATATTTAACACTATTTACAATTATATTAAATGTATCAAAACATTTTTTTCACAATATCAATATCCAGAGACTATATTTGTATGGAGAAGCTGTCGTCCACTTTCCTATAAATTTACAATAACATTATATTGCGTGTGTTTTTAATACGATTACATATTCTAAGAGTAGTTAGAAGAAGGCCCAAAGACTTAACTTTCATAACACGCATTTAGTATGTACTTACTAAAAAAACATTACTTTTGATTGATGATTTTTCGTACTATAAAAATAATTTAGCTCGTAATGTATTATTACATTGTTTTTATTCAAAACGTCGCACCTACAAGTTATCACCATGAACGCAACCATTGCCGCACGATTTTTTTTAATTAGTTAGTAACAGAGTGCGTTACCTAGTTAAGTCTAAATTAAAAATTCATTTTCAATTCGTTTCATATAATTGAAAATTACGTCTCATGTAGAGATTTAGAGTTTATATTAAAATACACGATGTATGCTTAAATAACTCATCAGTATGTATCATACGTCACAAATATAAGTAAAATTTGTAGTCACGTACGAACATATTCTCTATCGTAAACCCCAACATTACGCAATTTTATTCCAGGTACTTCCATCTTTCCAGCAAATAAAGGGAATAGCGATCGCTCACAAATTATACGGCATGCGAGCATTGAATTCATGAATAATGCTTTCAGTTGATATTACCCCACGACTACCGCCATCTACATCCTTACATACGTAACACTTATACACTAACTTGACTTAATATTCAGCGCCATCTGTTCAAAACTTGAGTAACAACTAATCACTTGGATGTCTCAAAACAAAACCCTACAAGAGCTTTTTTGAAACTGTATCTTTTTCATAGCCAAGTATTTCAAAATTTATTTAGAAAAAAGTCGTTATATACTTTTAAGTATTTTTTATAAAAAGTGACTTTTTTTCTATCTAATTTTTGTGAATTCTATAAATCCTATAAGAAAGAATCTTGAAAGACACAAAACGCTTAACCCTTTGAAGGGTACAACAAGATATGTTAAGAAAAAAAAATAGCAGACTATAAAGTCATATTTTTATATTATTTTCACAAGCAAAATTTTTAGGACTGTAAAGTGGCAACTGAGGCTTTAATGAAGGATTTATACAAAATTTGTTAGTCAAAAGGTTAATTCCACTTCATTGACTCTTGCTAAAGCTTAACCACCGCCATCTGTCGCCAACAGCACTTACCAAACTTGTTCCCACCGGGAGATAAGTCCTTCAATACGACGGGGTGTTTCACCGCATTCACCCGCCGATTCGACGCAGTCACGTCACGTTTCCTTCTCGGCTGCTCCACAGGTAGCACTCGGCGCCGCTTCTTGGGAAGTTTTGACCGCGCCTGTCGACAGATGGCGCTGTTATTAATGTGAAGTTTTATGAAGGTTGCGGGGTCAAGGATTATTTTTCTGGGAGTTCAAGGACTTCTCCTTCGTTTAATAGAGAAGATAAGTGCTTTGTTATGGAATAAGAGGGAAATGGCTTTAGTTTACAATGAAAGTTTATTGTTTGAAATAAAGTGGGTAAGTATGTTGTAAATGACTTGGAAAATTCTGTAGAAAGGTTGGGTTAATTAACAATTAATATTGATGTGAATATATTAAAGATGGCCAAGCTGATATTATAATTATGAGAAACATAAACAATATAAAGTTTTAACAAATATGCTTATTTTTCGTATGAATTTTCTCCACAAAAAAGATATAAAATTAAAAACACCTAAGATATTATTTTTAACCACGTCCGTGGCAAACAAAAACTTTAATATAGAAAGTAGTTTCTTAAGCTTATATATATGAGTTTTGCGCGCGAAAGTAATTATGTATTTTAGTTTCTTTTCATCTTAAATCCGCTTAGTCGATTTAGATAAAGTATGGTATGGTTATAAAAAAAAAAACGGTTAAAAAAAAGTGAAAAGTGGCGCTGTCTGTCATTTTAGGTCGCTGAGCCAACAGAGTAAGTATGATATAGCTATAGTTTTGATGTCCGAGAAAGAACATAGAATGACCCGCACCTCACACATGACTTTCACTTCATTTCAATCAGGGTGAGCCATCTTGAAGCACGTATCAAAATCATTCAAAAGTATAACAAATTTCGAATCGGGCTCCTGTTAACACATTTGTCCATTTTCATAATTATAACTGAAGCGGAGCAATTTTCCCGCAAACCAAATTCCATTACTACCCGCAGGCCTAAAAAAACATACAGCTATTTTCACCACATAAAATTGATTCACGTACCAGTAATCAAGCGTTATGAATCAAGCTCGACGGGAAAGGTCAATAAAAAAAATTCAAAAAAATTCTATATAAAATGCTGCGTGGAAATTTGGGAGAATCTCTCTTCGGTAATAAAAATTCTAGTGCACACGTTTGTTCGTGCATTGCCCATCGGGTACACACCTACTTAACGAGTCATAAATGTTTTCTCACAAAATAAATGTCACATTGAAAACAAAAAACAAATGTCACAAAAATGTACCTCATGTTCTATCTTCCACACAGTAATTCTTTTATTCGTGAACCATGTATTTCTTTTAATTTTAAAGGTTTAAGAGCTCGGCGGTTTAAGCGTGAAGACGTTACAGACAGACTGACAGACGGAGTTACTTTCGCGGATATAAAAAGTGTGATCAAATGCGTCAATGGCGGTCCTAACATGCGGTTTCTGAACACATCATACACAGCTTATAATATGTGTGTAGATAAATCAGTGTATGTGTCGACGGCTGCTCGTAAGATTAGGCAGATCGTGAATATCGTGAAAATCTTTGTCTCGTTCCCTGAGTCGACGCGCGTAACGGGGCTCATATTTCTGGACAGTTCCCCCTTTGGACATCTTAAGCAACCTAACGAACCTATCCTACCTATTTATTGGTTTAATGTGACTACCGCCAAAGCATTACTCAGAAACATTACGATCTGCCTGATCTCAGGAGTGTGTGGGTCAGGATCCACACTCGTATTTTAATGGTTTCATTATGTAGCAGTTATCTTACTATTAATTTTATTTTAATGCAAAATAATTATTTCTTCAGGGCACAGCCGTTTACTTTCAACTGCAACAGCAACTTCTATTCTTACCCAGTTATAAGTTTTGAGAATGAGCGAGACCGTAAAACGATCCTAAAAGCACCATTTTAACCCAAATGCTTCATAAAGCGCGCCTATGAAAACTGAAACAAGAGTTTTGTAGCATTTTGATGATTTTTGAAGGGCATTAAAGCATTGTTTGTTTAACAGTCTGTTTAAGTGATGTCTATTTCACATTTTTTTTATTACAACAACTTTTTTTTTATTGTTAGACGTGATGCCCACGGCTACTTTCTATCACCGCACCGCCCGCCGTCGGCAGGGTATTCATCCTCACACCCTAGAACCCAAATGGTCGCGCACTGTACGGTTTAAGAGCTCCGGCTGTGGAATGAGCTACCTGACGAGATTTCCTGAGGGTCTACAGTATAAGGTTCTTCAAAAAAGGAATGTACAGATTTTAAAGGGTCGGCAACGCGCATGTAACACCTCTGGGGTTGCAGGCGTCCCTAGGCTTTCCATCAGGCGGGCCGTATGCTTGTTTGCCACCGTCGTGGCATAGAAACAATTACAATAGCTTAAAAATTAAAGAAATCATTTTGAGTAGCGTGAGTATACACAGACCGATGGTTGGTGGAAGTTGGACCTTCATACAAACTTTAATTTCCCGAGTCTTAAGGACGCGATATCGGGTTAGTTAAGACAATAAAAATTGAAAATAACCCTTTTCTTGTCTAACTAAAAAATATCGTAATTTCAAGCCTAGCTTGCGCCTGGTAGACCAAAAAAGTATATATATCTTGGAAGATACATTGCCAAGAAAGAGTATTTAAAACAATATAAATAAATGTTTGAAAATCTTTTAATTTGAGTTATTTCAAATAGAAACACTACTATATAAAAGATAAACGGAAATAAATGTCATACTCAAAGAAAGTGACCAAGGCCTCCAGTACCCAGGGCTGGAATAGAACCAGCGTCCCTCTGCTATCGCGGCACGTGCCTGTACCTCTCGGCCACCCGGGTCACGGGGCATGGGTTGAATTTTCTAGGTATATGGCACTTTCCTTGGCCTAGCGGTAAGAGCGTGCGACTTGCAATCCGGAGGTCGCGGGTTCAAACCCCGGCTCGTACCAATGAGTTTTTCGGAACTTATGTACGAAATATCATTTGATATTTACCAGTCGCTTTTCGGTGAAGGAAAACATCGTGAGGAAACCGGACTAATCCCAACAAGACCTAGTTTATCCTCTGGGTTGGAAGGTCTGATGGCAGTCGCTTTCGTAAAAACTAGTGCCTACGCCAAATCTTGGGATTAGTTGTCAAGCGGACCCCAGGCTCCCATGAGCCGTGGCAAATGCCGGGACAACGCGAGGAAGAAGAAGATGACACTTCCCTAGGGCTTAATTGCCAGACTAAATTATACTATTTATTTGTAGCCATCAAGGACGTGGCCAGCTGATGGACCAGGGGGATGGCAAGCTGAATATTACTGATATCGTCGAAGGCCTAGCGGAGACGGAGAGGGGCATGCATTCCCTCCTGTTCCGCTCTGGCGGTCACCATGCCTATAGCTGATTCTACAATCATCTATAGGGCAGAGGTCTCAAAAAACCACCAATCAAAGCCCGTACATGTCATGCCGTTCACGGAAAAATTACGTCAGGCTTCAATTGAGGATTTTTTTTTCAGTCTTTCCCGTTAAAGGGTTAAGTGACCCCTAATTTTTCAAAAATCAACCAGTCTATCTGTTAAACATACACATATACAACACTCGCATACTCGGCCACCGCAGAGATTGGTCACTTTTTATTAGGGTTCCGTAGTCAACTAGGAACCCTTATAGTTTCGCCATGTCCGTCTGTCTGTCTGTCTGTCTGTCTGTCCGAGGCTTTGCTCCGTGGTCGTTAGTGCTAGAAAGCTGAAATTCGGCATGGATATATAAATCAATAAAGTCGACAAAGTCGTACAATAAAACCTAAAAATTTAATTTTTTTTACGGTACCTCCCCTACACGTAAAGTGGGGGTGAAATTTTTTTTTCGCTTCAACCCTAGAGTGTGGGATATCGTTGGAAAGGTCTTTCAAAACTAATAGGGGTTTTCAAGAAACATTTTTTGATAAAGTGAATATATTCGGAGATAATCGCTCCGAAAGAAAAAAAAAATGTGTCCCCCCCCTCTAACTTTTGAACCATAGGTCTAAAAAATATGACAAAAATCGTGGAAGTAGAGCTTAAGAACGACATTAAATGAAAACTATAGCGGACATGATCAGTTTAGCTGTTTTTGAGTAATCGCAAAAAGTTTTCCCTTCATAGTAAAAAGACTTACTTTAATTAGGTACTGATTATGCAAATTTGCCTATTTGTTTAACTCGCGTGAAAGGTACCGTTCCCTTGGTTAACAATTTACTATACTTTAAGCTCCAATTTAGCTTATTGTTACGGAAGAGTAACTACGGAACCCTACACTGAGCGTGGCCCGACATGCTCTTGGCCGGTTTTTTAGTATATGAACATCTATTTCAGTTTTTACGCGTGGTGTTTATTGGAGTTGTGCGTGCTCGTTCAATGAAAAGATCGCTCCAAACTACATAGTGCAATCTCAAAAATGTACTAATCCGGTACATTTAGTACAGTAGTACACTGAGAGAAACTGAGCATAATAATGTAACGGAACTATTTGTGTGGATGTTTTGTAAAGTAGTACAATTCAAAATTTGTTATCTCGCTTACTCCCGTGCAGTGTGAAAGCCCTTCGGTCGTCTTCGCATGCGCACGGCGTTAGTTCGGTCGGATCACTAGGATCGCTTTGCTGTCCTTTTTTGTCATGCCTCACTCCCGTTCCTTTTGCGTATAGTGTACTAAAATGTACTAAGAGCAAAATTATTAGGGAATAGTTCGGTCTAGTACAGCGAAAGGAATTGCGTCTTATTGACTTTAGTACATGTACTACACAAGCCTACTGTTTGTACAATTGACCAAAAGTGCACTTGCAGTAGGTGTGGACCCTCGTTGTCGACGCCGTCGACGGTGGATTTATATATTTTCCACCTTTTAGCTATAACTGAATAAAAAGAACGGCAACAACTACGCTCCACCGTTTTGAATCCTGATGATGGCTGCGTACTTTTAACTCTTTTTTTTTAGTTTTATGTTTTTTTTATTTCGCCATACTACGCAATATATTTATAGATGATACAATTCAATACAAATATTCTTTATAGCTCACCAATATCAAAAAGATGATGATATTGTGTAGAGTTCAGAAGCGATTAAATAATTTATATAACACTAACAGTAGATTGTTAACCAAGGGAAGAAGGCTTTTCTATGTGATAGTAGTATATAAATATATTGACATCGAATTTGTTATATTATTCCTAAATGTAATTTAATATTAAACTGCCTGTACATTCTTATTAGTAATTGTAGGTGTAGTATGTAAGGTTTATTGACATTTTTTTTTATTTATTTGCTTTTTTTCTGTTTGTAACATGTATTTTAATTGTAAATTAATTTATTTAGGTAGTTATGTTTTAAAATGTCGTACGCCGGAAAGGTACATCATAGTTGCTACATGAAAAACACCCTATCACCTGTACTAAATGTATTTTATACCTATGATGAAGAAATAATAAATGATTGATTGATTGATTGAAAGGCACCCCAAAAGTTCGAGACTAATATGGTGCCTTTTACCCATGATCGTTTACTCAAAATACTTCAATTTCATTTCAGTACCCCTAGTGTAAATTTAGTCGATAGCGAAACGTGACGTACGCGTTTGCGTTAAGTCTCATTTTGTATGGGTTTTTGAACAGCGCGCCAAGCGGGACGTTTTGGAAAGTCAAAAATCTCATACAAAATGACACTTAACGCAAACGCGTACGTCACGTTTCGCTGTCGAAAATATTTACACTAGGGGTACAGATTCGAGGAAAGTAAAATACGTGTGTATTTAAAAAACACGGCTAAGTATTATACTTCAGTACCCCTAGATTCGATTTCGAAACGTGACGTACGCGTTTGCGTTTAGTCTCATTTTGTATGTGATTTTGAAAGAGCGCGCCAAGCGGGACGTTTTGGAAACTCAAAATCCTATACAAAATGAGACTTAACGCAAACGCGTTCGTCACGTTATGATGTCGATTAAATTTACACTAGGGGCACAGTTGTATTTATTGAGGGTACTTTCAATCAATAATTTAAAAATATTGTTATTTATGGAATGTGCTTACAGAATGGAAATTGTACAACATATCCATTTAAAACCAAAATGTTCAATGATTATCGTAAAAAAAGCAGAAACGTATCATTTTTTGCACATTTTTTTGAGACAAAAAAATAGTAACACACAGGGTTTAGACACAGAAATAGAGTATAAATAATAATAAAGGTGTGACCAACAACATAGTCCACAGATTACTAGATTACCTACTGAAGTACTAATTTTACCAGTATAATATATTATAGCGCTAGGTAACAATATAAAGGACATAAAGTTAAAATTAGAACAACAACGAACCACTTTCAGAGCAAGAGGATGAAAATATTGTTTTACCATTTTTAGATTATGAAGAAGAGATAATTGGATTTTAGAATGGATAGCTGCTGAAATGAAGTGACGTCACAAATATAAATAAGAATTGAGTAGGTATTTTGATGCTCAGGTGCCAAAAACTAAATATCTCTTTCCCTTCCATTGTTACATTGAAATACGAGTACATAAACAACTTTTTTCTACTGGTCGATTGTAATGGTTGAATTAAAATTACGTATAACTGACAAACTGTTATTGGGTACTTTATATGTATGGGCTCCCAACTCAACTATAATATTCATTTGGAAACGGTTTAGTCAACTATAATGAAATTGACCAATCACAGCAGAGATCGCCGCGGTCAAGAGGACGAAACCAAACGATAGCTCTAATTAATTAATTATTTTAGGTTATATAGTAGAAACAATTGCTTCATAAGTCGTAAACGCACATGTGACACCCTTAATATAGCAACATCCATAGACAACAAAAACCGCTTAGCGTTGCTTTTTAGTCTCCATAGCCTACGGTGGCCAAAAAAAACCTGTCTAAAAATTTAATTTAGCAAGGAGCAAGTACCAGGGCCTCATGAGTAACGAGGTGTCGTTGACCAACCCTCCGGGCCCCGGCGGCCGGGGCGCGTATGAGTATGAGGGTATCGTGGCTGCTCGAGTATCTTAAATAGTACTTTTGGTTTGTTTACCTATATGATTCTATTAGTTTCAATTATTATTTTTATAGACTCGTAGAAAAGTATTGTATACAATAGTGATATAATCTCGTACCTTATTTAGGCAACTCAGCAAGCATCGTTGCCTAAGCCCGGTACTCGATTGAAAAGCTCTCTATTATATAACGATTGTATAAAATACTATAAGACGTTTATGCTTTTATTCAGTGGTAATTATTAAGTGATGAATGTAAGTAACTCAATAGATATTACAATACAAACATTTCTCCTAAGTTCTAATACACACAAAATATACAAAACAAATCACAAAAAAATTCACCCTGCGAGTACAGTCACGGACTTTGATTGTTAAGACATTTTTCCCCCTTATTCATAAACCAGGGATCGGAAACCGGTATTTTTTGTATGGGAACGAAAACGTTATTTTTTCGTTCTTTGTTAATTATTTCCTTTCTAATTGGGCAATCTAATAATACGAAGTCGTTATCTAAAAACACAACCGAGTCCTATATTTAGAGTATAAAATAAACCGAAATATATGTTTATTTCAAAGTTTTTCCAAAAAAACCGGTTCCGATCCCTGTCATAAACATCTACTAAAGTTAACAAGCCGCTAATAATCGTTTGTCCCTTTCCATCATACCAATACGTCGGAAAGGGACAAACGATTATTAGCGGCTTGTTAATTTTAGTAGACGTTTATGAATAAGGGGGTTAGAGTTTACTTTACATTGGACATTTCATACCGTTAGTATAGACAACCAAGTTAGCTTGAACCCTAAATTAAAGTCCGAGAGTGTTCGGTCACGTCTGAAAATATCGATACGAAAAAAGTGCCAAAAGTGTGTATACACAACTTTATTGCGGTAGGTACTAATATTAAGGTAGTGTATACATATTTTTGGCACTGTTTTAGTTATTTTGATGATGACATTGACATATTAAATACATAGTAGTTATGTATTCTGTAGAACTAGTTTTAAGATTGTTAGCTTAACAGTCTCTTGACGTGAAACATGTATTTCATACAATTTTTTTTCTATTCTTTGACATTTTTAGAACCTTTACACCTCCAAATCTTATTAATGTCATTATTATTGTGTATTATTATTTTTCTCAGACCGTGGGGACCTTATACATCTCCAAACTTAATGTATTAACCGTGGAGACTATACGTCTCTGTCATATTGTATAATATACTTGACTTGGTACGTATGTATTCTGTAGCATTAGTTTATGAGACTGCTAGTTTAACAGTCCAGACGCGGTTTATTTATTTAGTATAAATTTTATTTTGACACTTGGAGAGACTTTACACCTCCAAATTTTATTAGTATTAGTACTCTGACATTGGGGACCTTTTACATCTCCAGATTTAATGTGTTTTTAACCATAGAGACTATACATCTCTATTGTATTGTATTAATTATTTATTTTAAGATTATTATAATGTAATGTTTACCCAGGTATTGGCTGTTGTATTTATAAATGTTGTTATGTATTTTTCATGTCACTATATGATGTTACTATAAATGTTGTATTGACTTGTAAAAGAGCCCTTGAGGCCTACTTGCAGAATAAATTTTTGAATTTTGAATTTTGAATCGATATTTTCAGACGTGACTATACCAACACTTAATATCGAAGAAACTTATCTCAACGACATGTTTTCCTCGCATGGTAAACAGACCGTGACAAACACTTTTATTAGGTGACAGAACGGATGCGGCATGACAGAATGACAAGATAAATATTTAATAGGGAAACGTAGGTCACCTAGGTAGGTTTATATATCTTTTTTATTTATATTTGTATATGATAATTATATTGTTTAGTTTTGTGTTTATTCTGTGCTAGACTTCTTTTATTGCATCTGGAACACCTACTGACATAACATTTTTTTTTTTTTTAATTCCGCTACCTAAAGGTTGTCTGGAAGTGATCGCTTTTTAGCGATAAGACCGCCTGTTGTTTACCTCTTCTTTATGTGTTGTATTATTTGTACTGTTTCTGTATTGAGGTGTGCAATAAAGTATATTTGTATTGTATTGTATTGTATTGTCACCTTGCGGGAGGAAAATACTTAGGTATTTATGGGATGAGGTATGGGTAAATATCGCATATAACAAGTTTACTGTCAAGGTATGATAAAAAAGTCAAAATTCATTGTCTCGTTTTTTTGTCCCTAAAAATGTAACGGAGTGTAGCTTTTTGTATGGGTGATTCTTAATTTTTAAATATTCATTATATAATCTACAGCTATAAAGACATAAGCACTTGACTTTCTCTATTCATTTGATAGAAGATACATATACAAGAATGACAAAGTGGTCAGAAACAAGACAACGAAAAGAATTTAGACCCAAAAACAATGTGTAATATTTATAAAAACTACGTAGATCAGCAGGCGTAATGGATGACTTTATCTACTTCATAAAAAAACTGCCACTTTTTAACACCGCGGGATAGAAAGAGACGGACATCTCTTTATCACGCTGTCACTTAGACAAGAACGACCATCATATCCGTATAGGACGAAAAAAACATTGTAGAACTTTTAAGAGAATTTTAGAACTCCAAATATATTATAAATTTACCAATATAAATGCTTGATATTTAAATTGATCATGTCTTGTTATACAAACTGGTTTCTGCATCAGTTATTTCGGTTTCATACTGAGTATTGCAAACGTTTAGTTAAATATCCGAACGTTTTGGTGCTAAATAACTGGATATTTTCAAAGCATCTGCATTGCGGGTACGGTTTAATAATCATATAAAAATAAATCAGAAAATGTTATTCCTTTGAAACTAGAAAACGCAATTAAACAAAGAAACGCAATAACTTCTAATCCAAGCCACTCCAATATTTATCTTGACACTTTGTCGTTAAAGTTCCAAAGAAAAGTGATCCTTATTGACTCCAAGTTTGTTCCCTAACGTCTCCTGTTTGCCATAAAATAATTTTACAGCCATTTTACAAATTCACAACGTAAAACCTCCGTATTTTCATCGTTAACAGGAGGCTGATTCAGTTGTAATAATTTGTTAAGAATTTGATTTTATTTTGAAACGACCTTGAAGATTGCCCACGCTGATTGGTGTATCGGAAATAAAGTACAAGTCATCACCAAAACGATCATCAAGGTCCAACCGTTCTCAAGTTATGAGTGTTGTAACAAAAACGATCATCAAGGTCCAACCGTTATGAGTGTTGTAACAAAAACGATCATCAAGGTCCAACCGTTCTCAAGTTATGAGTGTTGTAATAAAAACGATCATCAAGGTCCAACCGTTCTCAAGTTATGAGTGTTGTAACAAATACGATCATCAAGGTCCAACCGTTCTCAAGTTATGAGTGTTGTAACAAAAACGATCATCAAGGTCCAACCATTCTCAAGTTATGAGTGTTGTAACAAAAACGATCATCAAGGTCCAACCGTTCTCAAGTTATGAGTGTTGTAACAAAAACGATCATCAAGGTCCAACCATTCTCAAGTTATGAGTGTTGTAACAAAAACGATCATCAAGGTCCAACCGTTCTCGAGTTATGAGTGTTGTAACAAAAGCAACTTTTTTATTTATTTATAGGATATTTTTACAGTGTCTCCCTAGCCATTGGACAAAATTCTGTATAATTAAAACATTCATAAAGATAAAAGAAACATACGAGACCGAATGAGGCGTATCAAATTATTAACATAGAATTGGCCTCTAGACTCGAGACGAAATAAGTTAACTTTATACATATTTTCATAACGAGTGCCTACGAAATTTGCAGAATTCTGGACGTCTGGGATAACACGTTAGTTACCTATGTCGGGAAATATGAGCGTAATTTTTCTGGAATTTTAAAGCTGCTTGCCGGCAGAAAATTGGTCGTGCTTGGCGTCTCGAGGGTCATTTAACACACATAAAACGTTGATTAAGTACTTACAAGGAAAGGTACCCAACTGTCCGGTTCCGATTTGATTTATATTTATATATGTTATAGAGTAGTCTAAAATAACAGACACGTATTTTTTTTTAGCTGCCCAAACTCAACCTATTGGGAGAAATTGTCCTCCAAAGTACTAAAACGTTACTAAATCTTCTAACTCCTATAGAAAGTGATGCTCAAGCAACTTGCTAGTTAATGGCTGGTTTGAGCGTATGTTTGAAAGCAGTAAAAAATAATGAGCACGTGTTTTGTTATATCGGCTAAAACTCATTTTTTCCTAAAAATGTGTGTGTCCGTTATTTTAGACTACTCTATAACATATATAAATATAAATCAAATCGGAACCGGACAGTTGGGTACCTTTCCTTGTTAGATAATTATTTTCAATCACTTGCACGACATGTTTCGGAGAGCCTAGATATCCTTTTTCAAGCACTCACGAAATAATACTTTGCTTATTGTTTTTCACCAGCAAAGTAAACTTGTTTGAGCTGCTGAGGTGAAAAAAAAAAGTTGTTCCTGGAAAGTACCGAATAGCTTTTTCTCATTTCCAACCAATTTTCGATCATATGTAATTTAAGTACATAATATGTAAAACACTTAACTTTTCCATCAACAATAATCATACAAAAAACGATTTACCGATGAAGATTGAACGTCGATATAATATGTTGTCGTTTTTCGTGATACAATTGAATTTCTTTGAAAAATAAGCTATTAAGGCCTTTGAATCTCTATGTGAGAGGGTAATAATTGTATTTTTTTTGGCATTCAAATAATAAATATCTGACATTCTTACACACATTGGCTAAGCATTACAGTAAACTCAAGAAGGCTTACTTTTTGGTTACTGTCAGAACAATAAAATATAATATATAATTATAAATAAATAAATACATAGACAACACTCATGACTCAGGAACAAGTAACTGTGCTCATCACAAAAAAAAAATTACAATAAAAACTTGGTTTGGGTGTTCATTTCATAAACTATAAGCGATATTACAATGTAAAAAACCGGCCAAGAGCATGTCGGGCCATGCTCAGAGTAGGGTTCCGTAGTTATGACACATTTTTTTCTTTCGGAGCGATTATTTCCGAAAATATTCACTTAAACAAAAAATGTTTGTTGGAAACCCCTATTAGTTATATAGTATATATATTAACATTATTGAAAATATTTTGACACAATTTGTTGTTTACTTGTCAGTTATGCTCCGCTTGATTTTTTTTTGGATTTTTTGGAATTTTTAATTATTGTAACAGTTAGGAGCATTAAAAAATTTGTATGAAATCTGTTTTTTGCTCCTAATTTTCACAAAAATCCAAGTGCGGCCAAGTGCGAGTCGGACTCGCCCATGAAGGGTTCCGTACCATTTATGACGTCATAAATTAAAAAAAAAACTACTTATTTACTAGATCTATCTCGTTCAAATAGGGGGTATCTATGGATAGGTCTTCAAAAATGATATTGAGGTTTCTAATATCATTTTTTTTTTAACTGAATAGTTTCCGCGAGAGACATTTCCAAAGTGGTGAAATGTGTCTCCCCTCCCCTGTAACTTCTAAAATAACAGAATGATAAAACTAAAAAAATATATGATATACATTACCATGCACACGTATAGGTTTGATGAAAAAAAAAAAGTTTTTAATTTTATGGCGTATTAAAAAAACACTAGTTACTAGATCTCGTTCAAACCAATTTTCGGTGGAAGTTTGTATGTACATCATATTTTTTTTGTTTTATCATTCTCTGATTTTAGAAGTTACGGGGGGGGGGGGGACACATTTCACCACTTTGGAAGTGTCTCTCGCGCAAACTGTTCAGTTTAGAAAAACATTATATTAGAAACCTCAGTTTCATTTTTGAAGACCTATCCACAGATACCCCACACGTATGGGTTTTATTTATTGTTTTTTTTTTCTTATTTTGTGTGAAAATCTTAATGCGGTTCATAGAATACATCTACTTACCAATTTTGTACAGTATAGTTCTTATAGTTTCGAAAAAAGTGGCTTGTGACATAAACGGACAGACAGACGGACATGACAAATCCATAAGGATTCTGTTTTTTGCCATTTGGCTATGGAACCCTAAAAATCGAAAAAAGTCAAACGTAGAGACTTAGCTATTGTTAATATAAATCAGTACCCCTAGTGTAAATAAATTCGATTTTGAAACGTGACGTACGCGTTTGCGTTAAGTCTCATTTTGTATGGGTTTTTGAACAGCGCGCCAAGCGGGACGTTTTGGAAAGTCAAAAATCTCATACAAAATGACACTTAACGCAAACGCGTACGTCACGTTTCGCTGTCGAAAATATTTATTTACACTAGGGGTACAGATTATGTAAAAATATGTTCCATAATGTCAATATCCATTAGAGGAAAATGCGGACTACGTTTGTATGGAAAAACTACCGTCCCCTTTCCTCTTAATCCTGCTTTTTAATTAAAGCGAGACGGGGAAGCAATTATTGTATTTTATATAACAGAATTCTAAAGTAAAAACGCCTAAAAACACTATACAAGTCAAATGAAGATACGACTTTTTGATTAAGCGAGTTTGCTACTAAAATATACGCACAATGTGCTAAAAAGCGTAAGTATCGTTAATTTTAGTAAGACAACCACACTTTTTGAAAATTGATTGGACTCCGTCCGACATTTACTGACGGTAAGACGAAGGATATTGAAATATTATTGGGGTAACTTAAATTAAATTAATTTTATCTGTTGAAGTGAAGAGGCTGCTTAGTTTTCTTCTTAATTTCGTCAGGGTAAAGGGTAATTGGTGAATAATTTCATAAATTTTCTGACAAGACAGGAACAGAGTTATGTGTTTAAACTGGGAAAGGTATTAACTATAAAGAATAAACAGACTTTGAAGACGCAACAAGATATTTTATTTTAGGGTACAAATACCGTTGAAATGTAATTACTTAATTAGTCGCCAATGTATACAATGTACACTGTCAAATATGAAAGAATAACTCTAAAACTGAACATGCTTCATAAACAAATGTTAGGGTAACGGCGGCTATTAACGCGGGTATCAAAATCGACGTCTAACACCGCGGTGTTTACAAATACGCATTTTGCAAGCAAACAGATCTATTCTCTAAGAAATAAAGCATACACAAAACAAGCTCATTCATTGGTCTATCGTGCCCATTAGTGTGCATTTGTGTGAGTGTAACAAAAAACTCGCGATTCGTCAGTTTGTGCGACGGCGGCGCAAGAACCGGTTGTTCCATACAGACGCGTGACACCACAGGTAAGTGCACTCCAATCTTACTTAGTGTTTTACGTAATAGTTATGGCAAATAAACTAGTGCAATGCCTTTTAAGAGGTTGTGTATTGGTTTCTACACGATTTTGAATTACTTTTAACTTAGTTTTTGACCGGAAAATACGTTTAAAATTGAAAATAAAATACAGCGGTGATAGGCGCCTATTACTTCTGTGGTAAGTAATTCCGTGGTATGCCACGGTAATAGAAAAAGTGGTAGTTTTGTTATTTACTCTTTAGTTTTGGTACAAATTATCAATTTTATAATTTCTTTTATTTATTCCAATCTTGATCTATTCACGCTATTAATGAGCTATTTCCGTGGTATGGAAAGTATTCAACTAACCCTTAATTTTTAACAAAAACTTCAGCACCGATTTCCTTGTTTCTATGGGAAACCTTAATCTGTCAACTTTTTTTTATTTTGAGTTAAAACCTAAAATTTACTTGCCAGTTATGTAATTTTGTCTTTACAAGAAGCTTGTAATATACGTGTTTGATTTGATTTGAAAAAACATCTGTGTTTTATTCTTTTTATGGGTCGGAATTAGATTTAATTAAACTCCAAATTAAGCCTATTACCGATGGTATGATCATATTACCCTCGGTAATAGAATGTATAGAAATCTATTACCGACCCAGAGAAATATCGAATGGGTCGGTAATAGGCTCTTAAAGAGTTATCTATTACCGAGTGACTATTTGGTATTGTATTGAAATATCGCATTTAGGGTACCGCAAGTACAGATTTCGTTGATAAAATTTAGACTTCAGTTATCATTATCAGATTTAAATTCTTCTGTTTTCTGATTCAGTCATCACTCTGACAGACAAGGAAGGGTACCCAACTGCCAGACAATTTTGACGACCGGTCTGGCCTAGTGGGTAGTGACCCTGCCTACGAAGCCGATGGTCCCGGGTTCAAATCCTGGTAAGGGCATTTATTCGTGTGATGAGCATGGATATTTGTTCCTGAGTCATGGGTGTTTTCTATGTATTTAAGTATTTATAAATATTTATATATTATATATATCGTTGTCTAAGTACCCTCAACACAAGCCTTATTGAGCTTACTGTGGGACTTAGTCAATTTGTGTAATAATGTCCTAAAATATAATATAAAAAATAATTCCGATTAGATTTTTTTTTTTATATAATTTTATTTATACAGTAGTCCAAAATCTCAGACATGATTTTTTTTAGCTATAAGAATCAGCAATAAGAAAAGTACTGTGATTTGTTAGTTATAAACGGGTAAATTATAACACATAATATGTGAGAGACTTTATTTAACTTAATTACCTTATCAAAAATATTAGAATTAAAAAATTTCATGTTTTTATATATAGTCGAAATTTTATTAGGTGGACGTTTACCATTTCACTGTGGTAAACTTTCACTCAGGTGGTAAACGTCCAGCTTATAAAATTTCGACTATAATTTACGCTGTGCCTTATGAGAAAATGTTACTTACTTGTTTTTTTTGTGCAGCTAATTATGTCAGTGAGACAAACTCTTATCAATCTTTATAGCATTTAAAAATTACTTTATTTAATAACAGGCAGGCCTATTTGTCATATACGTCCTTAGTAAAACTTTACTAGCAATAATTTTTGTTGTTTTACATGTAAAACATTCAACTTATAACTTGTTATACAGGTACTCGTGGGTACTTGGTAAGTTAACTATTTAATAGTATTTGATTGTGCCAAAGTGTAATTATAATCTCTTCGAATATATCTCTTATTTTTAAACATACTCCTATAGTTTTATTTTTTATTTTTGTGTCATTATTAAACTTAATGACACAAAAATAATATACAGAACCCACGTCGTTATTATTGTTTTAACCCTCGGTATTAGGTTTCGAATTTTGAGTTTGGTTTCTGTTAACGAGTGCAGAAAAATCATGCCAATTGTACCCTCGGTAATGAAAGCTCAATTCGCGATAATAGAATCACAGCCTGTCCCTTGCCACGGTAATAGAAGATTTGGTCATTTTGGCTTCAAAAAATATTTTAATACATATAATAACCCAAAATGAATCCAAAAACGTGTGAAACGGAAAGTTCATTAAATGCTCTGATGAAAAAAAAAATATTCCTGGCTGTTAGACAGCATTGATACCCTTAATTTTTGGATCTCTTTTGAAAAGTTCCTTAACTACCACGGTAATAGGTGCCTTTACCCTAAATTATATACATTTATCGAGATAATATAAAAAAACACGTTTTTTTTAATACTATGTCGGTGGCAAACAAACATACGGCCCGCCTGATAGTAAGCAGTTTCCATAGCCTATGTACGCCTGCAACTCCAGAGGCGTTACATGCGCGTTGCCGACCCTAACACCCCCCCCCCCCCCCCCCCTCGTTGAGCTCTGTTGAGTTTTCTGGTGTAGTCTGAATTCGTAAGATTAAGGATGAAAGTAGTGTTCTACTTTCACCACCCGTGCTAAATTATCTCTTCATACAAACGTAGTCACAATTTTACTCTCTGGATATTATTTATTTATTTAAACTTTATTACACAAAATACAAAAAAAAATACAAATGGCGGACATAATATGGACTATAGGGCTAAACAGAAATGTGAAAATGGTGCAAGAAGAAAAGTATTAACATTATTGAAAATATTTTGACACAATTTGTCGTATATTAACCACAGCAGGGGCATACCCTACGCATTTTTTTCGTTTTTTTTAATTATTATAAGAGTTAGGAGCATTTAAAAATTTGTATGAAATTTGTTTTCGTTCCTTATTTTTACAATAATCAAAAACCTAGCTATGATTAATATGCATCAAATTATGTAAAAATATTTTCCATAATGCAATTCAGAGAGGAAAATGGGGACTACTTTTGTACGGATAAGTGGCCTTCCTCTTTCCTCTTAACAGCGATAACAACAATTACCTATGATGTGAGGAAAAACATTTTGCGTATTTTTTTGCAATAGATATTAAATTTATCGTTACAAATATTCCTCTTTCAACGATAAATAAACCCGTCCAATTACTTCAAACAATATTCGGCAATATCAAAACAAAGCTTTTTCCCAATTTCTGACGGCAGGGGAATCAAGTTTCAAACAAAGTTATACCTGCCAATAAGTAACAGAAAGCTAATAGGCAAATTGTTTTTGTTTTGAATTCAGCCCAATAGTTTTTATTTGGTAAATGTATTCACAAAAGGCGCTGCTATCATTTTTAGGGTTCCGTACCCAAAGGGTAAAACGGGACCCTATTATTAAGACTCTGCCCGCCCGTTTGTCACCAGGTTGTCCGATGTCTGTCACCAGGATCTCATGAATCGTGCTAGCTAGACAGTTCAAATTTTCACAGATGATATCTTTCTGTTGCCGCTTTAACAACAAATATTAAAAAGAACGGACCTCTCGGTGGGCGAGTCCGACTCGCACTTTTCAAGTTATTAATTAAGTGATTTGAATCAAAAGGAAATGG
Source organism: Cydia pomonella (assembly GCF_033807575.1). Taxonomy (NCBI): domain Eukaryota; kingdom Metazoa; phylum Arthropoda; class Insecta; order Lepidoptera; family Tortricidae; genus Cydia; species Cydia pomonella. The sequence continues at coordinate 3,190,421 of NC_084718.1, read as the reverse complement.
CAGGACAACTTGAAGGCATTTTACCTGAGAATACAAACAACAGAGTCGAGTGGACGAAACGAGGGAAGGCAAATGCCTTCTTCTTCATGGGCAAACTTTGCCCATGGGCATTTGCCCAGCACGTTACGCGTACGTAAGTTAGTGTTATTACACTAACGTACGTACGTAAGTCCTTTCGTATTCTATGTACTCTCTATTCAATCTTGTTTGACCCGTCCGCCCCAGGCTATCTTCGTTCGAAATTTAAATTTGTTACCCCACGTCCAGGCACAGATCTTCGCTCTTCCCGTAGTCTTAAGCTCATTGTCCCCCAACACCGAACGGGGGGGTACAGTCCAGGCAATCAGATTTTGGAACGTTCTCACACTCTCGATCAGACAAGCTCAGACCAAATTCACATTCAAGCGCATGTTGCGCAAGTATTTCCTTGACAAACTTTCTTCTTCATCAACTTAATGATTCACACTTGGTATACATATAATTATGTATGTATCAATATATGTATGTTTATTTGTATTAAGTATATGTATAAGTTTATTAATATATATATTTTTTTAATCTAAATAATTATTTATTTATTTCAATACAAAAACTATTACATTCTCAATTACTCTGAAAAAAAAAAAAACATTAAAATGGACTATAAACTAAATAGAAGTAAAAGTAAACAAAAAGAAAGACACAAATACAAAAATTAATCAAACAACCCGTCCCGAGCCCTCCCAGACGCAAAGGTGCCCATCACGCTCGCCGCGTTGCCACGCTGAATCGCGATAGACAGCCTCTGCATCAGGAATGACCCGGAACGAGGGTCATGACCCCTCTCCCTCAACCGCCGCCCCAATTCGCCCTAGAAAATTTAGGCCTCGGCACACCAACACCCGGACGTCTCTACCGCTAACGGGACAAACATATACCTCGACAGCAGCGCCGAGTACTTATCGCGCTTTCGGAGTGCTTTGGTTACAAATTCATTTACTTCAAAAGACACTGCAGCTACTTAATATTTTGGTTTAACCCACTGATTGACTGGTAGAGAATGCCTTAAGGCATTAAGTCCGCCATTTGTATTTTCATGTATTGTGCAATAAATAAAAAAAATACGAGTAGGCTAATCAAAATTAACTAGCTGAGAATTAAATAGGTCTATACCGTAACTACTGCTTAAGGGCTGATTTAGACGGCATGCAAATTTGCATGCGATTTAAGTTACATTGCGGTCTATTGAGGTTACCAATTCGGCCGGCCGATCAAATACCGCAATGTAATGAAACTCATTCGAGTTCTCGTACCGTGTAAATGAGGCCTAAGTCAATATTGTGAGTAGTAGCACTACGAGTTGACGCTTTACGTTTACAATAGCGACTGCGTTAACTCGATCGCAGTGAATCTCGCTCGCACTAATGAGTTGGTGTGGTAGAGAGGGAATGTGATCGAGTTCACGCAGTCGCTAACGTAAATGTCAAATGCCAACTTGTGGTAGCCGTGTATTTGACAATAGTACATTACTTTAGAGGCCGGGAAACGAAGGGTTGCAGGCTAAGTAGATATAGACGGCCGAGCGTAGCGAGGTAGGCAATAGAGCTACGCGGCCGGCAACCCCGTTTCTCGCCGAGATTTGTAGTGCTTTTCTCAAACTTGCAATGAAATAATAATAAAAATAGGATGATGATGATTGTTTCATGTGTTATTCAGTGCGTGGGGTATTGACGGGGAACAAAAGTTTGATTATTTTGGCGCTACGACGAACGCCATTATGTTTTTTTTTATGTTTTTTTTTATTATTACATTAGGGTTTCCTAAATTTTAGGTAGTAGGCACGGTTTAGAAGATACAGCCCTATAAAGATTTTTGTTTCAGCCATGCAGAAATCTTTATAGGGCTGTATCTCCTAGACCGTCCGTAGTGTAGCGCAAAAATAATCAAATTTTCGTTCCTCTTTTGATAACCCTGAAATAATAATAAAAAAACACAAACAATAAAAAAAAGCAAAATGGCATAATTTTTCTTATAGCCTTTGTATGGTTGAATGCCAAGACGTGCCACAATTTGACGTTTAAAAACAAAAGAAGGTTGCCTTACAGGCCTACAGTTCGTTCGCGTTTAGAATGCAGTAAAATCATTACAAGCCGCCGGCCTAGCGATGCTCGTAACCAATCAAATCGTTCCCAATTAGAAAATATGCCTTCAAATGATCATTGTCAAACTATATTTTCTAATTGGGAACGATTTGATTGGTTACGGGCGTAGCTAGGCCGGCCGACAATAATGATTTTACTGCATTCTAAACGCGAACGAACTATAAGTGTGTAAGGCACTATGAAATTCGTTTACATATCATCTTCACTCATCGCACCTGATATGTCGTATTTCCGGATCTAATTTGAAGTAAGTCATGTCAACATTTCATTGCAAGTTTGAGAAAAGAATATTTTTCATCATTTTTTGTAATTACTCTATGTCCATTACAGATGGTTCCATTGTGAGTAAGTCCTTACAAATAAAACTAAGCGACTGGACAATGAAAAACTGCTTTGTCACAGGCGGCCTAAGGCCTACTCATTGTAAGAAAAAGGCCAAGAAATGAGAAGGAAATCATTAGTTAGAGACAATAGGTGCAAGCCATGGGTGGTAGCGAAACAAATCGACTTGGTCATGCATATTACGCGTAAGCCTGTGCCGCGTGATTATTTTTTTTGTGGTTACTCTCCTTGGCAATGCAAAAAATAACTTACTATTTGTAGTGTAGCTCGAAGATGTATGTTTTTGATAAAAATTAGTTTAGTATGAGTTAGCACATTGTTACTGGCGAATTCTCAATAACTTAGGACTCCGGTGCAATGAAAATAGAACATTCTTACGGTATAAACAAAAGGGGAAAAAAAAAATGGAAAAAATGCTCGTTAAAAGGCGTCGTAAAACTGACAATTTCCATCCAATCTGGATAAGTGTGCCACAATCCGATTTCCTATTGTTTAACCGTTCGAGAATTGTGATCTTAGGAATTAAGGATATATGTAAACTATGTAAAGATCGTCTTAGCTAACTTTGCACCGATTTGAATAGAACAAAGCGACGGAGTGACATTATAAACGTCATATTTTCGTAGAAATTTGACTCTTTGTCATTACAAATGCAATGAAGAGTTAGCTTGGTCCGGTTCTAGCTCGATAATAATAAAAAAAAAATAAATAAATAAACGTTTATTCACATTTCATGCCTTATAAATATTTACAATATACTTCTGCCAAACCACAGAGTGGTTTGTTGGCAGACGAAGCTCCTATAATATGCAAGCATGTAGTCTATATGTTACTTATATTTTTATCTATTTAACCTCTTACCGCATGCGCAGCCCTATATGGCAATTATAATATTCAATTCTATTGATAGCTATTAAAGTTTATTTTTAAACAGATATAATACTTTTGTTTACGACATGAAGTAAGGGGTTAACGCTACAATCTGATCATACAGTATAAAAATGCAGTGCATGTATACAATTTATAGCGGTTGTATTTTACCTTTTATTTTATTTAATAGATTGTTGCTAAGTTTCTTTTTAAAGGTTCGTTTTGTTATCCTTTTGGTCTTCAAATCCGATGGTAACTCGTTATAGATCATAGGGACTAAATATTTTCTACATCTCTGGCCAAAATAATTAGTAAAACTAGGTACTAGCAATTTATTATTATCTCTGTTTCTTATTAACCTTTGATTGACAATAGGTATTTTAAACTCATCATTATACATTTGTTCCATAGCTAAGAATAACGTGACTTTTTCATGAACTGGTAAAATTTTACATTCTAAGAAGAGTTGTTCATAGGTAGTACTTTTACATTTAAATTTAGTTTTTTTGTCAACCATTAATTTCATGAATCTAATCTGCAATGCCTTTATCTTATCTAGATACGTTTTAAATGTACGACCGTAGCTTGACAGCCCATACGACAACAGTGAATCCACTAGAGCATAGTACACTGCATACATAGTGGCCCTATTTAAAACGAACTTCAGATGGTGGAATTTTACAAGTACTGCTCTTAATTTATTGCATAAGCCATTAACATGTGGCTGCCACGAGAACTTATAGTCTACAAGCAAGCCCAAGTACTTGTATTGTTCCACAACCTGAAGCTCGACACAGCCGCATGCGACCCCGGCCGGCCGCGCACTGTGGAGGCAGTCGAAACTGTGCCCCACAATGCACGGCGGCCTGTACCTATCTCTAGAGTAAGGTGACCGTATGCACATACATTTTGTTTTCGCAATATTAATAATAATACCGTTATCATGTGACCATTTAATAATATTAGTTAAGTCTTCCTGTACTCTATTTTCTATTAGGCCTAGGTCCTTATCCGCGTATATTAGACAGGTGTCATCTGCATACATGTAAACACTACAGTTTTTGACAACATTACACATACTGTTAACATGAACTATGTACCCAACTGGCCCGGTTACCGAGCCGGTCGGCACGCCGCAAGAGACATGCGCAGGCGCGCCGCACTCGCCTCCCACGGCCGTGCGCAAGGTTCGACCCTCGAGGTATGCGCGAAGCCACCCGTGGAGTGGACCCGCGATTCCACACTCTTCCATTGCCTGAAGCAGCTGGCTGTGGCCCAAAGTATCAAAAGCTTTTTTGAAATCAATAAAGACCACAACCACCTGCTTCCGCTGGTCTAGAGCCTCGTTGACCTCGTCAGTAAACCGACCCAGCGCGGTCGCCGTGCTACGCCCTCGACGGAACCCATGTTGCGACTGTGCGATGATATTATTTTTTTCTAAAAAACTACTAATTTGTGCTGTCAAGTATTTTTCTAATATTTTATTAATGACTGATAAAATGGCAATAGGGCGATAGTTTGTATAATCAGTATATGATCCTTGCTTAAATATAGGCCTTATTATTGCTGCTTTTAATAGCTCTGGGTACATAGCTTTTGTTACACACAGATTAATAAATTTTGCCAACACCGGACTAATTTTTTCACTTAAATATTTTACATCTCGAACTCTGATCTGATCTAATCCAGGCGACTTTTTTTCACTTAAATTATGAATAATTTTCTTTATATCGTTAGATTGCGCCTTAACAAACCTTAATGATACTTGACTATTGTTTATATACTTTGACCTATCTAAGAACTTGACATTACAGTTATGCCTTATATTCAATATTTCCTTAGTGAAAGTTTCCGAGAATTTATTACAGATATTCAAGATGGTATCATTTTTTGCTAAATATTTTTGTATTATTCTATCTATGCTCAATTTTTCCGTCCCTGTCCACAGATTAATTTTTTCCCATATTTTCCTAGGATTGTTATTACATTGTTTTAACTCTTCCTGCCTATACTTATTTTTAGCTTTATTTATACATTTGTTGACCCTATTCCTATATCTATTATATAGCAGTCTTAGGTTCATATCGTTAGGACTACTTTTCCACCTTTTAAATAACTTATCTCTTACTATTAACATTTTTTTAATACTTTTATTCATCCATGTTTTATCTATGCGTCTACCAGGCGTTTTTTGTTTTTTAGAGTCATTGTAAACACTAGAAAAAGCTGAGCATAACTTATCATACAATTGTAGTGGACACTCGCAGTAAGTCAGTTCTTTCCAATTAACACTGTCAAGTAGATTTTTTACTGTTTTTTCACATAAAATAGTCACAGGTGCTTGCTTACTAGTCTGTGCAGGGTCAACGACCTCGATACTCACTCCGATAGGATAATGGTCAGATACCTTGGTGGTGAGGACGTACGCGGACACAGGCCGGCCGCACCGGGTGCGCACCCACGCGTGGTCTATGCAGGTGCGGGTCACGTGGCCGCCGTACACCTCCTCGCGGGTCACGTCACTGATGGCGCATTCTAATCCTAACTCACACATGTTGTCCCTGTACTGGTTAATGACGTTGCCTGAGCTGACTTCATTCATGAGATCTATATTTGTATCGCCGATCATTATTAACTCCTGTCCAGTAGGTATTTTTGAGAGCACTTGATGTATATCTGTCACAAATCCATGTTTGTTTGTTTTCGGCGGTCTATATACGACGAACAAGTGGGTCAGCTGTTTTTTATCCCGAGAAAGTTCTCCGTATATTATCTCACTGTAGTTAGATTTAATTATAGATGCCGAGAAGCTAATACTCTTTCTTACATATACCAGTATTCCTCCTCCCCTGGATGTCTCTCTTGTCGTTATATATGTATCATAGTCCTCCAGTTTATACATCGGCAATTCTTGTTCTCTTATATTAACCTCTGTAAGCGCAATTACATCTATTTTCGCCATACACCCGCTTAGTAATAATTGTAGCTCGTTAAAGTTTTTCCTTAATGATCTTATATTGATGTGAATGATATGTAAACTTAGTTTATATAGTTTTATTTCATTGTTCCATACTTCTAAGTTCTCGTACTTTTTGTAACTTATATTAGACGTAATATGTGTAGATTCGTCGTCGAATTTGAATATTAGATAACATCCTATTTAACTCAATGTTACAATTTAAAGGAACCGTTTCAGATATAAGTATAAGTACGTCACTTCTCATCATTTAATAATGAATCTATGTCGTTGAGGGAGCGGACCACTTTTATCTTCGCGTCAGCTGGGTCATCTTTCCTTATCAGCACCTTGCCGTTCTGCACCCATACATACTTATAAGTAGGTTTCAATTCATTCTTTGCCGTCCACAACAAGTTACGTGTATACTTAGTTAAATCCTCATTTATGTATATAAAGTCTTTGTTGCCATTCTCAAATACGTCATCATTGCAGAGCTTTATTGTTTTTCTAGCGGCCAGCCACTGGTCGCGAGCCGCCCGCGATGCCATGGTGATAACAACGGGCCGCGGGCGCGGCTTGCTCGAGCGACCCTCACTTTGCTGGTTGGCGGTTGCTAATTTAACAGCGGCGGGTTTTACGCCTACCCGCTGTATCTCGCGAATTTGCCCGACATCTACTCCAAACTTGCGGGCTAACTGCTGTATAGCATTATCCAGCATGACGCCATCTTTGTCCTCCAGGCCAACTATCTCCACATTCTTCTCTTTCTCTTTAGTTTCTAACCATGTTACCCGCTCTTCCAGAGCCCGATTGCATGTCTCCAGGTGGTTGTTCCTATGCTCCAGTGTCTTTATTCTGTTGTTCGATTTGTCCCGATCCTCGATAAGTTCTTGATATTTTGCGGAGTAAAAACTTATGTCGTTAGACATATCTTCGAGGGTTTTTTCCATTTTGTATACGACAGACAGCTTTTCGTTGACCTCTCTCAACACTTTTTCCATCGTTATTTTGGAAGAATCAGTATTTGTACTCGATTGAGGCTTTACAGGTGTTTGGCAGTCTGCACATATCTCAGTCTCGTTAAAGCCTTTTATTTTTGCGGCACATTTTTTGTGAAAAGCACCCTCACATATGCCTTTACAACGGGATATATTATCGCTTTTGATTTTAGCTAACGATAATTTGCACTCCTTACACTGCACCATCATCAAGGTCTTTTTATACACTTCACTAACGTTATTACGCGGATTAAACAAATATTAATTTTTATACACTGCAATCCGAATACACGTGTTTGTGTAGGTAGATAATTAGTACAGCGCGTTATCAATGTATCGTCCGCTCGGTAGGAGCTCGACCGGCTGACTGTGAAACAATATAACAGTATATTTGATATAAAAGAAGTAAAATAATATTTTATTTAGCAGATACGTCTGCGAGTGATACTACATTGATTTGAAATGAAGGACATTTAGGAAAATGTACCTTACGGTAGATTTCACTGTGTAAAATAAAAAGTAAAGAATCGAGAGACGCCTTGGCAGCTCACGTTGGTTAAGAGTTCAGAGGACTGATGTCCGATTTTGTAATTTTTTCTACGGGATATAAAAGAAATAGCGGGCATCTGTTTAGGGCTACATTCGGTAAGTAGAAGAAAAAAAAAATGATGCGAAAAGCTTTTGGTGTTTGTATGGAAGGTTGGCCGACTTGGACGACTTGCCCCATAGAAAAAAATATTGACGTCAAATAATTCTCTACTTTTTCCTAATCAGAACATGCTACCGGATTTGCCCTTATAACGCATCTCCACTATTTTTCTTACACCTGTTTAATAAAAAATGACTAAAATCGCAAACTCTTATAACTTGTAAACTATGTCACGCGTACGTGACAAGGAGGAGACTTTTTGCCGAGACAAGAAAAGTGACGTGCCTGCTAAGTGACGCCCTAGTAATGACAATCTGCCATCGTAATTTGGTCTTTACGGCATTTTACATAAACGTGAACAGAATAAGTAGAACCAATCATGGTGATTTGTATGCTTAGAATTTGCAAGTTTAGCGAAAGTGTCGATAAAATATTGGCTTTTCTAAATTATGATTTTTATTTCGCAAATGCTGACATCCAAAGTTTTTAAAAGTAGTAGTTAAATTTTATTAATGTATTAAAATTATTTTCAATGGGTTACTCACTTTATTACTATGTTGAATCTATTTTCGAGGAACTTGGACTGTAGCATCGACTGCACCGTCTTTATTCTTCTTATTCTAGAAATGTCCGCTTTTTACTAGTTTGTCACGTCGTTCGGGTTCACACATTTTTTTTCTACTTGTATAAAACAATTGTATCGCACATGAATCGTACAACGTTTTACAGTTACCGCACTAGTGCGAAAATTAGCATATTACGTTACTGTGTCGAACATTTAAAGGGCCATATGTACTGTAAAACGTTGTACGATACATGTGCGAATAGGTAATTCGCAACTCATGTCGATTTAAAACACTACCTTCGGTCGTGTTTTAATTTATCACCACTCGTTTCGAATTTCCTATTTTTCGCACTTGTATCGTAATTGACTATTAATATGTTCGAGTCTTACGAGAATTGTTTTATACAAGTAGAAAAAAAATGTGTGAACCCGAACGACGTGACAAAGTTATAAAAAGCGGACATTTATAAAATTATATCAGCCACAAACTGGACATCGTGGTAATTAAAAAATGTTGCCAAAAGCTTCTTTATCCATCATCATTATTCGCTTGCCCTTTACCTTTGCACTTGGGGTCGGCGCAATATGTCCTTTTCTTCCATACCTCTCCGTCGCCCGTCATCTCATCATCACTTGTATTCGTTTCATATCATTTCTCATACAGCCCATCCACCTTCTTCTCTTACTTCTCTCCACATTCATTCGTAATACCTTTCTTATCATATGACTTTCATCCCTCCGCATCAAATCCCCGTACCACGCTAGTCGATTCGCTCTCACTTTTTCTCTTTCCAAAAATTTCTCTATCGATACCAACCCGTATTTTCTCATCTCTGAAGCCAGGTCCATACCCAAGTGTTAGGACCTATCCTTAGTCACCTTACGTCACATATTGCCCCATTGTAAGCTGAATGAACCTCATAAATCACTATAAGCAGGTGACTTTAATCTCGGCGACAGATTGCTGCTTAATTTATCGTATGATATAGTATGAGAGAACCGGTCCGTTCTTTTATACTATCTCTGAAGCTAGATTCACACTAGCTTCTTAGTCACCTTACGTTACATATTGCCCCATTGTCAGCTGAATGAGCCTGATAAATCACTGTAAGCAGGTGAATTTAATCTCGGCGACAGATTGCTGCTTAATTTATCGCCTGATAAAGTATGAGAGAACGGACCGTGCCACTTGCTAGACATTGAATTTTTCGGAGCAAGACTAAATGACAGGTAAGGAGTACCTATGTCGATAAATCCAATGATGCTTTCATATATTTAATTACTGATCGCTCTTAGCTTTGTTTGGAAGTGTTCTTTTTTGGAAGGTCCTATTTTTGAAAACTTAAAGTTTGTTACATAAGGAATGACTCAGGCTAGACCGGTCCGTCCGTCCATAAGCAAATAGTAAAAAAGAAACAGCGTAGTCTGATGACTATCCGAAAATACATTCCAAAAGTTTAAATTTTTTTTTATTATGTTGAATTATCATAATTTTAATATATTATTCATATATTTCTAGCTGGTATAAAAAAGTGTATGAGTAAATATCGTCCTATTTCTGCCAAAAAAGCTTCCAACACTCTCAAAGCAGATAAACATTTTTCTACTCAATTATTCAGAAAAATGACTTAAGCGCAAATCAAATCCTGGAGGCCGATTTTGTTTTAAAAACTTGTTACGGTTTTGATCCTATTTTGATATGACCTTGAAGATGGCTAACGCTGATTGGTGAAGAATGCGAAACGAAGTGAAAATCATGCGTCCCTCACCAAGACCCTCGTCAAGGTTAGGGCGTCCCTTAATCTACGATTTTTTAGAAATTAATAATAATAACGCATACCCCCTAAATAGATTTCATTTATCACGAAACAATCTGAAAATAAACCCGTGCCGACTTTCATGCGATTCTCTCATGAAAATAACCAAAAATATTTTTTGTCTCATATCGACCTTGTACGAGTATAATACTGCCAAACATTATATATAACAAAAAAAAATCTAGTGCTAACCACCAATTATCTGTTAACCTGTTGCTACTGGTGGGAACCTATAATTGGCTCTTTGTTATCTATATATATATCTATTGTACAATTTATAGCTGTTGGTTCTCCGAACAATAAATAAATAAATAAATAAATAAAAAACAATGATGCGAACACAAAACCAATGAAAAAATGTACTATTAAATGTATTATTACTGTCTGAAAAAAAATTGTCCATAGTAATTAAGTATGGAAATTTCAGTTGCAAATTGGCACGGGTTCCTGTTACAGGAATGTCCTGAATTTTGGTTTTCAGGGTGTTATGGGGTAGTATTTTTTTATAATACGTCGGTGTCAAACAAGCATACGCCCCGCCTGATGGTAAGCAGTCTCCGTAGCCTATGTACGCCTGCAGCTCCAGAGGAGTTACATGCGCGTTGCCAACCTTAACAATCCATACCCTCGTTGAGCTCTGGCAACTTTACTCACCGGCAGGAACACTATGAGTAGGGTCTAATGTTATTTGGCTGCGGTTTTCTGTAAGGTGGAGGTACTTCCCCAGTTGGGCTCTGCTCTAGATCTAGAATGGCATCCGCTGTGCTGTGCCTTACCACACAAAGCAAGATGATATTCACAATGCCCATACTACTATTTTGGACGTAGTTTAGGACTAGTATTCAGGGGGTATGCGTAGTTAATTTTAAAAATCGCAAAATAAGACAACCTTACTCAAGGTTGTATCAAAACCAGTTCAAATCAGTAACAAGTTTTTAAATCTGCATCAACTTCTTAGCCGCGCGTGTATTTGAGTGTGATAAATGTAAAGGAAATACATATATACATTTTCTTATATTTCTCGTAGGGGTGTAATTTTTGCTGAGCACGGGCAAGTTCAAAACCTAAAATTCGGACTTAATAAATAAATAATTACCTAAAAATAAAAATCATTTATTTAGGACCACAGAAATCTGTATAAAGTTAGTCAAGATTTAGTACTTAGGTATGACATGGAGGAACTTAAAAGTAAAACTATGTTAGATACTCACAATGCCCATACTACTATTTTGGACGTAGTTTAGGACTAGTATTCAGGGGGTATGCGTAGTTAATTTTAAAAATCGCAAAATAAGACAACCTTACTCAAGGTTGTATCAAAACCAGTTCAAATCAGTAACAAGTTTTTAAATCTGCATCAACTTCTTAGCCGCGCGTGTATTTGAGTGTGATAAATGTAAAGGAAATACATATATACATTTTCTTATATTTCTCGTAGGGGTGTAATTTTTGCTGAGCACGGGCAAGTTCAAAACCTAAAATTCGGACTTAATAAATAAATAATTACCTAAAAATAAAAATCATTTATTTAGGACCACAGAAATCTGTATAAAGTTAGTCAAGATTTAGTACTTAGGTATGACCTGGAGGAACTTAAAAGTAAAACTGCTGTAAGGATACTGTTTAGTTTATATAGATATTTTGTCATTATAATACATTTTTCTAGATTAAATAAGCTAACTATAGTATTAAAAGTATTTGTAACGATCGATCACGTGAAGAGTCACGTGATCGATCCCTCCATCTTAAATATTGAACGAGCATTCGGGAGGTGACATTCGAACGATGACAGTCGAACGATGACAGTCGAACGATGACAGTCGATGCAAATTACAAGTGGTTACGTTGATTGTATTATTAGCAGGTCAGTACGTTTTGTTTTGTTAGAACTCGATACAATATAATTGCTTGTCTGAGCGACAAGCGTACTACTGTCGTGTGGTTAGTTAGATTGGAAGAGGTTATATTCATTGTGCCAAATAAATGTATTTTGATCACACCTACCGTTCTTTTAATATTATGGTTAGACCCCTTATATCTCAGAAGTGGGATAGGCGAGTATTTTAACAAATCACTCGTTTATCCCGCCTGCAAAAGTTAATTAATCGGCCCTGGCACAATGAATACAATTACTGACGCATAACGACTGATGATATTGTTTGTCTATGTTTGACCACTTATTTTGACTAATAATTTTTTTATGTGAGGTTAGTGCTCACACTTAAATAATGTTAGCTTATAAGACAACTAAATAAATAAAAATAGTAAACGAAAAAATAAAATATTGTAATGTAATAACATCATAAAACTGAATTAGCTTACGTGAGAAATATTAAACGAGTGCATACGTTAAAAGTAAAACGTATGCTTGTCAGGACAGATCCTGAGTTGTTAGGACAAAAATAACAGTTACATATTTTACACTAGATAATTATAATTTCCTCCTCCTACTTGCATCGGTTTCCTCATCACTGAAGGTAGTTGCCACTTCGAGGGAACAGTTTCTCTTTGACAATTTACCGCCACCTCCATCTGTCGCCAAATGTAGGGCACCGTGGAGCCCGGATTGGTGGCGTGGAGCGTGGATTAATTTCCAATAAATCCAATAAGTAAAATATAAAACCTAAGGTGGATTGTTGCATTTTAATTAGAATATTTTCATTTTTACTTCATTATACAATTAATTTCAATTACAACGGTCTGATTTAATAATGTTTTGATTGGTTCGCAATCAGCGACGGAATATATATATAGACAACGCTCTCCATAGAAAATACCAGCCATACTGACACTGACAGCTACCCCTTCACCGTGAATATATCCTTGCAGCTTCGAATTATATTCAATAAACTAATTCCTGCTATTAAACAAAAAGTTGTGATTCATCAATAAAAGTTTTGATTGCCTATAATAAAATTCTATGCGTCAAACCGTTGTTGCGTCACAATATTTTGGCGTTGTCAAATCTTACAATAATTTTACTAAGATAGAACCAATTCATATAAATTATTGTTTGACGCGTATTTATTGTCAAGATTAGGCATGTTTATACTTTATAAGTGTATGTCGGTACATACAAAATTTGAAACGTAATGTTAATATGTATTATGTATTTTGGAACAATGAAAGTACATACAAAATTTTATAAAATGCCAGTGTTGAATGTTTCCCAAGTTTAATATACGTTTTTAGTTATGTATCAATAAAATGTAAATAATACAAAACAACAACGCAATATGGAAAGAAACCTGAAGTTAAAATATTATAAGTGAGACGACGTTTTATTTTAAAATTTAATAAATTATTTAACTATTTATCATACGACCTTTTGTTGGGATGTTACTAGATTCAATTGAACTCTCCGAGATATTTTCAGTACGTGCCATCTGAAATATTATTCTTAACTGAATATATTGTTTTGTTTTAAATATAATACATATGAAATAACCAAAAATATAAGTAAGCGTAAGAACAACCTTATCTTCAAGTCCCACTTATCCATTTTCTGTCTGATAGTAATAAATTTCTTTGAAATGTACGCTACAAATTCGCGTGTTTGGCTAGGGAACCAAGTGAATCAACCTGGTGCCTGCCTGTTTAAAGTAACAGCATTTTTGTCCAAAGAATTTTCTGTTCCGGTCAGGGATTGTGCAACCGGTTTTATTTAATACCTGTAAATAAATTCTCAAACTAATACCGCTATAAAAATAATAGCTATATTCCTATTAGAGGTATTGTTTTGATTTTGCTTTTGTTTTTACCGTTATATATAGACTATTTACAATATTAAATACCTTTATTCAATACCGCCATTCATTGTACTTGAAAGGTAAGATGTCAATCAGACACTACTACTAAATCACAACAAATAGGTCTAATACTGTAACGTCACGTGATAATATTTTGCATAGCTGGCTGAAGTGTAGTAGTAGTACCTAGATTAATATTATTTGCTTCTGAAAGTAAATTATTTAAGTAACGATGTCCTTCATTTTTATTCGCAAAGGAAAAGCCTTGCCAAAGTACTAAGTCTGAAATATTCTGACAATTTAGCAATACGAAAAGCGCAACATCTTCGAAGTCACAAATAAAGGAGTGTATTGACATTGACATGTATAACCGGTAATGGTTTTTAAGGGTAAAATGTCAAATACAGATATTGTTGTCTAATGGCAAAATCACTAATAGACATGAGTACCGTTATTGATTATACCTGTAATCAAAGCTTTAGTGATAAAAATTGCGAAATACAACTATAACCGGTTATACCTAATTTTAAACCGGTAGTCAGAAAACCGGTAACGATCCTTTGTGAAACTTGAATAAATAAAACAGGAAGTTTATCGGCAAAAAATTTGCACCGTACTTGATATTTTACATAAGAACAAGTAATTGGAGTTCCTTTAAAGTAAAATGTTGCATAACGCCATCTCATTCTGTCACCCCGTATCAAAGTATGCCCAAAAGGGCATGAGTTATTATGAAACTAATACATATAGTTACGACATTTGGTTTAGCGTATTAGTCTACAACAGTCTGTTAATTTAAATAATTATTTATCATGTTTAGGAATTAAACTTACACAAACCAATTAATCCCATTCTTCTTCTTGTGTTGTATTGAATTTTTGGTACCAATAAACGCACAATAAGGCATTTGATATAGGTTTCTGAATTAATAATTTTGTATGGGCTGACATGTTATGCCACAGAAGGCTGCTGTCGTACTAAAGCTGTCTAATTCCGCCTAGTACAGTCAATTCACTGATTTAAACCTTCACGATTTTTACACATCTTTAACTTATACAAATGGGACTTATTCGCTTAAGTTTTAAATTTACCTCCGACGTTTCAAGGACGGTGTTGTCGGAGAAGACTGGCTAAAGTTGACATCAACATTTACATTAGAAAATCGCGCGAGTTTTTCGAACTACTCGCACAGTCGATTCGTTTTCGGCACAGTAGCCGAGGGGTCATTTTTGAGCCCAAGTCAGTCTTTTATAGTTATTCTAGTTCGATGTTCGCAATAAAATGGTTTTTTTATTGTACTTTTATTGAAAATATATATTTTTACGTTATGCTTAAAGCTAGATGCGTGATGGTGTGGCAATGATGCAAACTTGCCTATTCTTTTTATTAGTTTTTTTTATTGTTCGAATTCCCTAGGTGAGCTTGAGTTTGCTCGTCTTACATTTATATGAACAAATTGAATAGTTGTTTATTCAAATAGTGATCAAATTATTGGTATAAAGAAAACGATATGATAAATAAATCAATAATAAATCTATATAATAGATTTATATACATAAATACCTTGTGATGTTAGGATAATTTTAATGTAACATGACGAGGGGAATTAAGATGATTTTTATAAGAAAAATAATGAAACCGTTTTGACGCGGCCTGAGACGTTATTTCAGGCTGCGAAAAACACTAATAATTGATGCAAATTTAGAGTTTTGATATAGTGTAGATATTTCATGCTGCTGAAAATAACTGAAACTTGTTAAAATTTCAAATCTCATATATTGTGTAGAGATTCATTCATAACGGCCTGAAACGATATTTAAGGCTGCTGATGGCGACTGAAACTCGTGATAAATTCCAATGTTTTGACATTGCGTAAGGTATCATTAGAAATGGCTTGAAACGATAATTCAATTCAATCAATTCAAATATACTTTATTCATGTAGGCCTAGCAACAAGCACTTATGAATAGTAAGACAGTATTACATATAATTATCTTAATCTAATTATCAGAGCAATTTATTGATGCTGTAAATATTATTCCATATATAATACTAATGAATATAATTCATAGATCAAATTTAATACTAAAACTTTCAGAAAATATAGTCATACAAAAAAAAATGTATAAAAAATACTAGTCTAGATTGTTTCTAGAATAAATTCCAAATGTCAAACAAATATAATAAAAACAACAAAGGATATTTCAGGCTACTGAAAACGACTAAAACTTGATTTAAAATTAATATATTTTATATAGTGTAGAGTTTTATCAGAAAGGACCTGACATGTCGCTTCCTGAAAACTCTCGGGACTTCATGAAATTTAATAAATTGGCAGGGGTGATATTTCGGGCTGTTACAGCTTGTTGGAAATGCTAATATTATAGTTTTAATGGTATTAGAAATTAATAATAAAACTTAACTGAAATCAAGGTATCCTGTCGGCTGATAGAGCTCTTTTAAAAGAACAACGTGTTTTCTACCTAATCATATTTTAAGCATATGTTGCAAAATGCCGCATCGTAATGTTTTTGTAAGGACGATTAAAAATTTGAATGAACAATGATAATATCCGAACAAATCTAAGTTTCAGTGATGGACGCAAATGACGATAAGGTCAGCAATAATGGGCGCAGAGAGAAGCGCAGCTCCGATCATAATGTCGCGGAAGTGGACGTTAACGAATGTGAGATTCGGGAACGTCCAACGCCTAAATCATCTGCCATGCCAAGTGAGGGAGCGGAAGGGAGCCTGAAAGGTAGGCAAAGCCGCAAACACTTGCTGCATGATGAAGAGTATGATTGCGAGTTACGGTGTGAGAGAGCGCCACGTTCACGAACACCAAATTTGGGTCCAGACATGTTCCGTGCAGTTGAAGCATGTCGCCATAGACGCACGGGCGCGCAAGAAATTGCGGATGGTAGTGGAGTTCCTCTTATGAAGACAACTAGCATAATTATAAGCATCCGCGACATCATGTAAGTCCAATACGGTATGGACGCATGGAGAGAAAGAGGCACTATGTTTATAGTAGTAGTTCTGATGACGACTATCGTGTAACCTCTAAACATAAAAGGTTGTACTCTCACTCTCCATGCGTCAATCGTGTCGTAGATAGTAAGTAGACTACCTGAATGAATCTGGTGAAAATACTATAAGTAAATTTCTAATCATCGTAAAGATGTTGAAGAGATGAAGATTCTCGAGTTCGATCCAATATCGAAAGATCAAACCATTCCTACATGGCTTACAAAAGTAGAGGAGTGTGCTGAGACTTACGGGTGGGCAGAGAAAGAGATTATACATTTCACGCTTCTGAAACTTACAGGTCTTGCTAAATGTTGGTACCAGGGTCTCAGCACTAACCTATACACGTGGTCAGAGTGGAAAAGGAAGCTTGTAGAATTATTTCCAAGTCGTGATGATTACACGGAAGTTTTAATAACTGGGAGAATCAACTTTTTAGTGTCACTCGTTGCCATGGTTACGATTAGTTGTCCAGGGGACAAAAGTTCATTGAAATACTGATTTTATGGTACTTAAATGAATTAAACTTGCGTTTTTGTGGTCGTTATAACCAATGTCCATAATGGGCCCCCTACTAAGCATGTTAATAGAACGGCATACAACGTCTCTTCAAACAAACTGTGCCACTGTTGTCCCTTGGACAACGGGACAGGATAACAAAACAAAAAAAGTTGATTCACCCAACTATGCTGTCCAAGAAAGCTCGATATGGAGATTCACTTGAGCAATATTACTATGATAAACGTAATTAATTATTATTTTATTATTATCTTTATTTGTCTTGGGTGTTAAGTTAGTAAAAGTAAAAAAATAAAAACATACGATGATATTGGGACGATGACACTGAAAGTCCAAATGGAATGGGTCTGAGTAATCATCATGGCTAATAGTCTAGGATATAGGTAATTTAGATTAATTGATATTTTTTGTGAATATTGCACTATTGTTATAAAATAAATGCTTTCGATTAGGCTTTGTAGACGTTAATAAATTAAATTATAATTCAAATTAAGTTATGTGAGCTGTATACTTTATGAAACTGCTAGCTTAACAGTCTAGGCGTGATTCATTTATTTAGTATAGATTTCATGTTGACACTTGGAGAGACAGTACACCTCCAAATCTTATTAGTATTAGTACTCTGACATTGGGGACCTTTTACATCTCCAGATTTAATGTATTATTTACCATGGAGACAATATGTCTCTGTTTTACTGTAGTCATTATTTATTTTAAGATAATTATAATGTAATGTTTACCTAGGTATTGGCCGTTGTATTTGTAAATGTTGTTATATTTTTTCATGTCACTACATGATGTTACTATAAATGTTGTATTGACTTGTAAAAGAGTCCTTGAGGTCTACTTGCAGATTTACTTTTAGAATTTTGAAATTCGTATTGCTTAGTTAAAATACTTTATTTTGTAATATACTGATATGAAACGAGTAAATCTAAAATGTAACCTAATGGTAAATGTAGGTGAGCAAAGGGACTTGCTCTAGCAGGATGGCCGAGCTGTAAGGATACTGTTTAGTTTATATAGATATTTTGTCATTATAATACATTTTTCTAGATTAAATAAGCTAACTATAGTATTAAAAGTATTTGTAACGATCGATCACGTGAAGAGTCACGTGATCGATCCCTCCATCTTAAATATTGAACGAGCATTCGGGAGGTGACATTCGAACGATGACAGTCGAACGATGACAGTCGAACGATGACAGTCGATGCAAATTACAAGTGGTTACGTTGATTGTATTATTAGCAGGTCAGTACGTTTTGTTTTGTTAGAACTCGATACAATATAATTGCTTGTCTGAGCGACAAGCGTACTACTGTCGTGTGGTTAGTTAGATTGGAAGAGGTTATATTCATTGTGCCAAATAAATGTATTTTGATCACACCTACCGTTCTTTTAATATTATGGTTAGACCCCTTATACTATGTTAGATACAATTGCTTAACTTACTGGACACCTACATTTTATAAGAAGCTAAAGAAAGGTGCAAGTTCGACCAGTGCTGCATATAACGACTACCGAACCTTCCCGCTATCACACTCAGGATACTATCACTACTGTCAAGCACTCTGCGATGAGTCGCGGCGGCGCGCTTTCTTACTGTGCCAAAGAAACCATCCACCTGCGCGTCCGCGAATATGCCTGACGCGCTGCAGAAGCGCAGCAGACGCAACAACACCGTGAAGGTGTTGGTAAACAGGACCCGTAGGGCGTTGATCCATCTTTGCGAATAATTAGCCCATAAGCTGCAGGTATAAAGAGAAGTACTGCTAGAAGGCTGCTATCATATTCGCACTTATCGCAAGCGCCCCACGTTCCCTACTTAATTCCATAATGCCTTCTTAATTCAGTTGATTTCTTAGTTGAGCGGGAAGGAGTGACATGCGAGATAGTTGCAAAAAGATTATTTGACTGTAGACAATGTCATTGTCAATTGTCTTTGACAGAATGAGTAATGTATATTCATGGACTTTAAATGTTAGGACATTTAGTTAATTTGTTTGTCAATACTAACAGTAAGAAAAGTCCAATGTAAAGTAAAATGTCTCAGCAATTCAAGTCCGTGACTGCACGTGGATTTGAATTTAAAACTTCAAAATGGCGAACATGATAACAGAGCTTGATCATAACAAGATGAAAACATTACAAACTGTAAACCTAAACGTCGCTGGATGTTTGAAATGAGTTGGTAGCAGCCCTAACCTGTTTGCTCGGCAAACGCCGTGTAACAGGAGATGTGTAAATTTGCACCGCCCATGTTATACGGACTGTATTTAACTTATACTGTACTTGAGCAGCGCTGGGGATGTTTATAATAAAGGTATATTATAACAAGCTGTAAGCTGCAAAGCTGAAGAATGGGCCGGCCATATCTGTCGCAAGGATGATGACCGATCGATGGGGCCAGCAAGTACTGTTCTGAAGACCTCGACTGGGAAGCCAAGGTGACATAAAACCGCGAGCCAGATGGTCGGACGATATCAGAAAGACGGCAGGGCCGACCTGGCATAGAACCGCCACATGCAGAACAACATGGAAATTCAGGAAAGGGGCATACATTCAGCAATGGACGCGAATATGCTGAGAAGAAGAAGAAGATATTACATACATACACCTTCCTGAGCAGTTTAAGCCTTCGAGCAATACCGGGAAGGGAGTCGGCATTCGCACTATTTCCCCTCTGCCCGTGCTTCGGCATGCCCAACTGGGCATGGCGTGGTGTGTGTTGTGACTCGTTCGTACACAAAAAAGATCGAGGTGTGATTTGTCTTTGACGAGTGTTATTTTCTACGTATTTGTGTCGTCATGTCAGAATTGATGATGCAACATCTAACATTACCCAGCCAGTGTTGGGTAGACCTAGATGTGTACGGGTATGTTGTTTATATTTTTGGACTTTAGAATAGAATAGAATAGAATAATTTTTTTTCATAAACACAAACAAGACACATTACATAACATAATATAACAAAAACAAAGAAAATATAAAGTGCCACAAAATGGCCACATCTCAGCATGTTGCTGGTGGCTTCCAGCGCTGATCTTCCGATGAGACCATCAAGTGAGAAAAATCACGAAAGGTAACAATCTAGAAGGAAAAAGACGTGAACAAATTCAAAAACAGATAAAAGATTAAGACTAAATTAAGTAAAGATTATTTATATATCAAGCATCGTAAACATAATTTTACCAAAAAGGCTTGGGTAATTTTAGTTATACGAGTACCAGGGAAACTTAAGTTCAATTAACATTACTGTAATATATGATAGAAAATGCAGAGCGAGGCTACATCATCTGCGCAACGTCAAGGAGTCAAGGCTGTCTGAAATATACTGGCAACCGAAAATAATTGATCATTAATTTACGACCATAATTCACGACTATCCAATCCATTTTACAAAATATCCTATGAAACTCATTTTAACACGATATGTTGCAGGACAAAGCTCATTTCGGGCGTTAAAAGCTTAAACCTTTATTGAAAACCTGACCATAAAGGGCGTACTAATGAAACGGGTATTTCCCGATGATCTCATCAATTAGAGGCCACAATCTGTTACGTCGTTAGGCGGTTACGTTCTCACTTATTAAGCTTTGTTGAAAGGGATGTATGATCGATAAGGATGGTATTGATTTGTAGCATTGAGAAAAAGGACCGAAGTTTTGTATCCCCTTGCTGGAGGTAAATACTTTAGGGAACCGCGACCCAATTGTTTGGGTCGTTAGGCGTTTATGATCTCTTGAGGGACTTACGATTAATCAGGAACTATTGATTTGTTGCTACTGACGTAATAGTACATTACGAAACAAGTTCGAAAAGTAGGAAATTACCTATTTGCACGTGTATCGTACAACGTTTTACAGTACTTATGGCTTTTTAATTCTCGACATAGGCACGTAAAGTGCTACCGCACTAGTGCGGTAAAGTAACACTATAATGAACTGTAAATAAGTTTTTATCTACTTAGGTCATAAGTTCTGTCACAGAGGTTTTGACTGATAAAAGGTAATGTAAAGCTTTCAATAAAAAAAAGTTTACCATGATTTGAAAGCTTGTTTTAAACTGATCAAAACGTAATATAATTCATTTAAATTTTAGATCGAGTCTTTAGTTACTACTTGTTTACTTTGGTTTTGTCGTTAGACGCGAATACGCGGCTGGATTGTAAAAAAATTCTACTTGACAAAAGGGAGTAAAAATCAGTGTCATATTTAAAATAAGTACAATTGTTTATTTGTAGGAACCTACTGTATTAGAACGTTATTCTATCACCAGCATTTAGTTCTCCAACAAGTCTTTACTACAGCTAATACCTTTCAAACTTAGGGTACTTTTTTTATACTGGCAAACAAGCATACGGCCCGCCTGATGGTAAGCAGTATCCGTAGCCTATATACGCCTGCAACTCCAGAGGAGTTACATGCGCGTTGCCGACCCTAACCCCCTCCCCCCCTCGTTGAGCTCTGGCAACCTTACTCGCCGGCAGGAACACAACACTATGAGTAGGGTCTAGTGTTATTTGGTTGCGATTTTCTGTAAGGTGGAGGTACTTCCCCAGTTGGGCTCTGCTCTAGATCTGGAATGACATCCACTGGCTGTGCCCTACCACACAGAACGAGATGACATTCACAATGCCCATACCTCTCTTGTACTTTTCTGTGACACGCTAATTTTTGACTATCCAACGAGTAGGTGTGTTAAAACACGTACAGTTACAATTTCGGAAATAATTTGCATCACACTTATTAGCTGCCAAAGTAAGGTAAAGTGGAGTGAAGGTCTTTTTACGACGTACCGTAAAACCACCCAACTATAGTCCAATGCTGCAACTATGGTCCACAAGTTCAAAAGGAAATTAAGTATCTATACCAATGTTCCTTGTGGTTTACTCCTAGTTAAACCTTCCATTTATAAACATACTTTGCCTTAGAACTACAAAAATATAGTAAAATACACACCTGAACGAGAAAAATTGAGTTTATTTGTGGACCATAGTTGGGAACTTTGGACTATAGTTGGGTGGTTTTACGGCATATAATATTTTTTTAAGCAAATATATTATTACAATACGAACCTTACAGTAAAACACGCATTTCAGCTGTATTACGGACTGAAAGCTGCATAATAAATGTTTCCAATCCGTCAACCACGCTGCGAGGTGCTTGACAAGCGAAGAGATTCCCGCGTTTCGTTACTGTTTTCGGTGAAATTTTCATTTTCAATATTCTTGAAAAGGTTTGCAAATTGTTTATAACATATTGTTTTTTGTATGTTTGCGTTACACTTAATATTTCTATTGTTACGCTATATAATATAGTTAACTTTAATGATGTCCGTAATCTTTTTACCTATATATTTTCTTTAGTTATAGGCAACATAATTTGGCATTCTTTTTTTTTAAAGAGGCGAGCATAACCTGCAAGTTTAAATATATCTGTACCTCTAGTGTAAATATTTTCGACAGCGAAACGTGACGTACGCGTTTGCGTTAAGTGTCATTTTGTATGAGATTTTTGACTTTCCAAAACGTCCCGCTTGGCGCGCTGTTCAAAAACCCATACAAAATGAGACTAAACGCAAACGCGTACGTCACGTTTCGAAATCGAAATTATTTACACTAGGGGTACTGTTCACAAGTACAATAAACACACAGTATATACAGGATGGGCAAATAAGAGGTATACACTCTGTTTTTGTTTTAAACATATTAAGTGCAAAAATTATTAAATATTTTTTCATAAATATATTATTCAGGGTTGTCAATTATGTACGGAAGATAATTTCGGCCAAATGTCTACCTCTAGTAGTAAGCAATTTCTCTAAAATGTTTGTGTTGTTTAAAACATGTTGTTTACTCGATTAAATTCGAGAAACAGTAACAGCGATTGGCACCCAAATTCCCCAAATTTTGCAGCTCCTGACTTATTTCTGTGTGGCAATCAAAAATTACGTATCTATGCTAACAAGCTGATGAAAATGGTTAAAACCGACCGATAACGCCGAAAATGTGCGAATATATAATGAAACTTTTGCCTTTTGTTAGTGGTGGACATTTGTCAGACATTACATTATATTCCGCATATATTTGCCAACCCTGGATAATATTTTTTTTAACTATACTTAATAATCTTTGAACTTACTATAGTTAAAATTTAAAAACATAATGTATACTCCTTATTTGCCCATCCTGTATAATAAAGCCTACTCGTAGGTGATATGCATACATCGGGGTTTTTGGTGCGGGAATGTTTTCGTGTATTTATAACTTTGTTTATTGTAAAATAATTACCAAACTATGAATTAAAAATAGACAGTAAGCTCCAAATGCGCTTAGAAATATTAAAATAGTATCGGTTTTTATAGTTTATACCTGTTTTTTGGCTAGAGTAAAACATTCCCGCACCAAAAAACCCCGATGTATGGTGATATGTATTTGCACAAACTCGTGTTTGGACCCCACACTCGACTTAGAATTCGCGTGCCTTACCGTTTAGAGGCCGTAGCCAAGATCACATTCCTAAATAAACAAAAGACAATCGAAAAGTAAATAACAAGATGGCAGATGCGACGAAATGTGACGTGATCATTTCCATATATTACATACCCCAAGGTGTGCTTAACTTGTAAATATAAGATATTGTTTCGCGATACACGTGCCCTTTGTCTAGTCGTAACAACACGTTTGTTGTGAAACATGACGGACTTTAGCCGACATCAAAGAGAAACTTCGCACGAGATAACGTGACGTCATATACACGCGTGTGAATTATAATTGTTGAAATGTTATGACCTAAATTAATTTTGTATCAAGCAAAAATGACTGCGAACGATGCTATTAAGCTTAGACACAAATTAAAAATGGAAATAATCACTGTTATGAGTGGGACTTGAACACGCGTTCACCGGAACCGGGTTCAAGCCCCGCCCAAGACAGTGAATTTTTCCACTTTTGATTTATGTTATGACCTATTTGACTCTGTGACGGGTTGTGAAATGGCCACGATACTGTCAGTTAAACCTACCAACGATTATAACAATATTTTACAGTACATATGGTGCTACTTTACCGCACTAGTGCGAAAATTAGCATATTACGTTACTGTGTCGAGCATTTAAAGGGCAATATGTACTGTAAAACGTTGTACGATACATGTGCGAATAGGTAATTCGCAACTCGTGTCGATTTAAAACCTTCCCTACGGTCGTGTTTTAATTTATCGCCACTCGTTTCGAATTTCCTATTTTTCGCACTTGTATCGTAATGTACTATTTTATGTCATTTAGTTAAGCTTCCAAAAGGCATCTTTTTAGGTACTTTTATTTGATATTTTAAAATTATTATTATTAACAAAACAAGGAAAGTATTGATTAGCACCTCAAGCTATTTTAATATTAACGAAGCTTGTAAACAAGTTGGCTAAAACGAAGTTTGTTTACCATTTCTGTATTCTCTTGGACACGTTCGAACAAGCTCTGAATATTCATCCCAGATTATAATAATCGACGGCCGACCTAACAACGGGGGTTGGTGGTGAAAATAGCAATTTAGTACAAAGTAGGCAAGTTAAACAAGTTTTTTTCATCAATATAAATAACAAGTTTGCATAATAATCCGAAAAAAAAATTACCAAAAAAAAATCACAGGCCATAATTATATTGAAGTTAATTCAGCAAATTCTCGTAATTTTGCGTGTCATTTTATGTACAGCTTGGCCGACAATATGTTGCAACAATTTTTGAGAGAAAAATTATGATAATTCGAATTATTGAGTAGTAACCAATTTTTATTTATAAACTGCTATTTTTTAAATACGTTTTAAAATTGTTCACTGCAGCTTATATTCTTGATTCATAATTTGAACAAACTGAATTAATTTTTTTTTCAAGC
Source organism: Cydia pomonella (assembly GCF_033807575.1). Taxonomy (NCBI): domain Eukaryota; kingdom Metazoa; phylum Arthropoda; class Insecta; order Lepidoptera; family Tortricidae; genus Cydia; species Cydia pomonella. The sequence goes on along the minus strand of NC_084718.1, from coordinate 3,164,890 downwards.
AGAAATATCTACGAACGATGCTATTAAGCTAAGAATATTTTTTTATAAGTTGATAAATTTACTGTCCTGGGTAAGACTTGAACTCATGACTCAGGTTCGCTAGCTCATTACTCTGCAGTCTGCTATCTGCTCTACAAAGACCTCACTTCTGAGAGGATAAAAAAAATTATTTTTCAAAATTAAAAAAATTAAATTTATCAACTTTAAAATAATTATAATATTGAGAACATTTGCGTTTGACTGTGTCATAGAGAATATTTTGAAGACAATAAGTTTTGTTTTACTTAGGATTTAGGATTCAATTTGACATCATAAAATTATAGTAAGAATTTTTTTTATCAACGTATTTTGGGTCATTCTGTAGACTATACTGTTGTCGTAAAAAATCAATTAAAATTCAAAAACAGCTTATGTATTTTGATTGCTGTCCTGGTTTTCAACTTATTAAATTAGCTGAATCTATGAATCCTAATAATGTTAACATACATGTTAATTTTCAAGTTCCTTTAAGTGTTGAACAAGTACTCAGAACGACGAGAAATCGTAGTCCAATATAAAGCATAACCTTTTACATACGAAAATTCTAGTCAGGAAAATCTCAGCATTTCCACATTCCAAACCTCAAACGAGCTTTAATACTAGTAGCCCTCAAATAAATTTCATATGTATTGAGGCCAGAAATAGGAAACCGCGTTATGATGGTTGGCCAAGCAAACATTTACTTTGTGGAGTGCTCCGGGAAATTGTGGGATTAGCATGTCATTTACGGCTAGCCTTAAACCACAAATGGCGTGCAGTGGATAACTCCTGTTCAATAATATGTTAGTTAAATATAAAGAATATAATTCTATAATATAAAGTACTTTGGGGTAACTTCGAAGGCGGGGTAATTTTGAAAATCGCTGATATCTACTACACCAGAAGAACTTTATGCATTGGTAACATTTACGCAACTGTATTGCTTATCAAGAAAATTATTAAGGAAATTTTCCGAAGGTCAAATGTAGGGAAATCCGGCATTTATTGCTGGGAATATCGTCATGGGACTTGGCCGTATTTTGTACGTTCTTGAACTCATATTTGTATTCGTGCGTGCGTCACTTAGACACAGTCAAAAAAGAAAAGTTTTACTCATGCATTACCGACCTTCTGTGAGTGGAGTATTATTTTATGTACAAAAGCAAGAATTAAAAGCGACGAAAGAGAGACGTTCTTCCCTTATAGACTGTCATCTCCACATATACCTCAATCACTTAATTTTGGTCGTATACAGGCATAATTCAATCTTATTACTTGAAACCGTTCTAAACGTCAGCTTTGTTTATTAACTTAAATAACCCAGTTACCAACTTGGCAAAGCAACGCCCTATCACAAACAATCGCCAACTACAACCACACTTTAGATCACAACTTTCAAGCACGGATGATATTCTATTTACTAAATAATACGCCTCCGAAAAACCAGTATCACAGAGGTCCATTCTGATTTGAGAATTTTTTACTGGTTTGTTCTCATTTTGACACTACCTAGGCAATTGCTCACGTTAATTGGTCTGTGTAATCGGTGCATCAACGTCTTTTGTGTGACTGATTCGTAACTTATGTATAGGCGCCATCAGCTAAATCAGAGCGGCCGTCGCCGACAATAGAGGCGTGTTCAAATAGCGACAGCGAGCAATATGGCCCGCCCACTGCCACTTAAGTCTGGCAATTCTCTGAGCTATGTCGACAACTTTGGTTCTCCTGCGGATCTCCTCATTCCTGATTTTATAACGCCGGGAAACTCCGAGCATAGCTCCCTCCATTGCTCTTAGAGTGACCTTGAGCCTTCTTATGAGGCTCATTGTGAGCGACCACGTTTCTGTGCCGTACGTCATCACTGGCAACACACATTGGTAATTGTTACATTTAGGAGTTTTGTGTGTAGTTGTGTTCTATGCTGATTTGAGAATTTTTTACTGGTTTGTTCTCATTTTGACACTACCTAGGCAATTGCTCACGTTGATTGGTCTGTGTAATCGGTGCATCAACGTCTTTTGTGTGACTGATTCTTAACTTATGTATAGGCGCCATCAGCTAAATCAGAGCGGCCGTCGCCGACAATAGAGGCGTGTTCAAATATTTGTGAGCACCTTGGCTACTTTGATATATCTGATGGCGTCTGTACAGAGAGCTGCAAATTTGCTTGGATAAGTTAAACAATAGGTGAGACCAAAGAACATCGTGTCCGCTGGCTTGGCCATCTCGAAAGGATGGGTGACGATCGGGCAGTCAAGAGGGCTTACCTAGGTCAACCAACTGGACGCCGTCCTGTTGGTCATCCTAAATATCGTTGGGCGGATAGAGTGGAGGCAGACCTCCGTTAGCTCGGCGTCAGCGAAAGCTGGCACGAGTCCGCTCTGGACCGAGAAAAGTGGCGTGCTCTTGTGATAGAGGCCAAGACTCATTTTGGGTCATTGCGTCAGCCAAGTAAGTAAGTAAGTTAGTTATACATGGAATTTATGAATGCAGTGAGTACCACTTTTTCTGAAACAATGACATAGACGGTAAGCTGAAATATATGTTATATACTAAAAAGTGACCAAACCCTTTAGAGGCAGCGGCCGGATTGGAAACATCGTTTTTAGCTCACGCAGCTAATAGCCTCCAGCTCCAGCAGCTAGTGATTGAGGTATAGAGGTCCACCTCTAGGCTATTCCGTCACGGTGGTAACGGTCCCAATTTCACGAGTGGGCATTTCTGTTTTAAAATGTATAAACCAAGCAAGCTTTTGGATTTTTTTATATTATTTTCACTCAGAATCGCAAGCTATTTGTATCCTAAGTATCCACAATATTTCATACATTCTTCGTTTAACAGTTTTATTACGGTTTTAGGACCAAACATTTTTGGGTCATTCTCGGTTAGGATAGAAAGAAGTCGTGATTCTGAGAAGAAAGTAAATAACATGAAAATTACAAATTATTATTATTATTATTATTATTTATTTTTCAAATATTTACACGGCATTACAGCATATGCCAATACACCGAATAATTAGACTATACAAATACAAAACATATATAAAATAAAAAACAGATATTCATTAATAATCACATGCAAGTGCTGGAAAGCCTATTATCCATCATCTCACAGAACCTCAGACACGCCTGGCACACATTCGCCCATCTCCCCGCAAACAAGTCACACTCTGGTGCTGATGTCAAGAGTGCATTGAGCAGCGATAACGCGCGGAGGAGTGGCGAGTTCCTGCGCGATACTGTGCGCGCCGCCGGTACGGCCAACAGTGGACGCGTTCGCGGCCTCAAGAAGACTCGAGGAATATCCGGGACGTACAACCTCAAGACTCGATCTACCAGTTCCGGGCAGTCCGAGTCACCGCGCAATATGCGACAAGCTGTAGTCAGCAAGATGTTGTTGCGCCTCACCTCTAGAGAATTATATCCAAGGCAGCCTAATAAGAATTTTGTTGGGTACAAGAATGGGAAGTACCCATACCTTTTTTTGTACAGAAATCTCAAAAAGGCCTTTTGGATTCTCTCCAGAAGTAAGGCGTATGAAGACTCGTACGGATTCAATATAATAGATGAGGCCTCAAGCTTGCTCCTCACTAAGGCGTTGAAAACCATCGCAATAGCCCCAGTGTCACGAAAATCCTTGACATTGCGGATCACGAACCCTAGTTTTCGAAAACAATCTTTGGCGAGTGTCTGCATATGCTCATGAAAAGTGAGGCGCTCATCAAAAACCACTCCAAGATCTTTGACAGAGAAAACTCTATCAATAGTTTCGGTCCCCAGTGTGTACTGAGCAAGAAGAGGGGTAGAGGAACGACTATATGTACATACACAACACTTCGCTGTGTTAAAAAGAAGCTTGTTTGCAATACTCCAGTTGACCACCGAAGCAATATCGTCTTGTAAGGAGGCACAGTCTACGCTACTCTTAACATCATAAATAAGTTTCAGGTCGTCGGCATATAGTAAACATTTTGCATACTTGACGACCGATTCCAAGTCGTTAATCATTATCCCAAATAAGAAGGGACCCAGTATCGAGCCCTGACTTACGCCGGATCTGGTATGGTACGGAGCTGAAATAAAACACCCATGTTGAACGTACTGCTGTCGATCGCGTAGATAACTGGCGAAAAAAACCAATAACTTTGGCGAGAAGCCCAAAGCATTCAGCTTGCTCATCAACACGTCATTGTCTACGCGATCGAAAGCCTTCTTAAAATCGAAATACACGACATCCACCTGATTACCCCTGTCGAGATACTCAGAGATAGTTTCTGTCAATATTAAGAGGTTGGTGTTAACAGAGCGATTTGCTCTGAAACCGTGCTGGGAGTTGGACAAAAAGGGTTTTAACTGAACTGCTAATATTTTATGGACGATAGACTCAAACAACTTCGCCAATGTTGACAGTACAGCTATAGGTCTATAATTGTCAACACTGGCAATGTCACTAGTCTTCGGGATAGGCGTAACCCTTGTTGTCTTCCACAGCTTCGGATATGTTCCAGTCGAGAGTGCTAAATTATACATAAAATGGATAGGAACTTTTAGCTGGTCTAAGCATCCTTTGACTATATACGCTGGAATATTGTCAGGTCCAATTGAACTACTAGCTTTCAGCCTCTTTATACCAGCAATCACCTCCTGAATAGATATGTTTCTAATATTAATACATTGTGCTGAGCCGGTCTGGCTACAGTTTTGAGGCGAGTTTACATCAAGTCGAGGGTAATCAGACAAAAATACGCTAGAAAAAAACTTAGAGAAAGCTTCAGCTGCTTCGACACCAGTAAATCGTTGCCCTTCGAACATGACTTCATTAGCAAATCCACCCCTGGACTTAAGAGTATTAACATGCCGCCAGAACGAGCGAGGGTCACTTTTCACCTTACTCTGAACTTGGTCCACGTAGCTATCATACGCCGAGGCAATTCTATGTTTAATATCTTTCCTAAGCTGGGCAAACTCGTTATATGTATCTAAATTATTGGTAGCCTTCCAGGACCGGTGTACACTGGCTTTCCGCGCTATGTCAGCAATCAGGTCAGCTGTGTACCATACTGGGTAGCGTCTACCAGTCTTGTTTGCGCGAACCTTTCTAGGTATACATATGTCAAAAAAAACTATAAATTATCCCATAAAAGACCTCTACTGCAGTATCAACATCTTTAGCCTGAAGAACTTCTTGCCAACTTTCTGCAGACACTAATTCATACAACGATTCATAGTTTCCTTTTTTAAAATCCCAGTCTTGCCGGGAGTCCAAATTACTAGCATTAATACGCTCCGAAGTCGGCCGCAGCGTAACTACACTTAAAGGGACTAATATCTCCAACGGCGGGTGATATGCATCCCGATTAGGTACCAATCCACCGCCCGCAATTTCAGAGACACTAACATTACGGATACGCTCTGACACCAGCACAACGTCTAATTTTCCGCCATACGCATTCATCACTTCATTCATCTCATACAAACAACACGTTGCTAAAAAATACGAGTAATAAAATAACATTGAATACTTTGCGACGTATAAAGTGGATTTAAGTTTAGGTCTCCGAATATGATCACCACACCATTTAGCTTGTCAAACATTTGTTCTACAGTTTTGGAATTATGCAATAGTTGATGTCAAAACTATTTTCGTTGTCTTATTTCGGACCTCTCTGTCACGCTTCTATTTTTGTCTTTTAACAAATAAATAAAAAAGTTGAGCGTTATTACATCTTTATAGCTGTAGCTTTCTAAAAACTAAAAAAAAAAAAAAAGTAAAATTAAATTTCACCCCATACAAAAAGCTCGACTCTGTCATATTTTAAAACAGGGACAAGTTTAATAGAAATGCCCATAAGTATCGTGCAATCTTGGAAAAACTATGTTAAATAGACCAACTAATCGCTATACGATTGGAATACCATCACAGTTCCAACCGGCCTTAAAGATCGCGACCAGTTTCAACCGCTTTGAAAATCAAGCAACTTTCGTAAGATATTGCCAAATTACGTTGTGCAAAATACAGCTTTACTCAATGCATAACAAAGTCGAAACTGCAATGAGAAAAGTTGCAAGAGTGGAAGTTTCTCTTGATATTTACGAATAGGAAGGAAAGTAGCCAAGTTTTGTGAAGTTTGATAAGGAGTTTCGCGGAGTATGATGAGGTTGCAATAGAAGTGTAAATAGGATTTTACCTTCCTATTTTTTAATAGTTAGCGAGTACAGTTTAACCTTTTGAATCCTAAGAACGCTTGGAGGCCCGGACCCGCGTATGTCCAATAACTACGTCCAAAAGAGAGGTATTATGGTTACTGTGAATGTCATCTAGCTTTGTGTGGTAAGGCACAGCACAGTGGAAGTCATTCAAGATCTTGAGCAGAGCCTGACTGGGGAAGTACCTTACAGAAAACCGCAGCCTTTCAAACTTTATTTAAAATATTACTAAAAATTAATTAATTTACGGGAAATATGCCAGAAGAAAAAAAATACATTATGCAACGAGGGAGGAAGTTAAAGTTTGGAAACGAGGGTAAGTAAAGAACCGAGTTAGCGATATTCTTACCCTCGGAGTAACACACAATTTTTTCATTACACTTGCGAAGAAAAACACTAAATTTTAAGCGAAATAATTCTTAAATACGGCAACATATTAAACATTCGTCCGCCATATTGTAATTTCTTGACAGGTTAGGCATCGAAGGCACAGACCTATTCGGCATTCAGCCACGATTGAAAATTCTGTAAAAATATTTCAAACGGTTATTAAATTAATCAAATTAAATATTTTTATACATAAATAAAAATATTAAATTATGAACGTCAGTATTTTAAAAGTAAAACACATTTACGCTACTTGGTTTGTATGAAAGGGAGCAATAGCTTTCTTTTTTTCACAATCCATACCTCCCGTGGGAACAATATAGGCCTTTGTCCTTCAGGACACCTGCATGATACAATATCTTTTTCGAGCAAGTGTGATCTGGTGAAAAACATATTAATATTATACAAATAGTGATTTTTAACAAGGAAACTGGAAAACAGTCACTCTTTCGGAGTTTAATTAGGTCTGGCCAAATGTCAAAATTAGGTAGGGTAGGTAGGTTAGCCCAAATTAGGTCATTACCTATGAAATTGGCGTTTTTGTTCATAAGTATTAGTCATGCCATAGTTTATTTATTTTAATAGTAACTTCGAAGTATTTTTTAATTTCATTAGTGCGCTACATAGCAACGATTTTACATACAATTATTTGCTACTTTTATTGTTTTATGTATTCAGAATACCGCCCTGGAAGCAGCTCTTTTCTGACGGGACAGATAAAAAAAAAATGAGATAGAAAATGTACCTTAAAAATGTCTCAGATTACTGGCAAAAATTTGTTTGGATTGAAAGTGCCATCACAAAATAATCCACAAAATTCATTGTATGAAAAATCGAATTTCGTTAAAGTTCTCCATACAAAACGTCCATTTCATAGGTAATGAGAGGGAGAGAGAGAGAGAGAGAGAGAGAGAAAATATGATGACCTAATATAAACATTACAATCATTTATTTGTTACATTTATTTTTCAGTTATTTTTTGTTTGTTTGTTTGGGCATGTGATGCGGAGGGATGAAAGTCATGTGACGAGAAAGGCATTACGAATGAATGTGGAGGGATGGAACGGGAGAGGAAAACCTAGGAAAAGGTGGATGGATTGTGTGAGAGATGACATGAAACGAACGCGAGTGAATGATGAGATGACGGATGACAGAAAGATATGGAAGAAAAAGACATGCTGCGCCGACCCCAAATGAATGGGATAAGGGCAAGCGAATGATGATGAATGATGATGATGAAATAGGAGTTTTGTGTGTAGTTGTGTTCTGTGTTTGTGAATGCTGCTTTAAAAGTTTAAACCTTACACAACTTGTGTTTTAGCTCCGGGCTGGAAAGTCTAACTTTTCCGCCTATCTTGCATAAAATGTAAATAATTTCGCATCAGCAGCGTAAGAGACAAGTTTGCTGAAATTTTAACATAAGTTTTACCAAAAACAGGGAAATAAAAAGACTGAAGTTCATTCTTCCTCTTTTATATTGATAATGGGAAACAAACAGCGAAAAATAACACAGATAATTACCATTAAAATAAGTTTTTGGCAAAAATTTCATTCTTGGTACAAACTTTTATCGCTGACTGTACTTTTCTGTCCACAGGCAACTAATACTCATCGAACAAATTCTAAAAACCCCAAACACAATTAGGTTACGTTGTTTTATCACAGAGTTCCTATGTCCACCTCTTGTCTCCATCATCAGATCAGCTCGATGGTACCATAATATTGCATTGTCACCCGACTAAGATATGTATGCAAATTTTCAGCTCAATCGGAAACCGGGAAGTGGATCAAATTTAACTTGCAAGATTTTATTACAAACAGACAACGGTCAGGTGAAAGTAAATAAAAGCTTGTAATAATAATTATAATTATACATAAGGCAAAACAATTTCCACTACTGAACTTAGATCATTATGGTTGCTCAGATTCTTCATTCCTATTGTTTATCCCGGCTTATTGCCACGACTCATGGGAGTCATGGAAGCTAGGGGTCCGCTTGGCAACTAATCCCAATAACTAGCGTAGGCACTAGTTTTTACGAAAGCGACTGCCATCTTAACTTCTATCACAGAGGAGAAACTAGGCCTTATACAAATACAAAATACAACTACCTACAAAGTTCTTTATTTCATAAAAAACTGTACATTTAATTTAAGGGATTATATCTCCCGGTAAGCAATACACGAGTATTAAATTTGCCTGTATTTGGAGGCACCGCTTTTCCATAAGCTATACTATTTACAAATATTTACCACGTATACTATTTAAAATCAATATATACTACTTATAAACAATCTACTAATTATAAGCAATAGAAAAAGTTAATTAGGATAAACAAGCTTCGTAAATAAGCTTATTATTAGGATTAATCCGGTTTTCTAACGACGTTTTCCTTACAACCCATGACCTCCTGCCATGGCTACCAACATTTAAAGACGTTCCTTATAGTTAATATAAATTAACTTTTGATAGTTCCCTTAAGGCGGTCTTCAAGTCACATTAGATGCGGATCAGCACGCCGCTGGTGTATCTACTAGTGAACATCGCTCGCTATATTCGTACATATTTCGATTATAAATAACTGAAATGTAGTCTTTATTAGAAAAAAGTATTAAAAAAACACAGACAATATATTTAAAAAAAAAGGTAAAATTATATCAAAGGTTGTGCGGTGGGCCTACCGCTAAAACCGAATTACGCAAATTGCGGGACCTTTCTCTTTTACTCTCACTAAGACGTAATTAGAGTGACAGAGAAAAATGCCCGCAATTGACGAACTTCGATTTTCGCGGTTGTAGCCCAGCTTTGCACAGCATTGCTTATAACGGCTTAGAATAAGTTTGTGCCTTATCCATTTTTGAGCAAATCGTTTTTTAATGATTCCTAAAATAACAAAAAAAATATGCTGTAATTGACACTAATCGGTTTAAAAAAAATCAAAAATGTTGTGACGTATAGTATATCGCATATAATAATTTACACTCTGTTAACAGAAAATTATCACAAAAATTGTGACATATCCAAAACTATGTTTTAGGGAACTATGAAAGCGCCCATGAGGCTGACATGTTCACCTAGAGTATCCAAAGCCTCAATAAAAATCAGATAAAAAAAAAAAAACATTTACGTTTTGTTATTTCATCAAAAACGGATATGGCAATCATGATAATACTTTTATTTCATGATTACCACTTTATTCAAAATATTTGTATGGTATAAATAGTTAACATATCTGCCTAAATGATAAATAAGTTTAATATTTCCTAAATATAAAAGTTCTCGATATTTTTTTGCTTCCTTTCGCTCTCTTGCAAGCCAATGTAAGTGGCGTATGGAACAAACGTATTCTCACCCAACGGTATAATGTATTCTCAGTCTTGGGAGAATGAGAATAAGAATGAGAATACAAAAAAACAACACCACAAAAAAAACACAACACTAACACACAAACTGCCAAAAAAAGTATTTTACTCTGAGCTAGCCTCAGGTAAACGTAAGGCTGGCGGGCAATACCTACGCTACAAGGATGTCGTAAAACGCCATCTGTTGGCCACCGGCATATCTTGCGAGTCGTGGGAGGAGCTTGCGACTCGGAGATCGGACTGGCGAGCTGCTGTCAGTACGGGTCTTGACAACTTTGAACGCACCCGGCTTGAAGATCTTGACGCCAAACGTCAGCTCCGAAAAACTCGGCCCAAGCCCTCCTACAACTATACATACAACTCATCTGGACAGCTCTACTGTGCTCCGTGCAGCCGAACTTTCAAGACTAAATTTGGATTTGCAAGTCACGCTCGCGCCCATGCGCGTAATAGTTAATAAATAATATTTAAAAACAATATTAATAAAAATAACTTGTCAGGATGTCGCCGTCGACGGATACGTCTGGGAGGACATCATCATCATCATAATGTATTAAATATACATCCCGACGTTTCGAATCTTTTACACTGTGCGGACCTATATGACAGTGAACGCTTTGGGTTTGCAGATTAACAGTCTATAATTTACTCGTCTATGGATTTACTAAGAAGCGAAGTTTGTAGAGTGAGTTCGGTGGCGGTAGTGTTATTTACACTTTACTCACTTAGTAGCTGGTGTGCGTTTAAAAGTTTGCTAGTACTACTACGTATGTTACTATCATTGAGAATGCTTTTAGTTAAAAAAATCGTTATTTACATTTATCGTTAGCATTCAAAAAATCACCTTCATCATAGTCAACATCTACGTCTTCCTGCCATAAGGGCAGTTTATCTGGTGTCGGGCCTCCTTGTGCATCAGCGACAGGATAATCTATCCTGTTTTGGCGTTGGTGTAAGTTTCTGAGCTTTTAAATCCTTCTCCACAGTTGATCTCCAGGTGGCTGGTCACCATAGTCTTCATAGTCAACATATCAGCCACAATTAAACAACTGCGAGAACAAAACGTCTTTGCCAATCGGGTATAAGAGGTAAGCTCTGATCCACAACTACCTGCCAATCTGGCTTCATCTATTGCTTCTGGGTAATGTTGACTTCCAGGGCCGGATTTAGGGGAGGCAACCGGGGCCACTGCCCCGGGGCCTCCACGAAAGAGGGGCCCCCACAATAGAAAATTCGGAAAATTTACCATTTTATTTGGAAAAAATTTGGGGCCAGGGGGCCTCCACTCCTTTATTGCCCGAGGCCTCCAGACCACTAAATCCGGCATTTTTTTTTTTTATACTACGTCGGTGGCAAACAAGCATACAGCCCGCCTGATGGTAAGCAGTCTCCGTAGTCTATGTACGCCTGCAACTCCAGAGGAGTTACATGCGCGTTGCCGACCCTAAACCCGCCCCCCCCTCGTTGAGCTCTGGCAACCTTACTCACCGGCAGGAACACAACACTATAAGTAGGGTCTAGTGTTATTTGGCTGCTGTTTTCTGTAAGGTGGAGGTACTTCCCCAGTTGGGCTCTGCTCTAGATCTGGAATGACATCCACTGGCTGTGCCCTACCACACAAAGCGAGATGACATTCACAATGCCCATACCTCTCTTTCATTGTTGACTTCTTCATTGTTGACTTCGACCGATAGTTCAGACAGTTTTAGGGTTGTCTCCATGCTACATATCTAAACGCTGCAACAAGTTGAGAAACTTCACATATTATGAGTTTATGAAGTTAGGATTTTTTTAAGCAGTTAATTTATTAAAAATAAAATATTCATAATCAAATACAAAGGTAATGCAACACAAGCTTCGTCAAAGACAAATATAATCCGCACAACCTTATTCTATATGAATACTAATACAAACCATAATTTCGCAACAAGCTTGGTCAAAATCAAAAACATTTATAAACTAACGCCCATTCTCACCCTGCACCAAACTTGGCCCAAAAGTTCCCATTCACAACACATGTTTACTTACTTACTCCGTTGGCTCAGTTACCTAAAATAAGACAAGCAAGCGCCACTTTTTTCTGACATGCATCTCGAAAATATTTGACTCGGAGTTCGTGCAATTTATTTGTCATAAAAAGGACTTGCCACAAAATATCAATTAAAATAAACAGCTAATTTATCAAGTATCTTGGACTCAACACCGTACAAATGTCTCCATACTTCAAGAACTCAAGGTGAGAGAGCGGCTTACCTTGAGTTCTTGAGTTGAGTTGGGTTGGGGTCGGCGGTTGAGGATGGTCAGAGCGTATCCTCAGATACTTCGGACATGTGACGCGACGTGGAGAGCAGGCTATGGAGAGACTCGTTGTTCAGGAATGGGTGGCAGTAAGCAATGGCTGTAGGTCAAGAGGACGTTCCCCAATGCGTTGAATGGATCAGATAAAAGCCCTTACCAACACCCCACTTAACATAATATATGCCAAAGAAGCATCTGCTAAGGAGAACTGGTGTAGAATCGTTCATCGTTCAACGTGACCACGACTGATCTGCCAAGAGTAATTCGAAGGAGAAGAAGAATTTATCAATGAACCTATTAAAAACCCTACTGACACCACAACAATACGTTATTTTCCGACATTTTTCTGCCGTAGCAAATAACAAGCACTGACAAAAGCTCAAGTGTCAGTTACATAAGTCGTGAATTTAGCGCTTGGAAAAACACCTCCGGGTGAGAAATAAATTTGCGCCCTGGGGCAGTGGAGAGTTTAACAACAGTAGGAATACATTATAGTATGATATTGTTTTGCTCTTGTATTTAAGCAAATTTCTACGTTACTTTTGCTTGATAGGGGTGATAATGCTCACCAAACCTATATAGAGTCAGGCCAAGCTAAGTTGGCAGCGATTTTGATAGCCCAGGCTGTGCAAGTATTAAGTAAACGTATAATTTCTTAGAAGTTTGACGTTTAAAATAACACCTGCACTGTCTAGGCTGTCAAAATCGCTGTCAACTTTATCTTGGTCTGACTCTAAATCGTAAAATTCATCGTTTTTGCAGTTTAGGCTTTCTGATTAATGTGCGCAACGTAAAAATTATTGCCGGATAGTATGTGCATGACACCAATGTGTAATTGTGAAATTTTTTTCAAAATGTTTTAAGTACATAATTATCTTTAAAATATTATTTTAAGAAATATAAGTTTACGAATACAAACATCGAAAAACAAAAGTTGTTTTTCTTTAGTAGTAAGGATACTTGTTTTGAGCGTAATTTTTAGCTGTATATTGTATTACTAGCTTAAACCTCTTCCGATCAAATTTTGGCATGTATCAGAATTGTGGGCACATTTTTTAATAATGTTCTCAACTTTTGGATAGGTACAGAAAACACAAATCATATCCTAAAATAATCCTTGCTCGGAATACTGTTTTTAAGTTATTTACTGTAGCTTGGTGTGAATTAGGGTCGTACCTCGTTAGTTATTCCAATTAGTGCTCAGTGCAAATTTTAATTGGGATTTTTACACTAAACACGGTAAACTCGCCGTGGGAGCATTTCATTCGTTAATAAACGTATTTAAAATGAGGAAAGGAAAAAACTTATTTTCTATTTTTTTATAAGTTTTGATAAATGTGCGAAATTATAAGACAAATATGAGGCTACATCAGATCGTGTCATAAATAAGGTAATTAATTTTGTATCTATATAAAAAAACCGTAGTTCTCATTTTTTGTTTCTGTTTCACAAAGAAACTCTCTAATAGACCAATTCGAACGTGCTCTGATATAATGACATCAAATTTATTCCGTACACTTGTACTTATCAGTACATGTATTGGCTCGGTACCACACGATAACTAAATAACATAATTACATTTTTGACAAAGCTCATGGCGGATTATCACTTATGTAGATTGGACGAAGTTTGTTGCGGATTTTATGTTGTACCTATATTTATGACGAAGCCTGTGGCGGATTATCACTTATGTAGATTGGACAAAGCTTGTTGCGGATTCTGTTTAGTACCTACGCTATTGACGAAGTCTGCGCGGTGGATTTAGATGGTGGTTTCAATTTCTTTTAATAACAATTGAAATATCATAACATAATGAACATTCCAAGTGACCTGTGAGTATAGCTCGCTCAATACATTGTCCTTTGGCATTTACCCAATAGTAGGTAAATATATTTAATTCAAGATAAAGAGTAACGAGATGTGCCATATTGCGCAAAAGTTTTTTTCGGGACGTCTTGATTTTAAGCTACGTAATCTAGTTATGCTGCGAAACTTGGAAAATCCAATTTAGGGCAAAGCATGATAATTTTAGGACCTTCGAATTCGGTTCAGTTAATATTATAATAAATATGCCTTCAATGAGTCTATCTAATTTTGCATTGTATGTAGATTTAAATATAATTATGGTAAACTCTATCTACTCATTTCCACTTTATTAACATTTCCAATACACACAATCGTAATAGAATACGTTATTTTCTCCAAAACATATTACGTCTGCGAATTCGAGAAATGATTTTTACTTGTGTAAGTCACAAGTGGAGTGATATCTCAATGATGCTACGGTGATATTTTTTTTAAACAATTTGGATAATCTTATGGTTGTATGGTCAGGGTTATGTACTATCCACTGGGATCTCGTAAATAATAATGCAGACTTACAGTTCAAGTGGTATACTTCATTAAAGTACACGGAAAATCCATACACAAGCAATACAGAAGGCACAGAAGGGTAGAACACACAGGCACAGTTTTAAAGTAGAAGTAGAACAGTTCAGAAGATAGAAATAGGTAACGTAAACAAGCGGGAAGCGAAAAGCAAAACATTAAGGTCGCAGCAAAAGAGACATGCGTTCCGCGTCGTATCATGGCAATGACTGTCAACTGACCTCTGCTGCGCGAACGCCGGGCCTAGCTACAAGACCAGTTTTCTCTAGGGCGGAGGTGAGGTCGATAGTATCGATAGTCGATACGGTTTATCGATATTGACGTAGGTGTGTATATAAGTTTAAGAAATGTATAAATATAATATAGGTATAGGAAAATGTGTAAGTGTAAATGTGAAATGTGTATATGTACCTACACCACCCCCCACCAGAGTCCCTCAGGGACGATAATAATCAGGAAATTGTATTGTACGGCCTGAACGAGTTCTTTTAGTTTCAGGTACCTGAGGTGATTCTGTCACAGGAGCGGTAGTGTCCTTGACATTGTCAAGCATAAAAGCTGGCTTGAGCCGGTCAATGGACACTGTCACTTCCTTGTTATTGAGAAGAATTTTAAAAATTTTGTCTTCTCTGACGAGTACTTTATGTGGGCCGGAGTAAGCTGGAGTGAGGGAACCTCTAATAGTGTCATCGCGAAGGAAGACATGACTACAGGTTTCCAGTTCCTTGTGTACAAATACCTTGGGCTTACAATGTCGTGAAGCAGGAACAGGTCGTAGCTTCTCCATGTAGCCTTTGAGTCTGGCGGAAAAGTCGGATATATCCGAAGTTGTACCAGCGCTCGGCTCCCAGAACTCACCGGGGAGTCTCAATGGCTCTCCATAAACCAGTTCAGCCGAAGATCCTTGCAGGTCTTCTTTGAAGGATGTACGTATTCCCAACAGGACCCACGGCAACGACTCAGTCCATCTGTCATTTGCATGACAGACGATAGCCGCTTTCAGCTGACGGTGGAACCGTTCCACCATACCGTTGCAAGCAGCATGGTATGCTGTCGTCCTTTTATGCTCGAATCCGGCCATCCTAGCTAAGCATTGAAATAGGGCCGATTCAAATTGACGGCCACGGTCAGTTGTAATGCTTGTAGGACAGCCGAACCGAGCAATCCAGGAGGACAGCAGTGCTTTTGCAACGGTTTCTGCCGTGATATCTTCTATCGGCACTGCCTCTGGCCAGCGAGTAAACCGGTCTACTGCTGTGAGGCAATACCGATAGCCCTGGGAAAGCGGGAGAGGCCCGACCAGGTCTATATGGATCTGTTTGAAGCGGGCGCGCGGTAAGTTAAAAGTGCCCAGCGAGGAAGTCACATGACGGGTGACTTTAGCTCGCTGGCACGGCAAGCAGGAACGCGCCCACTCCCTGCAATCTTTTTTAACACCTGGCCAGACAAAACGCTCGGAAACTAGCTTCGCCGAAGCGCTACAACCAGGATGGCTTAGGGAATGGAGGCTATCAAAGACCTTCTTCCGTAGAAACTTAGGTACGTAAGGCCTGGTAGCCAGTGTACCGACGTCGCAGTACAAAGGGGATTGGCTTCCAGGAACATAAAGTTTCTGCAGATGCAGTGATGAACCACTGCTCAGGAGCTGTTGAAGTTCGGGGTCGGAGGCTTGGTGTTGGGCTATTGTCTCGAGGCTTACAGGTGCTTCTAGTTCCTCAATTCGCGACAACGCATCCGCGACTACGTTGTCTTTGCCACTTATGTGGCGGATGTCTGTCGTGAATTGAGATATGAAGTCAAGGTGTCTATACTGCCTAGGCGAACAGTTACTCTTCCTTTCATGGAAGGCGAAACTGATTGGCTTGTGGTCAGTGTACACAGTGAAGTGACGAGCCTCGAGCATGTGCCTGAAATATTTTACCGCCTCGTATATGGCCAATAGCTCTCTGTCGTAGGGCGAGTATTTGGCCTGAGAGGGGCTGAGCTTTCTGGAAAAGAAGGCTAGCGGTTCCCAAGCGCCATTTTTAAATTGTTGTAGTACCGCACCAAGAGCCTTGTCGGAAGCATCCGTGACCACCGCTAGATTTGCAGTGCAATCAGGGTGCGCCAGCATCGCTGCATTCGACAAGCTCTCCTTACAGGCTTGAAATGCTTTCAACGTATCTCCAGTAAGGTTGACTGCTTGCGATCCCTTCACAGAACCTGTCAGCAGTGCGTGCAGCGGGGCTTGTATCTCGGCTGCTCGAGGAAGAAACCTCCTATAAAAGTTGATCATGCCCAAGAAGGCCCGTAGCTGCTTGATGTTAGTTGGTGGTGGGAAGTCCATGACTGCCTGAACCTTCGACTCGAGGGGTTTACATCCGGTGGCTGAAATCAGGTACCCTAGAAATGTTACCTCTTGAGCTCCTAAGACGCACTTTGAGGTATTTACCAGCATGCCGTACTGCTTCAGCCTAGCAAAGATTACGCGCAGATGTTCCTCGTGCTCTGCCTCGCTCCTAGAATATATTAGGAAGTCGTCTAGGTAAGCATATACAAAATCGAGGCCCCTGGTAAGCTCGTCGACGAACCGTTGAAACGTTTGACCCGCATTGCGTAGACCAAACGTCATAAACGGGAACTCGAATAACCCGAAGGGGGTCGTGATGGCGGTTTTCGCGATATCGTCGGGACTGACAGGTATCTGATTGTAAGCTTTTTCCAAGTCTAGTGTACTAAAGATTTTACAACCAGCTATATCATACGAAAAATCATGGATGTGCTTAATCGGGTACCTGTCAGGCACGGTGCGAGCATTTAGGCTGCGATAGTCTCCGCAGGGCCGCCATCCGTTGCCCTTCTTCGGGGCCAGGTGGAGGGGTGACGACCAAGAGCTCTCCGACGGCCTGGCTGTACCACAAGCCAGCATAATCCGGAACTCTTCCTGGGCGATTTTCAGCTTGTCAGGAGCTAAACGACGGGGTGGTAAGGAAACTGGGGGACCTGGTGTCGTGCGTATATTGTGGACTGTGTTATGGGGTATGTTAGTGTTTTGTTTGCCAGCTGGTCGAGTAATTTCGGGAAATTCGTCAAGAATTTTGTGATACCGGGACTCGCCAGTTACGACTTTAACGGAAAATACGTCTTTACAATTGGCTGTGGTGCCGATGGCAGCTATTAAAGTTAACATGTCAATCAAGCGCTTATTGGGACAATCTACTAGCAGATTATAATGATTAAGAAAATCTACACCAATGATTGGCTTGGTAACATCAGCCACTACAAAACGCCATACAAAAGATCTGCGCAAGCCAAAATCTAAATCTAAAGTTAAATAGCCGTAGGTAGCAATATTAGAACCATTTGCAGCGCTCAGATTATACCCAGTCCTAGAACGACGATCACACAGCGCCGACCGTGGATAGACGCAGAGGTCGCTTCCAGTATCGACTAAAAACTGCATCTTTGAAGTGCGGTCGGTGACGAACAGGCGACCAGTAGATGTCGATGGGCAATCGTCAGTCGCCATTATCGACTGCCCCTTTCGTTTTCCGCCGGCTTGAAGTCGCATGGTCGAACGCACTTGCTGGCCTGGTCTCCAAACTTCCCGTGGTACCAGCAGAGAGGATATTTGCGATAGTTCGACTGGGATCGTTGCCTGGATGCGTTACGCTTGCCTGGAGGTGCGCGCGCCCTGGATCTGCTACTCCTGCCCAATGCGGATGCCTGGAACTGCTGGAACTGTTTCCTTAGCTCTGCGATTTCTCTGGCAATATCGCTGGGAACTGAACTCGCAGCTCCGCTACCCACAGCGGCTACTTTCGGAGAAGAACTGGCCAAGTCGTTGACACGATCAGCTAGGTCGCAGACGTCTTCATGCGAAGCCGAAGATGGCTGGCCCGCGAGCACCATCTGCACACCGTGAGGAAGGCGGGTCATCCAAATAGACCTGATAAAATCATCTGGTACTGCAGGTCCTGCCAGGTCCTTCAGGTGCCGGAAGAAATGCGAAGGTTTGCGGTCACCGAGCTCCTCATGCATCAGCAACTGCTTGGTCTTCCTCTCATTGGAAATACCCAGTCTCTTGATCAACTCGGTTTTAAGCTTGTCGTATCTCTGTGACGCGGGAGGGTTGATAATAAGGTCCTTCACCTCGCGAGCATACTGGTTGTCGAGGTGGGAAATCACATAATTGAATTTTGTGACGTCACTGGTGATACCAGAATTTTGAAATTGACCCTCTACTTGGGCGAACCATATCTCCGGTTCTTCTGCCCAGAACGGTGGCACTTTCACTCCAACCTTAAAAACGTTTGTCGATTCTATCAACTCTGTCGACCCTGTCCCCGCACTATTTCCGGATGCCTCACTCGTACCGAGTGCATCTTTAAATTCCCTATCTTGGCTCATATTTGGGGTCACCAGTATGGTTGTATGGTCAGGGTTATGTACTATCCACTGGGATCTCGTAAATAATAATGCAGACTTACAGTTCAAGTGGTATACTTCATTAAAGTACACGGAAAATCCATACACAAGCAATACAGAAGGCACAGAAGGGTAGAACACACAGGCACAGTTTTAAAGTAGAAGTAGAACAGTTCAGAAGATAGAAATAGGTAACGTAAACAAGCGGGAAGCGAAAAGCAAAACATTAAGGTCGCAGCAAAAGAGACATGCGTTCCGCGTCGTATCATGGCAATGACTGTCAACTGACCTCTGCTGCGCGAACGCCGGGCCTAGCTACAAGACCAGTTTTCTCTAGGGCGGAGGTGAGGTCGATAGTATCGATAGTCGATACGGTTTATCGATATTGACGTAGGTGTGTATATAAGTTTAAGAAATGTATAAATATAATATAGGTATAGGAAAATGTGTAAGTGTAAATGTGAAATGTGTATATGTACCTACAATCTCAATGTTATTCGCCTCCACTTGTGACTTCTTCTTCTGCCTCGCGTTGTCCCGGCATTTTGCCACGGCTCAAGGGAGCCTGGGGCCCGCTTGACAACTAATCCCAAGATTTGGCGTAGGCAGTAGTTTTTACGAAAGCGACTGCCATCTGACCTCCCAACCCAGAGGGTAAATTAGGCCTTGTTGGGATTAGTCCGGTTTCCTTACGATGTTTTCCTTCACCGAAAAGCGATTGGTAAATATCAAATAATATTTCGTACATAAGTTCCGAAAAACTCATTTGTACGAGCCGGGGTTTGAACCCGCGACCTACGGATTGCAAGTCGCACGCTCTTACCGCTAGGCCACCAGCGCTTCCAAAACTTGCATAATTATTGTAGAGAAATTAACTATTAATTACTCGAGAAACATTAACTGCGTCGGCCCGCTAAAGTGTGTGCCCGTTGAAGCTCCTCATTATGGAGCAAAATAATGCTAAATATATTTCTGTTAAACGTTTAATGGGAAACTTATTTCAAACAAATATAATGAAAAACAAAGGGAATCTCTGTTGAGGATACAACACGAGCAATAAAATTAAAACTGTGTTTATTTTTTCAAGGTCAATCAACCGCTACCTCTAATGACTTGCTAGTAACCCATTACGTATCGAAGACGCACAAGTAGGTACAAGAAACCCTTCCATTGCGTCGACCCACTCCCTGAATTATATGTTCGAGACGTCTCTTTATATAAATAGGATCGCTTGTACATGGCTGCCATGCCTGCTTGTATAAATATTAAGATAAACCTATAATAAAAAAAAAGTTAAATTCCAATGTATTGTTCAAACACAAAATAAACGGGTTTTAATACAGTTTTTTTTTTTCTCTTTTTGTATATATTACGGTATATTTTGTCATAATTTTGCTAAATGTATTTCTGTTAAACATGTAATGGGAAACTTATTTCAAACAAATATAATGAAAAACAAAGGGAATCTCCGTTGAGGATACAACACGAGCAATAAAATTAAAACTGTGTTTATTTTTTCAAGGTCAATCAACCGCTACCTCTTATGACTTGCTAGTCACCCATTACGTATCGAAGACGCACAAGTACAAGAAACCCTTCCATTGCGGCGACCCACTCACTGAATTACATGGAGATGTTAGAGTCTTCATTTTAAATAAATAGGGTTCGTTGTATATTATCCTTCAATACCTAATCTTCTTCTTCCTCGCGTTGTCCCGGCATTTGCCACGGCTCATGGGAGCCTGGGGTCCGCTTGACAACTAATCCCAAGATTTGGCGTAGGCACTAGTTTTTGCGAAAGCGACTGCCATCTGACCTTCCAACCCAGAGGGTAAACTAGGCCTTGTTGGGATTAGTCCGGTTTCCTCACGATGTTTTCCTTTACCGAAAATCGACTGGTAAATATCAAATGATATTTCGTACATAAGTTCCGAAAAACTCATTGGTACGAGCCGGGGTTTGAACCCGCGACCTCCGGATTGCAAGTCGCACGTTCTTACCGCTAGGCCACCAGCGCTTTTTCCTCCTTCAATACCTAATACTCGTAGATATTCAATTCGTATATCGTCGGGGATAGTGCAATACCGCGTAACTAACAAATGCAGTAAGGTCCAACCTTGTACATTGTTTGAATTTCGAACTCTTACGACTTTGTTATTCCTTCACAAAATAAACGGTCAAACGGTAATTTGTCGCTTTTTAGCGATAAGTCCGCCTGTTGTTACCTACTTACTTATGTACTTTTTTTTTGTTTGTAACATGTATATTTCTTTGTAGTGCACAATAAAGTATTTTATTATTATCTCCTTTATTTCTCTTACTTCTTAAACTGAGGTTTTTTACAATATGGATATAAAAGTAAAATATAAAAACACATTAAAAAAATACAAAACACATATAAACACATTGTAAAAAACCTAACCTAGGGTGCCGCCAGCAGCGGGGCAGGGCCCAAGCTGCCGGTGGTCAGGGCTGCAGAGAGAGGAACCGCCGGACTATCCGCGCCGTGTCCAAGATCACCGCCTTCTGCATCTGACCCTTGATCCAACCACCTAGCGAGAGTCTCTCAAGGTGCTGGTCGAGACTCTTCGCTATGAGACCGTTCGCTGAAACTTATTATTATTAGTTGCGCGGTATTGCACTATCCCCGACGATATAGCAAAAGGATTAATTAGACATAAAGTTTAATGGCGTTATTCATAAACGCGTTACTGGCGTGAATTAGCTATGAATAGTTTGTCTTTTTCTGTCATTTTGACTTATGAATTTGTAAGAAAAGGATAAAACATAATTTAAATCAGGCCCGTAAAGTTTTATGAACAAACTATGTTTTGAAGAGCGTTTTTCCTTTACATATAGTCAGACCAAGATAAGTTGGCAGTGATTTTGATAGCCCAGACGGTGCAAGTGCTAAGTAAGCGTCATAATTTCATAGAAGTTTGACGTTTAAAATAACTTTTGCATTGCCTGGGCTGTCAACATCGCTGCTTACCTTAGTCTGGCTCTAAACAGATAGGCTTAAGGAGTTCCAAAAATTTATTACTAATCGTAGTAATTTATCTTCTGATTCGAAAAAAAATCAAATAATGTCGTAATCATAAGTTATCTTTTTGGCCAACTTTGCCAAGGTAAGGGTTAAAAAATGTAAACTGTAAAGGAAAATATTACAGACGAAAAGATGACAGATACCCGAAAGCATAACGGGAACGGAGACACCTTCACTTGCGCTTTGCTCTCGCTCTGTCAACACCGACGTCAACGACTACTTGGTCTCCTACTGAAATTCTGCTCAGAATTGAAGGCACATTGTTAAATAAAGGTCTTAAAAAACTACTGAAATCATAAGTCTATTTTATTTTGAATTTGACATGTTAATTTATTAATTATTTTTGTATTCATTATTTCAACTAATTTTTATTTTACTATGAATCATGATTTCATTGTTATTATGTCAATATTATTAATTATTTATTATTCTTATTATGATTGGATTTGATTTGATTTTAATGTACTTACTAACCCCTAGCTATAACGATGGTACTAACAATGTTTTATGGAATTTTGATAATTCTGAAATAATCTTCTTTTTTTATTAGTCTCGCACATACTTAAGACGCGCTCATTATTTTGACTCGATTCCTTATTACTGGTGCAAAAATCTCAATAGAATTAATCTTAGCTTTTTCGCCGTATCGAACAAAATTCATTCGCTGGTACCACATTGTGAATGCAGCAAATGACCCATAGTATTTACACCCTTATTGTATGTAAAAGTACCTTAGTACTCAAAATTTCCACAATAGGTAGAAAAAACTTGTCATACTTGTGAGGGCTCCCCTACACGATGGCCCAGCGTAGGCCAGTCTAAGGGACGGACGGCGGTGAAATGAGATAGCAATATCACTTGCTCCCTCTAACGCATACAGTCATGCGTCTCTAGGACTGGCCTACGCTGGGCCATCGTATAGAGGAGCCATAAATAAAACAACGAGCAAATTAATTCGCGCACATCATCGGTACTCGTCCTACACAAGCCAATTCTCGTAAAACAAACTACACAACTCTTTGTCACACGTTCACTAATTGTTTCCGATGCTTCCTATTTCCATCACACACTCACACTAATGAAATTATCGCGATCCATTAGGGCTGTCCCGTGTCAAGTCGCGACCAATCCAGCTCGCTCTTTGATCTCGTGTGTCAACCCTAGTTCGCTTTTTACGTTGTCAAGTGTTTCAATTTTAAAACGTCATAAGTGACGTAGACGTTGGCTGGGATACGACGTTTTTCGCAGCGAAGGAAGCCTTTAGTTCATTAGACTTGACTGTGGGATCGCTTGTCGAGTGCCATAATGAGAACAGTTGCCAATTGCTTGATTGTCTAGCCTGGCTTAAGAGTGGTTTTTGTGTTTTAAATTTGAAACCAGAGAGGTGGAAGAGCGGTGTCTCTTGACACAAGTATTTCGTTACTTAAAAAGAGACACCAACCTGCATAGTGTAAACTTTTTATTGTTACTGAATAAAATAAAAATCAGAGATGTTTCAAATCGATGCAAAAACGTTATCTTCTAAGTTTTCTCTCTCTCTCTCTCTTCTATACATTAATCGTATTTTTTTAAATTATTTATTGTGATCTGTAGATTTGAAATGTATGTAGGTACTGTTTTATTTGTGTTTTATAATAGTACATTACGATACAAGTGCGAAAAATAGGAAATTCGAAACGAGTGGCCATATATTAAAACACGACCGAAGGGAGTGTTTTAAATCGACACGAGTTGTGAATTACCTATTCGCACATGTACCGTACAACGTTTTACAGTACATATGGCCCTTTAAATGTTCGACACACTAACGTAATATGCTAATTTTCGAACTAGTGCGGTAAAGTAGCACCATATGTACTGTAATATATTTTACAGTACATATGGTACTATGAGTACTTTATGGTGCTCCCTTCGGTCGTGTTTTAATTTATCGCCACTCGTTTCGAATTTCCTATTTTTCGCACTTGTATCGTAATGTACTATTACAGTACATATGGCGCTACTTTACCGCACTATTGCGATAATTATCACATTACATATGTAACTATGTCGAAAATTTTAAGGGCCATATGTACCGTAAAATGTTATACGATACATTTGCGAATATGAAATTCACAACTCGTGTTTTAATTTATTCTCACTCGTTAAGAATTTACTATTATAAGGTTTATTTAACACTTTCGCTACCAACGTTTTTGTAGCATTACGCGGTAGCCCATCCCAGCGTTTTCCCGCTTTGTACAGGAAAGCGACTACGAACAGAGAACATTCCCTATTTATTTTTAAGACCTCATGTTTTTTATCCTTATGAAACAGTTCACAAAAAAGGAAACGCACAATAAGGTAAATTAAAGGAATTTTACGAAGAACATTTTTTCATGTTTCTGCAATATATGTACCATTTAAGCATAAAAAGTTTAAGAAAGGAAAAAAAAAATTTTGATCAGTTTTGTATTGAATATTATGTTTTTTTTTTATAAATTATTTTTTTACAATAATGACACATAATGGATATTTTTTTTATACTACGTCGGTGGCAAACAACCATACGGCCCGCCTGATGGTAAGCAGTCTCCGTAGCCTATATACGCCTATGGAGTTCCATAGGAGTTACATGCGCGTTGCCGACCCTAACACCCCTCCCCCCTCGTTGAGCTCTGGCAACCTTACTCACCGGCAGGAACACAACACTATGAGTAGGGTCTAGTGTTATTTGGCTGCGGTTTTCTGTAAGGCGGAGGTACTTCTCCAGTTGGGATATATTATTATATATACCTATATTGTTTTTTAAACTCATATGAAGTGATAAAATAATAAACAAAATAACCTATCTAACTGGCGCAGTCCGGTGGGATAATATTCCAGAATTCTAAAATAAAATACACATTAACACATGTTCTGGGAACGGCGTGTAAAAAACTAATTCGTTCTCATAGCCGGAGGCGCGAAAGCAAAACCTTTGTGGGCATGGTTTATTTTTTTGCCTTTCTGTGGGTTTGAGTACCGCTGGCCTATTTAGCGATGTCAGTGGAGTAAAATGGGAATAAGAAATGTTGATGCTGTTTTGAGAACAAATGGAAAAACTGGAATCTATTTGGTTTATAATAACAAATATTTTGTATTAATAGTATGTATATATGTATGTGTGTTATATTTATGTTATGTACGTTTGTATTTCTTCTTCTTCTTCCTCGCGTTGTCCCGGCATTTTGCCACGGCTCATGGGAGCCTGGGGTCCGCTTGACAACGTTTGTATTTATTTAATATATAAAGGTTAGTTTACTTTACTTTTCTTTTTAATTCATTGATTTTGTTTTCTCTCTCTGCACCAATTGTGTCTCTGTTTGGTCCTATGGTTGACTGGTAGATAATGCAATTTGGCATAACGTCCGCCATTTGTATATTTTGTGTAATAAAGTTTAAATAAATAAATAAATATATATTAAGTTTTCCATTAACATTATTAGTTTCACTTTATACATTAATTTCAATGTTTTTACCGAATATTAGAATGAAAAATATCGTGGTGGTAGATATAAGTTTCCACTTTTCATAATTAAAGTCACTAAAATAGGATAGCAATGACATACAGAAATAATTAAGTGCTCACTTCATACATAGGTTAAAACCTATTTATATTATGTTTTAAGCGAGCAATGTCAAAACTTAATTATAGCAAGATTATAACTTAATAATTATTAAGTTTTAAGTGAGTAAATAACTTACTAATAATAAATTTTAACGATCCTGCATAGCAATGAATATCGCCGATAGACAACATGTCATTGATGTGCAGCAGAAACAGCGTTGGGGATAGCACAGAACCTTGCGGAACGCCAGCGTTAATGTCCATGCTATCAGAGCAGCTTCCGTCCACTACGGCTTGTATGCGTCTGCCGGACAAAAAGCTAGCGAACCACTCGCATAGACCCTCCGGCAGTTCATATGATGGTAACTTTGACAAGAGACCCCGATGCCAGACCCGATCGAACGCCTTCGCTATATCCAGACTAACTGCCAATGCCTCACCTTGAATCTAAAGAAGGGCTGTTGACCTAGCTGTAAGAGCGTGCGACTTTCAATCCGGAGGTCGCGGGTTCAAACCCCGGCTCGTACCAAATAATTTTTCGGAACTTATGTACGAAATATCATTTGATATTTACATGTCGCTTTTCGGTGAAGGAAAACATCGTGAGGAAACCGGATTAATCTCAATAAGGCCTAGTTTACCCTCTGGAGATGACGGCAGTCACTTTCGTAAAAACTAGTGCCTACGCCAATTCTGGGGATTAGATGCCAAGTGGACCCCAGGCTCCTATGAGCCGTGGCAAAAATTCCGGGAAAATGCGAGAGAGAAGAGTCATTACAATCGAATCAAACATTAAATCAATATAGGGAGCGCGCATGAACTGTAGGAGGCAGCACAGGACCTGTCAGATTATTGGCGCGAGGCGTAAATGTGATGTTCATTGTTCCGATATTGCCCACAAGATGGCAGAACCTCCGAGGTTCCGGGGCAAACTGCCGAATCCGACACAAGAGCAGCTGATTCAACGGAGCCACGCCGTTTTGTCGCCTAAATAGTGTTTAGTTGTAATTTTATAAAATGTATATGTATGTTAGTCTGTAAGGTATTTGTAATATGGGCCTTGTTGCCTGAATCGAATTTTAAATAAATTTTAAATAAATAAATAAACACATTTAAAGCATTATTGATTTAATCCATGAAAGCAACATTTTCATCCTATAAAAGTATTTTATCAAAATTATTGTTTTATATGCCTCGGTAGGGGCAGGGATTTAGCGATAAGACTGCCTGTTGTCACCTCTGTCTTCATGTATTATAGGGACCGTGCGCGTTGGAGGGTCTGCCATCTTTTGGCCTGAATCGGAACCATAAACATGTACATTTACACGTCACGTGTTTTCTTGTGCATAGTGCACAAGAAAACACGTGACGTGTAAATGTACATGTTTATGGTTCCAATTCAGGCCACAAGATGGCAGACCCTCCAACGCGCACGGTCCCTATAACCCTTACTGTTAGAGGAATTTGAAATTAAACTGGTAAAATCCGATATTTGTTCCCTACTTCAAAGAAAAGTGCATCTCAAACGCAAAGCCGGACAGACCAAGACGTAATTAAAAACTTCAAGATGAGATAAAACAGGTCGAGTTCCTTTAATTTTGTACGAAATAATGGCCTGTTACAGTTTGTAATGAGTTTCTGTTTTTTACCTGTTAGAAAGTTTTATTAGGTGAAATTAAGTATACAAACACATCTTATAATTTTACAAGCCGGGTTAATATAAAAAAAAAACACTTGAAATGTAATTCATTCTCTATTATATCAGAAACTCAAGAAATAAGCCGGGATGCCAATTCAAACTTCTTTTAGGGTTCTGTACTCAAAGGGTAAAACGGGTCCGTATTACTAAGACTTCGCTGTCCGTCCGTCTGTCTGTCACCAGGCTGTATCTCATGAACCTTGATAGTTGCCGCTATACGACTATATAAAAAGTACGGAACCCTCGATGGGCGAGTCCAACTCGCACGTGTTCGGTTTTTTATACTCGTACTATGTCGGTGGAAAATAAACATACGGCCCGCCTGATGGTAAGCAGTCTCCGTAGCCTATATACGCCTGCAACTCCAGAGGAGTTACATGCGGTTGCCGACCCTAACACGACTCCGCACCCTCGCATACATTTTATATTTGATGTCAAAATGATATAATTTTGTTATGACTCTCTTGTGCAGTAGGGCTAAGATGGTCGGCTCTTTATCATTTGTCACTATGCCTAACAAGTATGTTAGCGCGAAATTGACGGGCATAGTGACAGGTGATAAAAATGGAACCAGGCTACCAGTAATAAAAAAACTATGATTAAGTCCTTACGTATAGTTATATAATTTGACCACGTTACCTGACATTCCCCACGATATTTTTAGCATACCAAAGAAGGTTGTCTTTAAAAATGAACAGTGACTGATTTGTGTCCAGTTCTTACCTGAAACAAAATAAAAACAAATTAGATTATATTTTGTAACAACACAAAAAACCTTTTATATCTTTTTTTTCACGCCTATTTCCCGGAGAGCTAGGCAGAGAAACCGGATTTCCACTTGCTACGATTCTGACATACTTCTTGCGCTTCCTTCGCTTTCATAACATTCCTCATACACGCTCACCGGTTTAGGGTGCTTTTGACCTGGCCCTTCTCCAGAATTTCCCCGATTTGATAAGAGAAAGTCCGGCGAGGTCTACCCCTTCCAGCTCCCTTTTTTAAAATATTTTTAAATTTTTCAATATTCTAAGACAATTCTAAGGTTTGAAAGTTGTACGTATGTCCGGCAATACCACAGGCTAAAGTTAATTCACAGTTTAGCTGTGCGAGGCAGGATGTTTCAGTCACAGTTGAGGAAGGGCTATGGTAAAAAGAAGCTGCAATATTAAGAATAATGCTAAATATCATTTAACAAGCATTTGGAATGAAAAAATATGCAAGTATATCCACAGTCGGCTTAAAAACTCGCTTCACTCAATCGAAAACCTGTAAACGCCTCAAAGACAAAACTTTACATTGTAAATTATAATCTACGGGAGACAGTTCATTGACCGTCAGGGTTGTCTCGCAGAACGAGAGAATGATCAAACAAATTTCTCGTAAAAATACAACGCTGCCGTTGTAGCAAATTCAGTAGTTTGGGTGAGGATGGGTTGCTAGTTGAAGCGAGATGGTAAAATAATAATCTACGGTAGATTTTTTACACATAAATATATATTATACATACATAAATAATATCTATATAGGATACTTAAATAAATAAAAAGGCCGACCCGACCCAACCGGACCCGACTCAACGTATAAAAAATATATATACATGCATACATAAATATATACCCATTGTGAAACATCATGAGGACGATATTGAATTTTGTCAAACACATGCTTGCATTGCTTGCGCAACATGCGTATTTGTTCTGCATGACAACTTTACTATTTCAAATTATAAGTAACTAGATTTTTTTGATTATGGATACATTGGAATTTTCTATCTAGAATCTTTGTCTCTTTTGATAATCAAGAAGTCTTCACTTAAGAGCGATCCAATTAAAAGTTTAAATTGATTCAATTTCTTGCACTCATTTTTAGTAAAATGGCAAGTATGGCATTTTCGGAAAGTAGAAAACCTTTCGTTAAAAAGTAGAAAGATTCATTTTCAGACCAAAGACGTCACTATTCTTTTGAAAGTGTTATAATTGAGTGGTTATAGTTAATTAATTGGCTATCTTTTTGACAGTTTGAAAACATACTCTAATTCAAATTGTCAGTTAACCTTCTTCAAGCTGTAAACTTTTTAAACAGCTACATAGAGGGCAGCACTAATCCAATACCCGCTAGAAGTGAAGCCCCAACCCCGGGCCTATTGGGAACCCGCCAAAATGTCCGCCATTATCATTTGTACCCCGATAAATAAAAGCCGATAGTAAAGTGCCTAAATGAGAGACATTAGGAACAATTATTATATATTTCTCCCTCAGGCATATGATGTGTGCTTTTCGACGCAAAAGTAATAATAGTAACACTGAACGACCCAAGCATAGAAAAAGCTTATAAAATAAGAAAATTGTTATTTTTGTTAGGCTTTATTAAGGGCCTGTTTCGTATATAAATGTTAGCTGAGAATTAGAATCTGTATACGAAAGGACTTAACTAGTCAGGATTAGGACTTATACGTAGGTACAAGAAAAGTAAATACAATAATTAGCGCGAAGGACATACGAGTATATATGAAATTTTAATTTATCGATGTTAGTTTTATAAGTTTTATTTATTCTTGGACATTCTATTATTTCATTTTCAAATTGTTACAAGTGGATGTTATTATTATTATTATTTTACTATGAAAAATTTAGCTGTTTTATTTTCTTAATTTTTCTATACTGATTTATTTTATGTTATTTTTTGCATGTCGTGTCTTCGACTGAATACTGACACCTACGTATAACCTTTTCTGTTATCATCTTGTACCATACGTATTCTGGCAAATAAAGAAATTCTATTTCATTTCAATTCTATTCTATAATAATATATAATAAATGAAATCGGTCTAGCAGAATTAAGCGTATCTGAAATTAATTAAAATGATCCTTTTCGTAACACATACGTAACAGAATAGTTGACATGTTCCTATGCTATTTAGTGTATATGCCTACTTCTCAAGTTTGTTTGTCAAGAATTCCTTGTAAACTAGTTCGTTTGGGAAAATTAAAACACATCACAAAAAAATCGAAGTTTTTTCAAAACATATTAGTCTCATTTTTGTTCAGAGTCTAAGTACAAATTGTGTTCAATAAATACGCTGTTTTAAAAGACTTCTTTTCTCGAAATAACACAACAAAAAGAAACTGCACAAAATTTCGTCACAGTAGCTAAACATTGAAAGAACGTTTACAAAACTCCTGCTCCTAATAAAACATCGTGCAAGTAACTAACTTGATTTTCCTTAAGAATCACGACATTTTCTCCCTTTCAAATTCAGTCTATACCTGACCTGCTAGCATGAGGTGCGTTCTCGCGCGCGACTCCACACATCTAACGCGACTTCATGTATGGACTCGCGCGCGAGAACGCAACTCATGCTAAACGGTCTGCAGTACTGCTGTAGTAATCTGGCGACATTACTGCCACAATTTCCAAAAATACGGGCATATTTTGACATTCGAGGCAAGATTACAGTCAGCAGTAACTGCAATACTGCTGCTGGTCGAGCCTATCCGAACGGTACATTTGTTCGTACAGAGGATTAAACTCGCGGCTCTTTAATGCCTCCCAAGCGCTCTTTTATCTGTGCTCAGTAGCTCACAAACTTACTAGTAAATTTGTAAGTTTGTGAGATTTTTTCATACCAAGTAATATTTTTATCATTTTGCACATCATTGCTCAAACGATATTCTGCAAGCAAATACATATTTGCATAAATTTGACATATTTTCGGAACCTATAAAGGTATCTTATTCTATTCTATTTAAATGAGATATTATATGATTTCTTAGCTTTTTGGATGAATACTAAACATTCCTTTCACGATTCCTTAAAAATATATTTTTCCTTCCTGGAGTTTATTGCCAGGGGCTTAGATTCTCATCGTATGCATATTGTTTGCTAAAGAATGAACTAATCTAGGTGTTAATTGTTAACTTGGTTGGATTTCTTTTGTTCAAAATTTTACGACACTAATAAATTATACTTTGTATGTATTAAGAAAGTTTTAAATTCAATGCAAGCTGAGTACATTGGGCTGCGCGAGATAGTATGTGTTACAATTTATGTATATATATATATATATATATATATATATATATATATATATATATATATATATGTGTGAATGTATGTTATGTATGTAAGTGTAAAACCAACATCCACAATTTGATTACTTGTTGCGGTTATTAAATAAGCCATAATAGAAATTTCGATATTTTAATTAGGTAGTTAATTAGTGGATGCTATGCTGGTTGTGGCTAGAAGTTTTGACACTAAGTAAATGATTTAGAGAAAAGTCAAATACCTAGATAAAAAAGTAAGTGTAAGTATTTAGTTCATGCATTGGTATTTGATTGCTAGAGACATACGTAAAAATATATATGTCAGATCTTTTTGGCTAATTCGTCTATAGTTCATGTCATCCACGATGACGCGCAGATTTGTCAAATATAACCTTTAATAACACGTTAATACGAGTCAAGGCATTCGTCTTCGTAAATGACACGATCTATAGCGGACAGAACTATAAATGTATGGCTGGAATGAGAGGATAGTGAAAAGGAGCGTATACGAGTATCCCTACTTGAGCGTTTCTTTTTTTGCCACTTTTTTAATGTGACCTTTTTTGCTTCTTTTTTAATGTGACCTTTTTGCCACTTTTGTGTTATTTTGTGTTTTAGGTTAGGAGCAAATAAGTGTCCCAAAATTTCCATACATTTTTCAAACTTTCCTTTTTGTTACTGTTATACAAAATATATAGGGTAACACGATAGGAAAAAACTCTGGGACATTTTTTTCCCATCAGCATCGAAAGAGCTCGAGATTCTGAGTATAAAAACACAAATGTTATGAAAAAAATACAATTTTCCCTACCCTACCAACCCTAACCCTAACCCTAGTTCTCTAAATCATTTTCGGCCCATCTCCATTCTTCCTTTTCTCTCGAAAATTCTTGAGGCAGCAGCTCATAAACAGATTTCCAAATTTATACACGGTAACAACCTGCTTTCTTCGTTTCAATCGGGATTTAGATCAGGGCACAGCACCACCACCGCACTTCTCAATGTTGTTGAAGATGTCAGAAATGGCATGGAGAATTCCAGAGTAACGGTGTTGGTGCTTATCGATTTCTCCAACGCTTTTAATGCGGTTGATCATGACCTACTTGTTGCGACTCTTACACATCTGAGGGTCTCATCAAAAGCGACTGAGTGGTTCGCGTCTTACCTTTCTGACCGCGTTCAGGCTGTTAAAGCCAGTGGATGCTTATCTGCTTGGTGTGACCTGAACACGGGAGTACCACAAGGTGGGATCCTTTCTCCTCTTTTATTCTCAATCTTTATTGACCAAATCACCTCCAAAATCCGCAGCTCTTACCATTTATATGCAGATGATTTGCAACTTTACGCCCATGCTTCTGTGGAAAACGTAAATTCTGCTGTTTCCCTCATCAATGACGATCTAGTTTACATAGCTGAATGGTCCAATAGCTTTGGCATCAGTGTCAATCCGGCAAAATGTCAGGCTATTATTCTGGGTAGCCATCATCAACAAGTAAAGCTTGGTGCGGTTTCTGTCGCGCCGATTTTGTTTGATGGCACTGTTATTCCAGTAACTAAACAAGTGAAAGATCTCGGCCTTGTATTAGATTCTAGCCTTACCTGGAATGACCAAGTCTCTGAAATAAGTCGGAAAGTTTCAGGAACATTGCGTTATCTCTATAAATTTAAGAATTTTCTCCCAGTAGGTACTAAGAAATTACTTGTGCAGACTCTAATTTTGCCAGTTATTGACTATGCGGACGCGTGCACGACTAATATCTCTCAGGAGTACCTCAATAAGCTAGACCGTCTTATGAATAATGGCATACGTTTCATTTTCGGACTTCGCAAATACGACCATGTTTCTTTTTATCGCCGTCAGCTAAATTGGCTCTCCATCCGTCGTCGTAGGTCCCTTAGAATCCTGAGTATTTTATTCTCCATTTTGTTCGAGCCTTCCTCCCCTGGTAATCTTAAACGTAAATTCACTTTCATCACCCCCCGTCCAGGATGTGAACTCCGTTCCTCCCGTTCTCTCAAACTCTCGATTCCTTCACACCGTACTGGTTTTATGTCTAACTCTTTCGCCGTTGAGGCAATCCGTCTCTGGAATTCCCTCCCTCTCTTTATTCGACAAGCCCCAAGCAAACCCGTTTTCAAACGACTACTTCGCAAGCATCTTCTGTCAGAAGTACTTAAATAAGGTTCACCATCATGTATATGTACATAATTATATGTATTAGTCTATCTTTTATACATTATATAAGTAGTAGTATTTAACTATTTATATATTTTTGATATTATTTGACTTCACGTTTAATTTTTTCCTTATTATTTGTTATTATTTTTTCCTGCACCAACATACACAAATGTCTCTGTTTGACCCAATGGTTGACTGGTAGAGAATGCCTTTTGGCATTAAGTTCGCCATTTGTACAGTTTTCTTTATTTGTGCAATAAAGTTTAAATAAATAAATATTTTTTTTTAATTGGCTTTTTTTCTATACAAAAGAGTGTACTTTTGAGTTTCTATTCAAGTTACAATTAAATATTCTGATATAAATTAAAATAGTACTTTTTTATCTGAAATTCACGAACAGCCATTTTATCAGATATCAAACGCGAGTTGTAATTAAAAAGTTTGATAATAAAATAACTTTAATCGGTGTATTATCTCCTGTTACAAGTTAATTTGATAATATTGAAAGCCCAACTTCAAATGGTTTTGATTGAGTGAAATAATTTGTTTTCCGTTAGCTTGAGCCGTCAAATATTTACATTGGATAATTGTTTCATTAAGTTAAGGAATTATGGAGCAGGTAATTAACTTTGAAATAGGTACATAACGTTTTGACAGCTTTGTTAAACACATCCCGTCCCCCCAACCCTTTCATAATAAATACATATGTTGGTACGGCCACTGACTTCAATACCAAATTCAAAATTTAAAATTCAAAATTCAAAGTTCAAAGTTCAAAATTCAAAATTCAAAATTTAAAATTCAAAATTCAAAATTCAAATATTTATTCTGCAAGTAGGCCTCAAGGGCTCTTTTACAAGTCAATACAACATTTATAGTAACATCATATCAATTGATGACTGATGACTCATCTAAGGTTCAAGCTTATTTGGTTTTCAATATTAACGGTATGAATTGTCCAATGGAAAGTAAACCCTTAAAGTCTCAGCAGTTACGTGAATGTACACACTACCTTAATATATGGGCAATAAGGGCGTGTATACATATTTTGGCACTTTGTCCGTGCCGATATTAATACCTTGACTGTACAATTGGCTACTTGACTGTTTTTTTGTAAATAATGTCAAATGATCTTGATTTTCCTGAGGATCAAATGTTTATATAGGACTCATGGCATTTAAGCAACACAAAGATCAGAAATGAGAGTTAAAGTCTGACGCTCGCACTCGACGATTGAAACGCCTCTAACAAAATGATAAGGTGATGTGACCTCACATCATATAAGTCTGTCCTAAATGTATGGAAGATCAAGGAAATTGCCATTTTGATCCTGAAATATTGCGTTTATGTGTATAGTTGTCGTACAATTTATTTTTAAATAAAATGTAAGGAATCGAATGGTACCATTTTCTTTTCTATTTGTGAAAGACAATTTTTTTTTTTGGGATTTCGGATCCTTGTATTTTTTTATAATCTAAATATAATTTTTTAAATTACATGTTCCAATTCCATTCTTTCTTATAATGGATGGCTTATTTTCTATCCATTTAACTAAATTTTGTTATAATATTCAACATGTGTCAAGTTATGTTATTCTAGTAATTATTGTCACTTAATTAATTTCTGTACCCCTAGTGTAAATTTAGTCGATAGCGAAACGTGACGTACGCGTTTGCGTTAAGTCTCATTTTGTATGGGTTTTTCAACAGCGCGCCAAGCGGGACGTTTTGGAAAGTCAAAAATCTCATACAAAATGACACTTAACGCAAACGCGTACGTCACGTTTCGCTGTCGAAAATATTTACACTAGGGGTACTGAAATGTATTTGTACGAGTATTAAACATGTAACATGGTTTAATTGCGCGTAAAATTTCATCCTAAATAATTACAATATTTTAATGAAAATTAAGATCTCTTTCACAAATGTACCGAGATCTTAAATGTCCGTATTCAAACATTAGTAGAAAAAATGCACATGTAATTTCAACTTACACATTTAACCTCCTATCTGAGCATATCTAGAGTCACGACTACCCCTGACTAAATTAGTACAGTCAAGGTATTAATATCGACACGGACAATGTGCCAAAAATATGTACACACTACTTTAATGTAGGCCGCTCGCTTTAAAGATTGCGCATGAAAGGGACATGATTTCCTTGCATATCGACCACCGATACTGGGAGAGGCTCGCAGAACAGTGGACGGAGTGGTGCAAACGCGTTTGGAGCATCGCAAGTTTTGTGATGAGACCAGTACCCCTAGTGTAAATTTATTTGATGGCGTAACGTGACGTACGCGTTTGCGTTAAGTCTCCTTTTTTTATGGGATTTAGAGTTTCTTAAACGTCCCGCTTGACGCGCTATTTCTAAATCCCATACTAAATGAGACTTAACGCAAACGCGTACGTCACTTCACGAAATCGAATAAATTTACACTAGGGGCTCTGGTTCGTTGCACTCGTTGACAAGAGCCAAAAACGACGACAAGACGTTATCGTTTTTGGCGTTTTCCATGTCAGTCTCGCATCGGTCTATTCAGCTACCAAAACGGTATCTCTCACGTTACACTATAAATCGTCTGCAATAGACGCAAAGGCCAATGATGACTGCGATGTATAGGCAATTAGGTCGTGTATAAATATTTTTGGCACTTTGTCCGTGTCGATATTTAAAACCTTGACTGTACCGTACGGCTGATACGTTGTCTTGTCAGGACTTGACACGTCTTGTTACACACATATAAAGCCTGACGGACGGAAGGATAATCCTATAAGCCGGCCTGAGCGTACTTTGCTAGGGATTATGTCCTAGTCAACTCGCTATATGCTAATATTTTCTCTGAAAAGGGTTGGGTCTTAGTACAGAGAGATGTATGATTATTATATAAAACAAAATAGTTTTGCCTAAATTTTGGTTTCAATCGCGTAGCTTTATCTATTCGGGAAAACATTTTTTACTTATATAATTATACTGGTGAATTTCTAATATGCCATCTAAGAAGTGTAACGTTCTTACGGTAGATATTGCTAGGGTCCCCTAAACCCATATGGTGGAAAAATTGCTGCTAATGGGTGAGGCCTTGAAGGCTCAGATGGCAGAGCGCTGGAGTATCGATCGAGAGGCCGTGAGTTCAAGTCTCACCCAAGACAGTTTTATTTTTCCACATTAAATTTATTCTAAGCTTAATAGCATCGTTCGCAGAAGTTTCTGCTTGTTAAAAATTAATTAACGTACACAGTTAATCAGATAATATTTAATTTAAAAAACCAGCGTAATTTGTTTTCTTTACATCTGCTACAGAATCCGTGAATAAATTATTTAACTAAGTAACACAGCGAATTACTTAGAGTAATGTTTAGAGAGCTTCGGGTCTGGCGTGTATTAAAGCTTAAATAATTAAAATATCCAGCATTATGAAGTTAAATGTAAGGCTTTGTCACGAAATACGACAAGAGAAATCAAAGATAAGTGGCGTGGGGGTCTTAGGTGTTGGTACGCCACATCTAGAGTTCAGGGATAGGAAGTTTAAATTGTTATCTGCTGATCATCACAGGCCTTTGCGTCTATTGCAGACGATTTAAGCATTGCTGTTTAGCCAACGGGTTTAGTGACTGTGGAGGCCGATGCGTGAGCGGCACGACCTCCCACATTTTTGGCAGAGAAAGCTCATGCCACCTGAGGTTCCAGTCCCGATTTGCTTTCTGCGACACCTTCTGCTATCTAACGTAGTAAACCAGGCTTGGTCGCATAGCTTTCTCCCCTCCACAACACGCTTGCGCCATCCATCACGGTCTTCAGCTAAAGTTTCCCAGGCATGGTGGTCGATTTCAAATGCTGACATGTCACGCTTAACACAGTCTTTTAAGCTTTTGTTATCTGATAGGTCACAGAATTTGTAACACTTATTTTGCCCATTATAATATATATTATTCAAATTCATTTGTCTCGTATATGCATAGATACATTACACGTCAAAACATTTTTAAGATAAGATTAACACTTATTATTTATGCATTTCCGATCATTAATAATAAGGAAAATACAATCAAATCATACAATGGCAGATTACTGATTACCAAACCAGAATGATAACAATAGATTTAAAAAATATTTAAAATAAATTCAAATTAAATGTCGCAGAATTCACGGAAGTCATAAATTATCATCTTCATTCACTATAAAAGATATTACCTATTTAGGCATAAGGCAGTGTGTCAGCCAAATTCGGAAAGCAAAAAGACGCCATTTATATATATGGCGCCTCGCCACTCCTGTGTTTTCGAGTGAAGGTAATATAAGAATTCGATTTAAAATTCAAATTATTTTTTATTAAATTATTTATTCCGCTCTCTTCTGGCCACACCCTAACCTCAAGTTGCATTCAGAGCATGCTACGCTTGGCCCTTAGACCAGACATTCCACTATGTACCTATACATTCCATACATATGTATACACATAGCCTTTGTCATATCAGTTCTAATAACTGCTGAAATTAAGGCTTCATATAACTAAAGATATACGGTTTGTTTATTTAATCAC
Organism: Cydia pomonella; assembly: GCF_033807575.1. Lineage (NCBI taxonomy): Eukaryota > Metazoa > Arthropoda > Insecta > Lepidoptera > Tortricidae > Cydia > Cydia pomonella. The sequence goes on along the minus strand of NC_084718.1, from coordinate 3,126,719 downwards.
CCGTAATAATTTAAGGGCTGAATATATAGGTAACACTGTGCAACTTTTACGATAGGACAAACACGAAAAAAAAATCTACTCTCGCATAGGAAATGTTAGAGAGCCAATATTTATGAAACAGCCAATTTTTTGGCTTCCGTAGTCAACTAGGAACCCTTATAGTTTCGCCATGTCTGTCTGTCTGTCCGAGGCTTTGCTCCCTGGTCATTAGTGCTAGAAAGCTGAAATTTGGCATGAAAATATAAATTAATAAAGCCGACAAAGTCGTACAATAAGATCTAAAAATTTAATTTTTTTGAGGGTAGGTACCTCCCCTACACGTAAAGTGGGGGTGATTTTTTTTTACTTCAACCCTACAGTGTGGGGTATCGTTAGAAAGGCCTTTCAAAACTAATAGGGGTATTCAACAAACATTTTTTGATAAAGTGAATATACTCGGAGATAATCGCTCCGAAAGGAAAAAAAAATGTGTCCCCCCCTCTAACTTTTGAACCATAGTGTAACTAGATGCACTAGCAGATCTAGTTAACATATAAAAATAATTGGCACAAATAATCGGTCCATATCATTTTCATAAACTAAAAACCTCAATTATTATGTTCCAATATTAATCAAAATACTAGTAAATAGTATGTATATATCTAATAAATTAATTCCGTAAGTTAAATGGAATAGAAGCAAAATATTCTCACGAGAAATTCTAAACAACAAACAAAGACTTTAACTAAATCATATTTCGTAGTGGGTCGTTACTCAGAAAAGGAGATTGGTACTCGAGTTTAAAGGGTAATAAATTAGTCAAACGTATAAGGTAAAGGCATCAGTGCTGAGACATGCACCAGTGTGCCAAAAGTAGGTGTTATTATAGATTAATAAAGTATGAATTGAAAAGTAACTTAATTTTTAAAATAATTGTTTAGCATAAACCACAACACTACTTCAAAGAAGTGCTGTCTTCTGACATTAAGGGATATGCCATATGCGCCATTTTTTTGGAGCGTCACATGGTATTTTGATCAAACGTCGGCAGCCGAATTGTGATATTTTTTTAGAAGCATGTGCGCTGCTTCACGTAATTAATGCTTAATTTGTCTGGAGAAAGTGAAAAATTAATATAAATCCATATTAAAGTAAACCCTGGCCGATTACTGGGTTTGAGGCAGTAATTTTAAGGGGATCGTGGACCCAGAGGCCAGCCGATAGAGGCTGAGCATAGGTTTCAAGATTTATTTTTATTTTCAAATGCAATGTAAGTCGTTAAATCAAGCACCCTTAAATATCTACATTATTATGACTTTATTTCATTGAAATACATCAAATACTCAGTAGTCATCCTGTGGCTGACCACTGGACACTGAGATCACGGAACTTGGAACCCAATAGCCAGGCGTTAAAATGGGATGGCTGTAGACTGGGTACTTAAAGGCTGTGTCTTGGTAGACGGAAATGCTGATTACTGGCAAAAAGGGCCCTTGCATTATATTTAATGAAATATTTCCATAAGCTAAATTAAATTACGTTTTATTCTTTATAAAAATTAAACTTTAATAAATTATTGATGAGTAAAAACATTCATAATTCTTATTGATCAATTAGTGGGCAAATGAGACGTTCTTGAATATAGAAATTTCGTGGAGGGGTTGACTATTGGTGCCTTTACCCTGCGATAAGTACGAGAGACGCGTCTAACACGTCTGAAGCGTTTGCCGAAGGTTATAAATAGCTCAGTTTAAGCCAGGACCGCCATTATATTTTTGACCGTCGGATTGTCACTTTCTCTGGCTTATTCGTAGACGTAAAAACAAAGGTTGTTATTTTGACGATTGAATGTTTGACATTGCGTAGCTACTATGCTGTTCTTTGTCAATCTGTTCAATTGTTATTTTAGTGTCAATACTTACTTATTTTTGTGGATTTTTTGTATTTTAGAGCCAGTTCAGTGTCAGGTTGCATGGTCAACCTACCGAGTACACCTAACCAAACGGTGACAAGCAGGTTTACTCGGGAATCCAGTAGAGAGTTAGGTCCAGGTCGCGAGAGGGGCCTGGCGTCAGCCTTTTTACCAACACAGGTGACGATTATACCTCTTACGTTCTCTTCAAGGTCTGACAGAGGGATATGAGGGTCTCACGTGTGGACCATTAGGAGTAATCCTTACTCATTGAAATCTGTTGGTAATTGAAGAAGCGTTGTCTTGTTAAATATATTTATTTATACACATTATATACATGGTTAGGGCGCCTTATTCATCTGTACCCAGGCTTCGGCTAACACAGATGGAGGGAGGTAATCACACAGACACTAGGGTTTGCTATACCTCGGTTTTGTCGGCCGAACGTTTAGAGCTTAAATTAGGGTCCCTCACACACACACTCCTCCCTGTAAAAATAGAGGTTCGCCTCTAGTTTTACACACATTAGAATAGGTGAATTGGGGTAGAGTTAGGGTAGAGTCATTATTTGGGTGTTAGGTTTATTTATTTTCTTTCACATTTAGTTTGTTTGTATACAAAACTAAAATCATTAGTTTTAACTGTTTTTAATTACAAAATAAATTAAAATCTATCTTCAGTAGCATATGGATGGGTTACTGAGACTCGTACATTAAATATGATTGAAGGTTTATATATTTTTACATTGGGTGAGATAGGGGAACAAAGTTATTTGAGGACATACTAAATAATTTTGTTATAGGGAGCTAGTGACAGGCGGAGCAGTTCACTAGTGACAATTGAGCTTTTCTATAACTGGGGAATTAAAGGGTAAATAAAGTCATATTTAATAGACGATTGTTTTCAGTATTCCATACATTAATAGTACATTCAGATGAGTTTCTTGGCGTTTCTTCTCGTCTGAAATTAGGTTACGAAACGTTGGTAGAGTAATATTACATAGTGCTTAGGAATACCTATTAAAAATATAATAAAATAAAATGGGTATTAATTAGCTTAGAGACCCGTCTTCATCCGGGCGTGACAGTAGATAAAGTATGTTTGTACGTACTATTCTTTGCAATATTTACTTATGGTTACAATGGTTACATATACATATTTTCCTTTAGCTAGCTAGGTTAGCAAAGAGATATATTAAAAGGAAAATATAAGTTTTTAAATTACAAACAAAAAGGGCTTACTACTGTTCACGGTAACTGGTCACGGTAGGGCCCGGTAGGAGATAAATTCTAAAAAATATATATTATTTACTATTTTTTATTTTAATTGTCTAACAATAGTGTTAATAAAAATATACAGTAGGAATATTTACAAATTCATAGGATATTTAGGGATAGTTTTGAAAAAATCCAAATCGTATCAGTTTTCACATAAAAGACGAAGGGTACTAAGGTTCACAACGTAAATACACTAGACGATCACATGGCCAAATTTATTTATTTTCCTATTTTTATTTAATCCTGGTTGAATTTTAGTTAATTAGTTTAGTAGTAGATAGGGTAAGGTACATTTTTGGTGCCGGAATGACCAGGATTATATATATATAAATAGTTTATTACATAGAGTAGCCTCGTCGGCTACATTTTTGCTGCCGTAAGAAAACTGGAATGTGAACAATATGATTTGGATTTTTCTTGAATTTTTTTAAATTATATCTATATATTATAATATTATCAATATAATTTTTTCTCCTCTTGGCTGCACTCTACCGATGTAACTTGCATTGTAGGGACTAATATTACCTGAAACAAACACAAAAATACATTAGTATAAATAGTCAATTAAAATTAGCTAAAACTAAAATGCGTTATGCGAGTCCAAACAAAAAGATAGCGGGCGATAGTTTCGTTTTAATTAAACAAATGTGCATATATGTATATGTACGGATGTATACATATACGTTTTTCTACCAACATAGTGTAGAAATCCAGTGAGTGTTAAAAAGTGACTAAATTATGTTTTTAGTTTAAAAAATTAAAAATTCATGTATAAAATAAGTGTTAAATAAGTGTGTTTAATAAGTGTTTAAATAAGTGAAAAAAGTGTTAAATCAGTGTTATAAAGTGAATAAAATTATTAAAAATAAATAAAATGGAGAGGGCCACAAGGAAGCGAACGGCCGCAGCTAAATCAAAATCTACGCGTCAAAGCATACAACAAGCTACGCCATCTGTCGAGAAAAGCATTACTAAACGTATTAATCAAAAAGCATGAGTAGCTCGTGGAATTATAAAAAAGAAATCGGATGTAAGACGTGGTTTGTTCTATCACTTGCTGAAACAGACTGAACAGAAAATGACAGAGGGGCTTAGTCAGTTACGGAACGAGCTTGCAACGGCAATTAGTCCTGTACAAGTGGAAGCTATAGAAACAGCAGATGTAACATCATAGCAACCATTAGAAGATACACAGTGTACTGAAATAGTTTCAGGCAGTGAAAACGAGCTATCTGCTGGAGAGAAGAAGACTATTATATACAATATTAAAAACGCAAATATTGAACGTCCCAAGTTTAATCAAAGTTTTAGACTGATTCAATTTCAAATAGGGGATTGGGTTAAAATAAAAAAGTTAAATAAATCAAATGCTCAGCAAAAGATTACAAAAAAGTTCGAATCAATTTATGAAGGTCCTTATGTAATTGCAGCAATTCCCTATTCAAACGTATATATTCTAGTTGATCCATACACGAATTTATTCAGAGGGAAATATAATGCAATTCATTTGTCAAGATATTATAAAGGTAAATTGAGTAAAAATAGCTGATCCGGCGAACGTAATGTTTGACTGAAATTAATGATTATAAATAAAAACATTTATACTTCGTATTGTTGTGGTTCAATATAAAAAGATTGGACTAGAAAAATAATTGTTAGAATCAAATAATAGTTATAAAATAGAATTAATATTAAAATGATAAGTGTATTAGATATTAAGTCATATTTTTGTATCCTTAAAAATAAAAGTAATATTTTTGTACTTACCAAGTCTAGAGTAGAAGAACACTGGTTCTTGGGGTCGCGGGTCGAGTGTAGAGATGCTGAATGTGGTAGTTTAGCTGAAATTATTAATATTTTTATTATTATTAAGTGTTACCAAAAATGTTTACAAAAGTATTGTTATAGAAACTTTTAATAATTACTTATAAAAATAAATAACAAACGACAAATTAGGTTTAAGTTTTTTTTTTAAATGTAAATTAAATAGGTAGGTTAGAATAGGGTCTTCAATCCAGATCCGGCATAATAGTAGTCTGTATGTGTGGAAGTAACACTATTCACATATACAAGTCGCTTCATTCAATTGTATATAGAGTAAAAAATAAAATGAATGAACTTGATTTGTGTATTGTTCATAAAAATGGAGTGTATTAATCATAAAAAATACATATATTATCCTATAAGCTTGTATATTAAAGAGTTGAGCTACTTTATGTTACCCGAAGGCACAAATAGCGGTAGTGGAATTTTCGAAAAAAAAATGTTATATATATAGTTTCAATTAACAATTTTTATATTTAAACTAAAGAGAGACTAAGACTAGCAGTAATGATTTTTAGTTCATAAAATGATTTTAAAAATATATATTAATCATACATAGTATCATATTACATAATATTATCTGGAAAAATATGTTAATATCAAGTAAGCAATTTAATTACCTCAAAATAAAATAACAGGACAACATTCAGTGGCACTCGATACCTCGTTACTTGGAACATCTGAAAATTGGGAAGTATCCAGTTTAAACAGAGAACAAAGACGTTTTGTATTTATTTTCGTAGATGAAGATTTCAATATATCATAAAGAAACTAAAATTATCAATACAATTTTAATTATATATACGAGAATATCACTTGTTGGAACAAAAAAAAAATTTGGTTATGCGGAATTAGTTAGAAAATAATTACAGTAAATATTTGGTTATTGCGATGAAATTCATTAAATTTGTTTTATTTAATAAATAAATGAACAAAATTAAATAAAAAAACTGCTAGGTTAGGATAAGTATACTTACTTATAAAATGTCGTCATATAATTAGGAGGACTAATTACATATCAGCTTACTCAAAAACGCCTTACGTATCTGAAATCATATTTAAGCAAAAATTTGAAAACCGTAAAATTAATACATGTGTTAAAAATAGCTGACGCTCAAGGCGAGACGCGTTTGGCCACTTAAAGGGTCGGGAAAAAAAAGGGTCGCAGGTACTCCTTAATACGTCTTGTTTTGTGTTATCAAATTTCATTCATATTATATAGGCAATAGAGTTCACTTAAAACAAGTAAGTAGGCGTAACAACACTTTCTTCTCAGTATCTATAGTGCAAACAGAACAGACTTCAGTAGAAAAAAAGAATAGATTGTAGGCCAATGAGTTAAATTTTTTTCATCATACCTATATATAATGAACTAATAACATAATGGCAACAGGATAGTATTATAGCATAGATATAAACTAAATATGTAGTTTAAATTAACATTACGGTAAACTAATATATACTGAAATAACTGAACGTGTCCTACCTAGTTGACATTTTTAGGAAAAAACATTCTGAAAAAAAAAGAGAGTAAAGAGAATAGTGTATTACTTACCTTTAGGGTAGATTCAGGGTCACCCAACTCATCCAGCAACCCGGATTCATTTTTCTTTTGGCGATTTCATTTTTCTGTTATAAGAAATGTTTTCTTTTAACATTACAAAAGTTTTGTAATAATAATTAAAAGATTATTAAAATAAAATAACTGACAAAACATACATATAATTGTAGTTATACCTTAAATCTGCGAAGACGATCCTTGAAATTTCTTATTTTCATAGTCAAAATATTTAAATTAAAAAAAAAAAAAGGTTTTACATATTTGCACAGTTTTAATAAGTCCTGGCGAGCAAGTTCGGCCAAAAATTTATCTCCATAGTATATAACTCGTTACTATCCCAAATTATCGGGAACTCACAAATTAAAAGGTCAATCTTAGTAAGTCTCATTTTAAAGAAAATAATGTACTTACACGTCACAATCACAAGCTAGCACTTCAAAAGGAGTTTGGCTTTGTGTATAACAAATTGACCTATGGTTTATGCTAGGGGGCGCCACTAGCGCCATACTCTAGCGACGCCATAGACAAAACAAGGGAAATACTCAGTATTTACTGATGTTGCTAGAAAAGAAATTAATTGAAATAAAATATTAAATACAATTCATTGTACAAAAAAAAACATTTACCGATATATTAATAATGATCTTTGATTTATTACTGAGATTTTTTTTTAACTCGGGTTTAAGTTAATGGAAATATTCATTAAAACAAAAACATGTTGAAATAATAAAACTTAGAATGTTGCGACCAACAATGCGGCCGGTGATAAAAAAATTGAGACAATAGACGCAAAAGTTTAAGGACAAGTTGAGTGCACATGTTCGGGTCTCTAAAAAAAAATTGCCGATGCGTCGAGAGTTTCTCTACCTGGACTGTAAAATGCGTGGTGGTTTTGAGTACAAGTAAAGGATAGAATGTTATTTAATTGACCTAGATAATACAAATAACACAAGTATTTGATAAAAATGATTTGAATAGAGGTATTGGCCGAATACTGAATATTCAGCAAAAGTGGCCGAATAGGTCAAATACCATATAGTTATCAAATGTTTGTGGCATTTCTAGTATTTATAGCATACATGAAAAAAAATTAAACAGTCTAGAAATAGGTTAGTTATTACTCTTGATTACTTAAAAGTTAATTAAGTCGTTTAAATACACTTGTTACATTATCATAAAATATGATAAGTATATATTAAATATTTATCTGATACTGCAAAGCAAGAGAGGATAAAATTATAATATTCATGGTATTATTCGAAGATAATACTAAATAAATAAAATTTTAGGCTAGAATTGGCGGAAAAAAATAATTTAGCATAAATGAACAAAAATTACCAATTTACAAGATTAGATATGATATAAAAAAAAATAAGTAATACATTCAAAACTTACCAATTATTTTCTTCAGCAACAAAATTTATTACACTTCACAATTACATTTCACTTCACGACACAGGGTGAAATTCAAAACTGAGTCAGTGACAACGGTCAGTTTGATCAGAGAGAAGCTTAACACATCCCCTCTGTCACTTCCGGGACGCTTCATTGCGGGGTTGCCATGATAAAATATTGAGTATTAGTGTTGCCATGATAAGATGTAATAACGTAACCTTAAATAAAACGGTACGGTATTAACGTTATCTTAACAAACAACTTCAACTTAAATATAAACAGTTTTGTCAATACACATTACGTTTGATATTGTTATACAAGGAGGGAGCTTGGGGTTGTCTGAAATATTGTTTTTTAAACTAAGTTTTATTTGATGCATTTTAACTCTGGTTGCATATCGTGACTTTGGCTATTTGTAGAAATGGTCTGGGATAGATTGAGTGAACTGGAAAATGAAAGCCAATGAAAGATGATTAACTATTTAATTATAAGAATAGACTGATGGGTATTTGATGTTTTTGCAAGAAGTGTGTGAAAGTTTGTAATATTTTTGTATATATGGATTTTTACAATTAGACAAATGTCGGATTGCAATCAACCTGGATTTGTTGATATTTTTATTACAAAGAAATACACAAAATAGTCAACAAATTCTTATCAGTAGGCTAAAATCGTATAACGATTCGACCCATTTTCAAAGGGTAGTTTTTGTTGACTATACACTTCACAAAAAGCTAAGACCATGACTAATTACACACCTCATAGTGAATGAGATCTTTGACAGCAAAACACGATGATGACATGTCAATGAACATGCATTATCACAATTTTATATTCTAAAGAGATATTAATGCATCATTTTTAAATAAATTTTATCAAGTTATTTCAAATATGGGTTTGAGTGTGAAATGGTTATATGTATTTAATTATTAAATATAAAGATAGATAATAGTATTAAACGGTTCACAAGTAAGACCTATTTTCATATGTCATAACGGTGAAGTGTTTACAGTAGTGTAGATAATTTTAAATTTTATTATTTTTCAATGGTTCGTCTGGATGAATATTTATTATTTTTAATAGTATTTAATTGCAGACATTACATAGTATTTTTAATTTATATCTATGTTATGTTTGTAAAGATAATGTTTTGATACAAGTATCAGGATGTTATCAATGTATAATTTAAGTTTTTTTTTACATTTTACTGTTAATATGGAAGTCAGTCTGAAGTCAAATATCTGGTTCATGTATGAGACATGCTCCAAGAAAACTTGATTGGAAGGAGTGATTGGGTAATAGAATTCGGATTGAGCTTTGACTAATGGAGAATGAATATCCCAGTACTTATACCAAATGTTTTTCCTACTTTGTGAAGGGAGGTTTTGTTGGTTCATCTATTAACCGGACAATGTGGTTAAGTCGCCGGATAGAAAGATCCATAGACTAGGATGAAACCATGAGATCGAGCTACTAGAGCTTATTGGATTCACGACCCAATATCCTGCGCTGGTAGGAAAATCGTGACGAAAAGATAATCATGATACATTATTAAAATTCAGAGATCCGAGTTTTATACTGAATCAATCACAATCAATGAGTACTGGTTTAAACACACACCATACACCACACGTTTACATTTACGCAAGGGGGGAAGGAAGGGGATAATATCAACAAATTTAGGGTATAATTTTCAGTTTTATTGGAATAAGGGTTCGAGAATTATACATGTATGTGTGGAACAATACAATGCTAATTCTCGAGGGGGCGATTGTAACTAGATGCACTAGCAGATCTAGTTAACATATAAAAATAATTGGCACAAATAATCGGTCCATATCATTTTCATAAACTAAAAACCTCAATTATTATGTTCCAATATTAATCAAAATACTAGTAAATAGTATGTATATATCTAATAAATTAATTCCGTAAGTTAAATGGAATAGAAGCAAAATATTCTCACGAGAAATTCTAAACAACAAACAAAGACTTTAACTAAATCATATTTCGTAGTGGGTCGTTACTCAGAAAAGGAGATTGGTACTCGAGTTTAAAGGGTAATAAATTAGTCAAACGTATAAGGTAAAGGCATCAGTGCTGAGACATGCACCAGTGTGCCAAAAGTAGGTGTTATTATAGATTAATAAAGTATGAATTGAAAAGTAACTTAATTTTTAAAATAATTGTTTAGCATAAACCACAACACTACTTCAAAGAAGTGCTGTCTTCTGACATTAAGGGATATGCCATATGCGCCATTTTTTTGGAGCGTCACATGGTATTTTGATCAAACGTCGGCAGCCGAATTGTGATATTTTTTTAGAAGCATGTGCGCTGCTTCACGTAATTAATGCTTAATTTGTCTGGAGAAAGTGAAAAATTAATATAAATCCATATTAAAGTAAACCCTGGCCGATTACTGGGTTTGAGGCAGTAATTTTAAGGGGATCGTGGACCCAGAGGCCAGCCGATAGAGGCTGAGCATAGGTTTCAAGATTTATTTTTATTTTCAAATGCAATGTAAGTCGTTAAATCAAGCACCCTTAAATATCTACATTATTATGACTTTATTTCATTGAAATACATCAAATACTCAGTAGTCATCCTGTGGCTGACCACTGGACACTGAGATCACGGAACTTGGAACCCAATAGCCAGGCGTTAAAATGGGATGGCTGTAGACTGGGTACTTAAAGGCTGTGTCTTGGTAGACGGAAATGCTGATTACTGGCAAAAAGGGCCCTTGCATTATATTTAATGAAATATTTCCATAAGCTAAATTAAATTACGTTTTATTCTTTATAAAAATTAAACTTTAATAAATTATTGATGAGTAAAAACATTCATAATTCTTATTGATCAATTAGTGGGCAAATGAGACGTTCTTGAATATAGAAATTTCGTGGAGGGGTTGACTATTGGTGCCTTTACCCTGCGATAAGTACGAGAGACGCGTCTAACACGTCTGAAGCGTTTGCCGAAGGTTATAAATAGCTCAGTTTAAGCCAGGACCGCCATTATATTTTTGACCGTCGGATTGTCACTTTCTCTGGCTTATTCGTAGACGTAAAAACAAAGGTTGTTATTTTGACGATTGAATGTTTGACATTGCGTAGCTACTATGCTGTTCTTTGTCAATCTGTTCAATTGTTATTTTAGTGTCAATACTTACTTATTTTTGTGGATTTTTTGTATTTTAGAGCCAGTTCAGTGTCAGGTTGCATGGTCAACCTACCGAGTACACCTAACCAAACGGTGACAAGCAGGTTTACTCGGGAATCCAGTAGAGAGTTAGGTCCAGGTCGCGAGAGGGGCCTGGCGTCAGCCTTTTTACCAACACAGGTGACGATTATACCTCTTACGTTCTCTTCAAGGTCTGACAGAGGGATATGAGGGTCTCACGTGTGGACCATTAGGAGTAATCCTTACTCATTGAAATCTGTTGGTAATTGAAGAAGCGTTGTCTTGTTAAATATATTTATTTATACACATTATATACATGGTTAGGGCGCCTTATTCATCTGTACCCAGGCTTCGGCTAACACAGATGGAGGGAGGTAATCACACAGACACTAGGGTTTGCTATACCTCGGTTTTGTCGGCCGAACGTTTAGAGCTTAAATTAGGGTCCCTCACACACACACTCCTCCCTGTAAAAATAGAGGTTCGCCTCTAGTTTTACACACATTAGAATAGGTGAATTGGGGTAGAGTTAGGGTAGAGTCATTATTTGGGTGTTAGGTTTATTTATTTTCTTTCACATTTAGTTTGTTTGTATACAAAACTAAAATCATTAGTTTTAACTGTTTTTAATTACAAAATAAATTAAAATCTATCTTCAGTAGCATATGGATGGGTTACTGAGACTCGTACATTAAATATGATTGAAGGTTTATATATTTTTACATTGGGTGAGATAGGGGAACAAAGTTATTTGAGGACATACTAAATAATTTTGTTATAGGGAGCTAGTGACAGGCGGAGCAGTTCACTAGTGACAATTGAGCTTTTCTATAACTGGGGAATTAAAGGGTAAATAAAGTCATATTTAATAGACGATTGTTTTCAGTATTCCATACATTAATAGTACATTCAGATGAGTTTCTTGGCGTTTCTTCTCGTCTGAAATTAGGTTACGAAACGTTGGTAGAGTAATATTACATAGTGCTTAGGAATACCTATTAAAAATATAATAAAATAAAATGGGTATTAATTAGCTTAGAGACCCGTCTTCATCCGGGCGTGACAGTAGATAAAGTATGTTTGTACGTACTATTCTTTGCAATATTTACTTATGGTTACAATGGTTACATATACATATTTTCCTTTAGCTAGCTAGGTTAGCAAAGAGATATATTAAAAGGAAAATATAAGTTTTTAAATTACAAACAAAAAGGGCTTACTACTGTTCACGGTAACTGGTCACGGTAGGGCCCGGTAGGAGATAAATTCTAAAAAATATATATTATTTACTATTTTTTATTTTAATTGTCTAACAATAGTGTTAATAAAAATATACAGTAGGAATATTTACAAATTCATAGGATATTTAGGGATAGTTTTGAAAAAATCCAAATCGTATCAGTTTTCACATAAAAGACGAAGGGTACTAAGGTTCACAACGTAAATACACTAGACGATCACATGGCCAAATTTATTTATTTTCCTATTTTTATTTAATCCTGGTTGAATTTTAGTTAATTAGTTTAGTAGTAGATAGGGTAAGGTACAATAGGTCCAAAAAATATGAAAAAAATCGTGGAAGTAGAGCTTAAGAAAGACATTAAATGATAGCGGATATGATCAGTTTAGCTGTTTTTGAGTTATCGCTTAAAGTTTTCCCATCATAGTAAAAATACTTAATTAGGTGATGATTATGCAAATTTGCCTATTTGTTTAACTCGCGTGAAAGGTACCGTTTCATCCCTTGTTTAACAATTTACTATACTTTAAGCTCCAGTTTAGCTTATTGTGACGGAAGAGTAACTACGGAACCTTACACAGAGCGTGGCCCGACATGCTCTTGGCCGGTTTTATTATTTGTGATTTCGGGGTTGGTCCCATAGTAAAAGTTGCTCAGTATGACTTATATATTCACCCCGTAAATTATTGCAAATAACTAAATAAACAACCCTTAAATAACTTCGTATAAGATAAATAAAGTATAAGAAAAAAACGTGCCTCGAAAAATTAAGAAAAAAAAATGCTCGAATAGATGGCGATATACCTTTGGCCTATACTTGAGTAGATGGCGACACCGTTTGATATTTAACACATATCAGTAAAGAACATGGGTCAAATAGCCATATGTCGTTCTCGTCCTGTGTCGAAAGATGGCAGTAAATTAAGTTGACTACATAATTTACTTTGTCAATAAGTTTCTATACTAAATTCTCTTTGATATGACCTTCAATATCATGCAGTCACTAGGAGGAACCTCAAATTGTACTTAATTTAATGAAATTCCGTCTGCTCGTTTGCCTCCTCTACCATAAAAAAAACTATTTTAGTACGATTAAAATGGAACTTGAAATTGCAATTAACATGACTTAGAGCCGAGTGGAATTTATGAATTAATTCATAGAAACAACCAAGCGATATTAGATTACGGGCCATTTTGGTACTAGAAACAAGAATATAATTATTTGGTACTAGACACTAAATAGTGCAGCATAGAAATCACTAAGTAAGCATTATTAATTATAATACCATTATAGGACCTGTCGTCATGTATGGATCAGAGTGTTGGGCCCTAAAAGTGACGGATGAAAAGAGATTGCATGTAGCGGAAATGAGAATGTTAATATGGATGTGTGGTGTTACAAGAATGGATAGGATAAGGAATGAGTATATAAGAGGAAGTCTGAAAGTTGCACCCATAATAGAAAAAGTAAGAGCGAATCGCCTAGCGTGGTATGGGCATGTGGTGCGGAGGGATGAAAGTCATGTGACGAGAAAGGTATTACGAATGAATGTGGAGGGATGGAACGGCAGAGGAAAACCTAGGAAACGGTGGATGGATTGTGTGAGAGATGACATGAAACGAACGCGACTGAACGATGAGATGACGAGTGACAGAAAGATATGGAAGGAAAAGACATGCTACGCCGACCCCAAATGAATGGGATAAGGGCAAGCGAATGATGATGATGACCTACTTAAATTATTCAATTTATTTAATATTGTATTGTCATGAACATAATAGGTGTTATATTATATAAAGTCAGATAATGATAGCCTGTAAGAGCATATAATAGTATTATTATTCTATTCTAATCCAGACCAGTCTATAAGGTAACATAATAACATTTTACTTATCAGTAATTAAATTAAATCTAATAATATAACGTAAACAATAGGGTTTGCAATCCGGATCCAAAATGCATGAAATTATCCGGATCTGGATCTGGATCCACGGATCTTCCCATATATTTCAGATCTATCGTGCAAACTCTAGTCAATAATATTGATTTATGGTTTATTGAATTGATTTGTCAATATCAATGATTTGATTTGATATGTATAGTAACATCAAGACGTTACAATCACATATATTATGAAGCCTTTATTATAAGCATCATAATACGTAATCGAATAATCGCAATCCATTTTACAACAGCGCACTTACACTCTATAAAACAATCACGCAGCTAATCAGAATACCTAATACCTTCAAAGGAATTTTAAGCGTATATTTATTTCCTTAAGAACGAATTTGTAATACATGTCGCATTTACTTACGCCGTTTTATTACAAAGGACGTGAACACTCATTTGTATCTCTGTTTATCTACAACCCAAGTAATCAACATTTTTTGCGAGGCACATCAATTAAAAAGTAAAACCGCTGAATAATTATTTAAAAAGTAACCCTAAATTCGTTGGCGATAAATTTTAATAACGACGTCAATTATTTCTAGAGATGGGCGTGGGATAATGCAGATGAGTATGAATATCGCCAGACTAAGACTGAGTTTTTTGTCACAAATTTCATTTTTGATACAAACTTTTATCGCTTACGTACTAATACTCATCGAGACAACTCTAACAAATCCGTTCGGTATGCATTGTTATGGTCACCCCTTGTGTACATCATCAGATCAGCTCGATGGTACAATAATATTGCATAATTAACCAACTTACATATGTATGTGAAGTTTCAACTCAATTAAATAATAGCAATTGAGTCTAATACAATACAAACAATACAAATCATCTTTAATGAACAACCTCAGAACAAATGTACATGGAAACACGTATAATACATGAAGATAGAGGTAAACAACAGGCGGCCTTATCGCTACAGAGCGATCTCTTCCAGACAACCTTTAGGTACGTCTAATTTATCTTGTAAGATTTGACCCAAACAAACATAAATACATATATAACATGTTTTGTCAAAAAAATATTCATACTCGCCTTCGCTAATTGGTGACTGCGAAATGTACTGCGAGTCACATGTCATAAGGCATCTCGCTTGCACTTATTGGTGCGTGTGAACACTGCGAATCGTGTCTAACAACTAGGATTTGCAATCAGGATCCGAAATACATGAAATTATCCGGATCTGGATCCGGATCCACGGACCTTCCCATACATTTCAGATCCGTCGTGCAAACCGTAGCAGAAACAATTATATATATATATATATATATATACCTACGATGCTCTTTGTACATTTTTAACCTCCAAAAAAAAACGGTGCACATGACGGACAAATATCGGGCACGTATCTACCTAACACTGACAGTTATCGCTTTTCCATGTAAGTCTGATTATACAAGTGTATGTGACAGTCCATATCAAAAGGGACCTTATGGCAGTCGGCGCTTTCGTCACTTCGTACCGATTAGTATTGGTGCGCCGCTAATGATGGCGTAAGCGCCGACCGCCATAAGGTCCCTTTTGATATGGACTGTCACATATTAAATCGTCATTAATTATTTCAGAGTCCTCTGCATACTCATTACAATCCCATCACTAGTAACCCTGTTCGTTCAGTTTACATTTTAATGTAAGGCATTAGCCTAATAGCACTGCTAACGACTGCTCCTTTTTTTCGTTTTCTGCCTATTATTTTGTAAAAAGGATACAATACAATACAAAACATTGCGCCTCAAAATAACATTTACAGAAACGGCCAAGAGCATGTCGGGCCACGCTCAGTGTAGGGTTCCGTAGTTACTCTTCCGTCACAATAAGCTAAACTGGAGCTTAAAGTATAAATTGTTAACCAAGGGATGAAACGGTACCTTTCACCCGAGTTAAACAAGTAGGCAAATTTGCATAATCAGTACCTAATCAAAAACAGCTAAACTGATCATGTCCGCTATAGTTTTCATTTAATGTCTTTCTTAAGGTCTACTTTCACGATTTTTTTCATATTTTTTGGACCTATGGTTCAAAAGTTAGAGGGGGGGGGACATTTTTTTTTCTTTCGAATATATTCACTTTATCAAAAAATGTTTTTTGAAAACCCTTATTACTTTTGAAAGACCTTTCTAACGATACCCCACACTCTAGGGTTGAAGCGAAAAAAAATTTCACCCCCACTTAACGTGTAGGGGAGGTACCCTAAAAAAAAAATTAGATTTTATTGTACGACTTTGCCGGCTTTATTGATTTATATATCCATGCCAAAATTCAGCTTTCTAGCACTAACGACCACGGAGCAAAGCCTCGGACAGACAGACAGACAGACGGACATGGCGAAACTATAAGGGTTTCTAGTTGACTACGGAACCCTAAAAAGACATGCTGCGCCGACCCCAGGTGAATGGGACAAGGGCAAGCGAATGATGATGATGAGTATAGGCTTACTGAGCTGTGTAACAAAGGTTTGTTGCACAGCTTAGTAAGGCTTGTTTTGTGGGTACCAGATGACAATTCAGTGTAATTTCTTTTCAGTTCATTGTGTCATCTAACCTTTTTAGGTAAGATCGACCTCACAAACATCTTTACATGTCAATTAAAAATGGAGGGTGAACTATGGAAGAGGCAAGGAACAGAATCTCCATATGCAGAACTGTTGCAAAAGTATCCAGCTGTCCGCTATAAATAATAGTTCCAAATCTCTCCAGAGTAGCGCCAGAGTAGCTAAAAAGCATTATTGACGGAGTGAAGTGCGCTGTCTATGATTAGATTTTTTTCTCAAGTATTCTAGGTATTGTAGTTGTAAATAAATGGAAAACATTCATGACTCAAGAACAACTATTTGTGCTCATCACACAAATAAATGCCCTTAACGAGATTCGAACCCAGGACCATCGGCTTCATAAGCCGGGTCACTACCCACTAAGCCAAACCGGTCATCAAAATAAAGTAACTAAATATTAGCCCGTGTTAGCTTAAAAAGACCAGTCTCCACAAGTCTTTAAAACCCTACATTTACAACCAGACATCTATATCCGACAAGCAGCAAGCAAATTCGTATTGTACGAAGGGTCGGCCTGAAAACCAGCGTTGTAGTAGGTAAGCCTGCTGCAACACATGCTGAGGTTCGCTCCTTTTTAGCATCATAATTTTAAAAGTTTTTATATCTACATGTAAACATAAATTTGTGCCTAATTAAGTTTCATTTTAAGGCTTGTAATGTTTTGGAGCAATGCCTGTAAACATTTTTCAATGTGGTGTTAAATAAAAAAAATCTATGTCTATGTCTATATCAATATGCAAAGCAATCAAAGCGATCCTTGTAAAAAGCAGAAAGAAGTAAAGTAAACACGGCCGAGACTAGAACCCTTAGGAGAGCCCTCATCTGGCTTGAGGGCCATTGTTTCCTCTGTTTGAGGAAAAGTAACCTTTTTTGTCTGTGTAATGTACTGGGACTTTGTCTGTTCTAACGAGAAGCGTTTTTGGAAAAACATGTGGAACATTGCGAGAAACATGAGATATTTACTGTAATATTTGGTAGTGGTAGTAAAACACTTTATTGTACAAAAAGAAACATAAAACAGGAAACGCACATCATTTGTACAAAGGCGAACCTATGCCTTTCAGGAATCTCTTCCAGTAAACCTCATATGAAAGTGAAAAAAATACAGGTGCAAAAGCTAAGTGCGCATAAAGATTCAAATAGCATGAGTACGGTGACAGCTGTCATCTCATAGACAAAATAATTCTATCGAAATTGCAATTTACATTACAAAATTATAATGAATACAGAATGAATGCCAACATAATTTAAAATATAAATTACCTGTGTTAGTATACATTGCGAAATTAACTCAGTAGTTGATATTTTCGCTTAATATATCTTATCTTTAATCATTGTAATTTATGTGTATTAAATATTGCTACTTAGCTGTCAGACCGCCTACTGTTTAATTACTCTTAATTTAAAGTTATTTTATTATGATTTTAATTATGGTTCACAAATGAGATATATTATTATTGCGATACAACGAGGACATACCGCCGGCATCCTTGGTACAGTCAGCATCAAAAGTAGCGGATGAAACAACGCACCAAAAGTATCTGATAATCGATATAACTTTTCTAAATGGAGATAAATCTCTAAAATTAACGCCCAAAAGTATATCTTTTACAGTCTAAATTGTTCTACATATCGAACTATCACTTTTTGTTAAGCTGTTACAGAATGATACTTTTGATGCTTACTGTACAATGCCTTAAGGGCCTATTTACATTTAAGCTGCTTAGTTATAGTCATCCTCTGTATACAAGATGCCCGCGAGGAAACGGAATAATTTAACCACATATTCCTGAGGTTATAAGAAGGAACAAATTTTACACAAATTTAAGTAAATTTTTTGTGTTTTTTTTTTTCACTTTTGTATGTATTTATACATAATAAGTACATGTACTTGGAAAAGGTATGGATTAATATGATTTTTTTTTTACGTACAAACTTGTCTATTCAAAGTTTTCCTTGTTACTTTGATATCTGTCAATAAAGGACGTCTAGACTAGGTCCCATAGTGGCGACATCGCTATCAAAAAGGCGTTATGCATTGAAACACAATAAAAAAAGGTTTTTTTTTAATGGCAGTAACTCTGAAACTAGGAGAATTAAAAAAAGTTTTTATGACATTTTTGTCTCTAAATACGATCCGGAATTTACTGTTAATTTTTTTCCGTTACTTCGTGGGCAACGTGTATATCCATTATGTATATTGTTATTGTAAATAAAATGTTGATTCCTTATTATTCGTTCCAAACAAAAAAGAAAGCTTGGTAGCAAATACGAAATAATCCAGACACAATTGAAAAATGTATATTGGAATCCTTCTTTTCTCGTATGGTTGTACGCAATACCGAAAATTCCGCTTCTGTTTACTCTTGAATATAAAGTAAACTTCAGCCTACGTTTACCTGGTAACCTTAGTTCACAGACTATAGTTGTAAAGAAGATTCACTTTTAATATATAAAACTTTTACGTTTTGAACATGTTTAATGATAATCAGAAATAAAAAGAAAATTAAATTCGCGTTAGCTCCGCTAAAGTTATTATTTCATACTTAGCTTTATCAGGTGAAACAAAGCGTTTCATTCATTCATTCATTCATATTTCCCCGCATATTTAAATAGGCCCCGTAAGATGGCTACCAGCAGAGGCAGAACTAAAAGAGATTGTGAAAGTACCACTTTATAAATTTAAATTATAACCAACTATGAAAGTCCTGTGTTCAGTAAAATAATGAACAGCCATCTGACTACCAACAGCTTAGGCTGGTTTTGTTTTCGTGGTGGTATGCCGGGACAACGCGAGGAGGAAGGAGGTATTAAATTATTCGAATTTTTCTTTCTTTCTTATTTTCCTTATTTAGCTTACTAACACTTTAGTGACCATCTAGTCCACATTTTTATTTGTAAAGATATAAATAGCATGTGTGTTGCACCATCTAAGAATAAGTACTAGATAAACTATTTTTAAGAAAGTTTGTCACTCTGGTGTCCATAACTTTTTTATTCACCAGGCAACTATCAAATTGTTAGCTTTAGGTAATCATAAAGTCCACAGATGATATTTAACTCAAAATATATTATAATATGTTATATTATAATAAAATATATTATGTTTTAAGGAAGGAGCATCAGCTGGGAAAAGCTGGATCACAAATTTAAGAGACCAATCTGGAATAAAACATGGGGGCAGAGACAAAATTTTAGATATAGCCACGGATTACTACCGGACTCTTTACTCTAACCCCCTCCAGACACAAATAACAGAAATGACCTCCGACGATATCCCACCCATAATAGAGCATGAAGTGTATCTTGCACTTCGTAGGATGAAATACAGCAGAAGCCCAGGAGAAGACGGCATCACAACCGAAGCCTTAAGGGTAGGAGAGCTGGAATTAATTCCTCAAATCACAAAATTATTCAATAGCATAATCCAAACAAAAACATTTCCACAACAAATGTGCCACTCTAATATCATACTGTTGTACAAGAAGGGTGACAGGGCTGATATCGGTAATTATCGCCCTATCAGTCTTGTCTCCCATCTGTACAAAACCTTCATCAAAGTAATAGAAAGTCGCATCTCCGGCTGCCTAGATCGCCGTCAACCACCAGAGCAGGCAGGATTCAGACCAGGCCTCTCCACCACCGACCATCTACATTCTTTAAACCAAATAGTTGAAAAATGCCAAGAACACAAACTTCCACTTTACATCGCCTTCATAGATTATTCTAAAGCTTTTGACAGTATCACCCACGCCTCCATATTCACTGCCCTATTCAATCAAGAAATAGATCCATCTTACATAAAACTCCTGAGCACTATATATAGAAATAGTACCGCCACCATCAAACTGCAATCTTCTGGCCCGTCCTTCAAAAATAGAGAGAGGAGTTAAGCAAGGAGACCCGCTATCGCCGAAACTTTTTACAAGCACTCTGGAACAAGTCTTCAAAAAACTTGCGCCAAGTTGGGGAGAGAAGGGGCTTGTCGTCGGAAATCGCAGATTAACTAATCTGCGGTTCGCTGACGACATTGTCATTTTCTCTTCAACTGCTTCCGAGCTACAACAAATGCTTGAAGAACTAAGCATCGCAAGCCTCGAGATTGGACTGAAGATGAATATGTCAAAGACCAAGCTTATGACTAACAACAAACCACGTAGGATAGAGATAAATGGAGAACACATTGCATATGTCCATGAGTATATTTATTTGGGCCAATTAGTCTCCTTCCAGGCGCGTCAGGAAAAAGAGGTCGAAAGACGGATTGAAAACGCCTGGAGGAGCTATTGGTCCATGAAACACCTGATGAAAGGTAATCTTCCGATATATCTCAAACGGAAGCTCATGGACATGTGCATACTCCCAGTTCTAACCTACGGGGCACAGACTTGGTCTTTGACTAAAGCTCAGAAGTCCAAACTCGGAGTTTGCCAACGAGCTATGGAGCGTAGCATATTAGGTGTCAAATTGGTGGATCGAGTCCGGAACACCACGCTGCGCTCCAAGACACAAATCATCGATGTAGCTCGGAAAGCGGCCAAGCTAAAATGGGATTGGGCTGGTCATGTCTGCCGAATGCCGAATGAGTTGTGGGGCAAAGTCACTACAGAGTGGGAGCCCGAAAACTCGAATCGGGGATCTGGCAGACCTCACCGGCGATGGCGGGATGAACTGGACTCCTTCTTGAAGGAGTGGCCAGACATAGCACTCGACAGAGATCAGTGGAGAGATTGGGGGGAGGCCTTTGCCCAGCAGTGGGACACGACAGGCTCCAAATAATAATAATAAATAATAATAATGTTTTATTACGTCGTCAGTGTTCAAGTTACTATAGGGAGCGTGCATGAACTGTAGGAGGCAGCACAGGAGCCGTCAGATTTTTGGCGCGAGGCGTAAATTTGATGTTTATTGTTCCGATGTAGCCCACAAGATGGCAGAACCTACTATGCGCAAGAAAACACGTGACGTGTAAATGTACATGTTTATGGTTCCGATTCAGGCCACAAGATAGCAGACCCTCCAACGCGCACGGTCGCTATTGATAATCTACTAGATTAAATTGACCTCCCCTCCTCACCCCGCTCGCGTGACCCACTAATCAGTTGACATCTTTGACGTAAGATATAATGCATGCATTTAGACTCGGAGCACGTGACCGTCGAGAATTTCGGATACCTCGAAGAATTAGCCTGGCCGAAACCTCGGTGCAAATTTTGACTTCCGGGGACAGGTTAGTTCTGTCTTGAGAAACAGATAAATTTCACGCTTAAAATTGTGTACCTACTTGTCCTGTTCCCCATCAGTCGGATTCTCTGTCTTAATTTAATCTGTTTCGTTTCTGGCATACACAATACACGCAGCACAATGGGCTTAGAATATCGAGTCCTGATTTTTCCGAGCCTGTTGTTGTAATTTTCTAAAGCTTATTGTGCAAAACAAGAGCGTGTTCAAGTATTTAGTCTTTATCTTTGTTATATTAAAAGCATAATTAAAAATCTAGTTATTTAATCTTGTTGTTTATAAGATGACAATGAAAGATATTCAAATTTTCATTTGACGTTCGCATATAAAGGTTTTTACACAAAGGTATAAAATAAGGCTTGTTGTATACAATACTACATTACTCCTCCTCCCGCAAAAAAGGTCTGTTTGTCTATAGTCCGAAAAAGCCAAATCGTGATGGTGGTTTCGTCTTCCGACCCGACCGGCGCGGTGACGATTGGTCTGGTTGAGCACGGGATGGTGCAGACGGCTCGGCTGATCCTCCGTCTGATTGATCTCTGCTGGTGGAGGCCACAGGTGCCGGTGGGGGCATGGGACCGTCTGGGTGATCCCTGTTGGTGGCCGCTGTTGTCGCCGGCTGTTCGCTATGGTCGCCGCTCTGTTCATAGGCGTTAATGTTGCGTCTATAGTATGTGAAATTTTTGATCTTAACCGTTTTCTTAGGAACTTCTTCAGGTTCCGGTTGCCTAATTCCAGGCACTGGTTCAAATGTTTGTTGACTTGTGTCGATGGTCGTCTTCGGTACATGTTCATACCTCAGGCGAAGCTGGTCTGCATGTTTGCGTTTATGTACTCCGTTCGTGAGCTCTACTTCGTAAGAGTATGGTCCGTTGCGTTTAACTATTGTTCCAGGGTCAGACCCCTTATCGATAGGTTTATTAATCCAAACCTTATCGCCAGGTTCGTAAACTGGAGGCAAAACTACCTTGTTGGTAGGTCTCAGCATCTGTTTGAGGCGTGCTTTTTCCATGTTTTCTTTTACATCAGGCTTCCACAGGTCGAATGTAGTGCGTATTGGCCTTCCGAACATCATTTCGTAGGGCGATCGATTTGTTGAACGTCGTGGGGTATTGCGGTATCCCCGAAGGAAGCTGTTAAGGCGTTCGTGGAGGTCAAAGCTTCTATCACTGGCTAGCATTCGCTCCTTAAACGTGCGCACTGCGCGCTCCGCCAATCCGTTAGTTTTTGGGTGATATGGTGTTGTTTTAATGTGTGTAATGCCTGAAACTCGGCAAAAATGGTTAAAATCTTCTAAAGTGAATTGTGGCCCGTTATCACTTACAATATATCTTGGTGTTCCAAATGTAGCAAATATGTTAGTTAATCTCTGTACTGTTACCCTGGTTGTAGTAGTTTTCATCGGCACCACCTCTAGCCACTTCGTATAGGCGTCTATAACTATTAACCACATATGACCTAAGAATGGCCCCGCGTAGTCTACATGTAACCTGTGCCAGGGCTCCACTGGTATTCCCCACGGAAATACCGGCGCTTCGTTCGTGTTGCTTCTCGACTGCTGGCATAGACTGCACCTTTTTGAGAAAGTTGATATGTCGTTGTCAATGTTTGGCCAATATACGTGAAGACGTGCCAGTGACTGCATAGCTGTAATGCCGTTATGGCCGTCGTGTAGCATTTCCAGGATCTGTGGTCGGAGTGCTTCTGGTATGACGAGTCGTCCGTTCCAAAGTAAGATTCCGTCTTCATATGACATCTGGTCCTTTTTTTCATAAAACGTGTGTAGCTCGTTGGAAAGGTTTTTCTTATCTGGCCAATGCGTTATAATATAATTTTTGATAACGTTGAGCGTCTTGTCTTTGAGCGTCTGTTTTTGTAGCTCGTGTTTAGTTACGGGAATGTTCTCGAGCCTTAGATGTAGTAAATGGGCAAATTGCGGTAGCCCGGTTCTTTCCTCTAGTGTTGTGTCGTTGCATGTGATCGGTAGTCTTGATAGTGCGTCGGCCGGGGTGTTTTCTCGTGCTGCTTGGTAAAAGATAGAATATTCATAGCTGTTTAATATCATGGCCCATCTAAGGAGCCGGTTGCTAGCAATTTTGGGTGTTTCTCAATCTTGACTGAAGATCCTTTCTAGGGGTTTATGATCAGTTAACAGGACGAACTTCCTACCATAGAGATATTGGTGGAACTTAGTGACGGCATATACAATCCCCAATGCTTCTCTGTCGATAGTTGAGTATCGTTGTTCGACGTCGGAGAGTGTTCGCGAGGCATACGCCACGGGTCTCATTGCCTCATTGATTTTATGAAACAAAACCGCCCCAACTCCCTTCTCTGATGCATCACTGCTGAGATATATCGGTTTGTTTTCGTCATAGTGTACGAGTGTGTCTGATGACGTCAGGATTTTTTTGAGTTCGTTCGTTATTCTTGTGTCCTCTTCGGTCCAGTTCCACCTTTGGTTCTTTTTCAGATGTCTGTACAATGGGGCGCATCTCATGTGAAGGCTATCTATGAAACGGCCATAATATGTTAATGAGCCTAACAAGGCTCGGAGTTCCGTTGTGTTGGTCGGAATAGGCATGTTCTTAATTGCATTGATTCTTTCTTCTGTCGGATGTAAGCCGCTGGCGTCTATTTTATGTCCTAGAAAGGTGACACTTTCCTGTAACCAAGCGCACTTATTTACTTGGCTCTTCACTCCGGCGTCTTGTAGTCTCTTTAATACTGTTTTTACGCGTGTTAGATGTTCTTCTAAGTTATGGGCTGTTATAAGGATGTCGTCAAGATAACAAACAACACCCTCAATGCCACTGAGGATCTGGTGCATTGTTCTTTGAAAAACGGCCGGCGCAAACGAAATTCCAAATGGTAAGCGTTTGTAGCGAAAGTAGCCCATATGTGTTGAAATCGTTAGGTATTTCCGCGATTCTGGATGGATCATCAGTTGTAGGTATGCATCTTTCAGGTCAATCTTTGTAAACAGTTGCCCTCCAGATAATTTTGATGTAATCTCTTCAAATCTGGGAAGTGGATAATCATCGATTTGAACATGTTGGTTTATAGTAACTTTGAAGTCGGCGCAAATGCGAATGCTTCCGTTTGCCTTAATCGCAATGACAATCGGGGAGGCCCATTCAATTGGAGTCGACATGGTATCAACTGGTTCTAAAACTTCTTCTTGGACTAGACGTTGAAGTTCGCTGTTTACTTGTTCACGTAAGGCGAGTGGTACCGGACGAGGTCGGAATGTTTTCGGCTTCACGTTGTTAGGTATGTGAATCTTGGCACTATGCCCTTTTATAGTTCCAAGTTTACCGTCAAAGAGTGACTTGAACTCTTGAAGGATGATTTGTACTGCATTGTGATGTTTTGTGTCGTGCTGGGTTAAGGTTACTGCTGCAGGTGTTTTTATGTTGCACAACCTGGCTCCAGGGGGCATAGGTAGTTCAAAACTTAGGCACCAATCCAGCCCAAAAAGTGGAATGTCGTTATGTTGCGTAACGTAAGCGGTCAATACCTTCTGAGTGTTAAAAGCGTTAACTGTTATCTCGCATGTTCCTAATGTTTCAATTTGTACTTCGGTGTAAGCAATAAGGTTCTTGCATTTCTTTAGTGGTGGACGTCCAATGGTATTCCATAGGTTTTTTCCAATTACGGAATGCACTGCTCCTGGATCATATAGCATTTCGACCCTTTTTGCGTTCAATAAAGTTGGTATCATAATTTTTGTAGCCGGGTTGTGTCTCTTCACGGCAAAAGTGTGTATGCTCTGTTCATCAAAATCTTCATCGTCGCTGTCTGTTTGCCTTGTTATTTGTCTCGTGGTATTGTTCTGTTTTAACTTGAGTCTGCCACTGGTTATGCAGACGCTTGAAAAGTGGTTTTCTTTGCCGCAGGCATTACATCGTTTTCTTTTGCCGGGCAGTCATTCATATTCGTGTGAAAATCTCGTCCGCAAAACATACATGTTTTTACCTTAGGTGTTTGTCGTTGGGTAGGCCGATGGGTTTTGGGTCTTATTTTGTTAACGGTTTGTTGTTCCGTACTCATCTGAGGGTTGTTAGTTAAACGTTGGCTCTGTAGTTCTGCTTGTTCAAGTTTGTTTGCTGTGGCTATAACATCAGAGAGTTTAGCACTGTTTGTTGGGTGTTCTTTGATAAGTTCTTGCTGCCATGTGCTGTTATTGATGCCGATTACCAGTTGGTCCCTTATGCGTTCTTCCAGGGTGTTCCCGAATTCGCAGTATCCCGCTAATGATCTTAGCTCGAGGATGAATTGTGTGATTGTTTCTTCTGTTTTTCTGTGTCTAGTTGCAAAAGTAACTCTTTCTGAGAGAACGTACGTTTTTTTTCCATAATATTCGTTAAGCACCGTTTTTAAGTCATCGTACGACTTTGTAGTAACGACGGCTGGTCGATAGTAATCTACGAGTACCTTGAAGGCTGCAGGTCCGGTCCGAGAAAGAAGCAGTTGCTTTCGCTTATCCTCAGAAGCTTGTTTGTCGAGGCCGTGAATTTGTAATTCAATTTCGAAGCGCTGGATATAATAATCCCAGTCTTCGGTTTTGTTATCGAACGAATCGAATTGGAAACGATCAACGCGTTCGGCCATAGCTCCGTCGTCGTCGTCGCCAAAATGTTATATTAAAAGCATAATTAAAAATCTAGTTATTTAATCTTGTTGTTTATAAGATGACAATGAAAGATATTCAAATTTTCATTTGACGTTCGCATATAAAGGTTTTTACACAAAGGTATAAAATAAGGCTTGTTGTATACAATACTACAATCTTGAGGTCAATTTAAGAGAGGTAAGAGACACAGGGAAGAGTTTTTAATCATATCCAAAACAAGAATATATAAATAGGTGTTTATTTATAACTGTATGAGGAATGTACAGTTGAGTTCATGGATACATTTTTGCAATCGATTAAGATGAAGAAATTTATAAATTTATACGTCATATTTAATTATTGAGTTATCCGGAGTTAAGACGGTTTTGGAGAGAGGAGCATGGCGGTCTTTGGTGTCGGAGGCCAAGATCCACTTCTGCGCCACAGCAGTAAGTAAATATATTTGAAAACGCTCCTTTACCTTTTGATCTATAAGTAATTTTCTTTCTTCGCACGTTATGAGTATAATCTTGAATAGCAAAATAATAAGCTATATCCCGTATAAAGGATTTTCAGATACCATATGGTGCGGTCAAATATGCAGAGACTCGCCGAGTGCCGAGCCGCTTTTAACTATGAAAAAGAAACTTTTTTTTATATATAAAATAAGTGGAAGCCGCCCCTTACAAAAAAGGCCTTGTCAGAACAAGATGTCCACTGCCGCGAAAATATGACACCTTATTCCAAAGAATTAAGATTGACAATTGGGTATAACAATTTGGATCCTCGATACCAGAAACGGGGTCATTCCTATTGCTATAATATTTTCCACATAGGTTGGGTAAGGCTCGGAAATCGGTTAAATTTCCAAACCGTTATCATATACTTGCCGCAACACCTTTTAATTTTGGTTTCATTCCCAAAACCGTTATATTTAAACCAGTTTTTAGGAGAACATTTCCTTAAAGTTCTTGTCAGATTAACCGGTTTATAACAATAAATACCGGTTTCTTCCTATGTCGATGTCCTTGTTCACGCGGCACACCACCAGGGCGACAGGCCGTCTCGCTGCTCGTCGATTAAACCGAGTTATTTAGCTTACATTAAAGTTCCTAAAACGTTCGCGTTTTTATGAAAGTTTGGATTAAAACCGAAATAAACCGGTATTTACAGCTGTTATTAAAACCGGTTCCGAGCATTGACGTGACTGTTACCATATTTTTTTAAAGTTTCGATTGGTGTTTTGTATCTACGATCATCATCTTCGCTAGGCCTTCTAGTTTGTCATTGTGTTCGACTGCGCTACTTTCTCTTAGCAATAGGAACAACACCACAGGACGGTGGTAGTTAGGAATTCACTTTGTTCGAGCTCCAGCGACAGACAAAGGAAATATGGAATTGAGTAATGAACATTTCCGCGCTTTAAGCAACGGAGTAAGCAAACGGAATAGAGGAACAGAACCGCAAACCACATTCCACGGGTTGCCTCTTTGTCGCGCTTGTAAATTCGTACATAATTCGTTTTGGACCCGGGTATGTCCTTAAACTACGTCCAAAAGAGAGGTATGGGCAATGTGAATGTCATCTCGCCTTGTGTGGTAGGGCACAGCACAGCAGATGTCATTCCAGATCTAGAGCAGAGCCCAACTGGGGAAGTACCTCCACCTTACAGAAAACCGCAGCCAAATAACACTTGACCCTACTCATAGTGTTGTGTTCCTGCCGGTGAGTAAGGTTGCCAGAGCTCAACGAGGGGGGTGGGGTTAGGGTCGGTAACGCGCATGTAACGCCTCTGGAGTTGCAGGTGTACATAGGCTACGGAGACTGCTTACCATCCGGCGGGCCGTATGCTTGTTTGCCACCGACGTAGTATAAAAAAAAAAACATAAATATGACAGGGACACAACACATTGAACGTGGTTCGTTGTAGGTAGGTTTATACCACCGTTTGAGACTCTGTTTAATGTATTTTTCTTTCGCTGGACGCGTAGTATCACCTTAAGAAAACGTCAAATTCCCGCATTATATTGCTCCGTTATTAAGTGAAAAGTGAAAGCACAATTATTATTAATTTTTATTGTTATTTAATTATTACAATTTTATTAGAAACAGCGCATCTTTTCTGATTTCCAATCTTTAACTGGTATTTTCATAATGTCACTAATCTCTTTCCATGCATCGTTGACTTAGTTCGGTCCTTATACTCGCGGTCTTGAGGGTTCCATAGTAGACTATAATTTTGGTACATTTCTAGAAACGTCAAATCCAGATAATGATTCCAATTGGTCGCCATTATTACCTATGTCCAAAAACTGCGTGCGTTCGCCTCCTACGCTTACCCGCAGCCGACTGACGGGAGCGCGCAGAGAGTGTAGAGAAAAAGTTTCGCACAAACACAAAACTTCACGAGACCTCTTTGATGTTTGGCCATTTTTACCGACACGAAAAGGAGACAACACGAATATACGCGAGACAATACGAACAGACGAATGCTCACTCTACACTCTCGTATTCTTAGCAAGTCTCTTGATGTTTTGTTGAGAATGTGGAGCTCGCTATCAGGAGCCTTGTATCTGATGCCTGTTCGTATAACTAAACAGTTTTTGCCTTAAAAACAGTATAAAATTGATACTCTGTTCTGTTTCATTACTACTGCGTCTTAGAGCGCCATCAATAACTCAATTGAAAGGATTGAATTTAAACTGAAGAACTTTCAACGTAATTTATTTTTTAGTGGAAGCGATTTGCGCTATTTTGCTTTAAGAAATATTATTCTAAAATACATTACCGGAATATAACATTGTTATTTTTAAGGTTCCGTACCAAAAAGTTCAGCGCTTCTTTCAATTTATTTTAATAAGAAAACTTATTACTAAGAAAATTATCATATGTAATATTTTTATGTTCTACATTGTGTTCTAGTGTTATTCCTGAAGCAGTACAAAACATAAGTAATATTTAAATCTTGTATGAAGACATTATGTTAAATATTCACCGTCACCGTAACTGTCGCCTGCGGTATTTCCGGACCGATACGACCTTCAAACCTTCAAGAAAAGAGCGTACTCCCATCTCAAAGGCCGGCAACGCACTTACAACCCCTCTGGTGTTGCAGGTGTCCATGGGCGGCGGTAATCGCTTACCATCAGGTGATCCGTCTGCTCGTTTGCCTCCTCTACCATAAAAAAAAAAATATCAACTGATTTTTTACTGAGCAGAGTTAGCAAACGAAATTATCAAAGACGAACCATCTCCCCTAAGGCGGAAAGAATGAACGCAGATATATTTAAAGCGATATGTCCGTTCTGCGTGAGAATATCTTGCTTTTTATTAAAACGTAGGCTATATCATGATGATGTATTTATCTTTAAGAAATGCTAAAAACTAAGGCAAATATACTTATAACGATACAGAAAAAAAGTACCTAGATCATACTGTACTGATATATATTTTGAGTTCAAGTATAACTTTATATCAATTTACGGATCCTGTAAGAGTTGTCGCTGTAAATTGATTTCTATGACTAATACCGCTAAGAATAAGAAAAGATCACTTGTGTCTGTTCGGAAAGAGAAGAGTCGTGGAATGTATTGGGCCCCATACAGCACAGGTACAGTACAGGTATTAAAACAGTCTGTCGATATTTGCGGGGGCCCTCCACGTCAAATTTTATACCAAATAAACGTCACCGAGGTTTTCAACAGCGGGCAAGCTCTTAAAGGCGAATCCGGTTGTTAAATCCGCCAAGGCGGCGTCGTCGTCGTCGGGTTGGGCGGTGTTTCCCAAGTTTGTTTTTATTGCATTAAATCCTTTATTTTATGATGATTGGTGTATTTATTTAAACACTAGGAATGTTATTAAAGCGATAGTGACTGTCTAATTGTCTCTCTGCTGTCTGTCTATAAGCTACCTCTTCACGCTTGAACTGCTAATCAGGATATAGGATATTGGATAGTTTTTTATCAATGATCATTTTCAGACAACACAGACGAAGCAATATAGGAAGAAGCTAGTACGGCCCTTATTACACGGCGCGTAAGCGTAAGAGACGCTTCAGCGTATCGTAATACGCACGTAGAACGAGAGCCCTACGACCACTTACAAGTTTAAATTAAGAAGCCTCGTCGCAGCGTCGCGTCGCGTATGATATTTCACTCGTCATTATACGAGAAGCGTCGCGTATGATATTTCACTCGTCATTATACGAGAAGCGTCGCGTATGATATTTCTCTCGTCATTACGACATACAGGCGTAAGAAACAAAACTTCGAACAACACAAAATCTTCATCCGTCGAGAAAGTAAGATCGTCGATACATCCGCCGAAGATATCTGACGCCCGTGTCGCCATGATTTTAGCAAATAGGATTTCACTTATAACACGATTACGCTTACGCGACGCTTGGTGCCCAGGACTCTACGCGGCTCGTACTCGTAACGCGACGCCTACGCTTACACTCCGTGTGCAGAGGGCCTTAGTAAGCCTATGATGATCAGTATTTTTTAAGTTCTCGGTACAAATATCAAATGAAATAACGAGCATTAGACATGAAATTGAACATAAAATTGTTTCCTTCATATAATTTTGCAAGAAAGTAGTACAGATGTTGAGTGGATGGGATGAGACGCTTAAGTTTTATATTGGCTTAGCTGGCTCAGTAGTTCATGGGTCAGATTTACTAGATGTGGTCTTTAGAGGCATACCACAAAAATTACTACTTTTGAAATGCCCTTTTTCAGAGCAGTTCTTAAACAGGAGGTTCGATAATGCATCAGTGTATTACTTATAAGTTTAGCTGTGCTATGTATATATAATAATGGTTTCAAGAATTATCCAAATAGGGTGTCCCATATTCGAATAATTCTTGAAACCATCTACGCAATAGGCCTCAATAGTTGCGTACTTATTCACAGATTACGGGAAAAATAATTAAAAAAATCTAGACACACAGTTTTAGGGTTCTACCAGCCGACAAACAAACAAATGAAAGAAATTTTTTAAAAGAAACTGACATGATATATTGTATGTCAACTGTTTAAATAATTTATGATGTTAATAAATAAAAAAAAAAGACTGTATCGACCACGTAACAGAGCTGCAAATTTTGTCAGATCAAAATAATGAGGCGCATGTAATCAAAATGCTACATGTACCTGTGTACTTATTCTCAGAATTGTTTTTTTAAATACTAGCTTAAATGAAAGTTTTAATCAGAATATTTACGGAAACTTTTGTTCGACTAAAATTATATCTTTATTTATATGTTTTATATGATGCTCAAAATCCATAATTCCGTGTTTTTCTGTGTTTTACCGGTGTTTTCAATTATTTTTTGCTAGAATTGAGACTACATATTTAGCATATACACTGAGTTTAGTCCATCGTAGGTTTCTAATTATAAATTTGCCGTGGAAAGTATATTTAACGGCATTTTACGAAAATACGCATTTTGATGGACAAATAAATCAATAAAAAAAAATTATGGGTAATTTATAATGAAAATGAAACATATGTAACAACATAGTTTTATTAAAAAAAAATGTTTTTTTAGATACTTAAAACAAAAATCAAATTTAGTAAAATAATATTATAATTCTTCCAAAAAACAGCAGAGCCCACAAAAAATATGTTAAAAAATTGTATTGTCTTGTGTAATCTACAAAAAATTACGCAACTTTTGAGTCCTATTGGGTTCCTGAACTCAAAATTTCGTGTTTCACGGGACACCCTCATGAACAATCTTTGAAAGGGTGGCTTTCGGCCCGATTTGAAGAATGTGATATGATAACGATAAGTTCTGGTTTAAATAAGTTCTCATTTAGATATCGTTTGTATGTCGTATAATTGACAGAAGCAGCTCTATTCGGGCAACCAATGTCACTTTGACGTTAGAAATATCGTAGATAGATCTTATTGGGATCACAGCGGAATCGAAATAAACGTCAATTTTGATATGTCGTTTAGTTATCAATCTTCTAAAGACCTTTCCAAGATTTTAAACGAGTCTTGATCATTCTTCGGATCGGGTTGTTTGTCACTTCTAGAACGAAGTAATGGTATCTACGGTAAATGGATTTGGCAGGACGGCAATGGGCGGATTCCGTTATACAAAAGAGGAATACTGAGCACCTACTCAGTCGAGATTTTTAACCGTCAATTCAAAGAGTTTGGTATATTTATATGAAACACGACGTATATGCTTGTTTGGATTTAAAACATTTAAGGTTATACCGAAATTAGAAGGTGTATATTATAATATTTCATTTGATATTTTTCTGTCTGAACTGTCGAACACATTCGTGGCAGCTTTGGAATTCGTGACGTAGCGGATAAGCTGCTGGAAAGTCGCCTCCGATGGTATGGCCATATAAGCCGCAGACCAGTAGACTACGTCGGAAATAGATGCCTCAACCTCACTGTCCAAGGCCCTAGATCACGCGGTAGGCCTAAGAAGCGCTGGCTGGAGGTCGTGAGAGCGGACATGGCGGAGAGCAATCTCACATCTGAGGATGCCGAAGATCGGGCAAAGTGGAGAAGATTAAGTAGGAGAGCGGACCCTGGCCCTAGGCCGGGAAAACGCTAGGTTGAAGAAGAAGATATTTTTCTGTCTGGTTTTAAAGGTTGTATATTTAATAAGTTGTTATGCGGTTAAGCGGTGGTGGCCGAGTGGATCTGACGTCTGACTATCAATCCGGAGGTCGCGGGTTCAAATCCATCGTACCAATGAGTTTTTCGAAACGTATGTACGGAATATCATTAATTACGACTAGCTTTTCGGTGAAGGAAAACATCGTGAGGAATATAAACCTGCATGCATCTGCGAAGAATTTCAAAGCTATATGTAAAGTCTACAACTCGCATTGGGTCAGAGTGGGGACTATAGCCCAAGCTGTCTCGCGCATGAGAGGAGGCTTGTGCTCAGTAGTGGGACATATATACCTGTAGGCTGAATTCTATTCTATTATAATGTTTTGAAAGACCAAGTCAAACTTTACTCTTTTTATTTTTGTACCTCGATGTTTTATTAATATTTATTTTATACTCTTCATAATTTAAGGAATTTTATGTTTTGTTTTGTCTTTCTCGTCACGGAACAATGGTGTTCCGGACCTTTGAGAGGTACGCGGAGCCGAAGCTAACAGGTAGAGGCCCTTATGACACTTTAATGAAATGTAAGGGATACAGTCGGCATCAAAAGTAGCGGATCAAATAACGATCCATAAGTATCTACCATTCTGTTTTTATTTTATTTATCGTATGGCATATTTTACATCACTGGATTAATAAATGGTCAAAATTAATAGAAATTATAAATACAGATCAGTTAATGTTTTTAAATTTTGCCCGCTTCAGGTAGGCAGCTGCTGCATAGGAGATGGTCTCGAAATCTTCTGCGTGTCCTGGGTATTTAATGAGGGGGCACTCCAATACCACGTGGTCAATCGTCTGCTTGGTGTGACCGCAATCGCAAGCAGGGGATGTGCTCCAGCCCCATTTGTGCCATTGGTAGGCACAGTTGCCTACTCCCGTTCTAAGTCGGTTAAGGGCAGTCCAGAGTCGGCGTGGTTCTTTGAATCCAGCAGGAGGTTTCTGAGGTGTGAATGTGAAATGGTTGGAAGAAACTTGTAGTGAAACCCATTCCTCCTGCCATGCGTCTTCAAGGCTCCAAAAGTCTACCATTCTGTAACGGCTTATCATTAATTATCATAAAGTGATGTCTTTAATATAGAACAACTAAGACCGTAGGTAAAATATATACTTTTAAACGTGAATTTTAGAAATGTATCCATATTTGGAAGAGTTATCCGGGATGTCAGATACTTTTGGCGCGTCGTTTCATCCGCTACTATTGATGCTGACTGTACACGAGCGGCGTTGTCCTTGCCCGTGTAATGGGACGCACGTAGAGGCAGCACCCACCATCCTTACCAGGGTGTAAGAACTATTTTAGTGTTGATGGAATCTAAAATGCGATGGACAAAATACTGTGCTATGGGATAAAAACCGGATGTTATTTTCAGCTTATTAATACATCAGCAGTCGCTAATGGGTCTGTTGGACCCATTGGCTTTCATTATGAACTTTAATTTGTTACTGCAGCTTCTTTAACAGCTTTCAGGAATTTTCATTCATTATTTTTCCTGGTAAATTATACATATATTATGTCATAGATACGTAACTTCTTTCTTAGAATATATTATGTCGAAGTTTATCTAAGCAAAATCTCTATAGGTAGACCGTTTAAATGAGTCTTCGCCCGCGCGGTACAGAGGCGCGGGGGTAAGGCGACAAAGGGGATCGAGAGAGGAGCGGGCGGCAGGCGCGCCTAGTGTGATACACAAGAGGTGAAATGCGCACTGGACAGGTTTTGAGATATGTGACGTTATAGCGGTTAATAGTTGGTGTTTTTTTAATGGGAAAGAATATGACGTTAATTTTATTGAAAGTTTATAAAACAACAAACTTAATTAACTTTTGTACTTTTATTCAATGCAAATTATGAATATAATAATTTATAATAATATGTAAGTACGATACTGATAATGACGACTCGAAAGTGATTTATAAATTATAAACCAATCACTTATGTCTATATCAATATCACTTGAACTTGATTCTTCACTTTCGGAGTTATCGTCATCATCAGAATCGTCCTGCAGATTTATAATCAATTGTTGATACTCAATAGAATTCGGGTCCAATTTCTTCTTTCTAAAATATGTGTACACATTAAAAGCCATTTGCTTGGTTTGACTATTAAGTTTCTGTCCAAAGATAAGTCGAGGCATCTTGAGAATGTAATCTCATGTGTATATTTCACCAAGCGCCCGGAACTTATAAATACGAGTGACTGCTAACCGCGTGGCTAGCAAACTGAGCTACGGCAAAAATGCGCCTGCCGCCCGCATCTCTCTCGATCCCCTTTGTCGTCTTACCCCCGCGCCCCTGTACCGCGCGGGCGAAGACTCATTTAAGCGGTCTACCTATAAAACGGGTC
The DNA here is from genome assembly GCF_033807575.1 of Cydia pomonella. NCBI lineage: Eukaryota > Metazoa > Arthropoda > Insecta > Lepidoptera > Tortricidae > Cydia > Cydia pomonella. The sequence goes on along the minus strand of NC_084718.1, from coordinate 3,090,980 downwards.
ACATAGAAAGAGAGAGAGAGAGAGAATAGAGATAAAACATTATTTTCTAGATTATACCGTCACTAATTAATAAACAGAATAAGATTTTAGGAACAAATGTTTGGCAATCCCGTTTAATATTTAAATATCCCCATCAGTCAATCAAGCATTTGACAGCCGCCACTGTAATAACATTTCAATCCCCCTAAATTAACAACAATAATTAATCTTCCAAAAACTTCCAGGACGCCCTAATTGGTGAAGACAAATTGTCGGAATTCCTGGAAGGAATCCGGCAAAAATGTACGAACTTTCATTGTTGTCGAGTTCCGAACCCTTTGAATGATGTGCTTAAAATACTTTGGGGGTCGTTTAAAGTATATAACTAATGATATGGGTGGGGAGCCACATTGTGTTTTTGCCAGAGAATGCATTATTTTTTCGGAAACCAGGAGGCCTTTTCTCTCTTCAGAATGACTACTAGTCATAATCTAGCTTGCCATAAAACGTGCCTCATAATTTTACTGGTAAATCAATTAGGTAGTCACTCGAGGACCTAATCTTTCCAGTGAACCTAGCTTTATAACAAGATACTAGAAATAATTTTAATAAATAAATACGTAGGACGACAGATTTGCTAAGTCCCACAGTAAGCTCAAGAAGGCTTGTATTGTGGGCACTTGGTCAACGATATATATATAATATGCCAATACATAGAAAACACCCAAGACTCAGGAACAAATATCTGTGCTCATAACACAAACAAATGTCCTTACTGGGATTCGAACCCAGGACCATCGGCTTCATAGGCAGGGTCACTACTCAGACCAGACCGGTTATCATATTGAACATGGTTTTAGAGTAAGTATAGAGGTATTGCGCTTATGTGTTTGCACCCATTAGGTACGTAATGTATTGATGACATGGAAAATATAAACAACCTAGTAATATTAAAAAATATAATAAAATAATAATGAAAAAATAAAGGTAAATGACATAACGAAAAAAGTACAAATCGATGTTTTTAGGGTTCCGTACCCAAAGGGTTCATCGGGACCCTATTACTGAGACTTCGCTGTCCGTCCGTCCGTCCGTCCATCTGTCACCAGGCTGTATCTCATGAACCGTGATAGCTAGACAGTTGAAATTTTCACAGATGATGTATTTCTGTTGCCGCTATAACAAAAAATACTAAAAACAGAATAAAATAAATATTTAAGGGGGGCTCCCATACAAGAAACATATTTTTTTTGCCGTTTTTATAAATAATGGTACGGAACCCTTCGTGCGCGAGTCCGACTCGCACTTGCCCGGTTTTTTTCGGTATGTTATGGTTCCGTACTTGGCGATAAAATTGTATTATTTCTTCAGATACTACGACAAAACAGGGGTTTAAGGTAGTTTATGTGGTAGCGAGATACTAAAACTCACTATAAGACTTCTGTTGCGTTTATGAGCTTTTTATGTTTTTTGTTAATGGTATTTTGTGCTAAGGTAATCTTAACGACCTTACATTTCAGCATGATTGAAAAATGTTGGTCACCAGTGGCCAAGCGTCTAGGTATATTTTTTTATACTACGTCGGTGGCAATCAAGCATACGGCCCGCCTGATGGTAAGCAGTGTCCGTAGCCTATGTACGCCTGCAACTCCAGAGGAGTTACATGCGCGTTGCCGACCCTAAACCCGCCCTCCCTCGTTGAGCTCTGGCAACCTTACTCATCGGCAGGAACACAACACTATGAGTAGGGTCTAGTGTTATTTGGCTGCTGTTTTCTGTAAGGTGGAGGTACTTCCCCAGTTGGGCTCTGCTCTAGATCTGAAATACCATTCACTGGCTGTGTCCTACCACACAAAGCGAGATGTATATATATAATTCAGTTTCTACCTGCTTGCTTTGTTTTTAAACAGTTACTGGAGTTGCAGACGTCCTGAGACTACTTCGGTGACTGCTTACCTCAGATGCGTCATATGTTAGTGTACCACCAACGTGGTCTAGAAAAAGCACTGCTTACCATCAGATGCGTCATATGTTAGTGTACCACCAACGTGGTCTAGAAAAAGCACTGCTTACCATCAGATGCGTCATATGTTAGTGTACCACCAACGTGGTCTAGAAAAAGCACTGATTACCATCAGATGCGTCATATGTTAGTGTACCACCAACGTGGTCTAGAAAAAGCACTGCTTACCATCAGATGCGTCATATGTTAGTGTACCACCAACGTGGTCTAGAAAAAGCACTGATTACCATCAAATGCGTCATATGTTAGTGTACCACCAACGTGGTCTAGAAAAAGCACTGCTTACCATCAGATGCGTCATATGTTAGTGTACCACCAACGTGGTCTAGAAAAAGCACTGCTTACCATCAGATGCGTCATATGTTAGTGTACCACCAACGTGGTCTAGAAAAAGCACTGCTTACCATCAGATGCGCCATATGTTAGTGTACCACCAACGTGGTCTAGAAAAAGCACTGATTACCATCAGATGCGTCATATGTTAGTGTACCACCAACGTGGTCTAGAAAAAGCACTGCTTACCATCAGATGCGTCATATGTTAGTGTACCACCAACGTGGTCTAGAAAAAGCACTGCTTACCATCAGATGCGCCATATGTTAGTGTACCACCAACGTGGTAAAAAAAGCATTTCTCTTATTACAGATATGAAGAAAAGGAAAACAAAGAGGCTTTGACGACCAGTCACATCTACTGGGTATTGACCCTGCCTATGAAGCTGATGGTTCTGGGTTCAAATCCTGGTAAGGTTATTAATTCGTGTGAAAAGCAAGGATATTTGTTCCTGAGTCATATTATATATATCGTTGTCTAAGCACCCTCAACACAAGCCCTAGCTTACAGTTGGACTTAGTCTATTTGTGTAATAATATCCTATAATATTTATTTATATAGAACAAGTTATGAATTTGATCCATATTTTTTATGAATTTTATCTTTTAATGTCAAAAGTTAGTTCAATCAGAAATGTCACAAATAGGGCCTCAAACTAACACAAATGTTGAAATCAACATTTGGAGTTAAGGTTTGGATGAGTAGGTAAATGTCAACCTTCAATATGGTACAATAAAATTAGCTGCAGAGAAACGGTACAGTCAGCGTCAATAGTAGCGGATGGACGCGCCAAAAGTATCTGACATTGTAACATGGCAAACCTGCATGGTGCAGTCACCGCGCGCACTGGCCGGTATGCCCTTTTTCGTTCGTCTTTTGTTTTCTAGGGGGAAATTTGCTCGACAATTTGAAGGCGTATCGCACAAATCAAATTACATTTATCTAATGTTATTAAAGCTTAAACGCTCTATTGTTATTTAAAAAAAGAATTCTTACTTAATGGGCTGCCTCTAACGCAGGTAAAGATTGTATATATGTAAAATAGTTTAAGTTCTGCTTGTGTTTTAACCTAATCCAAGTCTTATTTGTACGTCACTGGTTCTTGTAACAGAATGAGGCTTGGGTTAGGTTCCGACCCGAAATTTAAGAACGCACGATTGTTGCAGCCCTTTCTTCTTATCTAAAATTGAAGACTACTTATTTCTTGATAATTGCTGCTGAAGTTTTCATCTGCTTGCGCTTGGTGGGCCCGCGTAGCCTTCAGTAGCACCTGCTGCCAGTATTCATCGTTTGGCTCGATGAAGATTCAAGAATGTTAAGGCCAGTGACGATATTTTATTGTTTTGGTGTAGAGTCGCGTACTGACAGATATTAGTTTATTTTATTGTACATATTT